>NC_074685.1:24493508-25693508 GCF_029448725.1 Salvelinus fontinalis | reverse complement strand
ATTTGTGGTATGATTTAAAGATTGCTGTACACCAGTGGAACCCATCCAACTTGAAGGAGCTGGAGCAGTTTTGCCTTGAAGAATGGGCAAAAATCCCAGTGGCTAGATGTGCAAAGCTTATAGAGACATACCCCAAGAGGCTTGCAGCTATAATTGCTGGAAAAAGGTGGCTCTACATAGTATTGACTTTGGGGGGGTGAATAGTTATGCACGCTCAAGTTCAGTTTTTTTGTCTTATTTCTTGCTTGTTTCACAATTTAAAAAATGCATCTTCAAAGTGGTAGGCATGTTGTGTAAATCAAAGGAAACAAACCCCCCAAAAATCTATTTTATTCAATTTTGTAAGGCAGCAAAATAGGAAAAATGCCAAGGTGGTGAATACTTTCGCATGCCACTATGTAAAGTTCTGTGAGATGGGCCAAGTGTTCTGGGCTTCACTGTGGTCTGGTCTATTCTATCAACGGGACCTGAAGAACTGTAATATCCTATGTTTCTCGAAGTCATGGCTGACAAGAAAATGGATAATATACATCTAGCTGGTTTTCTATGAATCGTCAAGACCGAACGGCAGCTGAGGGTAAGGTTAAAGGGGGGTTGTGTGTGTAACGGCAGTCTAAGTCGTCGTCCTCCTCAGACGAGGAGAGGCGAGAAGGATCTGAGGACCAATGTGCAGCGTGGTAATTTTCCATGATTTAATTAACACAAAACAAGACACTATACAAAATGACAAAACAAACTAACCGTCACAGTCCTAGCTTGTGCAGACAAAACACAAAGACAGGAAACAACCGCCCACAATCCCCAACACAAAACAAGCCACCTATATATGATTCTCAATCAGGGACAACGATTGACAGCTGTCTCTGATTGAGAACCATATTAGGCTGAACACAGAAACAGACGAACTAGACACACAACATAGAATTCCCACCCAGCTCACGTCCTGACCAACACTAAACAAGCAAAACACATAAGAACTCTGGTCAGGACGTTACAGTGTGTCTCTTTGTTAACAACAGCTAATGCGCAATCTCTAATGTGAAGGAAGTCTTGAGGTTTTGCTCGCCTGAGTTAGAATACCTCATGATAAGCTGCAGACAATACTATTTACCAAGAGTTTTCATCTATATTTTTCATAGCTGTCTATTAACCACTACAAACCAATGCTGGCACAAAGAGCACACTCAACAAGCTGTATCGGGCCATAAGCAAACTAGAAATGCACATCCAGAGGCAGCACTGCCAGTGATTTTAATGCAGAGAAACTGACAACAAAGAACCGTTACTCATTTTAAACCCAAATGTAAATTATGTCCTATTGTTAACAACTCCTCGATTAATACCTTTATAGGTTAGTCGAACAAGAAGCCATGTCAGTATATACGAGACAAACAAACCATATTCAGAAGAACCTCACTAGGACAGAAGAACAGGCACTCAATTAACTAATGAAAGACTCATCTTTGCTGCTGCTACTCTCTGTTTATCATATATGCATAGTCACTTTAACTATACATTCATGTACATACTACCTCAATTGGGCCAACCAACCAGTGCTCCCACACATTGGCTAACTGGGCTATCTGCATTGTGTCCCACCTCCCGCCAACCCCTCTTTTACGCTACTGCTACTCTCTGCTCATCATATATGCATAGTCACTTTAACCATATCTACATGTACATACTACCTCAATCAGCCTGACTAACCGGTGTCTGTATGGAGCCTCGCTACTTTTATAGCCTCGCTACTGTATATAGCCTGTCTTTTGACTGTTGTTTTATTTCTTTCCTTACCTATTGTTCACCTAATATCCTTTTTGCACTATTGGTTAGAGCCTGTAAGTAAGCATTTCACTGTAAAGTCTACACCTGTTGTATTCGGGCACGTGACAAATAAACTTTGATTTGATCTTTGGTTATCAAACCTGCAGACAAGGGGGGTGCTGTGGTCGTTTTAGACTATGAAAAATACAAAGAAGCGATTCAGAGATTCAATTTAGTAAATAACGTTTCTATTAGAAAACTGATCCCACACTGGTGTTCCAAAGGGATATTAACTCAAATCTGGAGCATGCCACATTAAACAACCTTATATCACAGCCTGAATATGACTAACTTTGCTGCAAATGTGCCATTCATGCCTGTACATTTTGCCTGATTTACATAAATCACAACAAGGCAATTATTGAAGCAGCCCAGTGGTCGCAGGAATAGTGCAAACATTGCCATCATATGTGAATTACGCTATAGACTTTACAAACAAGATCTCACCAATAACGGGATTAACAGAAGACTGTATTGAGCTCACATTAGATGTCGAGTCTGTACACCAGCATTACCCACACGAGGGGATGGCAGCCCTAGCTCACTACAGCTGCCCTGCGCGCCGGGTAGGCAAACTGTTGCCATTTCATGTGTCTGAAGGTACAAACTCTTGCTTCCCGGTGGGCCTGGAAAGGAAATCAAGTGCACTACGCCACCGCTGGCCAATCAGATTGCTCAGATGACCGAGTCTGCAGTAACGTAGCAGGCATAAAATAAATCTACGGCAAAATTGATACTGTGAGATTTCAAAACTTTTAAAACAATGACTAAAGGGAGACTGTCAACGAGTACAGCAAAGAGCTGCTGTTTTTATGAGTGGGTTCATGTTTAAGTTCTTACTCTGTCAACACTTTGTATTCAACAGTTTTATTATTCATAAAATGCTCGTTCTTTCTATTCCACTCAGCACTACAACAAGCAGTGCAGCAGTAATGAATGAGTAGGAAAGTGTATCTATAGGCGTGCGTTGTTGTTATTATTACCGGCTTGGGTCTTTTTTAATATCAAGTTATATTTAACTTTCTCTGTTCATAGGAGTAGCAACATGCATTTGTGCACGAGGCAGAAATAATGCGGTGAGACTCGAGTTTTGCCATCAGCTGGAAGACGGTGTCCCTTTTTGGTCAGTGTCAGTGGAGGAAAGGGAGAACGGAGGGATGTTGAGAGACGGACACTCAGTTTGCTGCTCTCTCCCTCCGCTGAAACTGACGATCAGATGCAGGCACCATCAGCCAAGTAAAATAAAAAGCACATTATTTAAACGTATGCTCACTCAGCTGTGCCTCACAAGTAATACAACAACGGATCTATTACCGGTGTGATCATATAGCCTACCTCAAAAAATGTCCCGAACAACAACGCATTGGCAGGTAAATTCAAGCAAAGCCCGTCTTCTGGATGGTAGCTATAAATGCAGAGGCAGCGCACAGTGCAACAATATGATGATGTGGGAATATTTCTGCCACCCACATGCAGGAAAACGGTTCCAAATAAATGACATTATTACGTGCTCCTCCACCCATGTTATCTACATGATTAAATGTCCATGTGGGTTGTGTTAAATAGGAACAACCTGTCGTTCTCACAGAGAATTGGTGAACATAAAAGTTAAATAAGGAGAAACGACAGGGATTATCCTGTTGCAGTACATTTTAATGACCAAAAACATGACATTTCTACATTTAGATTTTGTGGCATAGAGAAAGTCAAGATATCAGACAGAGGAGGGGATATAAATAATACTCTGAGCAATACACCCTCCAGACATTATTCCCAAAAGGTCTTAATGATGAAATTTCCATGAATGTTATGTCATAAATGTGAACATGAACTAATGCCTTGTAGTTAAAACCACTTCAGCCTACTCAGACGTTTTTACTTGATAGGTACTTGATAGGTCGATGGCCTCATTTTGGTTTTACAGACATGTTTAATACATTTTATGTACATACTTTATTAGAATATTTCTGAAATGCACATTGTTATATTTGGTAACACATTCGATGCACTGAACACTCACAAAAGCTCTGACAAAGGCCTTCAGGCCTATGCGTAAAGCTTAATAAAGAACAGTGATACTAGCAAGAGCAGTGCGGGTTTCTGTTATTCAATGTTATTCAATTGTTACCATGCACCTTCAACAAAGTTAGCTCAGATGTGCAAGTGCATTTTGAATGCAGGGAAACTGAAATCCGTCTTACCTCATTTTTACCAGCATGTCACCTGTGCACAGAAACACATACAAGCACTCCCTTGCCCTTCATTTGGCAAATCTGACCATAACTCTATCCTCCTGATTCCTTCTTACAAGGATCGACAATGTCGTCCCCACAGTGACCATATGTACAGTGGCTTGCGAAAGTATTCACCTCCTTGGCATTTTTCCAATTTTGTTGCCTTACAACCTGGAATTAAAATAGATGTTTGGGGGGTTTGAATCATTTGATTTACACAACATGCCTACCACTTTGAAAATGCAAAATATTTTTTCTTGTGAAGCAATAAATAAGACAAAAAAACAGTAAACTTGAGCGTGCATAACTATTCACCCCCCACCCCCCACCCCCCAAAGTCAATACTTTGTAGAGCCACCTTTTGCAGCAATTACAGTTGCAAGTCTCTTGGGGTATGTCTCTATAAGCTTGGCACATCTAGCCACTGGGACTTTTGCCCATTCTTCAAGGCAAAACTGCTCCAGCTCCTTCAAGTTGGATGGGTTCCACTGGTGTACAGCAATCGTTAAGTCATACCACAGATTCTCAATTGGATTGAGTTCTGGGCTTTGACTAGGCCATTCCAAGACATTTAAATGTTTCCCCTTAAACCACTCAAGTGTTGCTTTAGCAGAATGCTTAGGGTAATTTTCCTACTGGAAGGTGAAACTCCGTCCTAGTCTCAAATCGCTGTAAGACTGAAACAGGTTTCCCTCAAGAATATCCCTGTATTTAGCCCCATCCATCATTCCTTCAATTCTGACCAGTTTCCCAGTCCTTTCCGATGAAAAACATCCACACAGCATGATGCTGCCACCACCATGCTTCACTGTGGGGAGGGTGTTCTCGGGGTGATGAGAGGTGTTGGGTTTGTACCTGACATAGCGTTTTCCTTGATGGCCGAAAAGCTCAATGTTAGTCTCATCTGACCAGAGTACCTTCTTCCATATGTTTGGGGAGTCTCCCACATGCCTTTCGGCGAACACCAAACGTGTTTGCTTATTTATTTATTTTAGCAATGGCTTTTTTTCTGGACACTCTTCTATAAAGCCCAGCTCTGTGGAGTGTACGGCTTAAAGTGGTCCTATGGACAGATACTCCAATCTCCGCTGTGGAGCTTTGCAGCTCCTCCAGGGTTATCTTTGGTCTCTTTTTGCTAATCTGATTAATGCCTTCCTTGCCTGGTCTGTGAGTTTTGGTGGGCGTCCCCCTCTTGGCAAGTTTGTTGTGGTGCCATGTTCTTCCATTTTTTAATAATGGATTTAATGGTGTTCCGTGGGATGTTCAAAGTTTCGGATATTTTTTTATAACCCTACCCTGATCTGTACTTCTCCACAACTTTGTCCCTGACCTGTTTGGAGAGTGCCTTGGTCTTCATGGTGCCGTTTGCTTGGTGGTGCCCCTTGCTTAGTGGTGTTGCAGATTCTGGGGCCTTTCAGAACAGGTGTATATATACTGAGATCATGTGACAGATCATGTGACACTTAGATTGCACACAGGTGGCCTTTAATTAACTAATTATGTGACTTCTGAAGGTAATTGGTTGCACCAGATCTTATTTAGGGGCTTCATAGCAAAGGGGGTGAATACTGTACATATGCACGCACCCCTTTTCCGTTTTTTCACCCCAATATTTGGGGGATTTTTTTTTTTTTTTCACTTCACCAATTTGGACGATTTTCTGTATGTCCATTCCCTGAAATCCAAATAAAAATCCATTTAAATTACAGGTTGTAATGCAACAAAATAAGAAAAACGCCAAGGGGGATGAATACTTTTGTAAGGCACCGTATCTCTAGGACAGTGCATTATATTCCATGATGTTAATGTTGGTATTGCTATTGACAGATATTCCAGAGTGGAACTTTGATGGCTCCAGCACCTACCAGGCCGAGGGATCCAACAGTGACATGTACCTGATCCCAGTGGCAATGTTTAGGGACCCTTTCACACTGGAATCCAACAAACTGGTTTTGTGTGAGGTCCTCAAGTATAACCGCTTGCCTGCAGGTAATTGTAAACATAGCAAGACATACCTTCAGTTGACAGACACAGAGACCAACTGGTTTTGGTCTATGATCGAAGCTGCTGTCCATCTAATTGACTGCTTTGACTGTCATATTCCCATCAGTCAAACTAACCCTGCAATATACACCTTTTCCCTCCTGCACAGAGAGTAACCTGCGGTCAGGTTGTAAGAAAGTGATGGAAGAAGTGAAGCACTATATCCCCTGGTTTGGAATGGAGCAGGAGTATACTCTCCTGGGGATGGATGGTCGCCCCTATGGCTGGCCCCAAAATGGATTCCCAGGACCCCAAGGTGACTGACCCTACTATATTTTACCATGTGTCCTTTCGTAATATAAACGGTCTTAAACACTTGGAAAAGCACTACATACAGTGGGGAGAACAAGTATTTGATACACTGCCGATTTTGCAGGTTTTCCTACTTACAAAGCATGTAGAGGTCTGTAATTGTTATCATAGGTACACTTCAACTGTGAGAGATAGAATCTAAAACAAAATTCCAGAAAATCACATTGTATGATTTTTAAGTAATTAATTTGCATTTTATTGCATAACATAAGTATTTGATCACCTACCAACCAGTAAAAATTCCGGCTCTCACAGACCTGTTAGTTTTTCTTTAAGAAGCCCTCCTGTTCTCCACTCATTACATGTATTAACTGCACCTGTCTGCACCTGTTTTGTTACCTGTATAAAAGACACCTGTCCACACACTCAATCAAACAGACTCCAACCTCTCCACAATGGCCAAGACCAGAGAGCTGTGTAAGGGCATCAGGGATAAAATTGTAGACCTGCACAAGACTGGGATGGGCTACAGGACAATAGGCAAGCAGCTTGGTGAGAAGGCAACAACTGTTGGCGCAATTATTAGAAAATGGAAGAAGTTCAAGATGACGGTCAATCACCCTCCGTCTGGGGCTCCATGCAAGATCTCACCTCGTGGGGCATCAATGATCATGAGGAAGGTGAGGGATCAGCCCAGAACTACACGGCAGGACCTGGTCAATGACCTGAAGAGAGCTGGGACCACAGTCTCAAAGAAAACCATTAGTAACACACTACGCCGTCATGGATTAAAATCCTGCAGCGCACGCAAGGTCCCCCTGCTCAAGCCAGCGCATGTCCAGGCCCGTCTGAAGTTTGCCAATGACCATCTGGATGATACAGAGGAGGAATGGGAGAAGGTCATGTGGTCTGATGAGACAAAAATAGAGCTTTTTGGTCTAAACTCCACTCGCCGTGTTTGGAGGAAGAAGAAGGATGAGTACAACCCCTATCAAATACTTGTTCTCCCCACTGTATATGAAAAATATCTCTATATTTATAAAAGTCATACTATATAAGTTCTAATGTTATCAAATAGGCCTTTGATTTTGATCTCATCTAACTCTCTTTCTTTCTATTTCTCTCTCTCTCAGGTCCATACTACTGTGGGGTTGGTGCAGACAACGCCTATGGAAGGGACATTATGGAGTGTCACTACAAGGCATGTCTCTATTCTGGGGTCAAAATCTGTGGCACCAATGCTGAGGTCATGCCATCTCAGGTAAACATTTACCTTTTGCTTCAGGAAGGTTCTACAGATTGCTATATAATATTTCCTAACTCTCCTTCTTTTATCTCCCTCTCTCAGTTTGAGTTCCAGGTGGGTCTGTGTGCAGGGATAGAGATGGGAGACCACCTGTGGATGGCACGTTTCTTGCTGCACCGTGTGTGTGAGGACTTTGGAGTTGTAGCCACTCTGGACCCCAAACCAATGAAGGGGAACTGGAACGGGGCGGGCTGCCATACCAACGTTAGCACCAAGGAGATGAGGGAAGAAGGAGGGCTGCAGTGAGTATGACTGTAATAACATTATTGCACTGTAAGTAAGGTTCTGTAAGGCTCTGTAACTACAAAATTTAGTCCAACACCTAAACTCTCCCCTCTTCTAACAGACATATTGAGCAGGCCATTGAGAAGCTGAGCAAGCGACATGCCCAGCACATATGTGTGTACGACCCTCACGGAGGCCAGGACAACATCAGACGCCTCACAGGCTTACATGAAACCTCCAGCATCCATGACTTCTGTTTTGGTGTGGCCAACCGCGGGGCCAGCATCCGGATCCCACGCCAGGTGGCCCAGGAGGGGAAGGGATACTTTGAAGACCGCCGGCCCTCCGCAAACTGTGACCCTTATGCCGTGACGGGCGCCATCGCAAGAACCTGCCTGCTCGGGATGGAGGAGGAAGAGGAGAGTACATGAGAATAGTCTGCAGTGACCAGACTCATAGACACATATAATCCTGTAGCTGGTGGTTGGTGGAAACGTCCCTTTGTTTTTCCATGATTGTGCGATAGAACTATATTGTAACCAAATAAATCTATACTTAAGACTACTGGTTGTGGGCCTCCCGAGTGGCGCAGCGGACTAAGGCTTTGCATCGCAGTGCTAGAGGCATCACTACAGATCCGGGTTCGATCCCAGGCTGTATCACAACTGGCCGTGATCAGGAGTCCAGGAGTCGTTAGGCTGGGGGGGCTTTACTTGGCACATTGCTTTATAATGAATACTACTTGTTGGATGCTTTAAAGATTCATTACTTGAATGTTTATGAAGGTTAATTATATTTTTCAGTCTTGGTAATTGCAGCTGGTCCAATTGGCATATTATTCAGTTTGTTTAATGTTTATTGTTTGAAGTTGAGATTGAATAAAATTATGCTGAATTGAACACGAGGCGCATGTTCTTTAAAATCACTACTAGGTGGAATCATGATGCAAGTTGTAATTGTCACCCCTCATACTGGACATGAATGACAATAAAATGAGTATTTCGAACAAACTAACCTTTGACTGTAAATTATTTGAATATATTGACAACACATGACAACCAGTCAAATAAGACTGTAAATGCATTGAATTAAGTTAGCTAAGTCATTACCAACAATTCAGCAAGAGGAGGCCTGCTCACTGTCATCTGCCATGTCTCTCCACACTTTCCTTTTGTCCTTGTCATGTTCCTGACCTGTTTTCTGTTGTTTTGTATGTGTTTAGTTGGTCAGGACGTGAGCTGGGTGGGAATTCTATGTTGTGTGTCTAGTTTGTCTGTTTCTATGTCAGCCTAGTGTGGGTTCTCAATCAGAGGCAGATGGTAGTCGTTGTCTCTGATTGAGACTCATATATAGGAGGCTTGTTTTGTGTTGGGATTTTGTGGGTGTTTGTTTTCCTGTCTCTGTGTTTGTTCTGCACCAGATAGGACTGTCTCGGTTTTTACGGTTTGTTATTTTGTTTGTTTGTAGTGTTCACTTGTTACTTAATTAAACATGTTTAACACTAGCTGCGCTGCACTTTGGTCCTCTCCTTCACCCCTGGAAGAAAACCTTTACAGAAACACCCACCAAACCCGGACCAAGCAGCGTGGCAACGGGCAGCAGCAACAGCAGCAGCAGTACAAGGAGGAATGGACATGGGAGGAGATTCTGGACGGAGAAGGACCCTGGGCAGAGCCAGAGGAGTGTCGCCGTCCCAAAGCGGAGCTGGAGGCATCAAAAGCGGAGAGGCGGCATAATGAGGCGCTTGCAAGGCAGAGTGGCTGGAAACCCGAGAGGCTCACCCAAAAATTTATTGGGGGGGCTAAAGGGGAGTGTGGCGAAGCCGGGTTGGATACCTGAGCCAACTCCCCGGGCTTACCGTGGAGTGAGAGGGCGTCGTACTGGTCAGACACCGTGTTATGCTGTAAAGCGCACGGTGTCCCCAGTACGCGTGCTTAGCCCAGTGCGGGCTATTCCACCTTGCCGCACTGGGAGGGCTAGGTTGGGCATCGAGCTGGATGTCATGAAGCCGGCCCAACGTATCTGGCCTCCAGTACGTCTCCTCGGGCCGGCGTACATGGCACCAGCCTTACAGGTGGTGTCCCCGGTTCGCCTGCATAGCCCAGTGCGGGTTGTTCCACCTTGCCGCACTGGCAGGGCTACGGGGACCATTCAACCTGGTAAGGTTGGAGAGGCTCGGTGCTCAAGAGCGCGTGTCCTCCTTCACGGTCCGGTATATCCGGCGCCACCTTCCCGCCCCAGCCCAGTACCACCAGTGCCTACACCACGCACCAGGCTTCCAGTGCATCTCCAGAGCCCTGTTCCTCCTCCCCGCACTCGCCCTGAGGTGCGTGCCCTCAGCCCGGTACCTCCAGTTCCGGCACCACGCATCAGGCCTATAGTGCGTCTCAGCCGGCCAGAGTCTGCCGTCTGCCCAGCGGTGCCTGAACTGCCCGTCTGCCCAGCGGCGCCTGAACTGCCCGTCTGCCCAGCGGCGCCTGAACTGCCCGTCTGCCCAGCGGCGCCTGAACTGCCCGTCTGCCCAGCGGCGCCTGAACTGCCCGTCTGCCCAGCGCCGTCTGAGCCGTCCGTCTGCCCAGCACCGTCTGAGCCGTCCGTCTGCCCAGCGCCGTCTGAGCCGTCCGTCTGCCCAGCGCCGTCTGAGCCGTCCGTCTGCCCAGCGCCGTCTGAGCCGTTCGTCTGCCCAGCGCCGTCTGAGCCGTCCGTCTGCCCAGCGCCGTCTGAGCCGTCCGTCTGCCCAGCGCCGTCTGAGCCATCTGTCTGCCCAGCGCCATCTGAGTCATCCGTCTGCCACGAGCCATTAGAGCCGCCCGTCTGTCCCGAGCCATTAGAGCCGCCCGTCAGTCAGGAGCCGCTAGAGCCGTCCGTCAGTCAGGAGCTGCCAGAGACGCCAGCCAGTCAGGAGCTGCCAGAGACGCCAGCCAGTCAGGAGCTGCCAGAGACGCCAGCCAGTCAGGAGCTGCCAGAGACGCCAGCCAGTCAGGAGCTGCCAGAGACGCCAGCCAGTCAGGAGCTGCCAGAGACGCCAGCCAGTCAGGAGCTGCCAGAGACGCCAGCCAGTCAGGAGCTGCCAGAGACGCCAGCCAGTCAGGAGCTGCCAGAGACGCCAGCCAGTCAGGAGCTGCCAGAGACGCCAGCCAGTCAGGAGCTGCCAGAGACGCCAGCCAGTCAGGAGCTGCCAGAGACGCCAGCCAGTCAGGAGCTGCCAGAGACGCCAGCCAGTCAGGAGCTGCCAGAGACGCCAGCCAGTCAGGAGCTGCCAGAGACGCCAGCCAGTTAGGAGCTGCCAGAGACGCCAGCCAGTCAGGAGCTGCCCTCCAGTCATGGGCTGCCCTCCAGTCATGGGCTGCCCTCCAGTCATGGGCTGCCACTCAGTCCGGAGCTGCCACTAGTCCGGAGTTGTCCCTCGGTCCTGAGCTACCTCTCTGTCCTGGGCTACCTCTCTGTCCTGGGCTACCTCTCTGTCCTGGGCTACCTCTCTGTCCTGGGCTACCTCTCTGTCCTGAACTACCTCTTTGTCCTGAACTACCTCTTTGTCCTGAGTTGTCTCCTCTATTGTAGAGGGGAGTTGGTGAAGGTTCCTGGACCATGGTCGGGGGCGAGGGTCGCCACTCAAGGGACGCTAAGGAGGTGGACAAAGACAATGGTGGAGTGGTGCCCTCGTCCACCGCCGGAGCCGCCACCGCGGACAGATGCCCACCCAGACCCTCCCCTTGAGTTTTAGGGGTGCGCCCGGAGTTCGCACCTTGAGGGGGGGGTTCTGTCACGTTCCTGACCTGTTTTCTGTTGTTTTGTATGTGTTTAGTTGGTCAGGACGTGAGCTGGGTGGGAATTCTATGTTGTGTGTCTAGTTTGTCTGTTTCTATGTCAGCCTAGTGTGGGTTCTCAATCAGAGGCAGATGGTAGTCGTTGTCTCTGATTGAGACTCATATATAGGAGGCTTATTTTGTGTTGGGATTTTGTGGGTGTTTGTTTTCCTGTCTCTGTGTTTGTTCTGCACCAGATAGGACTGTCTCGGTTTTCACGGTTTGTTATTTTGTTTGTTGTTTGTAGTGTTCACTTGTTACTTAATTAAACATGTTTAACACTAGCTGCGCTGCACTTTGGTCCTCTCCTTCACCCCTGGAAGAAAACCTTTACAGTCCTATGTTGACACCCTGGCTCAACCTTAGCCCTACCCCTAACCTTAACTGTAGTTTCATGTTCACTCCATTGTTCAGCCTTAACCCTAACCCTAGCTTCATGTCCACACACCCTGGCACAACCTAACCCTAGCCCCATGTCCACACCCTGTTTCAACCCTTACCAGAG
Organism: Salvelinus fontinalis; assembly: GCF_029448725.1. Taxonomy (NCBI): domain Eukaryota; kingdom Metazoa; phylum Chordata; class Actinopteri; order Salmoniformes; family Salmonidae; genus Salvelinus; species Salvelinus fontinalis. Next base: position 25,681,313 of record NC_074685.1, on the reverse strand, counting down.
ACATAACCCTAACTCTAACCCTGCTGTTTATGTATTAGTGTAAACACTATGTCTGTGCTGAATAACATAGCTGAATCTGGGACCAATTTAACAACCGTCATCATGCATACGTCATGCAGACCATGATGTAAAAAGAAAAACTGCGTCATTATAAAACCAGGATGTATAAAGAAAAACTGCCTTATGAGACCATGATGTAAAAACGAAACCTGAGTTATTATGAGACCATGATGTAAAAACGAAACCTGAGTTATTATGAGACCATGATGTAAAAACGAAACCTGAGTTATTATGAGACCATGATGTAAAAACGAAACCTGAGTTATTATGAGACCATGATGTAAAAACGAAACCTGAGTTATTATGAGACCATGATGTAAAAACGAAACCTGAGTTATTATGAGACCATGATGTAAAAACGAAACCTAAGTTATTATGAGACCATGATGTAAAAAAGAAAACTGAACTGACTTCCATAAAACTGATATTTTATGGAAAACACTTTTACTGCAGTTTTGTTACTGCAGTAAAAAGTGCAGTTATTATATCGCTGTAGTATTGCAGTCAAACTGCAATAAACAGTTATGTCACACCCTGATCGGTTTCACCTCTTCTTGTGCTTGTCTCCACCCCCCTCCAGGTGTCGCCCACCTTCCCCATTATCCCCTGTGTATTTATACCTGTGTTTTCTGTCTGTCTGTTGCCAGTTTGTCTTGTTTGTTCAAGCTTACCAGCGGTTGTTCCTGTCTTTTCCCAGCCTCTCTTTTTCTCATCCTCCTGGTTTTTGACCCTTGCCTTGCCTGTCCTGCCCTGTACTGACCACTGCCTGTCTCTGAGTCTGCCTGCCGTCCTGTACCTTTGCTCCACCTCTGGATTACCGACCTCTGCCTGACCTAACCCTGAGTCTGCCTGCCATCCTGTAACGTTGCCTCTGCTCTGGATTACCGACCTCTGCCTGACCTGACCCTGAGTCTGCCTGCCATCCTGTAACGTGGCCTCTGCTCTGGATTACCGACCTCTGCCTGACCTGACCCTGAGTCTGCCTGCCATCCTGTAACGTGGCCTCTGCTCTGGATTACCGACCTCTGCCTGACCTGACCCTGAGTCTGCCTGCCATCCTGTAACGTGGCCTCTGCTCTGGATTACCGACCTCTGCCTGACCTGACCCTGAGTCTGCCTGCCATCCTGTAACGTGGCCTCTGCTCTGGATTACCGACCTCTGCCTGACCTGACCCTGAGTCTGCCTGCCATCCTGTAACGTGGCCTCTGCTCTGGATTATTGACCCCTGCCTGCCTTGACCTGTCGTTTGCCTGCCCCTATGGTTACAATTAACATTGTTACTTCACACAGTCTGCATTTGTGTCTTACCTTGATTCCTGATAAGTTATGTTACTACAGTACTACTACTGTACTGCTACTGTAGTACAACTGCACATAAAATGCATATAAAATGTCACTACTACTAATAATGCTCAGAATCAAAACGTGTAGTTTATTTTCTTAAATGCAATACACAAAATAAAAATAATCAGAAATGTGAAATTAATTAATGACTTTATTCTAAAAATCCCAAGGTCAATTGTAATGACATAAATAAATTAATAAAACGAACACTTTGCATTACCTTAAATAACTAATTAAGACTAAGCCAAGAGAAAAGCAGTGTGCGCGCATACATGAGAGAATTACGGCCTCTGCTTCAAATCCTTGATTTCATTAACGATAGGACACAGCCGGTCAAGGTGGTACAGTGGATTTCAGACAAGCGTACCACTAGCGTGGGATCTCCTCAAGGCTGTGCACTTTCTTGACTGTTGTACATATTGTACACTAATGACTTTAAAACCATACCCTGGTAGACACCTGATAAAGTTTGCAGACGACACAACACTGGTCAGTCTATTCCAAGGTAAAGAGGAGGAGCACGTGCCAGTCTTGGAGGACTTTTTCATGTGGTGTGACAACTCTCACTTAGTGCTCAATACAACAAAGACCAAAAAGATGCACATCGATTTTAGGAAAAATGTAACACCTTCCCCACCGACTGTTAAGGGACAAGACAGATGTAGTAGAGCAGTATAAATACCTATGTGTTGTAATTGACCACAAGCTACAATGGGAAAAGTGTACTAAGCAGATTTGTACTTTTAAGGAAACTAAGCTATTTTAATGTTGATCATGTTCTATTGTCACTGTTTCACAAGCCATTTATTGAAAGTATCTTAACATATTAACATAACTTGCTGGTACAGAAATACTAGTGTCTCTCAGAGAAATATGTTAGCTCTGCTAGTAAGGTGCTAGGCGTCAAGCAGACAGGTCTGGATGTCATTTATGATATAAGAGCCTTCACAAAAGTCCTCTGGTGGACTCCAGAAATCTCGTTACCAGGAGTTTGAGCTACTCCCCACTGGGCGACGTTACAGGGTACCAGGGCACAAAAGAAATGGGGCCAAACGATCCTTTGTCCCAGCAGCAGTAAGGCTCCTGAACATTGTGGTTGATAGAGGCCTACAGCTAACATTGTGGTTGATAGAGGCCTACAGCTAACATTGTGGTTGATAGAGACCTACAGCTAACATTGTGGTTGATAGAGGCCTACAGCTAACATTGTGGTTGATAGAGGCCTACAGCTAACATTGTGGTTGATAGAGGCCTACAGCTAACATTGTGGTTGATAGAGACCTACAGCTAACATTGTGGTTGATAGAGGCCTATAGCTAACATTGTGGTTGATAGAAACCTACAGCTAACATTGTGGTTGATAGAGGCCTACAGCTAACATTGTGGTTGATAGAGGCCTACAGCTAACATTGTGGTTGATAGAGACCTACAGCTAACATTGTGGTTGATAGAGTGTTCTGTTGTGTATAGTGTACAGTTGAACCATTGATTGCTCATGAATTACACTTTTTCTACATGTATTTATTGTCTGTATATGTCCTTGTCTACGGTATCTCCAATTATGTGTTATGTATGCACAGAGCCGCAACCCAAATTACCCCATGGGGATAATATAGTAATTATCTTATCTTTACACCTTGCCCTCATTATTCAGCTTTGTCCGGATCACTGTCACTTGTCCGTAGTCCACTCAACATTTCTGATTGACGTGATCTGTAGTGAAACATAACATACACGAAGAACCATATTAGTAAGCAATAAAAACACTTCTGCTTGATTTTTCTGGTCCAAACTATATAGCACAATTAAGGTCAGCATCAAGCCAAATGCGATTAACTCATTTTGTGTGAGCTACTGCTATACTTCTAAACAGGGGTCAATAATCAGATCTCAGAAATCAAACAGGTCATCAGATAGGTTGTGATGGCTGATATGCTATAGATGCTGGGATTAGGTTTAGGTATAGAGCTGAGGTTGGGTTTAAGGTTAGGGTTCTGAATAGTAGGTAAGCAATTTGTTGATCGTTAGTCGAACATTTAGGCACAATCCAAATACTGTAAAGAACCTTTTTCAGTGTTTAAGTTTTAATACGTCTACATGTAGCTAAGCCTTTGTCTGTGTACATACCGATTAATTGCTGCACTTCTCTTTTGGGTCTCCCTGACAACGTCCTGGTCGTGTTGGATGCCCTCCTCCCATTCAGCAAATGTGTTTCCAACATTTGGACCAGTGGTTACATTATAAATGGGTTTACCTGATTTGGACCTAGTAGGTGTATGGATGAGGACGTTCAGTGTAATGTGATGTGGGCTACTGATTTCTAGTCCTGATAGCTGAATGCCTCCATATGCTGGTGTTAGTACATCCATCTATCTACAGTACACCTTCAGTTGCCGTATCATGTGACTATGGACTGCTGCTGGCATCACGTTTACATGAATTGATTTATCCTATGTCGCTGAAAATGGCACACATTTTGTAAATTACTCATAAATTGAGTAATAGATGGGGATTGACTGTCAAAGAAGAGGATTATTTCAGCTACTTCTACAGGCGTTTGAATCAGCAACCTGGAGGATAAACAGTATACAGTACAACACACTGCTTCAAAATTGAACACTTATTCAGACAAGATCAGAGCCATTTCCATGGATACTGGTAGTAACTTGGCAACGACCGTGTCTGTCTGTTGTCATGGAAGCATATGTCTCATTACATCTGATGTACTCTGCTTTTTCTGCAAGTAATGACTGGGATACAACTCAGTCATCGTCTCTCTCGCTCTATCTCTATCGCCTCTCTCTCTTTTACACATACGCATGCACGCACAAGCAAGCTTGTGTGTGCATGTGTGTGCATGAACGTGTGCATGCATGTGTGTGTGTGAATGCAATAAATGTATGTTTCACCAACTTGCACTTTAATATATCACCTATTCCAATACATGCACTATTAAAGTAGATGACGTAGATGACGTACCTTAGATTAATATGGCACAACCAGCTCTTCATTTGGGAACAAAGTACCAGTCCCATTTCAGCTTGGGAGCTCAATCTCTCCAGGACACTTTTATTATTTTCTCTAAGAGCTGAGAGCTATAAACATCACATTCTTCTGCTCAGAAGCATAATTGAATCTGGGCTGAGTAGGACAAATTGATGATGTCAGCAGCATGTAGCTACACTCTGGAGATGGGGATTTCCCTGCTGTGTCTCGTGTCTAGTGATGTGGGGGTGGGGATGGATGGATGAATGGATGGAGAGAGGGGTATCCCACCATCCAGTGTTTGATGTATCCTTAGGGCTTAGGCTACTACTGAGTGGATGTGGTCTGGGAGCTCAACTCAATCAATGACTGGATGTCTGAGAAAGAGTTGTAGCAATATAGAATAATGCAAAGAAGGCCAATGTTTGGTAGCTAAAACTGGCTACTACTGTAGATGCAGTGTTACCATAATATCTACACTGGGATGTGTACTGTGAACACGTCAAGATGGCCTAAACACAAAGACCTAAATAACCAAATATTTACATTATGTGGTGCGTTATGGAAGAGTACCAACCTTGAATAGATTCAATGTATCCGCATATAATTTTTAAATAATGGATCAAATATTGTCGTAATGACGTCACTGCCACTGGAAACTAGGTGTAGTGCGTGCTGCAGCTGGGACTAGAGAGCTCTGTCTGCTCAGCTTCCATTCGGCGGTAGACGGTTACCTCGCGCACCACTAAGCGCTTTTTGTTGTGAGACGCAGAGGGTTGCGGAGTCATGGGTAAGCTTAAGGAATTCGATATTACTTTCACCAACAACAAAGTGGTCTACAGCCCTGGCGAATCCATAAGTGGGTCTGTGAAAATTACAACCGGTACCTCACTGCAATATAAAGGTAAGATTACATCTTTTTTTCTATGTATCACTGGCTCAATGAAGCGCATCAGGGTTCGATTTCGGTGGACGAACTGAACGGGAGGAGAGGAACTTTTCCTCTCTTTACATGGCCTAAACAGAAGATAACGTGCTTAAAGTGTTCTATTGTTCGTTCTATTTGTATTTTGTCATTCAAAATAGGATTGAAGTAGCCTATATTTATGTTTGATACATATTGCGCATTGGTGCTGGGTTAAGTGGACATGCCTGTTCTTGACTGAGACAGCTGCTGATTTCAGATGTTTACGGCAGTTTTGCTAAGAGATCAAATCAGACAGTAGGCTACATACTGTAACGTTACCGCATCCTGTTTAGTTCTAGTTTAGTATGACCTGTAGCTTAGTGTTCACAGTTTCACATCTGTTGCTAGTTATAACGGTATGCCGTGAAGCAAAACCACGATCATAGAAAGTCAACAGGTGTGGTTGTGTAGTGATTGTCTCATTTTAATCTGGTCAATTGTTACTAAAAAATACCGATTATTTTAGGACTTGCATAGATATGCTGTTTTTGATATGGTAGATTTGGACCAACAGTGGATGAACAATTCTAGAGAAGGTAGGTTAGGCAAGGTGGAGGGCAGCTTGTAAGGTTTCCATGGCGTTACACAAAGAATCTATTGTTTATATTGTGTGTGTAGAAGTGATCTTAGACTGGATTCATGTCAGATAATAGGGGAATGCAATCAGTTTATAGCCAGAGACACCTTTCACATAAGGTCATGTACAGTTGAAGTCGGAAGTTTACATACACTTAGGTTGGAGTCATTAAAACTCGTTTTTCAGCCGCTCCACAGATTTCTTTTTAACAAACTATACTTTTGGAAAGTCAGTTAGGACATCTATTTTGTGCATGACACAAGTAATTTTTCCAACAATTGTTTACAGACAGATTATTTCACTTATAATTCACTGTATCACAATTCCAGTGGGTCAGAAGTTTACATACACTAAATTGACTGTGCCTTTAAACAACTTGGAAAATTCCAGAAAATTATGTCATGGCTTTAGAAGCTTCTGATAGGCTAATTGACATAATTTGAGTCAATTGGAGGTGTACCTGTGAATGTATTTCAAGGCCTACCTTCAAACTCAGTGCCTCTTTGCTTGACATCATGGGAAAATCAAAAGAAACCAACCAGACCTCCAAATTGTAGACCTCCACAAGTCTGGTTCGTCCTTGGGAGCAATTTCCACACGCCTGAAGGTATCATGTTCAACTGTACAAACAATAGTACGCAAGTATAAACACCATGGGACCACGCAGCCGTCATACCGCTCAGGAAGGAGACGCGTTCTGTCTCCTAGAGATGAACGTACTTTGGTGCAAAAAGTGCAAATCAATCCCAGAACAACAGCAAAGGACCTTGTGAAGATGCTGGAGGAAACAGGTACAAACGTATCTATATCCACAGTAAAACGAGTCCTATGTCGACATAACCTGAAAGGCCGCTCAGCAAGGAAGAAGCCACTGCTCCAAAACTGCCATAAAAAAGCCATACGGTTTGCAACTGCACATGGGGACAAAGATCGTACTTTTTGGAGAAATGTCCTCTGTTCTGATGGAACACAAATAGAACTGTTTGGCCTTAATGACCATCGTTATGTTTGGAGGAAAAAGGGGAATGGCTTGCAAGCCGAAGAACACCATGGTTACTTGAAATGCAAACCCTTCCCAGAATCCCCATTAATGTAGTCTGACTAATGCAAAGTATTCTGCAAGCATCCATCATATGACTTCCCAAGTTCTTCTTCAATCTATGTTTGCTTTCTTGGTGAGCACTTGCACATGGATCTGCTCCAAATTTGAAATCACATTATTCTACATGTGTTATTCAGGTAACTTATTAGTAAGTTTGAATACGAATGTTTTCCTGTCTGAATCATGTTGTGTGACATGGTGAATTCAATCCAAGGACGGCTCACCTCTCACAGTTCTGGGTGACTTTAACCTCCCCATGTCTACCTTTGACTCATTCCTCTCTGCCTCCTTCTTCCCACTCCTCTCCTCTTTTGACCTCACCCTCTCACCTTCCCCCCCTACTCACAAGGCTGGCAATACGCTTGACCTCATCTTTACTAGATGCTGTTCTTCCACTAACCTCATTGCAACTCCCCTCCAAGTCTCCGACCACTACCTTGTATCCTTTTCCCTCTCGCTCTCATCCAACACTTCCCACACTGCCCCTACTCGGATGGTATCGCGCCGTCCCAACCTCCGCTCTCTCTCCCCCGCTACTCTCTCCTCTTCCATCCTATCATCTCTTCCCTCTGCCCAAACCTTCTCCAACCTATCTCCTGATTCTGCCTCCTCAACCCTCCTCTCCTCCCTTTCTGCATCCTTTGACTCTCTATGTCCCCTATCCTCCAGGCCGGCTCGGTCCTCCCCTCCCGCTCCGTGGCTCGACGACTCATTGCGAGCTCACAGAACAGGGCTCCGGGCAGCCGAGCGGAAATGGAGGAAAACTCGCCTCCCTGCGGACCTGGCATCCTTTCACTCCCTCCTCTCTACATTTTCCTCTTCTGTCTCTGCTGCTAAAGCCACTTTCTACCACTCTAAATTCCAAGCATCTGCCTCTAACCCTAGGAAGCTCTTTGCCACCTTCTCCTCCCTCCTGAATCCTCCTCCCCCTCCCCCCCCCTCCTCCCTCTCTGCAGACGACTTCGTCAACCATTTTGAAAAGAAGGTCGACGACATCCGATCCTCGTTTGCTAAGTCAAACGACACCGCTGGTTCTGCTCACACTGCCCAACCCTGTGCTTTGACCTCTTTCTCCCCTCTCTCTCCAGATGAAATCTCGCGTCTTGTGACGGCCGGCCGCCCAACAACCTGCCCGCTTGACCCTATCCCCTCCTCTCTCCTCCAGACCATTTCCGGAGACCTTCTACCTTACCTCACCTCGCTCATCAACTCATCCTTGACCGCTGGCTACGTCCCTTCCGTCTTCAAGAGAGCGAGAGTTGCACCCCTTCTGAAAAAACCTACACTCGATCCCTCCGATGTCAACAACTACAGACCAGTATCCCTTCTTTCTTTTCTCTCCAAAACTCTTGAACGTGCCGTCCTTGGCCAGCTCTCCTGCTATCTCTCTCAGAATGACCTTCTTGATCCAAATCAGTCAGGTTTCAAGACTAGTCACTCAACTGAGACTGCTCTTCTCTGTATCACGGAGGCGCTCCGCACTGCTAAAGCTAACTCTCTCTCCTCTGCTCTCATCCTTCTAGACCTATCGGCTGCCTTCGATACTGTGAACCATCAGATCCTCCTCTCCACCCTCTCCGAGTTGGGCATCTCCGGCGCGGCCCACGCTTGGATTGCGTCCTACCTGACAGGTCGCTCCTACCAGGTGGCGTGGCGAGAATCTGTCTCCTCACCACGCGCTCTCACCACTGGTGTCCCCCAGGGCTCTGTTCTAGGCCCTCTCCTATTCTCGCTATACACCAAGTCACTTGGCTCTGTCATAACCTCACATGGTCTCTCCTATCATTGCTATGCAGACGACACACAATTAATCTTCTCCTTTCCCCCTTCTGATGACCAGGTGGCGAATCGCATCTCTGCATGTCTGGCAGACATATCAGTGTGGATGACGGATCACCACCTCAAGCTGAACCTCGGCAAGACGGAGCTGCTCTTCCTCCCGGGGAAGGACTGCCCGTTCCATGATCTCGCCATCACGGTTGACAACTCCATTGTGTCCTCCTCCCAGAGCGCTAAGAACCTTGGCGTGATCCTGGACAACACCCTGTCGTTCTCCACCAACATCAAGGCGGTGGCCCGTTCCTGTAGGTTCATGCTCTACAACATCCGCAGAGTACGACCCTGCCTCACACAGGAAGCGGCGCAGGTCCTAATCCAGGCACTTGTCATCTCCCGTCTGGATTACTGCAACTCGCTGTTGGCTGGGCTCCCTGCCTGTGCCATTAAACCCCTACAACTCATCCAGAACGCCGCAGCCCGGCTGGTGTTCAACCTTCCCAAGTTCTCTCACGTCACCCCGCTCCTCCGCTCTCTCCACTGGCTTCCAGTTGAAGCTCGCATCCGCTACAAGACCATGGTGCTTGCCTACGGAGCTGTGAGGGGAACGGCACCTCAGTACCTTCAGGCTCTGATCAGGCCCTACACCCAAACAAGGGCACTGCGTTCATCCACCTCTGGCCTGCTCGCCTCCCTACCACTGAGGAAGTACAGTTCCCGCTCAGCCCAGTCAAAACTGTTCGCTGCTCTGGCACCCCAATGGTGGAACAAACTCCCTCACGACGCCAGGACAGCGGAGTCAATCACCACCTTCCGGAGACACCTGAAACCCCACCTCTTCAAGGAATACCTAGGATAAAGCAATCCTTCTGCCCCCCCCCCCCCCCCCCCCCCTTAAAAGATCTAGATGCACTATTGTAAAGTGGCTGTTCCACTGGATGTCATAAGGTGAATGCACCAATTTGTAAGTCGCTCTGGATAAGAGCGTCTGCTAAATGACTTAAATGTTAATGTTAAAATCCAACATTTCTTAGTGTCCTTGACTGTTTGAGTCTGACACACCTTGACATGTCTATGTATGTATTACTGGATTAAGGACCGTCCTATATTTGCAGACCTGTGACAGATGGTATTACAAGAGTTGTACAATATTTACTGTGATAAGACCATGGTGCTTGCCTACGGAGCTGTGAGGGGAACGGCACCTCAGTACCTTCAGGCTCTGATCAGGCCCTACACCCAAACAAGGGCACTGCGTTCATCCACCTCTGGCCTGCTCGCCTCCCTACCACTGAGGAAGTACAGTTCCCGCTCAGCCCAGTCAAAACTGTTCGCTGCTCTGGCACCCCAATGGTGGAACAAACTCCCTCACGACGCCAGGACAGCGGAGTCCATCACCACCTTCCGGAGACACCTGAAACCCCACCTCTTTAAGGAATACCTAGGATAGGATAAAGTAATCCTTCTGACCCCCCCCCCCCCCCTAAAAGATTTACATGCACTATTGTAAAGTGGCTGTTCCACTGGATATCTTAAGGTGAATGCACCAATTTGTAAGTCGCTCTGGATAAGAGCGTCTGCTAAATTACTTAAATGTAAATGTAAATGATATGTTATGTGAGGTCATATCAACCTGAGTGTGCACTTGACATCAGAGAGGCACTCACCATGCTCCGGCACGGCGAGCACACATCCCTATGATGACTGATGGGACTAATAAGGGCGAACTCTGAGGACACAGACACTTGGGGGGTAGTGTTAGTAGGGAGGTGTTGTCATCAGCCTAGCACCCTAACACCCTCATGTCACCCAGCGTTGTTGGCCTAATGACCTAATTTCACTTTTATTTAACCAGGTAGGAAAGTGGAGAACAAGTTCTCATTTACAACTGCAACCTGGCCAAGATAAAGCAAAGCAGTTCGACAAAAACTACAACATAGAGTTACACATAAACAAACATACAGTCAATAACTGTCACGCCCTGACCTTAGTTATCTCTGTTTTATTAATTTATTTTGGTTAGGTCAGGGTGTGACTAGGGTGGTATGCTGGTTTTGTATTGTCTAGGGTTTTTTGTATGTCTAGGGGTTTTGGTAGTCTAGGTATATGTAGGTCTATGGTGGCCTGAATTGGTTCCCAATCAGAGACAGCTGTTTATCGTTGTCTCTGATTGGGGATCATATTTAGGTTGCCATTTTCCCTTTTGGTTTTGTGGGTTCTTGTTCTATGTTTAGTTGCCTGTCTGCACTATCCATATTTGCTTCACGGTTCGTTTTGTTATTTTGTTTGTTTTGTTCAGTGTTTCGTTCTTTAATAAAGAAGAATGTACGCTTACCACGCTGTACCTTGGTCTCCTCCCTACGACGGCCGTGACAATAACACTATAGAAAAAAATCGATGTACAGTGTGTGCAAATGTAGAAGAGTAGGGCGGTAAGGCAATAAACAGGCCATAGAGGCAAAATAATTACAATTTAGCATTAACACTGGAGTGATAGCTGTGCAGATGATGATGTGCAAGTAGAGATACTGGGGTGCAAAAGAGCAAGAAGATAAATAACAATAAGGGGATGAGGTAGTTCGGTGTGCTATTTACAGATTAGCTGTGTACAGGTACAGTGATCGGTAAGCTGCTCTGACAGCTGATGCTTAAAGTTAGAGAGGGAGATATAAGACTGGATCCAGCTTCAGTAATTTTTGCAATTCATTCCAAGATACCTCATTACTTCGGCAGTTTTAAGTTGATAGTCTATGAATACACACAAAGCACTCACATTAGACTTCTACTGTGAAACACGTGACCAGACCATGGTATCGCCTCAGTGTGATATATGGTACTTCCTTGCTGAATGCAGACTCTTTAGGTTAAGATATTCTGGCTCCATTTCAGGCTCTTTCTCAGCCAAGACATCATACTTTAATGTAAATGTTTAGCTATGTGATCAATGAAATCATCCTTTTAAAGGCAATGGCTGCCCTATTTGATTTATGGCATCATCATCCGTTAAATGCCTTGGCTCTAAATTTGATCAATGACAGACTGTTTTAAATGCCCAGTCTGTGACTTGAGAAATTGTCTTGATTTGCTTCCAGTAGTAATGCCAGTCATGTTTTTCTATACAGTGATTGGTGAAACATTGCGACCTGATGAATAGGGTCCAGGAATACTCTGTGTTCCTATCAGAGGCTGTACATTCAGAAGAGTCCTATTCCAATCCCCTCACTATCCATCTCATAACACCATAATAACCTTTTTTTTAATCCAACCAAATCCATTTAGATTAGTGAGAGAAATACATGATGTTTTTCTGTGTCCTATCCTTAACATTGAGATTCACATTAGGAATGCCAGTGTTAAAATGTATGACACATGTATCCCATCTTCTCTTGATATGGTTGCTGCTGCCCCACTCTAAAGCAATGATAATAACCCTACTGTCCATTGTGACAAATGTCAGCACTCAGTCTTATCTCTCCCTCTGAGTTTTTTCCCACTATGGATGTTGCCTATAGAAGCTCCACTCCTCAGAGCGAGAGGAGGGAAAATTGGGTGAAATTATTCTCTTTCTTCTTGCCGCACCATTGTCCGTGAGCTGCCTAGTTTCTACACAATCAGCCTAGTCTCCTCTCATTTAGTCAGTCTGCATGAAGTCTGTGAGGCCCTAGGAGACAGTCCTCAAGAGCTTAAAAAAATTATTCTGCTGATGTGTAGCTAAGTCTATTTCGCTAGCTAGCCCTAGCAAGCCCTGAATCGTGTTGAGGAACATCAGACACTGGTTCTTGTATTTCATTATGCCATTGTCACTATAGGCAACAGGACTGCTGTGAGGATATTTTAGGAGATCGATCTGATTGAAGTCACATGGGTGCGTCTTTTCTGTGGGTAAATATGTGTATCTGTGTGTATCAGGCACTACAGTGTATGCTATATGTGTACCATTATTACATGCATTACTTCATCATATGAGCTATATGGATTTGCTCCATAGCCGCCATGTATTTACATTGTGATCTGAGTGAGGTGTATACAGTTACCCAGTATTGTACTGCAATAAATAGAATAGTAAGTTTGGTGGCGTCTGCAGCCCCCCGTGTGTCTGCTATAGTTCGTATGTAGAGCTGGACAATGGATGATGAGGGAGATTAAGTTGCCAACTGTGTTATTGATGAAGAGTAGACCATTGGTCTGTATTTCCATTGATTAGCTAGCAGAGGAAGACAAACACAAATAAACACACACAAATAATGCACCTGTTATTACAATTTGTTATTATTTAGTTGTGCATTTCTAGCCATATCCCCCAAAAACATTAGGTCTGATTCTTTGCAATTAATTCAGCACAAGTACACATACAGGCTAGCACGGGTACACCAAGGCTTCACATTTTTTGATGTATTAAACTTAGCATTCCTTCAGTGGCAGGGAAACCCGCAGAGTCAATAATAAGAGTGTGACCTTCCCTTTACAGATCTGACATGGTGGCTGTGAGAGCCAGGGTGTCTATTCTATTAATTGTGCTGTTCTGTGTTGACTGGAACTTCCCCTGGGTGAGCAGCATAGTGGGCCCCAGTCTGAATATAGACATCTGATACAGTAAGGTAACACCACTGTATTGATACTGCTGCTTTCAACAGAAAACAGGTTGTTGTCAGAATATATCATTGGCTCTTGCAGCTGATCCATCTGACAAGGCCTGATTTCTGCACTTTCAATGTGCTGTTAGTAGTGGGGCTCTAGCGAGAGTAATACTTAAAACACAGATACATAGTAAGGAAAAGAATGTGTCCAAAGGTGAGGCTTGAAGGAAATGAAAGCTAACATTTCAGATAAAAACGTCTCTATCAGTCTATCTAATAACCTCTTGGAACTAGGCCTACATAGATCAACCAGAAACAAAACAGTGCAGGCCTATAGTAGTTACTAGCATCTGGAATGTTATTCTCCTGGAGTGAATAATAATGCCTGTTTGGGTTAACTGTACAAGCCTAAGCATACTGCAAACAGCAAGGTGGGGAAATCAGGCTTGGACCTATTCAGCCTGTTTGTTTGTAGCTGGCTGATAATGGATCTCGGTTGAGCTTGTGCAAACAGAAACAGACAAACATTTACAGTAACCCAACGCTCATGAACCGTACCAGAAACCACTGCCCTCACTAAAAACACTCTTTACCTTTCCATGTCATGTGGTCCCGTGTGACTCAGTTGGTAGCGCATGGTGCTTGCAATGCCAGGGTTGTGGGTTTGATTCCTAAAGGGGACCAGTATGAAAATGTATGGACTCACTACTACTAAGTCACTCTGAAAGAGAGTGTCTGCTAAGTGATTAAAATGTAATGACTGACTTGCTTGTTTCAGTTTGCCCTGTAAGACCCACAAAACACAAGGCTTTCAAACACATGTTGTTGGGATGGTTAGGTCATGTAATCAGTTTGAACTTTTATGGTTCATTCCCTGGTGAGGAGTAGTTGGCTGGGTAACCACTAACCAGGATTAACCTTGATGACTCCCGTCTCACACCCACTTCAGCAAACACTCCCTGCCCCTGCATTCCTGGCTGTAAATGGTTGTGAGTCACAAAGAAAGACTTCCCCACAGGGCCAGGGTCTCAGTTTCTCCCTGGTCTGTCTAGACTGAGGAGTTGAACTAAATCATGATATAATTATAGCTAGGTCTGGCACAATTACTGTATAATCATGTAACCAAAGATTATGGATGAAGACCATCATGAAAATACAATAACCTCCAATAACTGTAAAAAACAAAAACAGCCGGGCATTCGTGCGGTTGAGTCTTTACAACCTGATGATACTTTGTTGTGGCTGGCTGAAACAAGCAAGGTGTTGTAGCGATGCCCCCTCCCTGCAGCAGCAGCACATTCAGGGCCTATTCCTCTGCCCAGGTGTTGCTGACGCTTGCCAAATCTTACAACACCTGGATATGTATTTTACCTATAAGCTAACCGCATCCTATGTTATAGCAATCTGGTGTCCAACGGCACAGTCAACGATGTGGCACGCAACCATTGGTTGATGCATGCAACGTCTTTGCAGGGGATGGGCACCTATGTCAGGAGTGGAGGCCATAAGAAAATGTACGTATTTAAAAAAAAAAAAATGCTATTCAAACTATTTTAACGGTGACCACGGTCATTTCTCAAACCAATAACCTATGATCATTCTATGATCGTTACAGCCCTAATCATAGCTCTGAAGGAGTGTGGAGGGAAGGTTGTTGATGATTAGCTAGATGTGTCAGACTTTTGAGGCAAAAGGCCCAAGCATTGCTTTGCCTCAGACGTTGATGGGATTACTTACAATGGTTAAAAAAGCTTCATACAATATTGTTTAATTGCTCAGTCCTGGCAGCATTAACAGCCACCATCCACTACCTCCCCCTTTGGCTTAGACATATAATTGGACCTTTTCTGACCTGCCTACCCCAACTCCCTCATAAACCTCTACTCTATCAGAAGCCCTCGGTGGAAGCCCACCCCTTCCTCACCTACCACCCTCCTTTCTTTTCTCCTCTTCCCTTAATCTCTTCCTCTAACAGACAACCAACAGGACTTAGTTCCCTAAAGTTATATTTGCCTGGCTAGTCTACTTGGCTGCACTGGAGACAGGGGTTTGTAGTTGATTTCCTTTCTTGACAAGTGTAAGCAATAAGCTGATGCCAATCATTTGACTGGCTTTAACTTGTTCAATTGTTACAGATCAGTGCAGACAGGTAGCTAGTCTAAAGATCAGGCTCTTCCTGGGTGGGGATGGATGAGCCACCTACCACTGATGCATTGTGTAAGAGGCAGGAACATTGGTATCCTGCTTTGAGATACAGATTACATTTTTATTGTCATTATCTACCCACCAGCTAGAGTTTCCGTTTAGGGTGTACTGTTATCTGTTGTGACACAATGTCACAGGCGATTGGCTGTTTTATTGTTTACTAGTACTGTATAAGCACACGAAACTAACTGATTTCCTCTAACTGACTGGTTTCCTTTAACCACCCCCTTGTTGTGGGTGGTGTGGGGCTGGAAGCTCCTCTGGAATGTCACACATTCCACCGTACCACTCTCTACTGCTGGACACTGAGTGGAAGGTTTGATGGGTGGTCTGAGCTGACTGACTACCCAACACACAAGTCCACTACCTGAGACAGGTCAGAAAGCCTGTGTGTGTGTGTGTGTGTGTGTGTGTGTGTGTGTGTGTGTGTGTGTGTGTGTGTGTGTGTGTGTGTGTGTGTGTGTGTGTGTGTGTGTGTGTGTGTGTGTGAATTTGATGTGTTGGTTACCATGCCAGCAACTTAAGATCAGTGGCCACTGGAGAGAGGGGGTTTCTACCCTCCCTCCTCGCCTCTCCACCTGTAATAGTCTAGGTTAGTTTCCAGGTGCCCTTTCTCACTCTGCCCCTCCCCTCCCCTCTCTTCTCAAAACAAAGGCTCCTCTGGCCTCAGGAGTTTCTCCATCTCCCTCTAGGTTACATCATCTCACAACAGTTTATGCTACTCAAATTCAGTTGTTTGGTAATGGAATCATGTTGGAAATCGATTTATCAGGTCACAGATTTCTCTATTTGACCTAGTTTGCTGTGTCAGATCAAGTGGAAAAAGGATTTAAGGATTTATCACAAAATGACCCAAACTGATTATGGTTATTTCCTATTTGGCACATGGGTAAGCAAGAGTAACAACGTTCATATCCCCCGTGTTTGAACTGCTCAGGATTCTAAGAAATGCTCTGAAGTAGTTGGCCTCCCGGGTGGTGCAGTGGTCTGGAGCACTGCATCGCAGTGCTAGCTGTGCCACCAGAGTCTCTGGGTTTGCGCCCAGGCTGGGCTGGGTTCGTGCCCGGATTCTGTCGCAGCCGGCCGCAACCGGGAGGTCCGTGGGGCGACGCACAATTGGCATAGCGTCGTCCGGGTTAGGGAGGGTTTGGCCGGTAGGGATATCCTTGTCTCAGTATGTAAAAAAAAAAAAAAAAAAAATGTAATAAAATGTATGCACTCTACTGTAAGTCGCTCTGGATAAGAGCGTCTGCAAAATGACTATAATGTAAATGTAGTTAAACAAATTACTTTAATGAGTCTTTGAAAACAGGGCTTAATATAGAAACACATTGATGTGCATAGATTTCACAGATTTCCACAAATTACAATCTAATCCTTCCACACTAATTCAGCAGATCCTCCAGCTCAATAATGTGTAAAAGGACCAATGACCACCAACATGTGAAGTTCATAGGAGCATGTACAATTCGGTGTCAAATGAAAGCTAAGAGTTCATATTCTTGAGAAATTAAGGCAGATCTACATTTTCCAACCATTACATCCTAAAAATCCCAAACATTTGGAATAAGCAAAGGCTCTGATTTGTGGTCTAACAGGTGGAAAAGGGAACTTAGAAAACATCTACCAGAAAAAGTCTTAAAAGGTATTAGAAATACATCAAAACATAATGTTGAAGTAAAGACCCCGGCCCACTAATATCAACACTTATATTTAGTTTTGGAGACATTTGTCTACCTTCTGTAAGTTTAAGAAACATTGCCTTGTGCCTTCAAATTCAGTTACCAAAAACCCACGTATCTTTCAGATATTTTCACATTTCTCTCCCTGAGATAATGAATGTTCACAGAAGTAACAAGTTAAGGTAGACCTATCAATTAGTTATAGTGTTTTTACTGGTATCAATTTTGTTAATTAATTATTCATTATTAACTTCTGCAATTGAATTGGCTACAATGCGAAATCATAGTAGTCACAAACCACAGTTGGGTTCACAAGTTTGGACAGCACAGTACAGCACAGTAGAGTGCAGTAAAGAAAGGTAGAGTACACAGTAGTTCAGCAGAGTAGAGTTCAGTACAGTACAAAGTAGAGCACACTAGAGTTGAGTACACTATAATGTATTGTACTGTACTGGACTCTACTGTGCTCTGCTGTACTGTACTAAACTCGACTGCACTGTACTGAACTCTACTCTACTGTTCTGTGCTGTACTTTGATGTCTATGATTGGTTCAGATTTGGCCCGGTCTTGTTTGGGGGCAGAGCTCATTAAAATAATAGCCAGTGTGTAGAATAATACCCGAATATGCAAAGGAGACTATTACATACCTTTGTGTACCTATTTAGGATACAGCATCATGAAGAGAATGACATTCATATCCATAATTATGCATTTCTGTGTAGTACAGATCAGGGACCTGTGATGAAATTCCATTAATGCAATTCTATTACTGGGTGTAAATCCATTTCACTTACTGTAGTTCAGTAAGTCAATGTGTCATTTCATAGCTGACACCCCATTCTTTCTGCAGACATCGTTGAATCTTAATTCGGAGCAGATATTTAGTAGACTTTATGGAAAATGTGGACACATTAATCTGAGGGAGATTTTACAGATATTCTGTAACCAAACTTTGCATCTGCAGTTCTTCCAGTAAATGTGTTTTTGTCAAATGTTCAGTGTAAATTGTTAGAAGTAGTCCTTGTGCATAAAGTTGTATGGTTTATTAAACTTTGAAATTAATAGGTTTTGGTTAGCATACATTTTAAGTGAAAAATCTGAGTCTCTAACTTCATTCATACTGGACACAGGGACATAAAAATGGTGTCCACAAGTTCATCTGACTCTGGGGAAGTAGATAAAGGGCCTCATTGCCAAAAACCTGATGTATCCCTTTAATATTAAAGAGATAAGCAGATAATGGGAATCAGTAACAATACAAAAAAAGTAAACTGTCCCTTTTGGTGGCTGATTTTACATTAGGAATACTGAGGAGGAAAGAGATCTCAAGGCCATCACTGGGGCATATACTCATCCTTCTGTTGGCTTATCTTTATGTACACAATCAAAGCAGATGTCCCCATATTTCAGATACATGTATATTTCTTACAAATAGCCCCCATAAGCAGGTGTGAAAATAAGCAGGAATAGTCGTGTACGGAGTACCGGCAAAATAAATAGTGGGGGTACACCGTGCCGGTAAAACATGAGCCTGTAGGCTATTACACTATTTATCATTACCACATGTACTGTAAGTTGCATGACAAATATACGAATAAACTTGAAAACTTGGGGAATACACTCCAAAATGCGGTGTGGTTCAATGATAACACTGACATTTTGCCAGAGATGAGACGGAGACCCACGAGGACAGCAGTGTACACATCAATTCAATTTAAAAGACCTGTGTGGGCCTAATGAATGACAATCACCGAATGTCATTCATAACACTTTTGGGTGTTTTACATTTAAGTCATGTAGCAGACGCTCTCATCCAGAGCGACTTACAAGTACATACATTCATACTTTTGTTGTACTGGCCCCCCATGGGAATCAAACCCACAACCCTGGCGTTGCAAGCGCCACGCTCTACCAACTGAGCCACACGGGGGTTTTGAAAGTGATGTCTCTTTGCATTATTTTAGAGTGGAGTAGTCTAATAGTTGGAATAGTAACTGAAGTCTGGACACGGACTGCAGCCTGTTATAATATTAACTTCTGCAGAATTAAGTGTTAATCACAGTAAAATGACAGATCAAATGTTAATTTTGTCTTGGAAACAGGAGTGGAGAAATATGATTTATTTCTTTCAGCATTTTGAGAGAATACAAATGCGAGCTTAGGGACCTGTTGTGTTGACTAAACATGTAATTTATTTTAGCAACATAAAAGCGGACAGTATTTCATTTTCGACTACATAAAATATGCATCCAAGACGTGCTGAAATACTATCAGAAATATGTTTGATCGTTGTCACAGCTTTCCATTTCCTTAAAACTGGTCAAACTGTTGTCATTTGTGGGCCTCCCGAGTGGCACACCGGTCTAAGGCACTACATCGCAGTGCTTTAGGCGTCACTACAGACCCGTGTTTGATCCCAGGCTGTGTCACAACTGGCTGTGACCAGGAGTTCCATAGGGCAGCGCACAATTGGTCCAGCGCTGTCCGGGTTAGGGGGGGTTTGGCCGGGGGGGTGGCTTTATTTGGCTCATCATGCTCTAGCGACTCTTTGTGGCAGGCCAGGCACCTGCAGGCTGACTTCAGTCATCAGTTGAACAGTGTTTCCTCTGACACATTGGTGTGGCTGGCTTCCGGGTTAAGCGGCAGGTGTTAAGCGGCGCGGTTTGGCATGTCATGTTTCAGAGGACGCATAACTCGACCGTTGCCTCTCCCGGACCCGTTGGGGGAGTTGCAGCGATGAGACAAGATCGTAATGGGAAATTATGTCATTTGGAAATCCTCGCTCCGTGAGAAAAGCAGAAATGAAAGAGAAAACTTTACCGATGTAAACTAGATTGTTGATGATGCGTTGATCATTCTATAAATATATGACATTATTCTGGTGATCAAGGCTTTATTTATACTGAACAAAAATACAAAAGCAAATTGAAACAGTTTCAAAGATTTGACTGAGTTACAATTCATATAAGGAAATCGGTCAATTTAAATCAATTCACAAGGCACTAATCAATGGATTTCACATAACTGGCCAGGAGTGCAGCCATGGGTGGGCCTTGGAGGGCATAGGCCCACCCACTTGGGAGCCAGGCCCAGCCAATTATAATTATTTTTCCCCCACAAAAGGGCTTTATTTAACGACAGAAATAGTGCTCAGTTTCATCAGCTGCCGGGTGGCTGGTCTCAGACGATGCTGCAGGTGAAGAAGCCGGACATGGAGGTCCTTGGCAGGCATGGTTATACGTGGTCTGCGGTTGTGAGGCTAGTTGTATTGCCAAATTCTCTAAAACAACATTGGAGGCAGCTTATGGTAGAGAAATTAACATTCAGTTATCTGGCAACATCTCTGGTGGACATTCCTGCAGGCAGCATGCCAATTGCAGGCTCTGTCAACTTGAGACATCTGTGGCAATGTGTTGTGTGACAAAATTTGACATTTTAAAGTGGTGTTTTATTTTCCCCAGCACAAGGTGCACCTGTGTAATGATCCTGCTGTTTAATCAGCTTCTTGATATGCCACACATGTTAGGTGGATATTTTGGCAAAGGAGAAATGCTCACTAACAGGGATGTAAACAAATTTGTGCACAAAATCTTGAGAGATGTAAGCTTTTTGTGCGAATGGAAAATTTCTGGGATTTTTTATTTCAGCTCATGAAACAAGGGACCAACACGTTACATGTTGCGTTTGTATTTTTGTTCAGTGTAGTACTTTAGGCACATAGAGATCTACTTAGGCACATACATCTACTTTCACCCCTGCCCATAAGTATTTCTCCAGTGGTGTCTTTGCTATTAATCTCAGTGATCACTGTCCAATTAGAGATACCAAACAGATTAACACTGATTCTCATATAATTATGAAGAAAAATGTTCCCCCCACAAGCTTTTCTTCATGATATGTATTACTCTGACTTCTCCTCTATCAGCTGCATGCCTGACCTTGAATTAGCATCTATTTTTATCTCTCTGGCAAACACGCTCCCTTTAAGCGCCTTAGTGTATAAAATAGAACAAATCCTTGGTTCTCTATATAACTTTCAGATGTTGTTATGATGAGTAATCAGGCCTGGTCCAAGGCTAGAAAAACTGACTCTGTAGCTGATTGGCAGATTTTCCAGATATTGAGAAATAGATGCACTTCCTCAATCAAGAAAATTAATCTAGCTACTTTCTAAGTTCTTTCTCAGACTGGGCTGATGTTAAACAGTTAATGCGCTGAAGCGTGGAAATTCCTCTCCTTCTCTGGCTAAGCAAGTTGTGTCAGACTCTGGCATCATTACTGAGAAAAATGTGATAAGTGGTTCTTTTTATTTGAAAGAAATGATGGTTTAATTGACCCTGGTCAGCCAGTCGGCTGCTTGCCCCTCTCCCATTTCAACAACATTGTACTTGTGATGTGTTAGACGCCTTGCCCAAGACTGAAAAGAAAATCCACTGATTTGCTTGATAATTTCTTGCAGCAGCTTTCTGCTCCTCTGATTGCAGAATCTTTAACAAATATTTTTTATCTTACAATTCTTTCTGGTACCATCCCCAGGGTCAGGAAAGCGGCCCATATACTCCCCCTTTACAAAGGAGTTGGCCCATGTGACCTAAATAATGATCGTCCCATTTCCAAACTCTTTTGCCTAGCAAATATTGTAGAATCCTTGGTAAATATCAAATAACATTTTATTCGTCATTTTCGGTGAAACATAAGATATTACAGTTTTTAATGTCCCATTGGTAGGATAGTCTCGAACTTAGATCATCCAGTTTATTTTCCAGTGATTGCACATTGGCCATTAGAATGGATGGTAGCTTGGGTTACCCACTTGCCGACGAATTCTAACAAGGCAACCCGATCTCCACCCCCTGTATTTCCGCCTTTTCTTCACATGAATGACAGGGATTTGGGCCTGGTCTCAGAGAAGCAGTATATCCTTTGCTTCAGACTCATTAAATAAAAAAATCTTTGTCCAGTTTGAGGTGAGTAATCGCTGTTCTGATATCCAGAAGCTCTTTTCGGTCAATAGAGACAGTAGCAGCAGCATTATGGACAAAATAAGTTACAAACAATACAAACAAAACACACACAAAAGAGCACAGTTGGTTTGGTGCCTGTAAAACGTCAGCCATCCCCTCCAGCGCCATTGTCTACTAAAGTTTTGAAATGCTTTAACTTCGAAATGTATTCCTTTTAATTGACCTGTCTGAAGCCTTCGACACTGTGGATCACCCATTATTTATTCAGAGGCTTTCATCAACTGGCCTGGACCAGGCTGCGTGTAGCTGGTTTGAAAATGATTTAAAGGACAGAACACAGTATGTATTTACTGATGGTGTTAAATCAGGTTTTCTGGACATAACAAAGGGTGTCCCACAGGGATCGATTGTTGGTCCAGTTCTCTTCTGTAACGTACAGTGCATTCAGAAAGTATTCAGACGCCTGCCCATTTTCCACATTTTGTTACGTTGCAGCCTTATTCTAAAATTGATTCAATAAATATTTTTCCTCATCGATCTACACACAATACACCATAATGACAAAGTGAAAACTGTTTTTTTGAAAACAGAAATACATTATTTACATAAGTATTTAGACCCTTACTATTAAACTCGAAATTGAGCTCAGGTGCATCCTGTTTGCATTGATCATCCTTGAGATGTTTATTAAACTTTATTGGAGTCCACCTGTGGTATATTCAATTGATTGGACATGATTTGGAAAGGCACACACCTGTCTATAGAGGGTCCCACAGTTGACAGTGCATGTCAGAGCAAAAACCAAGCCATGAGGTTGAAGGAATTGTCTGTAGAGCTCTGAGACAGGATTGTGTCGAGGCACAGATCTAGGGAAGGGTACCAAAACATTTCTGCAGCATTGAAGGTCCCCAAGAACACAGTAGCCTCCATCATTCTTAAAAGGAAGAAGTTTTGAACAACCAAGACCCTTCCTAAAGCTGGCCGCCCGGTCAAACTGAGCAATCGGGGGAGAAGGGCCTTGGTCAGGAAGGTGAACAAGAACCCAATGGTCACTCTAACAGAGCTCCAGAGTTCCTCTGTGGAGATGGGAGAACCTTCCAGAAGGACAGCCATCTCTGCAGCAATCCACCAATCAGGCCTTTATGGCGTTCACACCTCCTCTGAGCGTCGTAACCACTCGTCCACTGCAGGGGCCCGTCTGGCTCGGAGTCCATGCAGCCAGGACCGGCTGATATCCCAGGATGCCCTGGAAGGTGGAGGAGTGAGTTCTGTGCATATTCGGCCCAGGGAAGGAACCTGGCCCACTCCCCCTGCCGGCCCTGGCAGTGACTCCTTAGGAACCTCCCCAGCTCCTGGTTGGTCCTCTCCAACGGACAGGTGGATTGGATGGTGCTGGTGATACCTGGGTGTCCAGCGGTGAGGGATGTGTGTGCCCAGGTCAACAGCCAATCTCTCACCCCCGTGGGGACGTAGATGCGCTCTGGAGGGCAGGTAGCAGGAGCGGGTTCCCTCTCCAGAGCCTGGCGGATATCCACATCTACGTCCCAGCACACAGGGCCAACAATTCGGGAGGGCAGATTGATAGACTGGAGGGGACTCACAGGACCCTCCACCAACGTGGGTGCGGGAAAGCAGGTCCTCCGGTAATTCTGGTCCCCAGGCGGTAAGTTCAGGCAGGAGGCAATGGCCTGGTCGATGAAGTTCCCAGCGGAACCGGAGTCCACTAGAGCTTTAGAGATAACACTTGAGGGACAGCCAGTCAGTGAAATGGGAACCAGAAAGGGTTTGGTGGAAAACGATGATAATGGAATACTCAAGCCTACCATGGTAGCTGGATGGTCATGGGGCCACCTCTCTGCTCTAGTGGAACCCGGGTTGGGACACACTGGACACCGCTGAAGCTGGTGCCCCTCCTGGCCGAAATAGGGACAGAACCGCAGCTGTCTCCGGCGATGCCCCTCTGCCGCGGAGAAGTTTGGCCCCTACCTCCATGGGTTCAGGCTCTGCCTCAGGACAGCCAAAGGAGGGAGAAGAGTGACGAGGTGGACACCGGCGCTCCCGAAGAAGGTTATCCAGACGGATGGCCATCGCGATGAGAGTTTCCAAGGATATGTTGTCATCCCGACATGCCAACTCCGTCTGGACCTCCTCGCGCAGTCCACTGTGGAATAGAGTGCAGAGCGCCAGCACATTCCATCCGCTGCCACAGTCCGAAAGGTGAAGGTGTACTCTGCAGCGTTCTGGGCACCCTTCTGGTCGCTCACCTCCCTCTCTGCCCTCTGGAGGATGGTTGAAGGCCGCCCTGAACAGAGCCATGCACCTCTCATAGGAACCCAGCTCCTCCTCTCCTCTGTCCCAGACGACCGTAGCCCACTCCAACGCCCGTCCGGTCAGCAGGGAAATGACCGTGGCAACCTTGGACATCTCAGTGGTGGAGGCTCCTGTCTGATAGGCGAAATAGAGGGAGCACTGGAGTAGGAAGCCACGGCATTTCGATGGAGTACCGTCATACTTCTCCAGAAGGGACAGTCGGGCATGGTTGACCTGGGCAGACGGCTGGGTAGGCTGGGGGACTGGCTCACTGTGACGACGCGTGGTAGGAGGCCCTCCATCATAGGTATGGAGAACCTCGCTGGTGGTCTGGAGGCGGTGGAGAACATGGAGGAATTATTTAATGGTCATACCCAAAAGAGCCAGCTGGTCGTGGTGTTGGTGTAGATGACAGGAAGTACTCTGTATTGTATACGCAGGGAGTAAGGAAACAGATACAAAAGGTGAGTTTAATAACAAGATACATGAAGATAAAAAAAACAGGAGTAGCGTACTAAACGTAAACAAAACCAATACTGCCTGAAGACTGAGGCTGCTCAGGGCTAAATAAAGGGGAAGTAATCAAGTTAATGATTAAGTCCAGGTGTGCATAACGATGGGGAGCATAATGTAGATAATGTGGGCTGCCAGGTCCGGTGGTTAGTAGACCGGCGACGTCGAGCGCCGGAGAAAGGGAACAGGAGTAGGACATCTTCACTATTTACATGAACAATATTGGTTCATCTGTAAAAAATAAATACTTGTATGCAGATGACACTGTAGTGTATTCTATTGCCCCCACAGCTGAAAAGACTCTGTCAGAGCTTCAGTCTTCCTTTATTGCCCTGCAGAAAACCTTTGTTTAGTTGAAATGGGTACTTAATGCAGTTAAAACCAAGTATATGTTATTTTCCAAATCACGTAAAAATGTATCTGATGATTTATGCATACGTACTTTGGATGGTGCCCTCATTGATCATGTCCTATAAATAGTTGTGCATCTGGATGGATGAAACGCTATCTTTCAGAAGGCATGTTGATGAGTTGGTTAAGAAATGAAGAATTAAAATAGGCTTCTTCTATAGGGACAGGTCCTGTCTTTAGTTAAATAGCAGAAAACAAATCATTCAGTCAACATTCATTCTAGTTATTGACTATGGCGATATAGTTTATATGAATGCAGCTGCCACTGTATTGAAGCCTTTGAACGGAGTTTATCATAGCGAATTTGGGTAATTACAGGTTCAGTACACATCATTTCATTTTGTATCAGAAAGTAGGCCAGCCCTCCTTAAAATCTTGTAGATCGATGCATTGCGCTCTTTTTGTCTATAAAGCTCTCTTGCATAAACTTCCGCCATACCTTACCTCTTTGTTAACCTTCAGACGTATAAGTTACCAGCCCCGGACTCAGGGGTGGCTAACCCTGGAGATCCCTTCAATCGCCACCGAGTCAGGTAAATCTGCTTTTTGTTTCTTTGCGCCTTTCATCTGGAATGATCTCCAAAAGTCCTTAAAGTTGGTGGAGTTGGTGCCTCTAGGGTAATTTAGGGGGATGTTAGAGGTCCTTTTACTGAAGAATGTGTTTGTTTCATGTGATTCTGTTTTGTGTTTGCTTTTCATGTATTTTATAATAGACATGTAGAGCGTAATAGTTGTTTATTGATGTGTATGGTGGGCTCATCTGCAAAAGAGAACGTGGTCTCAGCATGACTCCCTACTTAAATAAAGGTTAAATAAAATAAAATACAAATTACTTGAACTCTGCAAGATGGTTGGAGGAAATGTACAAGACCTCTACATGGTCTTAAAAGGAGGCCAAGAGTTTATGGTACATTGTATGTGCTGGCAGTAGTGGTGACTTGGTGAGATGCTCTGTGGGCTAGACGGTGGTTCAGACAGAGGATGTATGTTAGGGAAATGTGTTGAGGGGAACTTCAGGCCAAACTCCTACGGTAATGTACTGTATCTGTCTGTCCTGCACTGGTGGATGTGAGACTGACTGGACAAAGGAGAAGACAGACAAAGCAGCTTTTCATAATGACTAAACATAAACAGCCCTCTGTTGAGATTATAGTGGTCAGTAAGTGCTCTCTCTCTCGCTTCACTCCTAACTCTGACTCCTTGTCTAGGTCTGGGGCTAGGTCTGGGTCTAGGTCTGGGGCTAGGTCTGGTTCTAGGTCTGGTTCTAGGTCTAGGTCTAGGTCTGGGGCTAGGTCTGGGTCTAGGTCTAGGTCTGGGTCTAGGTCTGGGGCTAGGTCTGGGTCTAGGTCTGGGGCTAGGTCTGGTTCTAGGTCTGGGGCTAGGTCTGGGTCTAGGTCTGGGGCTAGGTCTAGGTCTGGGGCTAGGGCTGGGGCTAGGTCTGAGTCTAGGTCTGGGGCTAGGTCTAGGTCTGGGGCTAGGTCTGGGTCTAGGTCTGGGTCTGGGTATGGTGCTACAGCGGGAGCACGCAGAGAGAAAACGATAAACCTGTAGCATTATATAACCTCCCCCAGGCTAAGCCTCTTATGCACACTAAACATGCAAGCACACACATACACACACTTTGAATGCAAACACAATGATTCGTCACCCTACTATACTAGTAGGAAATGGTGTATGCAAAATACCTTAAGACACAATCAACCATCTGGTAGTACCTATTACGCTGAATAAAGATGCTCTTGGTTACTCTAACCAAGGGCTTATCCAGGAGGAATTGAACTTTAAATGCAAATCCTAACGACTGGACTTGTCTTTTGAGAGAAACTACACCAAGTCCTGTGTTGCCTTAGCTGAACCAACAGCTTCTGCAGTCCTGTCGGTGCAGGACTCGCTTACAGGCATTTTCACTTCTAAATAATTAGATAAACTGTCTGTGTGCTCTTTGAGTGTTACTGAGAGACAGTGAAAGGGAGTAGGAGGGAGAGCACTAAGTGGAAAGCAAGATTCTCTCTACTTGTTTGCAGCGCTTTAAGATTTAATGGGGATAGTGAGTGTGGCATTGTATTACTGGAGTGTCTGGATGAGATGTATTGAGAATGCCTACAGTAAGTAGTGTCTGGATGAGATGTGTTGAGAATGCCTACAGTAAGTAGTGTCTGGATGAGATGTGTTGAGAATGCCTACAGTAAGTAGTGTCTGGATGAGATGTGTTGAGAATGCCTACAGTAAGTAGTGTCTGGATGAGATGTGTTGAGAATGCCTACAGTAAGTAGTGTCTGGATGAGATGTGTTGAGAATGCCTACAGTAAGTAGTGTCTGGATGAGATGTGTTGAGAATGCCTACAGTAAGTAGTGTCTGGATGAGATGTGTTGAGAATGCCTACAGTAAGTATGGGTGATCTCTGCACTGCTAATAAGCCTAATTTAAAACTGGAGGCTACCAAGGTTTTCTTTGTGGTACCTTTATATGTGACATATGCTGTGCATACAAACATTAAAGTCATCTCACCAGGGCTTCAGAAGCTGTCCTGTAGTATGTTACACTGTTATGAGCACAGCAAACACCACTATGAGTGTGGTAAACACCACTGTAGCTAAGGGGAGTCAGTATAGATTTGGCTCCGTGAAAGGTTACACCCTTTTTATCTAAGGGTGCTTTATCTTAGAGGAATTTATGTGCATGTGTCTATTTACTTGTGTGCTGGTGTGTAATGCTACTGTTGACGTCAGGTTCCTCTGAGACCATCCATGGAATGTTCTTCCTGGTTTCCCAACAGATTCAGCAGACGTTCTTAATCTGCTCATTAATACTCCTGGCCCAGTTGTGATGAAACCCCAGCCTCTGGACAGGCACAATCTTCCCCTTGTCTGAGCCACTGTGTCCGGCTGTCTGCCTGCTCCATGTTTTGACTGGGGGATAAAGACCTACCTCTGTCTGTATTGTTCTCTTAAAGGCCGGACATTAAACAAACTCGCTGTAGCTCCTCTGTTTTTAGCCCCACCAGTTGGAACCCTACTCAGGGTGCACGTAAACAAGGAAATATCGTTATCAGAGGGTTAGTCTGTCTATCTGCCTCCCTGCCAGTTCCTCTTGCCTGGCTCACATGCTGACTCATTGTTGCCATGCAGTGATGTCACTAGGAGTCATGTTCTGTAAATGCATTTCTTTATATCATTGCCCTGATTGGTTACACAGTAAAGGCTAGGACAACCCTCTATCTGTTACCAAGGAGTTTTTTCCGCCATTAAAGATGTTTGGATTGCCCTCCTAGGCATGTAACAAAAGATGAACTAGGCCTATAACATGAAGCAAATGTTTAAACAGCCATGTCCATTCACAGGGGCTATAGTATCTTAAGTTAGAAAGAACACAGACACATTATAAACAGTAATGCAAAATTGCATAACAGTTTCCGTGAAAGTGTCTGCTAAAGATAGACATTCCTGTGGGAAGAGAAGAAAGGTTGGAATGTCAGGTATGAATAGGCCCTTCATACATAGACAAAAAAAGGTATTTCAAACCTACAGGAAGAAGTGTGAGAAAAAGAATGAGTGAAAATGCGAACTATTTGAAGCTCTTGACTGAGAGTGGATATAGTAAACTGTTTGTCAAAGGTCCTGATCATATTAATAGTCCCAGTATTGGAGAGATGGAGTATCCTATGCTGTCTGATCCTTCTGGGATCAGCTGTAATAAAAGAAGCTGGTGTTCTCCACGCCTACAGCCATGTTTCTCTGACACACTTATTGAACCGTGGAAGGCTGAAGAGGCCTTGGAAAGACTCCAGTGTATTTGAGTGAACACAGACACTCAACAAAGACACACTTTTTCAAATCTCGTTGCTCCCACCCAACAATGCATTCAATGATCATTCTTCGTGGTTGTTTGACATGCAGAGGTTGTAATACTTCATGGGTAGTCTGGTGAGAGATGACTTAAAGCTGCTAAACTCCTGTTCATATTACTATATGTGAGTGATCCCTGTGGGCACTGCTTGTAGGTGTGTGAAGGAATATAGTTCTGTGGACAATAGACATGCTGTCACTCACTGTAATTTGATGACAGGAAGTCATATGATGCCTAGTATGCAACGTAGCTAGCTGCCTTATCTGAGTTACGGTGGCCTGTTCATTAGACACGTGTAACTTCCTGGCATTGTAAACCTTTGAGGGCAAAGGCTTGACTTGCTCTAATGCTTGAAATGCTACTGTAAATTCCCCCTAAACTTTGGTTTAACAGCACTTTACTGTAACAGTAATGTACTGTTAAACCAAAGTTTCTCAGGGATTTACAGTAACATATCGTACCTTTTTACAGTAACTTTTAGGTAACTAACTGGCTTCCAGTAAGTTACCGTAAAAACAACAGGATGTTTTTACAGTGCAGGTTAGTGATGGGAAAAACATTTACATATCGTGATATTATTTTTGACAATATATCATATCATTTTGACAATATAACAATATTATTTTTGCGCTTGTTAGCTGTACCTGCACTAAGTATTTTTCCTTCATAGCTTGTTCTCCATTTTCTTTTTAAATAGGGAGCCAATTTGTTTTCAGTACTTGTATTTCCATGACTGATCAAAACTTGTTTTCTCATGGCTCTCTCTTGTCCCTCTGCAGCAGACATATGGTGAGCAATATGTTTGTAACATGGAATCGCAATAAAATTACAGTATTGAATCGCAATACATATAGAATTGTGATAATATTGTATTGTGAGGTCCCTGGCAATCCTAGCCCTAGTGTAGGTGTGAATACAGTAGCTGGCTTTTGTAATTTGTATTGAAGATGAAGATGAACAAAGAGGGGGGAGTTGGAAGCTTTATTACTCTTGAATGATCCAGAAGGAAATCAAACCGTTTTTTAAGAGCTTGGGCCTGTCTTAGGTCCCCTTGACTTGGTGTTGGAATAGTGCTTCAAGTCTTAGGAAGGCTTCAACACTGCCTGATGTGAATTTAGGCAGCCGGCATCTGCTACATATTAACACATATTGTGGTCTCTGCCTTAATGCCTTGTTCTCCTGTGTCATGATACCATCAGACAGACGCACACAACAGCTCCATCTGTTTCAGAGTGGCACTGGAGATACCGATCCATTGCAGCCATCCAGCTTCTCTGCCAATCTGCCCCTTCTCTTACCACAGGGTTATTCACCATTCAAACCAACTGCTGCCTGCCAGTCTTTCTGCTGTGGTGATGGGGATAGCAGATTAGAGAAAGCTAGCTAGCTAACTCTACTGTCAAGAGTGATTACCCAACCTTTTACTGCCATTTACTATATTTGTCTCTACAAGGGTTTGTAAATACTGGCCAGCTGCTGCTGCTAGTTATGTTTGTGTACATGTAACAGTATAACTTTAAACCGTCCCCTCGACACGGGCGCGAACCAGGGACCTTCTGCACACATCAACAACAGTCGCCCACGAAGCATCGTTACCCATCGCTCCACAAAGGCCACGGCCCTTGCAGAGCAAGGGGCAACACTACATCTAGGTTTCAGAGCAAGTGACGTAACTGATTGAAACGCTACTAGCGCGTACCCGCTAACTAGCTAGCCATTTCACATCCGTTACATACAGTGTACACATATTTAATGCCCCTCCCCTTCACAAATGTGACCGACCAGCTCAATTCGGTCCTATGTAGCAACATTTTAAATTGTATTTTTTACATATTATAAAAGTAGAGACTCAGAGCTAGAAAACTGTATATCATACACTGCAGTTAAGGAACAATGGAAAAGTAATTCTGCTCTGAAAGTTTATAAACTTGTAACCTCACTTTTGAGAAAATGGACCTCAAATGTTTTGGTAAACCTACTGGAGAGCTCTTCTTTGTCTATACCAATTCAGCATTATTCACACCCTCTTAAGCCTTAGCCCCACCCATCTCTTTAACGATTCACATGTGCTTAAAGAGATGTGCTATACAGAGTAAGGTAGTGTAGTAAATAACCTAAGATTTCAAGACGAAAAGTGGTGAAAGTAGTAACAAAAATGCACTTTTTTTTTCTCCTATATCCTAATCTGACTTTGGTGCAGGTCATGTTGTTCTTCACATTACTGGTAAACACACACTATATCAAATCAAATCTAAGTTGCACATGATTTTATATTTAACCAGGCAAGTCAGTTAAGAACAAATTCTTATTTACAACGACAGCCTACCGGGTAACAGTGGGTTATCTGCCTTGCTCAGGGGCAGAACAACAGATTTTTACCGTTTCAGTTCGGGGATTCGATCCTGCAACCTTTCAGTTACTAGCCCAACACTCTAACCACTAGGCTACCTGCTGGCCCAGAAGTTGTAAACAGTACAGTGAAATGGTTATTTGCATATTTGCATAGTAGCAATATCAAAAATAGACAGTGTCCAGATAAATATTGTATAAATATTTTATATTTATTAGATGATTCTTACCCAGACACACTTGTCAAAATTAATGGTCCATGTGAAAGAAATGCTATAACCTCCCCCTCAGCCACATCCAGCTAAGTGGATGGGTCACTGTTGTCTAGACATGTACACATGTTCATGAAATACAATAGATGGCCACGTAATCAGCCCCAGACACACCTGGCTAACTTGATGGGTCATGTAATCATCTGGCGAAGCAGAGTCTTTTGTTGAGACATGTAGCTTGCTAGTTAGCTAGCTAAACAATGAACCTAATGGTGCTTTCAAGACAACTGGGGAAATACGAGGTCAAATCATGACGTCAGTGATTTTCAGGTCGGAAAGTTGTGGCTCTAGAAAGAGGCCCGAATTCCTGAGTTTGAATTCCGAGTTAGATTACTATTCAAAATGATTTTTCCCAGTAGGAGCTCATTTTTTTCCAAGTTCCCAGTTGTCTTGAACGCACTGAAGTCGAAAGTCAGAGATTTCCAAGTTCCAGAGTTCCCAGTTGTTTTGAATGCGCCAATAATCCCAACCCATGCTACTAGCAATACAAACTGATTGTCATAGCTAGCCACCATGCATGAATCTGCAGGTAGCTAAAGCTAACCAACTAGGTTCAATGTTAGCTAGCTAGCTAACATTAGGCTATAATTAGCAATGCAAATGGTTTCATCCATCTCCTTAGCTATCATACTCTGCTACCACTGGGCATTCCAGTGATTTCAAAACTCAGTCAAGTTCTTCCGTGACAACCACACTGTTGATCGCCGTTTCAGAAGACTCTACGATGTACAATGCCAATTTCTGGTTAATTTAAAATGTTTTGACCTATATCAGGGATTTCTTCATCGCCTGATTCATTTTCAGTCAGAGAGAGTCAGCATGGTAGGATCGTCCTCCAGAAGCTGGAGAGCTGTAGCAACACTTTTGCAGTTCTTCATGATATCTTTCAAAAAAGGCGCGGTAGAAACGATTACCTACACATTCTGAGTAGCTCATGCTATAGACAGAAGCACGCTACATGGCAGACCAATCGGAACTCATCTCTCGGCATGTCCAGCCCACCCATTATCTCATGGCTAGCGAGAAGGTTCCTGTCTTTTCCGTGGCTAAACCAACTATCCTTAATTTAACAATGTTAAATGTATTTACATGTTTGTTATTAAGGCACATGAAAGTTCACATGTTCAAGAAAGCATTTCTGCCCAAGAATGCATTTTGATAAAAAAAATATATGTTTTGAATGCCTTTCCTGTGAAGTAGGAACAGGCTCCCGATTGGCACAGTGGTCTAGGGCACTGCATCTCAATGCTAGAGGCATCACTACAGACCCTGGTTCAGTTCCAGGCTGTATCACAACCAGCTGTGATTGGGAGTTCCATAGGGTGGTGCACAATATTGGCCCAGCATTGTTATGGTTTGGCTGGGGTAGGCCCTCATTGTAAGTAAGAATTTGTTCTTAACTGACTTGCCTAGTTAAATAAAATAAATAAAAATGCCTAGTTTCTTAAACAAATGGTTTGATATCAAATGGGGTGAGGGTGAAGAGAGAAGTGTGTAAATGCATTATGCTAAATGGGGCAGATAGATTGAGAAACAGATTGCATGGTTTATTTAATGCCCACATGATGGGCCGTTAGTTTCAAGGGCGCTGGTCTTTTCTGTGCACTGTGAATTTTGCTGTTGTTCTCCTAGAGCAGAACAGAAAAGCTCTGCCAGTGGAGGGGAGCCATCTGCTACTTGTGTGTGTCTCTGGTGCCAACGCGGGCTTCTGCATGGGTGTGGGTGTGAGCCTGTGGTCGCTCGGTCACACAGTCCATAACTGCACAGTGTCACATGCCACCACTTCCGTCCCCTGCACAGATCTCTCTTCTCTAAATCTGACCTCTCTCTCCCTCCCTTAATTTCTGACAATGTGATGCCATGAGGGAACATGATGCTATGGGGATGCAGGTTTCTGTAAGAGATGAGGAACGTGACCTTGTGTGAACATCGTGTTCAACTGCCCATTATCAAAAGGTTTCAGTTCCTCCTTAGAGAGAGAGGAAGGGGGGAGGAGAGACAGATGATAGATAGATAGATAGATAGATAGATAGATAGATAGATAGATAGATAGATAGATAGATAGATAGATAGATAGATAGATAGATAGATAGATAGATAGATAGATAGATAGATAGATAGATTGATTGGTAGATAGATGTAGATGCTGTAGTTGTGTTTGGTGAATTGGGCTTCAGACAATCTCCCAGGCTTACCCAACTTGTTACATAATCGTCTCAACACTCAAACATGGCTGAACACATCAGGCTGATGATGGGTTTAACAGTAGTTAAACAATACATTTTGTTTTCCAGGATGTTTTTTTCTAACCATCATTGAACACAAAATGGCGGCCATTCGACACCGGTTTCACATGAATATTGGCAGCACTGATACTGTTTCTCCTATTTCCTCCACCCTCTCCATCTGTTGATAACTACACAACACAATCAAGTGTCTGTTTTCTAAGATTATTTATGACCAAGAGAGAATAGAGCCCCTTTGCCCAACTGCAGCAGCCGCCACTAATGACCAAAGTAAGGCATCATGCTTTGTGAGGGTCTGTGGTGTGCCTCGGGTAAGGTCATTATGATGCTAATAAGTCTGCGGCATTCGCTGTTTTTCTCTCCAACGGTATGGAACTCAACACAAAGGCCTTTAAACCACACAGACCCTCTCCATACATCACCCCACTGGGCACAGACATCAATTCAACGTCTATTTCACATTGGTTCTATGTCATTTCAATGAAATTATATGGGATCAACGTTGATTTAACCAGTGTGTGCCCAGTGGGACGTCATATGTTTTGTGACCGCTGTGTGCAGTCTGATCAAACTAACCCTCTGGTTCATTCTCAATGAAGGAGATAGGAGCTTATCATAGGACATCAGATTAGTAGTGGCTGCATGTATGCTGCATCATGAAACATGATCTAATCTCCTGGTACATATCTAGGTTGACCTTTACTTACATAATGATAAAATTACCCAGAAAACATCTGGTTCATCTGAAGTTTTACGTAGATGTAGAGTCTGCCTGTCCCGATGGGGCAAGGCTGGCTGGCTCGCCCCATCAAGGCTAGCTATTGGATTTGACTTGCATTAGCGTCTCAGCAACATAATCGATAGCCCCATCGAACAGGTGAGCGGTGAGGCTAATACAGTCTGTGATTCAAATAACTCTACAAACCCATCACTATTGAATGTTGAGTGCTGTTGTTTTTATACAACACAGTGAACACACCAGGACTAAGGGTATTCTCTCTAAAGGGAATACTCTCTGAACATTGGGCTTCTCGTCAACAGAAAAACATATTTATAGACACCATTCATTAAAATCTCTGGTATTCGGTGTTTGTAGCATCCATACCATTTATGGGCTCTGTTTTCTATACCAGCTCATTGCTTAGATAAAAAACCATAGTGAAAACTACCATTTTAGAGAGCTATGGATGATAGACTAAGTTAGTAAACTGTGTACGGTTGATTGACTCTTTTCTTTCTTTCCATTCCAGCCATTAAGGTGAACTGCCTGGGATCATGTGGGGTCTCCAACAAAATGAACGACATGTCATGGACACTGGAAGAGCAATACTTCAGCAGCACACTGTCTGTAGCTGACAAAGGTGAGGACTATGGAAGCCTTTTTGGGGCTACTGATTCAACATGTATAGAGTATAAGGTATAGAATGAGAATCTAAATAGAGGCTCTTCAGTGGCCGTGTTGCAGCTCTCTTCATCTCTGTTGATTATAAAATGTATGATAATGTAGCTTTCTCCCTCTCGATTGGGTTTTGTCCTCAAGAGCGGTTTTGCATTTATATTGGTGATCACTCTAAGGGATAATTAACATTTTCCACAGCTCTTGTGACAAAACTAGTGTTCCTGCACTAAATGTTCTGTCTGCCCTCTCAGATGAGAAACATGGCTGTGCGTAACAATTACTGATCAAGAGAAGAGATGTGCTGTGCTCCACAGATCCCATCTGTTTAACTGTCTGGTGGTGCTCTGTCCTAGTACTGGTCAGGGAGTTCAGTATGTGATCTGTGGAGAATGTAATTTATGCTGGTTAGATGAACGTACCACCAATATGTTGCTTAATATTGAACTCCACCACCTCTCTCCCCTATAGACCCAGTGTTTTTACCAGAGAGCAGTCTGTTCAACTCTGTTTTCTTTCTTCCTGTCTACATATATAGTATAATCCATAGTCTTTCCTTGTTATTTTTATATATTCTATATCCATACTGATTCATTAACCCATAACTTGTGTTGAAAGCACTTAGCTCCGACAACCCACTAAGCCGTCTGAACCGCACAATTACAGTCAAGAGAGCTGATTTAATCTTTTTGATGTTATTTAATAATACAATCGGGGAGGTAGAACTTCTAGGCAGAATTCCTGTGTCCAGTGTCAATGTGTTCTTTTGCCCATTTGTCAGGTTTTGGCCAAGA
Source organism: Salvelinus fontinalis (assembly GCF_029448725.1). Lineage (NCBI taxonomy): Eukaryota > Metazoa > Chordata > Actinopteri > Salmoniformes > Salmonidae > Salvelinus > Salvelinus fontinalis. The sequence goes on along the minus strand of NC_074685.1, from coordinate 25,644,934 downwards.
CTGTTCGGGTTTTGGTCACTAGATGTCCCCATTGCACCTTTTTTGTAACTTTTGTTTTTTCTTGCTCTAATTATTGTTTGCACCTGTAGGTCATTCCCTTGTTAGTATTTAAACCCTGTGTGTTCCTCAGTTCCTGGCTCAGTGTTTCTGTCAGGACCCGGTGCGAGAAACAGTCACTAATAATCGTCAGAACCCAGAAGATGAGGCAGACACAGCAGTACTAGAGATGGTGGTTTAATTAAAAGAACAAAATCTTCAGGCAAAGAAACTAAATCCACAATGTCCAAAAATAAAGCCAAGAGGCACAAAATGGAAAACCTCCAAAATACAAAAGAAACTCCACAAAGTGGTAAAAAACAGCAGGGAAAAAACAAACCTCAAAAGACTACTCAAATAATACACAAGAACTAAACCAGAGAACCTCTGGAAAATCCAACAAGAGAAATATCTGTATAAAACAAGGCTTGGGCTGGGGCAGGGTGCTAACTTACAAACACTGAGCCAGGAACTGAGGAACACACAGGGTTTAAATACTAACAAGGGAATGACCTACAGGTGCAAACAATAATTAGAGCAAGAAAAAACAAAAGGTACAAAAAAGGTGCAATGGGGACATCTAGTGACCAAAACCCGAACAGTCTTGGCCAAAACCTGACACCATTTTAATATTTTATTTTTATTGGCCAGTCTGAGATATTACCTTTTCTTTGCAACTCTGCCTTCAACTCTGCCTTCAGCAACCCGGAGTCGACTCTTCACTTTTGACGTTGAGACTGGTGTTTTGCGGGTACTATTTAATGAAGCTGCCAGTTGAGGACTTGTGAGGCGTCTATTTCTCAAACTAGACACTCTAATGTACTTGTCCTCTTGCTCAGTTGTGCACCAGGGCCTCCCACTCCTCTTTCTATTCTGGTTAGAGCCAGTTTGCCCTGTTCTGTGAAAGGAGTAGTACACAGCGTTGTATGAGATCTTCAGTTTCTTGGCAATTTCTCGGCATGGAATAGCATTCATTTCTCAGAACAAGAATAGACTGACGAGTTTCAGAAGAAAGGTCTTTGTTTCTGGCCAAAAAATGTGTTTTTCTTTAAAAACAAGGACATTTCTATGTGGCCCCAAACTTTTGAACGGAAGTACTGTACATATATATACAGTATCAGTCAAAAGTTTAGACACACCTACTCATTCAAGGGTTTTTCTTTATTTGTACTATTTTCTACATTGTAAGACATCAAAACTATGAAATAACACATATGGAATCATGTAGTAAGCAAAAAAGTGTATATATAAAAATATATTTTAGATTCTTCAAAGTAGCCACCTTTTGCCTTGACAGCTATGCACACTCTTGGCATTCGCTCAACCAGCTTCACCTGGAATGCTTTTCCAACAGTTTTGAAGGAGTTCCCACATATGCTGAGCTCTTGTTGGCTGCTTTTGCTTCACTCTGCGGTCCAACTCATCCCAAACCATCTCAATTGGGTTGAGGTCAGGGGATTGTGGAGGCCAGGTCATCTGATGCAGCGCTCCATCACTCTCCTTCTTGGTCAAATAGCCCTTACACAGCCTGGAGATGTGTTTGGTGATTGTCTGTTGAAACAAATGATATTCCCACAAAGCGCAAGAAAGATGGGATGGCATTTCGCTGCAGAATGTAGTGGTAGCCATGCTGGTTGTGTACCTTGAAAACTTACACTGGCCACCACTTTATCTGTGTGTGTCTGTCTGTCTAAATGTGATTTTGCTTGTCTGTCTGACCAAGTGATCTCTCTCTTACAGGTACCCTGGCAGCTGGCGAGCACAGCTTCCCTTTTCAATTTCTCATTCCAGGTATGTTTGGAATTAGTCTGGAAAACCTGTTGAACTGCATTCCACCATACTGAGGTCAATTTAAAAAAAAACATCTTTACAGTATACCAACTGTTGTTAGTGACGTTGAAGGAAACTGGTAAAACAGCTGATAACGTGAAGTTTCTGAACAGGCACAGTGTTTGTTGCCTTTGTAGTATTGCCTAATGCCCTTGGCTCTTTGTCTAACAATGAAACAATTGGACTGAACATAATAAATTATTGTGAATAGAGAAAGAACATTCAGTACAGTTTGTTCAGGTAAATAAAGAGATGCCTTTTCATATCACAGGTAGAGCACACTATTGACTCTAATGTCTCTGCCCTTGTGCTTTATGCACTTCACCTTAAAGGGGGGCTGAACTTCCTGATTTAGCCTCGGTTTCAATTCCCCTCATTAGGAAATGCGACTGAGAATGAGATTTGGGTTTTGGAGGTGTGCTTTGATGTGGGTGTCTTGTGTGTACGGTCAAACATGGGAAGTGTTTGTACTGTCACTGACAAAACAGTACACAGCTACAGTCACTCACCCTTCTCAATAACTTGAAACAGTTTAACCAGGTCTTGTGTCTGGAAGTAGCCTAGGCAAGCTAGCCAACTTCTTCCCCCAATTAGCTTCAGCCAGCCGGTGTGCGACTGTGGCAAAGTTGGTTTGACTTTGGATAGCCTATCTCTGGAGCTAGTTAGAGACCATCAATAAATTACACAATGTAAATGAGGCAATATTTTCATGTTGCCCAGTTTTTAGTTGTCTCATTAAATGCTTTAAATATTTGTATATGAATTTCTACAGTTTATAGGTGGTTTGAGGTTTTTTTTTTAAATATTGTCACATGTACATTGTGTAATTTACTGGTGGTCCCTAACTAGCCCCCATAGGGATATCGAATGTCAAACCAAGTTGACCATGGGTATTATGATCGGCGCTCTCCGAATTGATGATTACTTGGGTGCTGCCAGCTGTAAGCATGTGGGCAGGATTGAAATCAACCCAACTCAGGAAAGACTTTTACGGTACCCTTCATTCCATGACATACATTTTTTTCCTAATTATCTCACAAATTGCCATTTTTGACGAGACTGACTTCATAACCAAATTTATCCTATATACACTTTGTCGTCAATTTTGACTCTAGAATGTTTTTGACTCATTGACACCACGTAGGCCATTTTCAAAAGGAGAAGTTGCTTATTACGTTAATGTATCACTATCTATCACTCCAGTGTTTAATTGCTATATCATAATTACCTCGCCTGTAACGTTCGTCGTCAGAATTTGACCAAAGCGCAGCGTTGAAAGTGTTCATGATTTAAGGTTCACAAAAAACACTCAAACAAAAGGCGAAAACGAAAGCGCACAGTTCTGTCAGGGGAAACAACCTAAACAGAAAACAACACCCCACAAAACTCAAACGGAAAATGACAACTTATATATGATCCCCAATCAGAGACAATGATAGACAGCTGCCTCTGATTGGGAACCACACACACGGCAAAACAACAAAGAAATAGAAAACAGATTTTCCCACCCGAGTCACACCCTAACCTAACCAAACATAGAGAATAAATAAGGATCTCTAAGGTCAGGGCGTGACATCGCCACTAAGGCCTATTTATTGCCTTACCTCCCTTATCGTACCTCGTTTTTACACACTGTATATAGACTTTTTTCTACTGTATTATGTTTATACTGTATGTTTGTTTATTCCATGTGTAACTCTGTGTTGTTGCATGTGTCAAACTGCTTTGCTTTATCTTGACCAGGTCGCAGTTGTAAATGAGAACTTGTTCTCAACTAGCCTACCTGGTTAAGGTGAAATAAAGGTGAAATAAATTAATTTAAAAAATATAAAATTTGCTCTTTAATCGTAAATGCTTCAGTCAGTCAATATCTCCTGTCTAAGTGGGTGATATATGTCAAAGTCGGCCATGTAAGTCATCCCCGGCCAAGGACAATCACAAAGGTAGAGTTAACAAGTGCCAGTAGCCTAGAGAGCCATATTGTGTCCTCACAGACACACCCCTGTGTAATAACACATGACATTTAGAATGCTTCTTTTGACTGGACTGTGAACTCAAGTACATGCAGGTGTGATGTCACAGACAGTTCAGTGTCTGTCCATTAGGCTCCACTCTGTCTGCGCTCGGTGGGGTGAGGAGGGATGTCTATATATAGTCCTTTAGTTCTGTCAGTGTTTAATTGCGCCTTGTGGGCCCCCTGCCATCCCCCCGCTGTTCCTCCCACCCTCGTCTACAGAACAGGCAGAAGACATGATAATTCCAGAGCTGATGACGGGATCATCCAGGCAGGCTCACTGAGCCCCGTGACCCAGTGACAGTGCCCCCTGCTGGTTGTCAGGTCAGGGGCTGACGGGAGGCTTTAACATCTAGGCTCTAGAGCTCCTCCAAATAGGATGCTACATTAAAACTGCTGTTCATGCTGTGAGGATTGATGGATGTACTTAAACACTGACAAGTAAAGACTTAAAAACAGGAGCCCTTGGTTCTGTGGAGGAGGCTGGAGAAGAGATAGTGGAAGAGCTTTTTGTCAGGCCCATAGACTCAGTCAGACAAGTGTCCCTGGTGCTGGGTTCCCTCTGGCCGCCTGTCTGTGTCTGTTCTGCCAAGCCTTTTACACCCAGCCTGCTGCTCCTCACTAATCCTTATTGACAGCAGGAAATTCCCCTGTGCAGCACCCACTACTGACATTATCATTTAAATGAGTAGGAGTGCAGAATTAGCATGGATAATACTGGGAAGTCCAGCAAAGTCCTTGTTTATTTTGTGTACACCTTGAGAACTCTACCATATTGAATCAATCTATTTATTCCAATGATTTATAGGAATGTACAATAATGTGTTTGGTTAAAGGCCAATGGGTAAATCATAGCATGACAGTGGACACAACGCATTCTAATTTGAATGTATCAGCACCTGTCATGCTTTAAGGCATGAGCTGAAAACAAAAGATGGACATTTCTATTACACAGTATGACCTTTGTAAATGTATTCGGATTGAGGATATACTGTAGACGTATCTCTGATTGTCCTGAACTTCATCCTGTAATTCTCCATTCCTTCTCTCCATCCAACCTCTCAGAATTGTTATTTTTGTCTTTCCCTTCTTCAGTTTCCTTTCCTCATTCCCTTCCCCTCCTCCTTTATCATCGGTCCTTTCTGGACTGTGTTAATAAACAGTGTCCTCCTCCTGTCCTCTTAGGAGGGGATTTGTACAGCTCAGACAGATGAGCACAGACACTTGGTGACAGCGCTGCTAGGAGCACTGAGTATCTGTCCCCCTGATCTGATCTATCTGCCTCCCACTGCTCAGACCAAGCACTGACTGGCATTTCTCTGATAAAGCACACACAGTGACCAGACATCATTTTAGACTGCCAGTCTGTTTTAGTCAGAATCTCATATCCTTGTTCATAGGATTCATCTGCAGACAGCACAGGCTTTATGAAATAAATGAAACAGTTTTGGTTCATGTCGATGCAGTTGCTGTAGCACTTGATGTCGTGAATTATTTATCTCCATGAGTACATTTTTGCATACAACCTTAAACTTTCTGTGGTCAATCTTGCACTGTTTGATAGCTGTATTTGTCTCTGCCCAACCAAGTGGCTGCCCCGACCTCCTTTGAAGGGCCCTTTGGGAAGATTGTTTACCGTGTGAGAGCCGTCATAGACACACCTCGCTTCTCCAAGGACTACAAGGCCCAGAGGCCCTTCTACCTACTTAACCTGCTCAACCTCAACCAAGTGCCCAACATTGAGGTAAAGACCAGTCAACACGGTCTCAACAATATAATTCAGTTGTTTTGTAATGCACTCATTTCAATGGAATTACCTAAAAAAATAACTAGATATAGTACTTGGCTAGAGACTGTCTACTGGAACAGTAGATCATGTCTGAAGAGGACAGTGGACTACTCGTAAAGTGCCCACTTATTTGATCATGCCTTATTTAGTTTGATAGTTATGGGATTTGATTTCAGCACAATGAGCGCAGCACAACCACTATCTTGTCTTTTATTAAAGATTACGGGAGGACTCCTCCTTACCCCCAGCTCTAATTTCTCTGTTTCTATGCTCTGTTCACCTGTCCGTTGGAACGGCTTGTTTTATCCTTCCTATGACTGCTTCTCCCCAGCAACCCAGTTATGCTGTGACCACTAAGAGGTTCAGCTACCTCCTGGTGAAGACGGGCACCCTCATGATGAAGGCTTGCAGTGACCAGAGGGGATACACACCAGGCCAGATCATTAGACTAGCCACTGAGATCCACAACAAGTCAGGCAAGGACACGGGCTGTGTGCTGGCCAGCCTCATACAGGTACCCAAGACCTCTTTAATGTCTCATGTGCTCTTGTTCCTTTACCTATTTTGTTCTACAAAACAGATAGTCTGACTGGTTTATGGGCAAATGCTGATATACCGTATATTGTGATGTGATGTGATGCTTTGCTCTGTATTGTCTGATCTGTATGTTGGTCTGATGGGCTTCACTCTGATGACTCTCTCCTGATCAGAAAGTGACTTATAAGACCAAACGGGCTGTGTTCGACCTGCGGACCATAGCAGAGGTAGAGGGGGCGGGAGTGAAGGCGGGGAAACACGCTGAGTGGCGGGAGCAAATCATCGTACCGCCCCTCCCCCAGTCTGGCCTGGCCGGCTGTAGCCTTATAGAGATCGATTACTTCATCCAGGTTAGTAACACCCTCAATGAAGTGCACTTGTTGGGATCCCCTCAATAAATAGTGTTGTTCACAAGTGGTGCTTCAGACTTGTAGCAGTTGTACAGTGTTCTTTCTATAGTTGTAGTTAAATAAGGTTGTAATATAAACCAGACACTGTTTCTCATACAGTATCATAGTGCTGTAATCCTCTCATTAACCCAATGCACCTGTGATGTAGTGTGCTGTAAGTCATTCATGCTCAGTCTCAGATGTCTCTTTAGTGAGTTCAGGGATTATAACTGTGGTAATCTCTTGCTCCTAATACAGTATGGCAAAGCTATTTTTGTCAGTACAGTCCTTAAAGGCCCAGTGCAGTCAAAAATGTGATTTTCCTGTGTTTTATATTTATATATAATTATATATCTATGAGGTTGGAAAAGTACTGTGAAATTGGGAAAATTATGTAGGGCTGACCCCATTTAGTCGACTGTTCGATTGTTTGGTCAATAGGCTGTTGGTCGACTGAGATTTCTTTAGTCGAGCAGTAGCAAAAAAACTAAAAACATGGTGTACAAGACACCTGTCTGAGTGGACTGATCCATTCTGGAGGCTGTGGGGATGGCCCAGTCATCCCCACAGTGGGAAAAGACAACCTAAGTATGGTTCTGAATCAGAGACAACGATAGACAGCTGCCTCTGATTGAGAACCACACCCGGCCAAACACACAGAAATACAAATCATAGAAAAAGGAACATAGAATGCCCACCCAAATCACACCCTGACCAAACCAAAAAAGAGACATAATAAGCTCTCTACAGTCAGGGCGTGACAATAAGCAATGTCATTATCATTAGTAGGCTGAGTATAGTAGCCTTGTATAACCACCGTAGGCCTAAGAGCGCATCCTTTTTAGTCTTAATATCGTAACTTACTTAGCCCTATAATTCAATAGTTATATAGGCTACTGTATCAATTAATCATTCATTCGTTCATGTCATCACACAGCATACGAGTCATTCATGATGTGAAATGCAATCAAGCATTTTAGTTTTAAAATAAAATAAAGCGATAATTTGAATAATTAGCGTAAACAATAAATAGGCCTAAACCGTTCCATTTCAGAAATTGCATTCGTGAATGAATGCGACTGTTTTTAGTCTTTGCTGTAATAAAGGCTTTAGAAAAAATAATTAAGAATTACAACAGACTCTCTGGTACGCTAATCATTTATTTAGTGTTGTTTACATTGTTACAAATGGTCAGAAAAATGATATTGTAAACTAACAGCGCCTGTTACATAGGCCTAATATGCACGCAGTGCTTGCTCTTTATCTTATTTTTCTTGATCTCCAGTATTTTCCACAACTAGTCAAATTTATTCCACACATCTTCCCCTTTACCTCCTGCGCAACCAGCAACCTGCTTCGAGTTTATTTGTCACGTCCTCTGCATCCATTATGCTGTCACGTGTTACGGTGTTCAGAGTTTGTTATAACCAATTTATTGATGTGATTATGATATGCTATAGGTCAGGTCCTATTGGTCACGTGCATTCGAAGCATACATGTGTCACGTAAAGAGAGCAATGAGGGATTTCGGTAACAGAACTTTTCAGTCAGAAATGGGTGTAATTATGTTGCAGCTTCAGCAACATGGACAGTGCGATACACACTGATGTTCTATGGTGCTCGCTGCAGCAGGGAAGAGAGAGAGAAAATGGATGCTAGTCACACAGTCACTGCTGTCTTTTTTTCTTTTTACACAGCGCAGCAAGTCTGAGCCAGATGGCACAATCAAATGAATTGCTGTCGGATTCCCTCTAGTCATTTGTGTCTCTTAATTATTTCATCAAACAGTTTGCTTAAAGCATTAGACAAGCTCAGTGTATATAGTTGATTTGATTAAAACACAGGATGTGTCTATATATGGAAAAATGCACGTTTAAAAATGTTGTCCAATCGATTGGTCGATAGAACAGACAACTCTTGGTTGACCAAGATTTTGTTGTTGTTGGGAACAGCCCAAAAATTATGACAATGCCCTTTTACTGTAAGAGCTGTTGGAAAAACTACCAGAAATTTACCAGGCGGTAAATTAGTTAGTAGACCAATAAGAAAGAGCATTCCAAACCGCTCTGCCAATAACAGCTAGTTTTCAGTTTTCCCCTCCCCACTCAGACCACTCCCAGACAGTCCTAGCCAAATTCTTGCTTGAGAAATTACTCTTTACTAAGAAGCTATTTTTGTTTCTTTTTTACAATTTTAATTGAAATCACAGTAAGGTACTTAATTGTTAACCATAAATGGTTTGATATTGAGATGAGAATAGCTGCATTGGTGTGTTAAAGGAGCATCTTGGAATGATAGGATATTTAAACACATTTACATTGTATCGTGTGACCGCTGCAGGTATCACTAAAGTCCCCCGAGACAGTTGTCACTTTACCCATCTACATCGGGAACATCGCTGTCAACTTGATCCCGTCACGACCTATGCCCTCAACTCCAGCCCCAACAACCATCAGCCCCAACCCCGGCCCAGAAGGGGTTACCCCGAGCGCGCCCCCGGCTGAGGAGGACTTGGAAGAGGTGTTGGGTGCAGGGGGTTCAGTCAGCGAGGAGATCCCCACAAAGAGTCACTCCCAGCAGGACCAATCCGGCCAGCCCCCCACCATGTCCCCCAGTGCATTCAGCTACGCTCCCGCTGTAGATTTCCCCCCCAGCCAGCGACGTGCCGATGACACCTCGGCGCCTCTGTTCTGTGTGTCTACTGGGGCCACCATCCCCTTCTTCACAGAAGGAAACGCCACCCCAGTACCCACGTCCTGTCCTCTCATACTCCCGCCTGAGTACAGCACCTGGGACTTCACACATGGTGAGTCACGCCCCTCAAAACTGTGGTAGTATGATGATCAATGATTAGTGAACAATGGCCTACTATATAGTCTGACTGTTTCTCTGGTTTGTCTGTGTATCTTACAGAACCCCCTCCCACATATGAGGAGAGCTGCAGCAGTAACAACTCCAGCTTCAACAACAGCAGACCGCAGGAGTGAGGACTGAGCATAATGCAGCTCACAACCACAATTACACTCCCTAAAGGACCAATAGGATACTGCAACCCTTTCTCCAAGTGCACAGAACATGCTCTCCTCCTAAATATTACCTTAAAAAATATATTTTAAAGGGATCATATCAGATTTTGTATTATAGTTTATACACCCTTCTCCCTGGCTTAAAGGACCTGCTGTTATATAGATGGAATGAGAGTGCAAAGTCCCTGTGCATAACAGGAGGACTTCAGAGACAACTTCTAGAAGGTAGGATATTCCATAATTGGAGGCTATTGGAGACTAAACGTAGTGGGTAATACAAATTGTGAATATTCTGGCATTGTTGACTTGAAATTGTTGTAGGCCTGCTACTATATCTCCTTTTCCATCCTTCAAACACAACCAAAATCTGGCCTTTATTGTAGTTTCCTTCCAAATGTGCACACTACTGTAATTCCGATCCACTTCCACCGCAGTGGCTCCCTCTTTTGATGAGTGGAGTAGGGGTGGCCTAGCTGGACATGAGGTCCTTAGCATGTCTACCCCCTGGTGGCCATTAACGGAAGAGAATGGAGCCTATTGGAAAAGCTTCAGACCTTCACTAAAGTATTGGAGTTCAATGATGCCTGACGAAGAACATACTCCATCAACCTGTGATCTACTGACAAGGGACTTCTGGAATTTGCATCTTATCTTGTCACACCTCATCATCCTGAAACAGACAAGCGGGACATTGTACTCTTGGGTATGCAGGGGAACTACGTAGCAAGGGTTGATATGCATTTATGACATCTGATGCAAACACCAACTTTTCTTTCACCTTCTTTACCCTGAATTAATGGAGATGATCTGTTGATTTTCCCCATGTGGCCTTAACTCATTCTGTTCTACCTACATTACTATGTGCTGATGAAGACAGTTGTCTTCAGGGTTGCTGTTGCTTTTGAAATGGCAGTCAATGCTGATCAAATGTGTTGGTGTGACAACCAACAGTGTTAAATGTTCAAGCACAAGACAGCACTTTTTGACAGTTTGAAAACTGCATGTATATGTTTTTGTGTGTGAATGAGTATATAGTGTACCAGTTTCTGTGTGAATGTGTATAAAGTGTACCAGTTTGTGTGTGAATGTGTATAAAGTGTACCAGTTTGTGTGTGGCTGATCGCCCCTCCTGTCTTTGATAGTTGATAGCGTTGGACATCTCAATTTGAAAGCCAAACATCAGGCAATATCATCCACTCTGTTTGTATGACTGTTTGTTTTGTATGTCTGTCTTGTTTCTGTCTCAATTACAGCATCCTTTTTTATTTATAAGCCAATCTCATTGTGGCTTATGTATTCACAGAGTTGCATGAAACAACCTTGAGCAACTGCTGTGGGAATACATGTACCGTCATCCCTCCTCAAATGGTAGCCTATGTAGTACAGTCACAGCCTTTAATACCAGAAAATAGATTGCAGATGATATTGGGAATTGATCTGTGGTTCTGACCACTGCTCTATACTAATTTTTTATTTGTATTTTACCTTTATTTAACTAGGCAAGTCAGTTAAGAACAAATTCTTATTTTTAATAAGGTATCAGCTCTGAAAGAACCATAGAAATTACACCTGTATTTACCATGTGCTATTCCGTTATCTCCAAGATTGCTACGGCAGCTTGGTTCTCGAGTCATTTCAGGCTGCCTTTATCAATCCTGCCCCATTGTTTGTATTTCTCTTCACGAAAGTACTATAGCTTTATAAACCCCGACATGTTTTTCATTGTACATTCTTTTCCCCTCACAAATGGGTGTGTGGTTTTGTATTTTTCTATTTGCAAACAATTTTCTGGTGCATATGGTAGCCATTTGAGAGAGAAAAAATATCCTGAAAAATAGTAGCATCCTGGTTAATCAATGTAATATTTCAACTTGTTGTAAATCCAAATTGTACAGTGTACCAATAAAATGATCTGCCATATCATTTGTACTGGTTTTGTAAAGGAAAGTGGTTTGTTGGGCCCTATATTTAAGAAACCTGTCCCGAAGTACATAGATAGTTAGGTTATGAAGCTATAAAAGTGGTTGGCTAAGGAGAATAAAAAGGTGACCTCAGGTGCCGTCAAAATAAATGGGTTTATCAACCATGTGCGCTCTGCCAGGGATTTTTTTCCATCCTTTATGCCTCATGCTACAGAAACAGGAGACAGGCTATGGTCCTATGAGCCATTCCGGCTTGTGCAAGGCTACTTACTCACATGTCTTGGTGTGACTATTATACACTATACTTTAGCTGCCTTCCTTATAATGCTTTGACAATGGAATGATAGCCAAGACAATGTCCAGTAGCCAAGATAATGGGCGCAACAGGGGAGAGCGTGAGAGGAGCAAGGAGGAATCAGCCTGATCGTCTCAGGGCTCACCACTTCACTGTTTACTGCAGCTCCACTCTTCCTCTGTTGCCATAGAAACTGCTTAGCCTGACTCCATTATCCCCCCTGTGTTACACAAGGACATGGACCACAGAGCTTATGTCTGTTTGCATACATGCCTTCGGATGGAGGGACTATAATCTGCAAGGGCAACATAATATCACATAATTTCCCATAATCTGTGCTCTATCACTGCATAATACTCTATGCTGGAATGAGTATCCCATGCTGAGTTTGTTCAGGTGTCATGATACAAAAGCTGCACTGTTGGATCTTTTCTAAGGGAAGAAAATATTAGGGCCAACTTCTATACTCTGTATTGCTTTGTCCTGAGTGCCACCATCTGCTGTGATGACACCGACCAGGTGTGTGGACTATAGGCCTTTATCATTATCAGGGGATAGCCAGCATGAGGGTTTGCACTGAGGCCAAAATGGAAGGCTGCCGGTGCGTAGGAGAAAAAATATCTGTAGATCAAAAGGTACTCGTAGTTAGAACCATGAAAAATAAACCAGGGAGGCCGAAATGCAAAACAAGTATTCATTTAATCCTGTCGGGAAAGAAATTGAAAGTGCAAGTGGCTATAAATAAATTACAATTTTCTGCATAGGTTTTGGCCTTTGCCTTCATCAGTGCTGTACAAACAAATTAAGGAGACACACCTGCTGCGTAATAGATGCAACAAGTGCAAACAATTGATGAGATACAGTTGAATCTATATATCATTATTAACCACAGGAGGGAGATAGAGAGCCAATAGTGGTGCATTAAAACGTTTCTCTTGTTTACTGCTAAACTGTTCACCACTTTAATTCACAACATAATCATTTAATTGTATTTAAAAAATAAATGTACATCAGTTTGTTAAACAATCATAAATGACTGAAACAGGCTTTAAAAACGTGTTTACTTGGTTTTTAACATTGTGCAATAACTATAACGTTTAGGCCTACAACAAATATATTTGTAGATGTGTTTAAAATATTTTTGCATTAATGTAGTTTATTAAATCCAAAATTATTGTGCAACAGGCTTTAAAAATATATATTATTTAGTGTCAAGCTCTCCCTCAAATCGGCAGACCTGAAAAGATGAGAGTTGGAGCCAACATTTCTGTCAATGAGGCCCAAAATGATACCGGTCCTCCTCAGGCTGAGGCTGTGAAAGAAGGCAAGGGGAGGTTCAAATTCCTCCCTAGAAAGTTAAGGATTAACCTCAAGGTACACCATCAATGTTTCTATTTTCAAGATAGAATCCTTAGTTGTTACATCAATTTTTATTTTTTTTTTACTTATGAATGAATATGTTTATAAATTCGTCATGAGCTTAGTTCGACTGCCGTACCCCATCGGAACCCAAAATATAAACTTGTTTTAATCCAATGTTGGTAAACCATGCAGATCAGCTTGTCTAGTTGTCCGGTCTTCTGAGGCAGATCAGCTTGTCTAGTTGTCCGGTCCTCTGAGGCAGATCAGCTTGTCTAGTTGTCCGGTCTTCTGAGGCAGATCAGCTTGTCTATTATTCACACTTGTCTTCCTATTTCCACATAAATCTGCCATGGTTCACCACCCCAACAGGGCACACAACTAACCTTCCATTCACACACTTTTATGGCCAATACAACTAGGCTCTCAACCCGTTCTAGCTATGCAGGGAACCAACCCCGCTGGATTTACCCCATAGGATTTACCCGTCGCTGGTTCCAGTCTGGCGGGCTTACCTTCCGGGACTCACCCTATATCAGGTATTACTATTGACTTTATAGTACTAGCAGGAACCAACCTACTAGGGAGTTATCCCCTAGGACTTACCCTACAGGTGCCAGCCTGTATGAGTTTACCTTCAGGTCCTTATCATTTACTATAAAGCTACGACCGGCCGTTACACAATGGGCCTATAGAATTACATTTAGGCTCTCCAGGTCCGTATCCCATAATTAGTTCAGCCAAAGATTCTCATTCCCCAAGATGTCAAAATGAGTGGAAACAGATATAGGAACTAGCCTACCTTGTTTGTTGCCAACTCTGCTCCACTGATCTGGGCTCTTTGGTTTGACTACAAATCGTGGTGAACCCTGCTCGCAGCGCCATCTGTTAGGTTCTTATTTTTCAGAGTAAATAACCCACGGACACTAGAGAAGCTTTTTAACCAATTTTAATTCTGCCCAAAGGTTCTGTACAGCTGTAATTCAGACAGCAAAACATTTCTCACCATCACAGTTATATACATCCCATTTAAGACACTCCTCCTTATATCTTATGGTTCAACAAGAAACGGGTAACAGGATACCAAACCCTTTACTCCCTTAAGGGGATCTGACCTCACCTAATCCTCTTTCCTGTATCAACAGGTGCTCTCCTCCCACCCCCCAACACATTCCAAAGCCACTCTGTCTTTCTACAGATCTCACTCCTTAATATAATATGGGTCTGATCTATCATGTCTTTAATATCTCAATGCTCAAAATGTCAAATCCAACACATTTGATGAACACAAGCTATGTAGGTCTGCTGATATTCATATTACCTTTCTCTCTCTCATCTCAACCACCCTGCGCAGTGCCAAAAAAGTCACATTTGCACTTGAGAGTCTTCGTTCTAAACCCGAGGAGAAGAAGCAAACGCTATATTTTTCAGGATGTCTGCTATCAGCAAAGGCTTGCAGAATCCCTTAAACGGTCCATCAACAAGAACGTGTAACATTTATTCATTAAAAACAATGCATTCAAATCCTTTCCATTGTTTTAATCCGTTATTTCTCCTATTTCACTGAGGTGTAACCCATATGGTTAAAATAAATTCATTGTAAAATAAGTCACATATACACTATTTTTTCTCCCAATAATTTCATGGGTAAACCTAATAATCAACGTTTCGGGGAATGCAGTGCCTTCTAGAGAGTAATTAATTACTAAGTATGCTGCTTGAGTGGAAACCCTGGAACAGATCACCAACCACTGACTCATTTAATCACTAAACGGACTGTATGTTGAAGAGGAAGTAATTCACTGATCGGAGGTTCAACAAGCTGTTTAATCTATCCATGTGCATTTTGTTCAGCCTCACCAAATTGGAGTTGTTATTGCTGGTCATTCACCACATTTGAGTTGGCTAATAAAGCAAAAGAATTAGGGTTAATTGAAAATCACAATGAATTTAATGAGAAAAAATTTAATCTGTAAAATCTGAACATTATAAAAAGGCAACTTAAAAATTGTTTTTTGTGTGTAAACAGAACAAAAAATATTTGAATTTAAAACACATTAATCAAAGTTGTCACGGTGACTCCACTGTCGGGAACTGGCAGGATCTATATCCTCATCTTCTCATGATTGAGTTAAGTTTTTCCCGCATCAGTTGAGCTTGCCTAATCTGCATGACAACTCCCAGGACCTTCTTCACTCTTGGGTCTGCACAGTACTTCCTCCCATTGGCATGTAATCTACAGTACAAGAAGAGAGTGGGACGTCGAGGGTGCAGTCCAGATATAGGTACTTCTCTGATCTTTACAATGCCTGGAGAAGTATTTTGCATCTAATCAACCCCATTAATATGATAATGGAACTCTAATCTGTATCTGGAATGCACCCGCACCAGTCTTATGGTTATTGGCATGTGTTTGTGTAACAGAAGAAGTGAATAGGGAATCTTGAAAGATAAGACCAGAAGTGTCATGCCCATAGATCTGCTCAGATTTGTCCATACGTTTTTCTCCAGATGTTAAATGATTTACTAAAATTCATTTTAAACCCACGTTTTATAATTGTTTATAAAAAAAGATCTGTCAGCCGTATTTTGCAGAGGGGGCACAATGACTGGACCAGGCAAAGAGTACATCCCCCACCCATTCTCCCCAGTAAGTGGTTCTTTCCTAGGTGCACCACGGAGCAAAGATATGGTAGACAGGATGCTAGACACTATAGTGTGTGCAGACCACAGGCGGCCGGTAGCACCTTAATTGGGGAGGACGGGCTCATAGTAACGGCTGGAAAGGAATATGTGGAATGGTATTGAAGACATCAAAAACATGGTTTCCATTTGTTTAATACCATGCCATTTACTCCATTCCAGTTATTATTATGCGATGTCCTCCCTTTAGCAGCCTCCTGTGGTGCAGACAGTATCATCAGTGGAGGGGGAGAAAGAGTTTGAAATGGTTTTAGCTGCAAGTGATGGGGCAGAATTCACAGGAGGTATGTTTGTAAATTAATTAGAACAAGCCATGTACAGTAGCCTATTTATTCCTTCATGATACATACATTTAAAAAAACAAATGTTTCTGTATAATACAAGCCACCTAGCAATTTTATGAAGTTGGCTTTAGGTAGTCAATCTCCCAACCTAATAACTAGCTACCAAGCCATTTCAGGATAATCAAGTTAGAGTAGCTTGTCTATCTTTTCTGGCAAGCCTATGGGGGTTGTTGTGTTAGCAAAGACAGTAGCCTGCCCTACATGCAGTGGTGTACTCTACTTAAGTAGTTTTTGGGGTATCTGTACTTTACTTTTATATTTTTGCCAACTTTTACTTCACTGCATTCCTAAAGAAAAATAGTGTACTTTCCACTCCATATATTTTCCCTGACACCCAAAAAGTACTCATTACAGTACATTTTGACAGAAATGGTCAAATTCACACACTTATCAAGAGAACATCCCGGGTCAACTCTACTGCCTCTAATCTGGCGGACTCACTAAACACAAATGCTTCGTTTGTAAATTATGTCTGAGAGTTGGAGTGCACCCCTGGCTATCGATCAATAAAAAAAAAATATATATATTTTTAAAATTGTGCTGTCTGGTTTGCTTAATAAGGAATTTGAAAGTATTTATACTTTTGATACTTAAGTATCAAAAGTAAATGGAATTTCTAAAATGTACTTAAGTATATTTAAAACCGAATACTTTGACTTTTACTCAAGTAGTATTTTACTGGGTGACTGAGTCATATTCTATTAAAGGTATATCTTTACTTTTTTTCAAGTATGACAATTGAGTACTTTTTCCACCACTGCCTACATGCAATCTATATGCACCATTTTCTTTAGAGAAATTGTGACATTACAGGACAAGTGGTGAGGACTCACACAACAGCGTCGATCTCACATGCACCATGGCTGTGTTGGACATCATATCGCTCCACTCGCATTAGTAAGCTCAAAGGAATGTTCCTGGATGTCCCAACACAACATTTTGGAATGGCTCCTGGAAGAGGCAGTTATATAATTACAGTAACCATGTCAGAACTACACAAAGATCCAGAATTAACATGATATTCCTGAGTAACAGATGAATAACCAGACCCCAAAAATGCCTAATGAAAATCCATCAATACTGAATCAATTAAACCAGCAAGATCACACCCCTCAAGGACTGGAGTTGTGCACACAGTATATTAATAAAATGTTCACTGGTGCATCACATTACCTTGGATGGAGTATATGGTGAGACACAGCACAAAAGCCAGAACCCTGAGATCCATCAAGGAGATTGAGTCCTACAGTATCAGGTTGATTAGATCTATGTCCCAGTGTCAGACTCCTGTTTGCCTGTTGTGATCTCTCTACTACTCTGAATGTGATCACTGTATGGAAATATATCAGTTAAAAAACAAAACCACTCCTCTCTACAGGTCTGCGTGCCTATTGGCTTATTCTTTAACGGTAAAAAACTCACTGATGACTGAAGTGAGAGAGAGCCATGATGTGTTAACACTGAAGCATTTTCATGCAGATTTTATTATGATGGGGGGGAGAGAAAAAAAACATGACAACCAGATATCTAAAATGTAAACAAATAACAATATTCAGTAAATCACAGAATGTAAACATTCCCACTGCATAATTTACATTTAAATAAACATAAAACAACAATACAATCAGAAACATAAAGCCCCTTAACACACATAAATTAAAATCATTACAAAATAAAACATAACAAATAAAATACTAGTAAACAAGGAAGTATCTCCTTACAATTTGTTCATGGATAAAGCTTAGACAGAATAAGGCCCAGTTAACTCATTCAGTTGGGGAAAAACAACAAATAGCATTAACTCCCTCCATCCCATGGGTTATGAATCTGCAACAGACACAAAAATAGCATAAGTCAGTGTAAACCACTGCTTGGCTAAATACTTGATTCTGCTTGAAAAGGTGTTGGTTATTTATATGTATATAAAAGACATGCAAGAAGAAAGGCGTGCACACTCAGACTTGCACAACATTATGGTGTGTTGGGTTTTGGGAGGCAGCGTGGGAGCGCAATGAAATGGGAATGAATAGAGCTGACATCATTCCCTATTCTACATGATAAAGACATGTCTAAAAACAATATATTGCACAATGTTATGCCCTGCCCAGAACTATGACCTACCGGTCCTCCTCCAGGACGGGTTGGTGGTACTGTGAGGGATAGAGGAGCTCTGATCCTGGCCATCTGGAAAATTCTGCAGAAACATTTGACCCACGTTAAACAATTTAAAGGCAATGCTACCAAATAATAATTGAGTGTATGTAAACTTCTGACCCACTGGGAATGTGATGAAAGAAATAAAAGCTGAAATAAATCACTCTACTATTATTCTGACATTTCACATTCTTAAAATAAAGTGGTGATGCTAACTGACCTAAAACAGGGAATCTTTATCAGGATTAAATGTCAGGAATTGTGAAAAACTGAGTTTAAATGTATTTGGCTAAGGTGTATGTAAACTTCCGACTTAAACTGTATCAGTCAACTTACCTGGTAAAATAACGGTAAAATAAAAAAATAAAAAAATATATATATATCACGGGCGCAAGGCATATGAACTAACAGGTTATAGAGCAAACACAATTATCACAATACATAGGTTGTAATATGTTTTTTTGTTTTTTTCCCCCAGTGATTTTCCCCACACCGCTATTGTTCATAAAGTCAGTGTCGTCCAAAACAGAGTTTGGTAAGTGACTGCGTCGCTTTGCATGGCCCGGTACCCTGGGCAGGCGGAGACATCTCCTTAGGAGGACCAATAGAATGGTCAAAAATCAGTAAACCCCCAACCACACGGGGCACCGGGGTCTTGGCGACTGGAACCTCTTCTCCAGACAAGACGTGTGGTTAGTACTTGCCCTTTCTTGGGAAATAGCTACTCTAGTGAAAATGGGATTCCATAAAGTTATTCAACAATCTTTGACAGATTGCCAGGATATGGATTACATCCGACTAGTTTCTACTTGGGCTGTCAACCAATCAAACCTGAGACTGGTGTGTTGTTGGTAAGTAGCAGTGGTGTAGTGGCACCTGAGGAAGTGGGTATACTCTAACTTTGCCAAAATTTACCCAAACGGCCCGCCCAGCGAAAGAAAGGCGGTTTTACTTCATATTATGAGGCATGTCTTACCTTGCTTCATAGTAGCCTATATCCAAAATGCACCATAGAAATGTGGAGACAATTATTTTATAAAGACTTTCTCATATGCGTTCTCCTCTTCTATTGGTTTTCTTTCAACTTTCTTTCATTGTCTATCAGTCAAAGGCATTATCCTAGTTATATTAGCAACCCATGATGGTTGTTGCATCTTTAGATCTCCCCTCTTTCTACATTTCCATCTCTGTCCATGAAACCGCTCGCATGAAACCGCTCGCATGAAACCGCTCGCATGAAACCGCTCGCATGAAACCGCTCGCATGAAACCGCTCGCATGAAACCGCTCGCATGAATGGTGAGCATTTTAGAACGGTATTTTTCCGCAAATGTAATTTTGGAACATTTGTGCGCAGGTCTACCGCCGTGTGCACATTGCTGCTCCTAAAATGTGAACACTGGAGCATTCTGACCTGCTCCATCAGCCTTATTAGGGCTCCCGAGTGGTGCAGCGGTCTAAGGCACTGCATCTCAGTGCAAGAAGCGTCACTATAGTACCTGGTTCGAATCCAGGCTTTATCACATCCGGGCGTGATTGGGAGTCCCATAGGGCGGTGCACAATTGTTCTTAAGTGACTTGTCTAGTTAAATAAAGATTACATAAAACAAATACAAATTTGAGAGGAAGATAGGCATAGCTAACATTGTACCTGAAGACAGGTTTGCTCCCTGTTAGTTAGCTAGCTCATAATCATGCAAACCTGATGATATGTTTGATGCATGTTGCCAGCTTGCTTTCAATAATGTTTCAACTCAAACTGGTTAGCTACTGTCCTTCTGTTGTGATTGAATGCCAAAAGCACCCAAGAAACACCCACATCAAACCACACCCACCAAGACAACTCTTGTTTGCCTTCAGTCATGGCCGCTGGCATTTCTTAATGAGCATTGATGCAAAATGAGGTAAAATCAGGAAGTGCAGATGCCCTTTAATGGTTCAACAACACCATATAATGACTGCTATCTATACGCAGATGTACCTACACCAGTTCTAGCAATAGACCAAAATGTACCCAATCAGTTCTATAGACTGACATTTCAAGGTGTGTAATTTCATTGATAAACAATGATAACCTGTATCCAGCATTAATACATAGGCCATTCAACTCGACACCATGTGTCCAACCACACATTAAAGTCTGCCTCTACATCTCTCGCTCCCTCCATTTATCCCTCTTCCCTCTCCTCATCATTGCCTCTCACCTGTTGGATCTGCTGGATCTCCCTCATAGCCAATCGGATGGAAGGATACAACCGGGGGAATGACCTGCTCTTGTGGTCAGTCTCGTCCTCCTCTTCTTCCCCCTCTCCTCTCTCCCCTCTCCTCCCTCCGCGGGCCTCCCCTCCTCCAGCCACGGCCCGGTGTCTTCGGTCAGATATCCGCCTGAGGACAGGTGGTCTCTGGGTCTCCAGGCTGGGGCTCTGCCCGGGGGGCAGGAAGAGCCGCTGGAGCTCCAGGTGGACGGGGTCAGGGGTTGACTCGCCCTCCTCCCCAGACTTGGGGCTCCCGTGGTTGGCTGTAGCCAGGAGGTCCAGGCCCTTCAAGTCCTCGTAGTCTGTGTTCTGGTTACATGTCTGAAACAGCCAATTCAAATTTGCTTACATTAAATCTGGAACAGTCCATGCATGTAGATTGTAAAATACTTGCTATAAGCTTTCTGAACAGCTTAGGGCTCTTCCCAGACTACATAAAATACATAAATGTTTGATGATGCATTGTTACTGTTCAGTATTGCACACAGTTCCTGGCAGACCCTGTTCCAACTGTGGGTATATTCAAGACAGTATTTGACAGGAGCCAGACCCTAAAAGGGGTTTGACCCGATGCTGACCTGTCCACAAGGAGTGCTGAGCAGCTCGTTGAAGGGCTTGATGCCCACCTGGCTGTGGTGTTGCACCAGATCAGGCAGGGAGGGATGAGCCTTATCCTCCCCCAGGATCACATACTTCCCATTAGACTGCATCTCAATCATAAAGTGCCTGCAGCGGTTCGCCCCCCTGACAGCGGATAGACGGAGAGGCCAAGGTCAGAGGGTAAAGGGTACACATAGGTCACAAAGGATGAGGTCCAAACAGGAGGTTAGGGGTTTAATGCCTCGTGTCATTTGGTGGATGAATCTGTTTAAATCCAGTTTGTCATCCTCAGTCTTACTTATATGTTAGTGTGTAGCCCTCCCGGCTCTGTCCCACACGAATCAGAAAACAGCCCACAGGCTTGTCCGTCATCAAATCCTCTGCTTGTCTGTAGAGGAGACATACACAGAGAGACTTAAAACCACAATGAAATCTGAATGAGAATTTGCGTACATGTGCATTTGACATCCTCTTTTACTGACCTGCGTGTAATCATGCCATGGAACCAGCAGGGGAAGGCTCCATTGTGGACCACCTTGCGGGCCTGCGTCTCCTTGAACCAGCGAATGGTGTTCTTCCTCTTCTTGCTCCTCTCCCTGGCTCGCTCCTCTCCCCCTACCTGGCCCACCAGCTCAGCCAGTTCAATATGCACCTCCAGGTTGTCAAAGGGAGTGGCCTGGGAGAGACAGAGGGAACCGTAAATCGTAGGGTCGTTTAAGGCTCAAATTTAGTCATCAAAGACTGGGAGTGGATGTCAGGGTATAGAGTGGGAGATCGATTGCCGAAGGGTACAAGATCAGTCAATAGCATGGTTCCCACCAACATGCTGTCTGTGGGCTAGCCAGTGCTGGCTAGCACCAGAGATATTTAAAACAGAGAGGCTCAACATGAGATGACTTCCTGCAAATTACTTCTTACAGTTCTCAATTAAAATCAAGGTTACCAGTGTAGACTCTTGAGTATGGCTCACCTCAAACTGTTTGCTGCGGGGCCGTGGGACAGGAGCCAGGTGGGTAGCAGTGGGCAGGATAGAGCGAGGCTGGGGCTGTGGCTTCCTTTTCCTGGGTAGGGGCACGGGTGGAGAGAATGGCCCTGAGACACACACACACCCCGGTTAACACAACACTCAAAGCTACACTGGCTGTACAAAACATTAAGAACACCTGCTCTTTCAATGCCATCGACTGACCAGGTGAATCCAGGTAAACGCTATGATCCCTTATTGATGTCACTTTTTAAATCCACTTCAATCAGTGTAGATAAAGGGGAGGAGGCAGGCTAAAGAAGGATGTTTAAGCCTTGAGACAATTGAGACATGGATTGTGTATGTGTGCCATTCAGAGGGTGAATGGGCAAGACAAAAGGTTAAAGTGCCTTTGAATGGGGTATGGTAGGTGCCAGGCAGACTGGTTTGTGTCAAGAACTGCAATGTTGCTGTGTTTTCACGCACAACAGTTTCCCATGTGTATCAAGAATGGTCCACCACCCACAGGACTTGACACAACGGTGGGAAGCATTGGAGTAAACATGGGCCAGCATCCCTGTCGAACACTTTCGACACCCCTGATGAATTGAGGCTGTTGAGGGCAAAAGGGGGTGTAACTTAATATTAGAACAATGTTCTTAATGTTCTGTACACTCAGTGTATTCATACAATGAGTGACAAGGATCATTACACATTCTTGAATGCTGAATTATTGATTTGAGTCAGACTGAAATGTGTTTGTCAACGTGCACAGAGAAGTAGAGAGAGTTTGGAGAAGGCTGGAGGTAAAGAACAAAAATAGAACAGCGTTAGGGAGAAACAGAACAAGTAGGTGAATGTCAGTAAGGGAGATACAGTGCATTCAGAAAGTATTCAGACCCCTTGACTTTTTCCATGTTTCAGCCTTATTCTAAAATGAATGAAATGGTAATTTTTTTCTCTTCATCAATCTTTTGGCAAACGCCAAGCAGGCTATCATGTGCCTTTTACTGAGGAGTGGCTTCTGTCTGACCACTACCATAAAGGCCTGATTGGTGGAGTGCTGCAGAGATGGTTGTCCTTCTGAAAGGTTCACCCATCTCCACAGATGAACTCTGGAGCTCTGTCAGAGTGACCATCGAGTTCTTGGTCACCTCCCTGACCAAGGCCCTTTTCTCCGATTGTCAGTTTGGCTGGGAGGACAGTTCTAGAAAAAGTCTTGGTGGATCCACATTTCTTCCATTTAAGAATGATGGACGCCATGGTGTTCTTGGAGACCTTCAATGCCGCAGACATTTTTTGGTACCTTTCCCCAGATCTGTGCCTTGACACAATCCTGTCTCGGGGCTATACGGGTATTTCCGTCGACCTCATGGCTTGGTTTTTGCTCGGACATTTTTATTTATTTTATTTATTTCACCTTTATTTAACCAGGTAGGCAAATTGAGAACACGTTCTCATTTACAATTGCGACCTGGCCAAGATAAAGCAAAGCAGTTCGACACATACAACAACACATAGTTACACATGGAGTAAAACAAACATACAGTCAATAATACAGTGGAAAATAAGTCTATATACAATATGAGCAAGTGAGGTGAGATAAGGGAGGTGAAGGCAAACAAAATATATATATATAAATAAATAAAAATATAAAAAGGCCATGGTGGCGAAGTAAATACAATATAGCAAGTAAAAAAAACACTGGAATGGTTGGTTTGCAGTGGAAGAAGGTGCAAAGTAGAGATAGAAATAATGGGGTGCAAAGGAGCAAAATAAATAAATACAGTAGGTAAAGAGGTAGTTGTTTGGGCTAAATTATAGATGGGCTATGTACAGGTGCAGTAATCTATGAGCTGCTCTGACAGCTGGTGCTTAAAGCTAGTGAGGGAGATAAGTGTTTCCAGTTTCAGAGATTTTTGTAGTTCGTTCCAGTCATTGGCAGCAGAGAACTGGGAGGAGAGGCGGCCAAAGGAAGAATTGGTTTTGGGGGTGACCAGAGAGATATACCTGCTGGAGCGCGTGCTACGGGTGGGCGTTGCTATGGTGACCAGCGAGCTGAGATAAGGGGGGACTTTACCTAGCAGGGTCTTGTAGATGACCTGGAGCCAGTGGGTTTGGCGACGAGTGTGAAGCGAAGGCCAGCCAACGAGAGCGTACAGGTCGCAGTGGTGGGTAGTATATGGGGCTTTGGTGACAAAACGGATGGCACTGTGATAGACTGCATCCAATTTATTGAGTAGGGTTTTGGAGGCTATTTTGTAAATGACATCACCGAAGTCGAGGATTGGACATGCACTGTCAACTGTGGGACCTTATATAGACAGGTGTGTGCCTTTCCAAATCATGTCCAATCAATTGAATTTACCACAGGCGGACTCCAATCAAATTGTAAAAATATCTCAAGGATGATCAGTGGAAACAGGATGCATCTGAGCTCAATTTCGAGTCTCATAGCAAAGGGTCTGAATACTTTTGTAAATAAGGTATTTCTGTTTTCAATTTTTTTTATAAAAACATTTGTTTTTAAATACATTTTAGAATAAGGCTGTTAACGTAACAAAAAGTAAAAAAAGGGAAGAGGTCTGAATACTTTCCGAATGCACTGTAGGTGAGTAAGAGAGGGAGAGAGGGATATTCTGCTTCCTTACTCTTGTTCTCCTGCTCCATGTCCAGTCGCCTCATCTCCTCCTCCAGCTCCTGCTCCCTCCTCTTCTCCTCCTCCTCCTCCCTGGCTTCTCTCTCTACCCTCTCTCTCTGGGCCTGCCTCTGTCTGTGCACTTCCACCAGCAGGGACAGGTACTTCCTCCTGCAGCGCAGTGAACGGTAGTCTGCAACACACAGCAACAGTGAGAATGTGAAGAGAGAGAGAGATGCAGTGACGAGACATAGAAAGGAGAGAAACATTACTAATGAATGGTATTTGTGATAAAGGACCACATTACAATGCAAAATGATGCTACAGTAAGCACAGGCCATGGAATCAAGATGCCAGACAGTATGCCAGAGAAATCATCATCTATCTTGCAGTGGGGTGAGGGGTCGCAACGCAAAGACTGAAGGTAGCCCTTAAAACTGCATGCATCTTCCTGATGGTAATGTTTGTTTAATCATGTCCCATCATGTTTTCTTTCATTGTTTACTTCAATGATTATAACCTAGTCTACAGACCTGTAAGGGTTTTTACCCTCAGGCCTGAGTTCAAAAGCAGCAACATCTCACAGATGCTAATTAAATTACTTTGACAGACATTTGAGATATTATGTTCCAGAGACTACAGTTTGTGACCCTTACCTTTCTGGATGACAAGTGCTGCCTTGCCAAGTCTCTCTAGCAGCCTGGCCAACTCCTCCTGGTGCCAATACTTAAAGAACATACGAGACGAGCTGCCACAAAAAGAGAGAGACAGTTTAAACAATGTTTATAGATATTGAGCACTATTTGCACAGGGAATTGTTGCATAAAGCACTGTTAAAACAGAGAGAAAATTAGAGAAAGAAAGATTTCCAATCAACTTCAGTACTGTCATTAAGCCATATTCATACACTATATATACAAAAGTATTTGGACACCCCTTCAAATTAGTGGATTCGGATATTTCTGCCACACCTGTTGCTGACAGGTGTATAAAATCGAGCACAAAGCCATGCAATCTCCATAGACAAAACAAACATTGGCTGTAGAATAGCCTTACTGAAGAGCTCAGTGAATTTCAAACGTGGCACCGTCACAGGATTGTCAGTTTGTCAAATGTTTGCCCTGCTAGAGATGCCCCGTTCAACTGTAAATGCTGTTATTGTGAAGTGGAAACGTCTAGGAGCAACAACAGCTCATCTGTCCTCGGTTGCAACACTCACTACCGAGTTCCAAACTGCCCCTGGAAGCAACGTCAGCACAATAACTGTTTGTACGGAGCTTCATGAAATGGGTTTCCATGGCCAAGCAGCCGAACACAAGCCTAATCACCATGCACATGCCAAACGTTGGCTGGAGTGGTGTAAAGCTTGCTGCCAATGGACTCTGGTGCAGTGGAAATTAGTTCTCTGTTGTGATGAATCACTCTTCACCATCTGGCAGTCCGACGGACTAATCAGTTTGGCGGATGCCAGGAGAACGGTACCTGCACCAATGCATAGTGCCAACTGTAAAGTTTGGTGGAGGAGGAATAATGGTCTGGGTCTGTTTTTCCATGGTTTGGGCTAGGCCCCTTAGTTCCAGTGAAGAGAGATCTTAACGCTACAGCATACACATTGTAGACGATTCTGTGCTTCCAACTTTGAGGCAACAGTTTAGAGAAGGCCCTTTCATGTTACAGTATGACAATGCTACCGTGCACAAAGCGAGGTCCATACAGAAAAGGTTTGTCGAGATCAGAGTGGAAGAACTTGACTGGCCTGCACACAGCCCATGGGATGAATTTGAACACCAACTGCGAGCCAGGCCTATTCGCCCAAAATCAGTGCCTGACCTCACTAATGCTCTTGTGGCTGAATGGAAGCAAGTACCTGCAGCAATGTTCCAACATCTAGTGGAAAGCCTTCCCAGAAGAGTGGAGGCTGTTACAGCAGTAAAGGGGTGACCAACTCCATATCAATGCCCATGATTTTGGAATGAGATGTTCAATGAGCAGGTGTCTACATACCTTTGGTCATGTAGTGTAATTTTTGGACATTTCTAAAGAGCCACACAGCAGGAGAAAGTAAGAGCGGGGACCGAGAGGGTGAAAGACTGCAATTGAGATAAAGATCTTTACTCAATATAAACCCTGAGCTGTCCTCACAAGCCAAAGACAACACAGCTGTTAACTGAAGAATGAGCTGTTTTTGACAGACTGATTTTCAGTTGACAGTTTTATAAGACTGAATTTTGCACTAGGCGAGTTGGAACCTGGGAGAATTATTAGTGATGAGTGTTCCCATGTCTCAATGGAGGCAGCCATCCAAATATATTGAAACTGAAATCTAGATCAACTATTCACTGACTTGTTCCTTCCAGCATAAAAACATGAATCATCTGATTGGAATACAGCCTGAATGACAAGCTTGGATTAAGTTATGAAAGCTTTGTTACAGGAAGATTCAGCAGTAAGTAAGTTAGTCTTCTCAGACTGATTGTGGCAAATCATTTTCTAAACCAATTCATTGAACACAACAAGAGCAACTAATGAAGCCTTACCCACACTTCCAGCCATGTATCTCAGTAGTGTTGAGGATGGACATGCAGCTGAAAAAGACACCAACCACACAGGTTAAATTTAATAAGACGGACGAATGTCTACGAAATCACCTAACATGATGTTGGTGTATGTAATCTTTTTTTAATTGCAGGAATGAGTGCAAGTGTCTTTATACATACCTTTCCTTGGTTAGTGGTAAATCTGGCTTGATCAGCAGAATGTTGTACCTGGAGAGGGGAGACAGAAGATTTTAGCATGGTGTGCTGAAAATAAAACTGCAGTGCACAGCAATATCATGCATCCAATTTTTTTGTGTTGGCCAAGATTGCAGTAGCCATGTTACAATTAATGCACACACACCTCTGAGCAAATTCTTTGAACGACGGTCGCCAGGAGAAGCCATCTCTTCGTATCCTGATGGTTTCCAGCAGGCCGTTGTATCTTAGCTGGAAACATTTGAATTATCCTTTGTTGTCATATAATATATGTTCCACATACCCCAAGCAGAATCAGGTGTAATTGATGCCCATATCAGAGACCTACTGAACTTACTTTAACAACTAACTGCAATGTCAAAGCTGAACAGCAGGTGGCGATGTAACAAAGCACAGTTATGATGGTGATAAGGGGGAGGGATTGTTTAAAAAAAAAAAGATTTAACATAGTCTTAACCTAGTCTTGCTTATGGAGGACAAAAGAGCTACAGCAGAGAGCTCAATGATGAACATTGTAAACATCATTCCATTATAACCACATACATATGTAATGAATAAGAAGTTAAATCAGCTTTAACACAGACTACCCACCACAATTTCACATGTATTAACCATTGTTTCTGTTAAACCATTGTCTACCAAACCGCCAACACTGCATTGTACTGTTATATCAGTTCAGGCCTAGACAAACATTTAAAAAGCATTGATTATAGATTATTGTCTAATCTGCTGTCAGATTAGACAGCAGTGTTCACTGATGGTAGGGTATTGACCAGCTTCATTGTTTCATCAGGGCTATACTAAACCTCCCCTGGGGCCAAATCCACTTCCTATTAACACGCCACCCGTCAGTCAGTCAGACACTGACACACTAACCTAGTGCCTAGAAGCTGCTTCTTAGCCAACCACTGATTACCATACTGGGGACTGGGTCTTTTTCATTAGGGCACACTGAAGCAAAACACTTTGCAAAGTGTTCCTATTGGTCAAGTTCAGATAGTTTCAGTCCATTTTCATCCATTTCATGTCTACTGAACACAACCCTCTCTGAAGTTGGCCCAAAACACAATATAGACCGATACTGTGTTAATACAACTTTTCGCATTGAAAACTGTGCACTGTTCACATACACTACCGTTCAAAAGTTTGGGTTCACTGAGAAATGTCCTTGTTTTTGAAAGAAAAGCAATTTTTTGTCCATTAAAATAACATCAAATTGATCCGAAATACAGTGTAGACATTGTTAATGTTGTAAATGACTACTGTAGCTGGAAATGGCTGATTTTTATGGAATATCTACATAGGCGTACAGAGGCCCATTATCAGCAACCATCACTCCTGTGTTCCAATGGCACGTTGTGTTAGCTAATCCAAGTTTATCATTTTAAAAGGATAATTGATCATTAGAAAACCCTTCTGCAATTATGTTAGCACAGCTGAATTTTTTTTTCCTGATTAAAGACGCAATAAAACTGTCCTTCTTTAGACTAGTTGAGTATCTGGAGCATCAGCATTTGTAGGTTCGATTACAGGCTCAAAATGGCCAGAAACAAATAACTTTCTTCTGAAACGCGTCAGTCTGTTTTTGTTCTGAGAAATGAAAGCTATTCAATGCGAGAAATTGCCAAGAAACTGAAGATCTCGTACAACGCTGTGTACTAATCCCTTCACAGAACAGGGCAAACTGGCTCTAACCATAATAGAAAGAGGAGTGGGAGGCCCCGGTGCACAACTGAGCAAAAGGACAAGTACATTAGTGTGTCTAGTTTGAGAAACAGACGCCTCACAAGTCCTCAACTGGCAGCTTCATTAAATAGTACCTGCAAAACTCCAGTCTCAACATCAACAGTGAAGAGGCGGCTCATGGATGCTGGCCTTCTGGGGAGAGTTCCTCTATCCAGTGTCTGTTCTTTTGCCCATCTTAATATTTTATTGGCCAATCTGAGATTTGTCTTTTTCTTTGCAACTCTACAGTGTAGATATTCAACAAAAAAATCTGCCGTTTCCAGCTACAATAGTCATTCACAACATTAACAATGTCTACACTGTTTGTCTGATCAATTTTATTTTCATGGACAGAAAATTTGCTTTTCTTTCAAAAACAAGGACATTTCTAAGTGGCCCCAAACTTCTTAACAGTAGTGTAGCTTTTGTAATGTACAATTTCCTTAACTTTTGAAAGCATTGATTATTCTGAAAAAGGGGTCAAACTGTAAATGCACAAAACGACTGGTGTTATTTCAGGCTTGTGCATCCAGCATAGGAAATAATCTAGCTAAAGGAAATACTGCTACCGATGAAGGCTGCTACCGTCATCGCCAATGTAAGATAGACATGCCTACAGTACATCTAAAATAACATATTAAATATTGGTTCTCACCTGGTCCATGACTATTTTGTTGTCCACCTGATCAGGAAGCTTGCTGCCGTTAGGTTTGATGCAGCGGACAAAGTGAGGACTGGCAACAAACATCTTCTCCATCAGCACAGCCAGAGAGTGCTGAAGGTATGACACACTAACCATTATCTGTGCATATTTATTTTACAGCAGTTCAGTCTATAAGTAGGCATATTTACAGGCGTTTTCAGTATTGTTCATACATCATTTTGAAATCTAACACTCAGAAATAAGACATTTATAAATCCAGATGTGTAACAAAGTCAACGTCCGCCTTACCTTAAACTGTGCCCCCACCGACTGTTTCCTAGTTGAGTTAAAGTTGTCATCTGCCTTTTGCATGAGCTAAAAGAAAAAATATCTTTCAGAATTTAAACCCACATTCTGGCTGTGACTTTTGCACTGTAAGAAAGGTCCAAATATGACCCTGGCTGTTTGGAACCAAAAGTCATTCATGCTACAGAATCTACTGTATATCATATTCTGTTACGTTTGGTGAAATTTTTTCAAACTGGACTTCTGAATATTTTATGATCTACAGTGCCTACCTTGGCTTTGCGTGGCATCAAGGTGCCTGTTCTGGAGATTGTGGCTGAAAAGACATAAAATATGAATCATAAGTGAATATTTGATGCGAGATGCCAGACAGTGATCAATGTTTTAGACTAGAACAATTCTCAAACTGAGTCTGTGAATGCTGTGTTGAGATGAGTACCCATTTATTTATTTTTTTTAAATCCTACATCATTTTCTAAGAAGAGGTCAGGGGGTGTATTTGTCCACAAATCCACATTGGAAACAAGCCCACGGCATTGTGTGTCAGCTCTGATCCATGTTACACATCTTTACAGAACTGATTTAATAGCTACAGTTCAACATTCACGGTGTACACAGACGTAGAGTACCAGTCAAAAGACACCTACTCATTCAAGGGTTTTTATTTATTTAGACTATTTTCTACATTGCAGAATAATAGTGAAGACATCAAAACTATGGAAAAAAAACACATATGGAATTGTATCGTAACCAAAAAAAAAAAGTGTTAAACAAATCAAAATATATTTAATATTTGAGATTCTTCAAAGTAATCACCCTTTGCCTTGACAGCTTTGCACACACTTGGCATTCTCTCAACCAGCTTTATGAGGAATGCTTTTCCAAGAGACTTGAAGGAGTTCCCACATATGCTGAGCACTTGTTGGCTGATTTTCCTTTACTCTGCAGTCCAACTCATCTCAAACCATCTCAAATTGAGTTGACATCGAGTGATTGTGGAGGCCAGCTCATCTGATGCAGCACTCCATCACTCTCCTTGTTGGTCAAATAGCCCTTACACAGCCTGGAGGTGTGTTTTGGGTCATTGTCCGGTTGAAAAAGAAAATTATAGTCCCACTAAGTGCAAACCAGATGGGATATCGCTGCAGAATGCTGTGGTAGCCATGCTGGTTGTGTGCTTTGAATTCTAAATAAATCACAGACAGTGTCACCAGCAAAGCACCCCCACACCATCACACTTCCTCCTCCATGCTTCACGGTGGGTACCACACATGTAGAGATCATCCGTTCACATACTCTGCATCTCACAAAGACACAGCGTTTGGAACCAAAAATCTCAAATTTGGACTCATCAGACCAAATGACAGATTTTCACTGGTCTAATGTCCATTGCTCATGTTTCTTGGCCCAAGCAAGTATCTTCTTCTTACTGGTGTCCTTTAGTAGTGGTTTCTTTGCAGCAATTTGACCATGAAGGCCTGATTCATGCAGTCCCCTCTGAACAGTTGATGTTGAGATATGTCTATTAATTGAACTCTGAAGCATTTATTTGGGATCCAATTTCTGAGGCTGGTAACTCTAATGAACTTATCCTCTGCAGCAGAGGTAACTCTGGGTCTTCCTTTCCTGTGGCGGTCCTCATGAGATCCAGTATCATCATAGCGCTTGATGGTTTTTCCGACTGCACTTGAAGAAACTTTCAAAGTATATAACATTTTCTGGATTGACTCACCTTCATGTCTTAAAGTAATGATGGACTAATTTCTCTTTGCTTATTTGAGCTGTTATTGCTATACTATGGACTTGGTCTTTTACCAAATAGGGTTATCTTCTGTATACCATCCCTACCTTGTCACAATACAACTGAATGGCTCAAAAGCATTAAGAAGGAAATAAATTCCACAAATGTACTTTTAACAAGGCACACCTGTTTGTTGAAATGCATTCCAGGTGACTACCTCATGAAGCTGGTTGAGAGAATGCCAAGAGTGTGCAAAGCTGTTATCAAGACAAATGGTGGCTACTTTGAAGAATCTCAAATATACACTGCTCAAAAAAAGAAAGGGAACACTTAAACAACACAATGTAACTCCAAGTCAATCACACTTCTGTGAAATCAAACTGTCCACTTAGGAAGCAACACTGATTGATAATAAATTTCACATGCTGTTGTGCAAATGGAATAGACAAAAGGTGGAAATTATAGGCAATTAGCAAGACACCCCCAAAAAAGGAGTGATTCTGCAGGTGGTGACCAAAGACCACTTCTCAATTCCTATGCTTCCTGGCTGATGTTTTGGTCACTTTTGAATGCTGGCGGTGCTCTCACTCTAGTGGTAGCATGAGACGGAGTCTACAACCCACACAAGTGGCTCAGGTAGTGCAGTACATCCAGGATGGCACATCAATGCGAGCTGTGGCAAAAAGGTTTGCTGTGACTGTCAGCGTAGTGTCCAGAGCATGGAGGCGCTACCAGGAGACAGGCCAGTACATCAGGAGACGTGGAGGAGGCCGTAGAAGGGCAACAACCCAGCAGCAGGACCGCTACCTCCGCCTTTGTGCAAGGAGGTGCACTGCCAGCGCCCTGCAAAATGACCTCCAGCAGGCCACAAATGTGCATGTGTCTGCTCAAACGGTCAGAAACAGACTCCATGAGGGTGGTATGAGGGCCCGACGTCCACAGGTGGGGGTTGTGCTTACAGCCCAACACCGTGCAGGACGTTTGGCATTTGCCAGAGAACACCAAGATTGGCAAATTCGCCACTGGCGCCCTGTGCTCTTCACAGATAAAAGCAGGTTCACACTGAGCACATGAGCACACGTGACAGACGTGACAGAGTCTGGAGACGCCGTGGAGAACGTTCTGCTGCCTGCAACATCCTCCAGCATGACCGGTTTGGCGGTGGGTCAGTCATGGTGTGGGGTGGCATTTCTTTGGGGGGCCGCACAGCCCTCCATGTGCTCGCCAGAGGTAGCCTGACTGCCATTAGGTACCGAGATGAGATCCTCAGACTCCTTGTGAGACCATATGCTGGTGCGGTTGGCCCTGGGTTCCTCCTAATGCAAGACAATGCTAGACCTCATGTGGCTGGAGTGTGTCAGCAGTTCCTGCAAGAGGAAGGCATTGATGCTATGGACTGGCCCGCCCGTTCCCCAGACCTGAATCCAATTGAGCACATCTGGGACATCATGTCTCGCTCCATCCACCAACGCCACGTTGCACCACAGACTGTCCAGGAGTTGGCGGATGCTTTAGTCCAGGTCTGGGAGGAGATCCCTTAGGAGACCATCCGCCACCTCATCAGGAGCATGCCCAGGACCCCACGACATGACTGACCCATCGCCAAACCGGTCATGCTGGAGGATGTTGCAGGCAGCAGAACGTTCTCCACGGCGTCTCCAGACTCTGTCACGTCTGTCACATGTGCTCAGTGTGAACCTGCTTTCATCTGTGATGAGCACAGGGCGCCAGTGGCGAATTTGCCAATCTTGGTGTTCTCTGGCAAATGCCAAACGTCCTGCACGGTGTTGGGCTGTAAGCACAACCCCCACCTGTGGACGTCGGGCCCTCATACCACCCTCATGGAGTCTGTTTCTGACCGTTTGAGCAGACACATGCACATTTGTGGCCTGCTGGAGGTCATTTTGCAGGGCACTGGCAGTGCACCTCCTTGCACAAAGGCGGAGGTAGCGGTCCTGCTGCTGGGTTGTTGCCCTCCTACGGCCTCCTCCACGTCTCCTGATGTACTGGCCTGTCTCCTGGTAGCGCCTCCATGCTCTGGACACTATGCTGACAGACACAGCCAACCTTTTTGCCACAGCTCGCATTGATGTGCCATCCTGGATGAACTGCACTACCTGAGCCACTTGTGTGGGTTGTAGGCTCCGTTTCATGCTACCACTAGAGTGAGAGCACCGCCAGCATTCAAAAGTGACCAAAACATCAGCCAGGAAGCATAGGAACTGAGAAGTGGTCTGTGATCACCACCTGCAGAATCACTCCTTTTTTGGGGGTGTCTTGCTAATTGCCTATAATTTCCACCTTTTGTGTATTCCATTTGCACAACAGCATGTGAAATTTATTGTCAATCAGTGTTGCTTCCTAATTGGACAGTTTGATTTCACAGAAGTGTGATTGACTTGGAGTTACATTGTGTTGTTTAAGTGTTCCCTTTATTTTTTTGAGCAGTGTATTTTGATTTGTTAAACACTTTTTTGGTTACTACATGATTCCATGTGTGTTATTTCATAGTTGTGATGTCTTCACTATTATTCTACAACGTAGAAAAAAGTTCAAATAAATAAAAACCCTTGAATGAGTAGGTGTGCCCAAACTTTTGACTGGTACTGTACATAAATCAGCGATTGTGAAGTCATAAAAACATGGGTCATTTCTGGCAAAGTGCAGAGCTGTTGAATACAGAAACATTCAGATTCCCTCATGTACCTGCGAAGAGGAGACTAAGTAGGGGCGTGACACTGTTAATGAAGAGGCTTCTGATGCTGGCTGGGATGGTGTCTCTGTTCTTCTCTAGGAAGCCTAGTCCATTATACTGGACCTGGACACAGAAAGGAGAGAATTAGCTATGCTTCATAACCACACTCATAATGAGTTATAATGCAGTATAGTATAGTATAGATGCAGTTATAAACACACATAACTCTTAGTGCATTATACAAGTAACTGTCCAGTGAAAATCTCACTTTTAAGAGTTAATATTAAAACGTTAACTCATACACAAATAATGTTGTTGACTCATCCTATACTCGTATTTGTGCCCAGAGCACAAATCCTGAGAAGGATGAGCTGGCCAATCAGCGGTCTACTTGAATATTTGCATGAATATCTTTAAAGACCGGTGTGCGCCCACATCATTACATTCGCAGAAAAGCTGCTTTTTAACATAATTAATTACAGATCAAATTTTATAGAAAACTGGAAACTGGACAGTTAGATTAACTATTATTATAATAACGTAATGTATGAATGTAACCTCACCTTCCCAGCATAGTGAACCACGGTAAAGAGGGGGCTATGACTACGGACCACCTCATAGTGGGGGCTGCTTTTAAATTTACTGTTCAACTTGTCCACAAAGTCTCTGTCTGATGCCTGAGGGCACAAATATTGAAAAGAAATTAGAATGAATACATATACATTAAGACAAAGATGTAGGGAAGGGTAATTTCCCCAAAAACTGTATGGAGACCAGTTAGGTACCTGGGGAAAGGCACTCTGCTCATCCAGGAGAGAAAGGATTCCAATGGGTTTAGTGAGGAACAAGTCCTGCGGGAGAGAAGCACATCAAATTAATTTGTTGTATATGAGACAAGGAAAAACACCTAAACAAATACATTCCTTTACTGTGAAAATTCATATTTGAGTTAATCTTGCCAACTGATAACTGGATGAAACATGGTACACAACTACATGACTTTAAAACATGCCTTCTCACAGTACAAGGATAATATATTTTAGTCCTATCCTGAAAACCTTGTTCCCCGATCTTTATTGACTATGGCCCCTGCACTGTAAAATGCTCTACAAGTTGTATAGTGCTCTGTGGGCATTAAGACAGAGTGGGTACACAGAACAGGACCCGTGGATCCAGGTTGTGCATTACTCACCCTAGAACCAATCCTAACTCGAGTTAGAATCCTTCCCACAACAACGAATGTGTCCATCTTATCCCAAAGCTTACAGACTGGCTGTACTCATACCTTCAGCATTGGACAGGGACACTATTCTCAGCCAAATTAAACCAGTGGCTTCCATATAGACAGATGATGATGCCACAGGCTAAAAGCAGAAGTGCCCATTAAGCTCCTGGTATGTGACTGAACACTGCCCCGTCAGCATTACCCCTTCCTGGGGTCTCGGTCACTTTGTTCTGTTCTGTCTGGCAGACTCACACTGTGTTTAAACAACCAGTCTGTGTTATTACTGAGAGAGGTGGGAGGGGAATGGAGTGTGTAAAAGGGGGACAGAAAAAAGGTTGAGAGAGAAAAAGAGTACTAAGTGATGAGAAACGAGAGGAAATGTATTTTTACCAGGATAGGCTTGTTGTCTTTGAAGGAAATGGATTCCCACTCGATGCCCTCCTCCTTGTATTCATTCTGTTCCATCAGAAAGATGTGCTGCAGGACAACAAATACATACGAAGACGTATGAACGAAAAATACAATTACAACAGGTATTCACACTTTCTTTCAGAAGTGCTTTGGTCACAGGAGAACATCTTCATAGGATCAAATCGGCTTTGCCTAATCATTTCATTAGAAGATGGCACATTCAATTGTGTGTGGCCTTCAGTCACAAAATTGCCATAAGAAGCCTTATGCATTTAATTACACTGAACCAAAATATAATTGCAACATGTAAAGTGTTGGTCCCATGTTTCATGAGCTGAAATAAACACCCAGAAATGTTCTGTACGCACAAAAAGCTATTGCTCTATTTGTTTATATCCCTGTTAGTGAGCATTTCTCACCTGATATGTGTGGCATATCAAGACGCTGATTAAACAGCATGGTCATTACTCAGGTGCACCTTATGCCCTCGACAATAAAAGGCCACTCTAAAATGTGCAGTTTGTCATACAACACAATGCCACAGATTTGTCAAGTTTTGAGGGAGCGTGCAATTGGCATGCTGACTGCAGGAATGTCCACCGGAGCTGTTGCCAAATCATTTTATGTTAATTTCTCTACCATAAGCCACCTCAAACGTTGTTTTAGATAATTTGGCAGTATGTCCAACCGGTCTCACAACCACATGTAACCACGCTAGTCCAGGAACTCCACATCCAGCTTCTTTACCTGCGGGATCATCTGAGACCAGCCACCCGGACAGCTGATTAAACTGAGGGTTTGTACAACCAAAGAATTTCTGCACAAACTGTCAGAAACCGTCTCAGTGAAGCTCATCTGCGTGCTCATTGATCTCACCAGGGTCTTGACCTGACTGCAGTTCAGTGTCGTAACCAACTTCAGAGAGCAAATGCTTACCTTCGATGGCCACTGGCACGCTGGAGAAGTGTGCTCTTCATGGATGAATCCTGGTTTCAACTGTACCGGGCAGATGGCAGATGTGGGCGTCATGTGGGCCAGCAGTTTGCTGATGTCAACATTGTGAACAGAGCGCCCCATGGTGGTGGTGGGGTTATGATATGGGCAGGCATAAGCTACGGACAATGAACACAATTGCATTTTATCGATGGCAATTTGAATGCACAGAGATACTGTGACGAGAACCTGAGGCCCATTGTGGTGCCATTCATCCTCCCCATGTCCACATGTCGCAAGGATCTGGTCACAATTTCTGGAAGCTGAAAATGTCCCAGGTCTTCCATGGCCCGCATACTCACCAGCCATGTCACCAATTGAGCATGTTTGGGATGCTCTGGATCGACACGTACGACAGCGTGTTCCAGTTTCCGCCAATATCCATCAACTTCACACCGCCATTGAAGAGTAGTGTACAACATTCCACAGGACACAATCAACAGCCTGATCAACTCTATGCGAAGGAGATGTGTTGCGCTGCATGAGAAAAATGGTGGTCACACCAGATACTGACTGGTTTTGTGATTCATGCCCCTACCTTTTTTTAAGGTATCTGGGACCAACAGATGCATCTCTCTATTCCCAGTCATGTGAAATCCATAGATTTGTTTCATTTGACTGATTTCCTTATATGAACTCTAACTCAGTAAAAAAATTGAAATTGATGCATGTGCAGTTTATATTTTTTGTTCAGTGTAAATAATGTAGTCCACTCCAATAGAATGACAGCACAAAACATTAAGAACACCTGCTCTTTCAATGACATGGACTGACCAGATGAATCCAGCTGAAAGCTATGATCCCTTGTTGATGTAACTTTTTAAATCCACTTCAAATCAGTGTAGTTGAAGGGGAGGAGGCAGGTTAAATAATGATTTTTAAGCCTTGAGACATGGATTGTGTATGTGTGCCATTCAGAGGGTGAATGGGCAAGACAAAATATTTAAGTGCCTTTGAACAGGGTATGCTGCTGGGTTTCTCGCGCACAACAGTTTCCTGTGTCTATCAAGAACGGTCCACCACCCAAAGGACATCCAGCCAACTTGACACATCTGTGGGAAGCATTGGAGTCAACATGGGCTAGCATCCCTGTGGATCGCTTGATACCTTGTAGAGTCGATGCCCGGACGAATTGTGGCTGTTCTGAGGGCAAAGGGGCGGTGCAACTCAATATTAGGAAATTGTTCTTAATGTTTTGTACACTCAGTGTATAATGCAGTGTAGTGATCCGACAACGATAAATAATCATAAGCAGATTTCTACCTCCACCCCAGTGAAGCATTCAAAAGCTGCAAATGACAGAGTGGAATATGTGCTGCCATTTGAGAAAGCGGAACAAGAGATTAAACACAGATCCCCTATCATATAAACATTTTGTATACCAAAAAGAACAGGGGTTAAGGGAGATTTCATGGCTGGTGGTGATGAGGCCTCACGTTTCAGTCCTAAGGGAGAAAGTAAAACCGGCGCTTCCTGATCTGGTGTCATGTTGATCAATGTGCAAGTCAAGTATATCAGGAAATCTACTAAAAAAAGGTTTGTGGGCATTTGTTGGATTTTTTCCTTCTTGTGGCATTTGTATCAAATACTGTTTGTGGGACTTGTGGACAATACTTTTGAACCGATATACTCAGTGCTCACATGGTTCTGAAAAAAGGCTCAACAGGTAAATTGTGTAATATTAACTAGTAGAGCATGGTGCTCCAAACTACAGCAGCATGACTAGTAAAAATAAGCTTT
Source organism: Salvelinus fontinalis (assembly GCF_029448725.1). Taxonomy (NCBI): domain Eukaryota; kingdom Metazoa; phylum Chordata; class Actinopteri; order Salmoniformes; family Salmonidae; genus Salvelinus; species Salvelinus fontinalis. Next base: position 25,605,848 of record NC_074685.1, on the reverse strand, counting down.
AACTCTTTAACTCCAGAATCACATGCATATGTACAGTGTCTTCAGAAAGTGTGCATACCCCTTGACTTATTCCAAGATTTGTTGGAATAAGAGCCTGAACTGAAAATTGATCAAATATGTTTTTTTCCCACCTATCTACACACAAAACTCAAGGTTTGCAAATGTATTAAATTAAATACAGAAATAGGACATTTACATAATTATTCACACCCCTGAGTCAATACTTTGTAGAAGCAGCTTTGGCAGCAATTACAGCTGTGAATCTTTCTGGGTAAGTCTCTACGAGCTTTCCACACCTGAATTGTGCAACATTTGCCAATTATTATTTTCAAAATTCTTCAAGCTTGGTAGGAATTGGTTGTTGATCATTGCTAGACAACCATTTTCAGGTCTTGCCATAGATGTTCAAGTGGTCACTCAGGAACATTCACTGTCATTTTGGTAAGAAAACCTAGTGTACATTTGGCCTTAGGCTATTGTCCTGCTGAAAGGTGAATTAATCTCCCAGTGTCTGGTGGAAAGCAGACAACCAGCTTTTCCTCTAGGATTTTACCTGTGTTTAGCTCCATTCCGTTTCTTTTTTACTCCTGAAAAACATCCCAGTCCTTAATGATACCCTTAACATGATGCAGCCACCACTATGCTAGAAAATATGGAGACTGGTACTCAGTAATGTGTTGTGTTTGCCCCAAACATAAGGCTTTGTATGCAGAACATAAAGTACATTTCTTAGCCACTTTTTTTGTAGTTTTACTTTAGTGCCTTATTGCAAACAGAATGTATGTTTTGGAATATTTGTATTCTTTACAGGCTCACTTCTTTTAGGTTAGTATTGTGAAGTAAACACAATGTTTTTGATCCATCCTCAGTTGTCTCCCATCACAGCCATTAAATCACAAATATAATTCCACTGACATTATGGGGTATTGTGTGTAGATCAGTGACACAACATCTACATTTTAAATTCAGGCTATAACATAACAAAATGTGGAAAAAGTCAAGGGGTTTGAATATTTTCGGGCCTAATTCATTTTTCTGAAGCCTTTCACTGAATATGCATTTATAGCCATTTCAAAAAGCAGAACCTATTGTAGACTATGTTCACAATTTTCCTGTTCCTCTACTAATACTAAATAAAGAGACAAGCTGGCCACATGTTTCTGTTAAATGTTTGGTTCTCAAGTTAATAAACCCTACAGGCTGTCATTTTATGGGACTTAAATAGAGAAACACCCTAGATTACAGGGCTACTTCCTTGTGGCAATGATATTTACACTTACATGGTTAAAGAAGTACTGCAGCTGTTCATTGGCCAGGTTGATGCAGAGCTGCTCAAAACGGTTAACAGCAAAATTCTCAAACCCAAAGATGTCGAGGATACCTGTATTATAGAACAAGAAAATAGAACAGTCAATCTGACATCGACCATCTCTGCTTGCGATGAAGAAAACATATGAAGAGTTTAGGAATTTTATTACATTTGAAGCCTTAAGTTTCCCTTGAAACTCACCTATTTCACTGAGCTCAACGTCAAAGTCAACGTTGGGAGCCAGCAGTTCGTTAACTTTACTGACGATCCAGCCGAATACTCTCCCATAAGCCACTTTGGCGATGGAGTCCCTGGCATCTGCAGATAAATACACAACATATTAATGGAGTCAAGCGCTCTTGAAAACATTAATAGCATTTCCATATTGAGCTTTTTTTCCACTCCCATTGATGCTAAAAGCTGTCTCTATTTGCACTAGTTGGTCAGCCAAACATGGGCCTTATTTAACACTCTAGGAGGAAGTTGTGGTCAGCTTACCCTCCCTAAATCCCAGCCTTAACCATTAGGGTGAAAACTCAAAGCTGTCCAAGTACCTCAAGGACATGCCTGGTTGGCACTAGTAATAAGCACTAAAGACATGCCACATTTATTGTACAAAACCGTATCCTGTTTTGTTCATACTTGTGTTCTAGCATTGTCAGGTATGTAGCTACATAAACATTGTGTTCTCCAGTTTCATGGAAAGACCCAGTGAAAGAGGAAACCGGACCCACTATTAACCACCATGGAACAGTTAGTATCCATGGTGGTTAATAGTAACCCAGGCCTTCCTTCGTAATGGCTAAGGTGATGGTGGTAGGGAAAGTTGATCCCGGACCAGTGCTTGAGTGTTTTTCTCCTTACCCTCAGCCTGCTGCTGGTTGTGCAGCCTGCGGATGGCCTCTCCTCTCGTCACAGACAGAGTACAGGTCAGACTCCTCAGCAACTCCTCCTCCTGCACCCCAAACTGACCCTGAGAAGGCAAACACACACAAATATTAATCACACAAAAACATAGACCTAAATAGAAAGTGCACAAAGCAGACAAGTTCTATTTTACACAACAACAAAAAAACACTCCAAAAATAAAATCACTGCTAGGTTCATAAATTAACACTTAAACGTTTAGACCACTGATATAAAGTGATACACTGGTATAGTGCGTGACTCACATTTCAACCAAAAGCAACCTCCATGCTAGCCCCAAGGCCCCTCTAACCCAGACGTGGCCCTACTGAACTTTTTTTTTTTTTCTCCACCTTTATTTAACCAGGTAGGCAAATTGAGAACACGTTCTCATTTACAATTGCGACCTGGCCAAGATAAAGCAAAGCAGTTCGACACATACAACAACACATAGTTACACATGGAGTAAAACAAGCATACATTCAATAATACAGTGAAAAATAAGTCTATATACAATATGAGCAAGTGAGGTGAGATAAGGGAGGTGAAGGCAAACAAAATATATATATAAATAAATAAAAATATAAAAAGGCCATGGTGGCGAAGTAAATACAATACAGCAAGTAAAACAAAAAACACTGGAATGGTTGGTTTGCAGTGGAAGAAGGTGCAAAGTAGAGATAGAAATAATGGGGTGCAAAGGAGCAAAATAAATAAATACAGTAGGTAAAGAGGTAGTTGTTTGGGCTAAATTATAGATGGGCTATGTACAGGTGCAGTAATCTATGAGCTGCTCTGACAGCTGGTGCTTAAAGCTAGTGAGGGAGATAAGTGTTTCCAGTTTCAGAAATTTTGTAGTTTGTTCCAGTCATTGGCAGCAGAGAACTGGAAGGAGAGGCGGCCAAAGGAAGAATTGGTTTTGGGGGTGACCAGAGAGATATACCTGCTGGAGCGCGTGCTACGGGTGGGCGTTGCTATGGTGACCAGCGAGCTGAGATAAGGGGGGACTTTACCTAGCAGGGTCTTGTAGATGACCTGGAGCCAGTGGGTTTGGCGACGAGTGTGAAGCGAGGGCCAGCCAACGAGAGCGTACAGGTCGCAGTGGTGGGTAGTATATGGGGCTTTGGTGACAAAACGGATGGCACTGTGATAGACTGCATCCAATTTGCTGAGTAGGGTTTTGGAGGCTATTTTGTAAATGACATCACCGAAGTCGAGGATTGGTAGGATGGTCAGTTTTACAAGGGTATGTTTGGCAGCATGAGTGAAGGATGCTTTGTTGCGGAATAGGAAGCCGATTCTAGATTTAACTTTGGATTGGAGATGCTTGATGTGAGTCTGGAAGGAGAGTTTACAGTCTAACCAGACACCTAGGTATTTGTAGTTGTCCACATATTCTAAGTCAGAGCCGTCCAGAGTAGTGATGTTGGACAGGCGGGCAGGTGCAGGCAGCGATCGGTTGAAGAGCATGCATTTAGTTTTACTTGTATTTTAGAGCAATTGGAGGCCACGGAAGGAGAGTTGTATGGCATTGAAGCTCGCCTGGAGGGTTGTTAACACAGTGTCAAAAGAAGGGCCAGAAGTATACAGAATAGTGTCGTCTGCGTAGAGGTGGATCAGAGACTCACCAGCAGCAAGAGCGACATCATTGATGTATACAGAGAAGAGAGTCGGTCCAAGAATTGAACCCTGTGGCACCCCCATAGAGACTGCTAGAGGTCCGGACAACAGACCCTCCGATTTGACACACTGAACTCGATCAGAGAAGTAGTTGGTGAACCAGGCGAGGCAATCATTAGAGAAACCAAGGCTGTCGAGTCTGCCGATGAGGATGTGGTGATTGACAGAGTCAAAAGCCTTGGCCAGGTCAATGAATATGGCTGCACAGTACTGTTTCCTATCGATAGCGGTTAAGATATCGTTTATGACCTTGAGCGTGGCTGAGGTGCACCCATGACCAGCTCTGAAACCAGATTGCATAGCGTAGAAGGTATGGTGGGATTCGAGATGGTCGGTAATCTGTTTGTTGACTTGGCTTTCGAAGACCTTAGAAAGGCAGGGTAGGATAGATATAGGTCTGTAGCTGTTTGGGTCAAGAGTGTCCCCCCCTTTGAAGAGGGGGATAACCGCAGCTGCTTTCCAATCTTTGGGAATCTCAGACGACACGAAAGAGAGGTTGAAAAGGCTGGTAATAGGGGTGGCAACAATTTCAGCAGATCGTTTTAGAAAGAAAGGGTCCAGATTATCTAGCCCGGCTGATTTGTAAGGGTCCAGATTTTGCAGCTCTTTCAGAACATCAGCTGACTGTATTTGGGAGAAAGAGAAATGGGGAAGGCGTGGGCGAGTAGCAGAGGGGAGGCCAGTGCTGTTGACCGGGGTAGGGGTAGCCAGGTGGAAAGCATGGCCAGCCGTAGAAAAATGCTTGTTGAAATTCTCAATTATAGTGGATTTGTCGGTGGTGACAGTGTTTCCTATCTTCAGTGCAGTTGGAAGCTGGGAGGAGGTGTTCTTATTCTCCATGGACTTTACAGTGTCCCAGAACTTTTTTGAGTTTGTGTTGCAGGAAGCAAATTTCTGCTTGAAAAAGCTAGCCTTGGCTTTTCTAACTGCCTGTGTATACTGGTTTCTAGCTTCCCTGAAAAGTTGCATATCACGGGGGCTGTTCGATGCTAATGCAGAACGCCATAGGATGTTTTTCTGTTGGTTAAGGGCAGTCCGGTCAGGAGAGAATCAAGGGCTATATCTGTTCCTGGTTCTAAATTTCTTGAATGGGGCATGCTTATTCAAGATGGTGAGGAAGGCATTTAAAAAAAATATCCAGGCATCCTCTACTGACGGGATGAGATCAATATCCTTCCAGGATACCTCGGCCAGGTCGATTAGAAAGGCCTGCTCGCTGAAGTGTTTCAGGGAGCGTTTGACAGTGATGAGTGGAGGTCGTTTGATCGCTGACCCATTACGGTTACAGGCAATGAGGCAGTGATCGCTGAGATCTTGGTTGAAAACAGCAGAGGTGTATTTGGAGGGCAAGTTGGTTAGGATGATGTCTATGAGGGTACCCGTGTTTACGGAATTGGGGTGATACCTGGTAGGTTCATTGATAATTTGTGTGAGATTGAGGGCATCAAGCTTAGATTGTAGGATGGCTGGGGTGTTAAGCATGTTCCAATTTAGGTCGCCAAGCAGCACAAGCTCTGAAGATAGATGGGGGGGCAATCAGTTCACATATGGTGTCCAGAGCACAGCTGGGGGCAGAGGGTGGTCTATTGCAGGCGGCAACAGTGAGAGACTTGTTTTTAGAGAGGTCGATTTTTAAAAGTAGAAGTTCAAATTGTTTCGGAACAGACCTGGATAGTAAAACAGAACTCTGCAGGCAATCCTTGCAGTAGATTGCAACACCGCCCCCTTTGGCCGTTCTATCTTGTCTGAAAATCTTGTAGTTAGGGGTGAAAATGTCAGAATTTTTGGTGGTCTTCCTAAGCCAGGATTCAGACACGGCTAAAACATCTGGGTTGGCAGAGTGTGCTAAAGCAGTGAACAAAAACTTAGGGAGGAGGCTTCTAATGTTAACATGCATGAAACCAAGGCTATTACGGTTACAGAAGTCATCAAAAGAGAGCGCCTGGAGAATAGGAGTGGAGCTAGGTACTGCAGGGCCTGGATTCACCTCTACATCACCAGAGGAACAGAGGAGGAGTAGGATAAGGGTACGGCTAAAAGCTATGAGAATTGGTCGTTTAGAACGTCTAGAACAGAGAGTAAAAGGAAGTTTCTGGGGGCGATAAAATAGCTTCAAGGAATAATGTACAGACAAAGGTATGGTAGGATGTGAATACATTGGAGGTAAACCTAGGTAATGAGTGATGATGAGAGAGATATTGTCTCTAGAAACATTATTGAAACCAGGTGATGTCATCGCATATGTGGGTGGTGGAACTGAGAGGTTGGATATATAGTGAGCAGGGCTAGAGGCTCTACAGTGAAATAAGCCAATAAACACTAACCAGAACAGCAATGGACAAGGCATATTTACATTAAGGAGAGGCATGCTTAATCGAGTGATCATAAGGGTCCAGTGAGTAGAGGCTGGTTGGGGTCACGGCGATCCAGACAGCTGGCCAGGTAGCTGGCTATCGGTAGCAAGATAACATAGGATGGAGGTCTGTTTTTTTATTTTTTTATTATTATATATATATATTTTTTGTCACCTCGTTCGTTTCCGTCGGTAGATTAGTGGGGTTCCGTGTGGTAGAGGGGATCGATCCAATTGGCAAAATAGATATAGTGACCCAAGAAAAAAAAGAAAAAAATTGCAAAGCTAAGATCATGGCAATGCTAGGCATACAAAATTCCTGCCAGGTATCAAACAAAGGCCATCCTCAGACAGCAATACTTTCAATTAATCAATGTCAAAAAGGGGAAACAGACCAAGTGCTGTAGATTTCACAATGCGGTACTACTTTATTACTAATTAGCCCTCAAAATGTATGGTTCAATCAAAATATATATTCGGCTCATATCTGTATACCCAGTAGTAGTCAGTGGACCAGAGTCAGCAACCCAACATTTTGGATTTGTCTATATTAGCAACAGTTTAGCATTAGCATCACGAAAGGAGAAACAATTACAGTGATCGGACACCTGCTGCTAGCATGCTCTAATCACCCCTGCTGCTAGCTGCTAAAATCTGGATCCCTACAAATCAGCTGGGCTAGACAATCTGGAACCTCTAAAATTATCAGCCGAAATTGTTGCAACCCCTATTGCTAGCCTGTTCAATCTCTCTTCGTATCGTCTGAGATCCCCAAAGATAGGAAAGCTGCTGCGGTCATCCCCCTCTTCAAAAGGGGAGACACTCTAGACCCAAACTGTTATAGACCTATATCCATCCTGCCCTGCCTTTCTAAAATCTTCGAAAGTCAAGTTATTAAACAGATCACCGACCATTTCGAATCCCACCGTATCTTCTCCACTATGCAATCTGGTTTCCAAGCTGGTCATGGGTGCACCTCAGCCACGCTCAAGGTCCTAAACGATATCATAACCGCCATCGATAAAATACAGTACTGTGCAGCCGTCTTCATCGACCTGGCCAAGGCTTTCGACTCTGTCAATCACCACATTCTTATCGGCAGACTCAATAGCATTGGCTTCTCAAATGACTGCCTCGCCTGGTTCCCCAACTACTTCTCAGACAGAGTTCAGTGTGTCAAATTGGAGGGCCTGTTGTCCGGACCTCTGGCAGTCGCTATGGGGGTGCCACAGGGTTCAATTCTCGGGCCGACTCTTTTCTCTGTATATATATATCAATGATGTCGCTCTTGCTGCTGGTGACTCTGATCCACCTCTACGCAGACGGCATCATTCTGTATACTTCTGGCCCCTCTTTGGACCCTGTGCTAACAAACCTCCAGACGAGCTTAAATACCATACAACTCTCCTTCCGTGCCACAAACTGCTCTTAAGTGCTAGTAAAACTTAATGCATGCTCTTCAACCGATCGCTGCCCGCACCCTCCTGCCCGACTAAGATCACTACACTGGACGGTTCTGACCTAGAATATGCGGACAACTACAAATACCTAGGTGTCTGGTTAGACTGTAAACTCTCCTTCCAGACCCACATTAAGCATCTCCAATCCAAAATTAAATCTAGAATCAACTTCCTATTTCGCAACAATGCCTCCTTCACTCATGCTGCCAAACATACCCTATTAAAACGGACCATCCTACCGATCCTTGACTTCGGTGATGTCATTTACAAAATAGCCCCCAGCACTCTACTCAGCAAACTGGATGTAGTCTATCACAGTGCCATCCGTTTTGTCACCAAAGCCCCATAATACTACCCACCACTGCAACCTGTATGCTCTCGTCCAGTTCATCTATAAGTCTTTGCTAGGTAAAAGCCTAGCACGCGCTCCAGCAGGTATATTGCACTGGTCATCCCCAAAGCCAACACTTAAATCTTTTTTTTTTTATGTATTTAACTAGGCCAGTCAGTTAAGAACAAATTCTTATTTTCAATGACGGCCTAGGAACACTGGGCTAACTGCCTTGTTCAGGGGCAGAACAACAGATTCATTTTTTTCTTTTTTCTTTACCTTGTCAGCTCGGGGATTCGATCTTGCAACCTTTCGGTTACTAGTCCAAAGCTCTAACCACTAGGCTACCTGCCGCCCCAATTCTCTGCTGCCAATGACTGGAACAAATTGCAAAAATCACTGAAGCTGGAGTCTTATATCTCCCTCTCAAAATTTAAGCATCAGCTGTCAGAGCAGCTTACCGATCACTGTACCTGTACACAGCCAATCTGTAAATAGCACACCCAACTAACTCATCCCCATATTATTACTTACCCTCTTGCTCTTTGCACACCAGTGTCTCTACTTGCACATCATCATCTGCATATCTATCACTCTAGTATTAATGCTAAATTGTAATTATTTCGCCTCTATGGCCTATTTATTGCCTACCTCCCTACATTTGCACACACTGCACATAGAAAATAAAAAAAAATAAAAAATCTATTGTGTTATTGACTGTACGTTTGTTTATGTGCCACTGTGTTGTTTTTGTTGCACTGCTTTGCTTTATCTTGGCCAGGTCGCAGTTGTAAATGAGAACCTGTCTCAACTGGCCTACCTGGTTAAATAAAGGTGAAATAAATCAATCACCCCTGCTGTTAGAGCTAGAATCACCTCAATAACCAGGATTTGTGAAGTTGTTTTGCTCATATTGAAACTGGGCAAAGGGCAGCTGATCCTACGTCAGTTGGAAGTACACCTAGCATTGTGAGCAATACCTCTCCATTCAACTCCAAATATAGCACCTCGTGACCTTTAACAAGCACTGTGTCTTATCTGAGCTGGCCAGATGTCGGCTCAGCCCACCACCGCCAGCCTGCCTGCCTGGGAGGCCTGCTTATGGGGGAGTTACTGTGGAGGGGGCAATCATTCACCTGTTTAAATAGAAGGCACACGTATGTATGCACACACACACACATGCCACTATCACCTGTGGATCTGTGAATCTTTCCATGTGGATCTATGCATACACAAACTAACGGACACAGTAGAACGTTTAAATATCATGCACATACACACGCAAACTAGTTGAACAGCACACCAAGACACACACACCCTTTTCGCTAAAAGAAAAGTGTCTACACTGTGTCTCCAGGAGCAAGCAGCTGCCCATGTTAGAACGGTCCATGGTCACTGTGTGAGGAGAGGACTGTAGCAATTGGCTCAACAATCCCCTTGTTTATTTTACTATGAATGCTCAGGACTGACAACACTACAGTTTTTCCCCCAACCGTAGTCCTTGGACCCCTCTCTTCTGCTGTTTAAACCACTATAATGGATCAGTGAAACAGCCTAAGCTGAGAGCTCCTGTACATACGTATGTAAATATACAACTTCCTGACTGTTGCCAAGTTAAAATATCTGACTGGTGGTCTTGACTAATGGAGTTGCTGGGCTAGTGGCAAATCAGTTTGTTTGTTTGGATTGGCTAGCTAGCTGACTGGCTACGCAATCATTTTAAATGACGAAACAACACAGCACCGGCTTTTTGTGCCATCTGCCCCGGTTTCTAGAAGGCTGTGGCCTGCAGTGTGAGGGGATGAGAGGTTCGCCTAGTCTTCTGCCGCTTTAACAATTGCCGAAGCTTCACCCAGCTGGTTGCTACAATTTCGTTAGTTAATGAACTAGCCTACCTACGTAGGAGGAACAGGAGACAAGGTGCCCGATGAAGAGCTCCGGACCGGACTGATCTCCCTCCATCCCGCTACCATCGCAGCTCCCGCCACTCAAGCTAGGCCTACTGCCCTTCTGAACTGCCTCAACCTTTCATCTGCAGTTGTGGAAGACCATCGTGCAATAACTACCAGAACGCTATATTTGTTTATTTTGTAAGGGACTTTGAGATGCTCATTGTAATGAAAGGCACTATATAAAATAAATATATAAACACAACATGTAAAGTGTTGGTCCCATGTTTCATGAGCTTAAATAAAAGATCCCAGAAATGTTCCATATGCACAAAAATATTTTTCTCAAATTGACCACAAATTTGTTGACATCCATTTGTGAGCATTTCTCCTATGCCAAGACAATCCATCCACCTGACAGGTGTGTCATATCAATAAGTTGATTAAACAGCATGACCACAGGTGCACCTTGTGCTAGGGACAATAAAAGGCCACTCTAAAATGTGCAGTTTTATCACAACACAGATGCCTCAAGTTGAGGGAGCATGCAATTGGCATGCTGACTGCAGGAATGTCCACCAGAGCTGTTGCCAGAGAATTGAATGTTAATTTCTCTACCATAAGCTGCCTCCAATGTCGTTTTTGAGAATTTGGCAGTACGTCCAAACGGCCTCACAACCACACCACGCCAGACCAGGACCTCCACATACGGCTTCGTCTGAGGGGGTGCTTCGAAGTATTTCTGTCTGTAATAAAGTCCTTTTGTGGGGAAAAACTCATTCTGAGTTTTGTTCCCTTTTGTGGGGAAAAACTCATTTCACATGGCTGGGCCTGGCTCCCAAGTGGCCCACCCATGGCTGCACCCCTGCCCAGTCATGTGAAATCCATAGATTAGGGTCTAATTTATTTATTTCAATTGACGGATTTCCTTCTATGAACTGTAACTTATTAAAATCTATTATTATTAGTCCAACAGATGGACACTTCTACTGTTGGAACTGTTCTTGAAGTCTCTCTTTTGTTATGTCAATGTCAGGGATGAAACAATTATGGAGGAAAACAAGCTAAATGTTAATTGCCTATCTGGAAAACACCCACAGGTTAATAAGGAAATTGTAAATGTTAACAGACGTTGCTGCTGTAATTACTGTAGATAAAGAGAACCATTAACAAACAAGGACAAAGGTGAATAAATTGATACAAAGGACAAATGTGAATTTCCCATGAACATAAAAAAAGAGATCATACTCAAGTTGGTAATAATTGAGACAGTATCTAGACCATGGCTCTCCAACCCTGTTCGTGGAGAGCTACCGTCTGTAGGTTATCTAGCAATTAGCTGGTTGGTAAGCTGAATCAGGTTATAGCAACTGGAGCGAAAACCTACAGGAGGGTAGCTCTCCAGGAACGTTGGAAAGCCCTGATCTAAACTATTTTGTTAAGTAAAATAAGACGGGATGAAAGAAAAGGAGAGAAGGCTGTAGAGTACTCACGGCTGTGGCTTTGAGCCAGCCCATGGACTTGTCGGTGACCCTGAGAGCGTCGGTCTCTGTGGGCTCAAACATGATGTTTCCCAGAGAAAGGATCCCTGCTAGAATAGTCATCATGTCTACCTTCTCCTGATGACACAACATATACAGTATATATATATCAGTCCATCTGTCAGTCAATCAATCAATCATCAAATCAATTGGTCAATTATCTTTTGGTTAATCAGCTTATTCATCAACCCATTCGTTTATCAGTCAATCAACCAATTAGTCGAACATTAAAGTACATTCAGATGTTCTACTCATGGAGAAAATGTGAAATCCCAGCCCATGGCAATACGGACAATATGAGTTTGCTTTTATGACTGATATACTGTAAGAGGATGAGAAAGACAGTTTTCCAATGAGAGGTCTTACCTGTTCCTCAAATCCCACCATGTCCATGGCGTTACACACCTCACTGTACTTCTCCCCCCATTTCCTTACTATGTCCTCTGAGCCGTACCGCCCATTCAGATACCTGACAGACACATAGCCACAGAAACACATTTATACAGATCTGATGGGTGAGCACAGATAACTACACACACACATAGGCTTCATATGAAGGAATGAGGGCAAATACATTATGCATATCTGATAGACAAACACTTTGAGGCTTCTACATTGGTGCACTGTATTGTAAAGGTTGTACAACATAGTAGGGCACAACACCAAATTGTTTGAATACCTAGCATTTCACTCCAGGCCTGTTCAACTGTCAAGAAGAAGTGAAATACAAGTAGCATATACATACTGTACAACACTGAGAACTATGCGGTCGCTACTTGTATAAGCCATGAGAACCAAAAAAGACAGTAATATTAGACATAGATAGCAGAGTTTCAAAACAAACACCTTGGTTTATGCCAGGAAAAATAATGAATTACTTAGACACACTTAGGTACAGCTTGAAACTGTGATAAGAAAGTGACAAGATGAAAATATGGTATATTGTATCATATTATATGGGTTATTACAGGAAGATAGTCAGCTTAATCATCTTGGGCTCCCGAGTGGCGCAGCGGTCTAAGGCACTGCATCTCAGTGCTAGAGGCGTCACTACATACCCTGGTTCGATTCCAGGCTGTATCACAACCGGCCGCGATTAGGAGTCCCATAGGGCAGCGCACAATTGGCCCAGCCTTGTCTGGGTTAGTGTTTGGCCCGGCTAGGCCGTCATTGTAAATAAGAATGTGTTCTTAACTGACTTGTCTAGCTAAATAAAGCTTGAATTAAAAAAATTAAGTCAGTATTTCACCCTGCTGAGAACATTACAGTAAGATGACATCATGGCTATTAGTGATTATAGAGAGTGTGTGAACTATGACACCTTGATGACAGTGTGGTATTTTTTAACTGATTCCCAGACCACACCCACTGTATTGCTACCTGTTGAGGAAACGTTGCAGAGTGATGACATCACAGTCGGACCCACCTGTACTGCGTGGGGTCCAGGAGTCCATACATGTCTTTGTCGTCCGGGGAGATGCCTGCCAGCATGCAGTAGAAGATATGGAAGTTCCTCTCGCCCTCATCCTGGTGGACCACACGAGACTTCTCCAGGAGGTACTCGTTGATCTTAGCTCCTTTGACTGTTAGATCACAGCACCATACACATACAGGTTCAGTTACAACACATTATACGCTAAAATAAGTCGTGCTGCATCTAAATGTCTTTGTCGTATCAATGTAATCATCACGTAATTCACAGGAAATTATTTAAGTGTATAAATAAACTAATTTTAACATAAGCACACACCAATAGATGATTAAAAAACGTCACACACATACACACACACACACACCTGAGGAGTTGTGGAAGCGCAGCTGAATATACTTCCCGAAGCGACTGCTGTTGTCATTCATCACAGTCTGGGCATTGCCAAAGGCCTCCAGCAGAGGATTCACCTAGAAACACCATACAGTACAAGATTAGTACAGCTCCAGAACTTACATTATAGTGATCCTAAATGGGGCCAGGAGTTTGTCGTGACCAAGCCCTAATCATAAAGACATAAATAGATTCTTGACATCCATTTGCAACCTTCCATGAGGCACCAACAGTACTAGAGTAATTCACTAGCCGTGTGCCTGACGACATTACATCAGAGGAGAACATTGGCCAGCTGTCACATGAGGCTAGGCATCAAAACACACTGAGGGTTTATTATCTGATACACAGGGGAGAATTAAAACATTGTAGTCTGGATGCAATACAATATGAAATTCATGACCAGTGTCTCTTGTTTCTTTACTAGAAACAACCTTTAAGGTAAAGGCTGTGTTAATATGAAACCACAATACCAGAGCAGCAACATCAAGAGTTCACCACTTTGCATGGAGGAAATGAATACCCAAGACAAAGGTCATTGGATTAATTAGGAAATTATTTATATCTGACACCTCAGGAGAATAGAGGAAGTGGAAGTTGAAAGTAGAAGACAATACATGCTCTTATTCAGGGACAAACAGCAGGCTCATTGTAGCTGTAAAAAATAAAATAAATCTCCTTTTACTCGATATTACAGGTCATGTCAGTGTGTTGAAATCTAACAGGCCATTGGAATTGATGAGGTGGTGAGGACTTAACAGTTAACAATAATCCTGTGTGCAAAAGTTAACAGTAAACATTTGCAAACATACAGAAGAATGCAGTAAGAGCCCTAGACTTGTTTTTTCGACAATTTTGTAAAACAAATTATAATGCAACCAACGTCCTAGCTGGCTGTCCCCACACTGAGAGGATCGCATGCTGAGATATGAGTTGTTTTTTCAACCCAGTGGCAAATCAATGACACAGGACATCCTCTCAACATACAGTATATCACCCTTATAACTTCACTTCTAAATGCTCACTTCCTCCATCCCTTCAATTACACGGCCAACTGTTGAGAACAGTCAGAGGGTAGAAACGCTACTATATTTGGATCAGTCAAGTGAGTTTGTAAATAACATTTACTTGTTCCAGGCAGCACCTTTATAAAACAGAATTGTATGAACAGTGAGTTATGAAAAATTGTTTGTATCATTTGCATTATGCATGTTTATTTGGACTCGGTGACCCTAAATTAGTCTCAAACTCATCAGAAGAACGCAAGAGAAAAACAAGGGGAAATGGAAGATGTAAAAGTCTGAAAAATATGTTGTTTTGACTGCTGGAACTGCTCCCTCTACGGCACTTCCAATTCTCCCTGCTCTGCTCAGCAGACACACACAATTGTGTGGCATAGAGAAAGTAGTGACTTTGAACATGTGGCCATGTCTGGCAAAGCATATTTCCATTCTTACTGTATGTTGTCTAGTATTGGTCAGTTAAACTACATTTTCCACTCTTCCAAAAATGTGTAGAATACTAGAGAGAACATGCATCTGTAACACTTTTGTGTAAGATAATAAGTAGTGAATGTACATGGACCTAGTACTACAGAATACTGACTTAAGAAATACTGATATTTCTGATAAGATAATCAACTCCATATCTACTCTAATCACATCAATACTGTATGTACCCTTGAATAACATTAGTGTAATATAAAGTTGTCAAACACAGGCTTTCTCTGAACCCTTTCTCTGAACCCAAGCTCATAGCCAAGGAGCCAGCCAATCACTCCCACCAAGTCCCAGAGATACAATTCCCTAGAAAGGCTGGCAGAATTTCCCACACTTCCAAGAATTTTCCTCAAGACCATCAGTCTCATCTCATCTCCCACAGAGAGCTTCTCGAGCGTGAGAGAGGAGAAACCAAAGAAAGACATCGGTCATGTCTGTTTGTTTACCATTATACTCACCACAGTTGGGACGCCATGAGGATGTAACACAAGGGGGAGAAAAGTAATGATATTTCATTTGTGTTTCCAAAATGGTGGGAAGGAAGTTTCTCTTGTGTTGGTTGTGGCAGAAAACCAGAAACATGGTTTCATCACCAGAAACATGACTAATTAGTGAAAAAAATATCAGAATTGGGCAGCCTGTGTGAACGTAGCCTTAGGGCCAACTGAACTTGCCGAGTCTTGCCTGCGGCAAACAATAGGCAACCGGAGACTAGTGCCTACGAGAGGTGTGCAATGAACTGAGGTCTATGCTAATTGGTTAATTTCCCAAGTGTGGGTCTCTGCATAGTGTATGGTGTGCTTGGTTTGTTGGAACAGAAGGGTGAACACTGGGACTCGGGTAATCTAACCTGTTCAAGATTATTATACCCTCTAGAACACACACACACACACACACACGTCTTTATCACTGCTACATCCTCTGACTAAACAGTGGGCAGGCCTATGATAATACAACAATCAAGGCAATTTATATTTTTTTTAATGCAAACATTACATGTCATTGTTTCTCTCCTATAAAAGCCACGTCAACCTGAAGGTGGGACCGTAAAAGAACAAAGTAGAACAATAAATGGCCCGTTTCCCACTGAATGACTTACAAAAATGGCTGACTCACAGACGTTGGAATGAGTGTTATGAGCAGGTCACGAGTCCCCGGCCAACCCTATATTTAACTGCACACAGAGATGAGCATCAAGGTGGTGATGTCATCAAGGTGTGATCACATATTCTTCATGTGCCAGTGCTACGGTTGCTGTATACAAGTTGACAAACTGGATCAGTGTTTGGGGCAACCTCATCCAACGCCCATTCAGCTATGCTTGAGGCAAAAAGAAGAATGTTCCATTCCATGTTCATTTATTAAATTGAGGTATGAGAGCAAGCCTGAGGTGTGGTAGAACGGTTGTGTCGAAATCAGTCTGCTCTGTTAGCTGCAGTATCGGTCTCCCATATCTGCAGCACCCAACCCAATTGTTATTACTGTTATTTGTCTGATATACACTGAGCATACAAAACATTAACATGACAAATCAAATGGTATTAGTCACATGCGACGAATACAACAGGTGTAGACCTTACAGTGAAATTATCACTTACAAGCCCCTAACCAATAATGCAGTTTAAAAAATATATGGATAATTAATAAAAGTAACAAGTAATTAAAGAGCAGCAGTAAAATAACAATAGCGAGACTATATACACAGGGGGGTACTGGTAGAGCCAATGTGAGGGGGCACCGGTTAGTTGAGGTAATATGTACATGTGGGTAGAGTTAAAGTAACCACGCATAGATGATAACAGAGCGTAGCAGCGCGGGGGGGTCTGGGTAGCCATTTGATTAGGTGTTCAGGAGTCTTATGACTTGGGGGCAGAAGTTGTTTAGAAGCCTCTTGGACATACACTTGGCGCTCTGGTACCGCTTGCCGTGCGGTAGCAGAGAGAACAGTCTATCAACTAGGGTGGCTGGAGTCTTTGACAATTTTTAGGGCCTTCCTCTGACACCACCTGGTATAGAGGTGTTGGATGGCTGGGAGCTTGGCCCCAGTGATGTACTGAGCAGTAGTGCACAGATGTAGTGCCTTGCAGTCAGAGGCCGAGCACTTGCCATTCCAGGCAGTGATGCAACCAGTCAGGATGCTCTCGATGGTGCAGCTGTAGAACCTTTTGAGGATCTGAGGACCCATGCCAAATGTTTTCAATCTCCTGAGGGGGAATAGGTTTTGTCGTGCCCTCTTCACGACTGTCTTGGTGTGCTTGGACCATGTTAGTTTGTTGGTGATGTGGACACTAAGGAACTTGAAGCTCTCAACCTGCTCCACTGCAGCCCCGTTGATGAGAATGGGGGCGTGCTCAGTCCTCCTTTTCCTGTAGTCCACAATCATCTCCTTTGCCTTGATCATGTTGAGGGAGAGGTTGTTGTCCTGGCACCACACGGCCAGGTCTCAGACCTCCTCCCTATAGGCGGTCTCATCGTTGTCGGTGATCAGGCCTAGCACTGTTGTGTCATCGGCAAACTTAATGATGGTGTGTTGGAGTCGTGCAGTCATGAGTGAACAGGGAGTACAGGAGGGGGCTGAGCACGCACCCCTGAGGGGCCCCTGTGTTGAGGATCAGCATGGCGGATGTGTTGCTACCTACCCTTACTACCTGGGGGCGGCCCGTCAGGAAGTTCATCATCCAGTTGCAGAGGGAGGTGTTTAGTCACAGGATCCTTAGCTTATTGATGAGCTTTGAGGGCACTATGGTGTTGAACGCTGAGCTGTAGTCAATGAATAGCATTCTCACATAGGTGTTCCTTTTGTCCAGGTGGGAAAGGGCAGTGTGGAGTGCTATAGAGATTGCATCATCTGTGCATCGGTTGGGTCGGTATGCAAATTGGAATGGGTCTAGGGTTTCTGGGATAATGGTGTTAATGTGAGCCATGACCAGCTTTTCAGACGTGAGTGCTACCAGTCGGTAGTCATTTAAGCAGGTTATCTTAGTGTTCTTGGGCACAGGCATAGAATGATCAGGTGAATCCAGGTAAAAGCTATGATCCCTTATTGAAGTCACTTGCTAAATCCACTTTAAGTCAGTGTAGATGAAGGGGAGGAGACAGGTTAAAAAGCCTTGAGACAATTGAGACATGGATTGTGTAAGTGTGCCATTCAGAGTGAATGCGCAAGACAAAATATTTAAGTGCCATTGAACAGGGTATGATAGTAGGTGCCAGGCGCAACGGTTTGTGTCAAGAACTGCAACGCTGCTGGGTTTTTCACGCTAAATAGTTTCCCGTGTGTATCAAGAAGGGTCCACCACCAAAAGGACATCCAACCAACTTGACACAACTGTGGGAAGCATTGAAGACAACTTGGGCCAGCATCCCTGGCTCATTATTAAGAAGTTGTTCCTAATGTTTGCTATACTCAGTGTAAGTGAGCATTATTATAGATATAATAGAGCTCTAGCTTACTGGCAATATATGTTGCTCCGTGTTAGCATTAGATAAGAGAATTATACATTTATTTCTTGACATATATTGGGGTAGGTATGAGGTCTTACCTGTAATATCTGTTGCTCCAGCTGAGAGTTGGCTCTGCACAGCTCCATGATCTGTCTGAGCAGCAGCTTGGTGCTCTCCGTCTTTCCTGCTCCACTCTCCCCACTACGGTCACAGTAAAAGAGTCCATTATGAATAACTGGCCGTGTATCATTTGAGTTATGTAATACGGCTGTAGTATGACATTGAATATAGACATTATCAATTTCTCAAATGTAAAGAAAAAAAAAGCGGTGTATTGCCATCATACACAGACTACCAAGATACAGTGTGCTCCACTAATATTGACATGCTTAGTAAATGAGCACAACGGGCTGTGATCTTTTTAAATAGTTTATCCTCTTGGGCTTTTATTCAAAAATCTAACCTTTATTTAAAGTAAAATAATGTAAAAAAAATGTTATCACAAAACAAATATTTTTCTCAAATATATGTGTACCACAACTATTGGCACCCCTTCATTCAATACTGTGTGCAACCTCCCTTTGCCAAGATAACATCTCTGAGCCTTCTCCTAGAATCAGTAATGAAGTTGGAGAACACATGGCAAGGGATCTGAGACCATTCCTCCATACAGAATCTCTCCAGATCCTTCAAATTCTGAGATTTCCCATTTGTGGACTCTCCTCTTCAGCTCATCCCACAGGTTTTCTATGGGGTTTAGGTCAGGGGACTGAGATGGCATGGCAAAACCTTGGTTCTGTGGTCAGTGAACAATTTGTGTGTTGATTTGAGGTGTGCTTTGGATTATTGTCCTGCTGGAAGATCCAACCACGGCCCAGTTTAAGCTTTCTAGCAGAGGCAGTCAGGTTTTGATTTAATATCTGCTGGTACTTGATGGAGTCTATGATACCATGTATCCTAACAAGTTATCCAGGTTCCTTGGAAGAAAAACAGGCCCACAACAACAAAGATCCACCACCATACTTCACAGTGAGGATGTGGTCATTTTCTGCATGGATATATTTTTGTCTACGCCAAACCCACCTCTGGTGTGTGTTTCCAAAAAGCTCTATTTTGGCCTCATCTGACCATAGAACACGGTCCCATTGAAAGTTCCAGTAACGTTTGGAAAACTGTAGGCGCTTGAGTTTGTTGTTTGATGACAGCAAAGGCTTTTTTTATGGCAACCCTCCCAAACAACTTGTGGTTATGTAGGCGTCGTCTAATCGTAGTTTTGGAGACTTTCTGACCCCAAGACCCAACTAACGTCTGCAATTCTCCAGCTGTTTTTTGGCCAATCTAACCATCCTTTTCACTGTGCGTGGGGTCAATATAGACACACGTCCTCTTCCTGGCCGATTGTTAACATCTTCAGTAGCTTTAAAACTAATTATTGCCCCGATAGTGGAAATGGGCATATTCAACCATTGAGCCATTTTCTTATAGCCGTTTCCTGATTTGTGCAGCTCAACAACCTTTTGTCGCACATCATTACTGTATTCTCGGGTCTTTCCCATAGTGATGGATGACTATGGGAACTTGGCCTGTCGCACATCATATTTATACCCCAGTGAAACAGGAAGTCATGGCTTACCACTTAAGTGTTCCTAATCACTCAGGTGAACATAAAATATGAATAGGAATATACTTAGATTTTACTCATAAGAATTTTTAGGGGTGCCAATAATTGTGGCACACAAAAACTTTTAAAGGTTAGATTTTTGTGAAAATTTTGAATGAAAGACCAAGAGGGCAAATAGCAAAGACATTTTTTTCACAGCCCGTTTTGCTCATATTTACCAAGTGTGCCAATATTAGTGGAGGGCACTGTATACCTTTTTAACACTGATTAAGATTAAATTTGGCACAGATAACACAATATCAGCTCAGAATGTCATCCTACATTTTCAGGTTTCTAGTGACCAAGAATTAGAAAGAAATTTGGCAGCCAAATTGCAGGAGCTTGATATGTCTCTACCAAATTGATAAGCTGTACAAATGAGTAGTACTTGAAAACCAGTGCAGGGTTTTGCATGAGCAATAGGACTTGCAAATGTGCATGTGCTGCTGATCTTCCCTGTATGTAGTCTACACTCTGTTGATGCCACCATGCTGCTTCCTGCCAAGGGGAGAAAGCCAAGCATGGCCTAGGGCTTTTGTGATAAGCTCTGATTGCAAATGGCATTTTACTAATAGATGTTTTTAAGCCTTTTTTCATTTAAAAGCTGGGCATGTTTCCATGACATCATCGCTGGTTGTTTTTCCAGTATAGCCTCAGTCTTGACTTTCTGCATGATATTTGCTTCAGAACTCTCTACATTCCCCAACTGCAAGCCCAAGAACTACATTCATAGTTCAAAATCCTGGGAGAACTGATAATGCCTGGCTGTTGAATGAATTTCTTCCTTATCCCCATTTAGAGTCTAGACTCCTTGCAATTCTTTAGCATGTTTATTGGCCTCCAATGAAGCGAGATAAACACCTATGTTATAAAATAGATATATTACCTATGAGACATGCATTCCCTTTGACCCGGTCTCATTGTTAAAAATAGAGGTGTTATTTACATGCTAATGTGTGGGTATACCTACGCATTTAGGTGGGTGTTCTCTCCCTATCATTGTATAAGGCATGGTACAGTCAGTTGTCAATCACATTCTTTCCTTGTTACTGCAAGCACCTATTGGCCTCATAGTTGGCCTCACCTCATGAGAGATTCCAAGATGGCGTAGCAGTCGGACGTGTGTTTGTCTTGTCCCGTCTTGTCCCGCGTAAATAGTCCTCGTATTTTTTGTATACATTTCGTATATATTTTAATTTCACTTTCCATCTTGGAACTGAATATACATTCCCGCAACCCGCCTCACCCAATGCGGTACGGATCTGCTATTTTTTTTATACTTTAGAACCGTAACCCCAATCAGAAGCTAGCCAGATAACTAGCTACTAGCTAGTAGTCAGTTAGCCACTGCTGCGGTCTTCACCCTTAACTCGGACACCAGCCAGCTTCAGCTCGGGCCAATACATGCCAGTCTACAGGCGCGATATCAACCCAGAGAATATAGGACTGCTTTTTCTCTACCACATCACCGGATTCCTGACGCAAGCTCTGGACAATTACACCGGATCATCGTCGCTAGCTAGCTGCAACCAAGTGGCTACTACTGGCTAATACCTCTGTCCCGAAACAAGCACCAGTTAGCCTTGAGCTAGCCTCGAGCTAGGCCCATCTGCCGGCTAGCCGAAGAGGTCTACCTGCGGATTCTTGGGATACAATACCTCTTTTGCCAATTGGACTGGACCCTTTATTGCCGACACGGAGCCCCGCCGATCCATCACGACTGGTCTGCCGACGTAATTGTCCGAGGTGGTTTCAACAGGCTTTTCCATTGCGACGTTTCTGAATACCCATCTGCTAATTATTAGCAGTCTTATCGGCTGCTATCTAAATAAATATACCGGACAATTTTTTTCTTTTTTTCTTGGGTCACTATATCTATTTTGCCAATTGGATCGATCCCCTCTACCACACGGAACCCCACTAATCTACCGACGGAAACGAACGAGGTGAAAAAAATAAAAAATAATAATAATAAAAAATAAAAAAATAAAAAATAAAAAACAGACCTCCATCCTATGTTATCTTGCTACCGATAGCCAGCTACCCGGCCAGCTGTCTGGATCGCCGTGACCCCAACCAACCTCTACTCACTGGACCCTTATGATCACTCGATTAAGCATGCCTCTCCTTAATGTAAATATGCCTTGTCCATTGCTGTTCTGGTTAGTGTTTATTGGCTTATTTCACTGTAGAGCCTCTAGCCCTGCTCACTATATATCCAACCTCTCAGTTCCACCACCCACATATGCGATGACATCACCTGGTTTCAATGATGTTTCTAGAGACAATATCTCTCTCATCATCACTCATTACCTAGGTTTACCTCCACTGTATTCACATCCTACCATACCTTTGTCTGTACATTATTCCTTGAAGCTATTTTATCGCCCCCAGAAACGTCCTTTTACTCTGTTCTAGACGTTCTAAACGACCAATTCTCATAGCTTTTAGCCGTACCCTTATCCTACTCCTCCTCTGTTCCTCTGGTGATGTAGAGGTGAATCCAGGCCCTGCAGTACCTAGCTCCACTCCTATTCCCCAGGCGCTCTCTTTTGATGACTTCTGTAACCGTAATAGCCTTGGTTTCATGCATGTTAACATTAGAAGCCTCCTCCCTAAGTTTGTTCACTGCTTTAGCACACTCTGCCAACCCAGATGTTTTAGCCGTGTCTGAATCCTGGCTTAGGAAGACCACCAAAAATTCTGACATTTTCACCGCTAACTACAAGATTTTCAGACAAGATAGAACGGCCAAAGGGGGCGGTGTTGCAATATACTGCAAGGATTGCCTGCAGAGTTCTGTTTTACTATCCAGGTCTGTTCCGAAACAATTTGAACTCCTACTTTTAAAAATCCACCTCTCTAAAAACAAGTCTCTCACTGTTGCCGCCTGCTATAGACCACCCTCTGCCCCCAGCTGTGCTCTGGACACCATATGTGAACTGATTGCCCCCCATCTATCTTCAGAGCTTGTGCTGCTAGGCGACCTAAATTGGAACATGCTTAACACCCCAGCCATCCTACAATCTAAGCTTGATGCCCTCAATCTCACACAAATTATCAATGAACCTACCAGATATCACCCCAATTCCGTAAACACGGGTACCCTCATAGACATCATCCTAACCAACTTGCCCTCCAAATACACCTCTGCTGTTTTCAACCAAGATCTCAGCGATCACTGCCTCATTGCCTGTATCCGTAATGGGTCAGCGATCAAACGACCTCCACTCATCACTGTCAAACGCTCCCTGAAACACTTCAGCGAGCAGGCCTTTCTAATCGACCTGGCCGAGGTATCCTGGAAGGATATTGAACTCATCCCGTCAGTAGAGGATGCCTGGATATTTTTTAAAAATGCCTTCCTCACCATCTTGAATAAGCATGCCCCATTCAAGAAATTTTGAACCAGGAACAGATATAGCCCTTGGTTCTCTCCTGACCTGACTGCCCTTAACCAACAGAAAAACATCCTATGGCGTTCTGCATTAGCATCGAACAGCCCCCGTGATATGCAACTTTTCAGGGAAGCTAGAAACCAGTATACACAGGCAGTTAGAAAAGCCAAGGCTAGGTTTTTCAAGCAGAAATTTGCTTCCTGCAACACAAACTCAAAAAAGTTCTGGGACACTGTAAAGTCCATGGAGAATAAGAACACCTCCTCCCAGCTTCCAACTGCACTGAAGATAGGAAATACTGTCACCACCGACAAATCCACTATAATTGAGAATTTCAATAAGCATTTTTCTACGGCTGGCCATGCTTTCCACCTGGCTACCCCTACCCCGGTCAACAGCACTGCCCTCCCCTCTGCTACTCGCCCAAGCCTTCCCCACTTCTCTTTCTCCCAAATACAGTCAGCTGATGTTCTGAAAGAGCTGCAAAATCTGGACCCTTACAAATCAGCCGGGCTAGATAATCTGGACCCTTTCTTTCTAAAACTATCTGCTGAAATTGTTGCCACCCCTATTACCAGCCTTTTCAACCTCTCTTTCGTGTCGTCTGAGATTCCCAAAGATTGGAAAGCAGCTGCGGTTATCCCCCTCTTCAAAGGGGGAGACACTCTTGACCCAAACTGCTACAGACCTATATCTATCCTACCCTGCCTTTCTAAGGTCTTCAAAAGCCAAGTCAACAAACAGATTACCGACCATCTCGAATCCCACCATACCTTCTCCGCTATGCAATCTGGTTTGAGCTGGTCATGGGTGCACCTCAGCCACGCTCAAGGTCATAAACGATATCTTAACCGCTATCGATAGGAAACAGTACTGTGCAGCCATATTCATTGACCTGGCCAAGGCTTTTGACTCTGTCAATCACCACATCCTCATCGGCAGACTCGACAGCCTTGGTTTCTCTAATGATTGCCTCGCCTGGTTCACCAACTACTTCTCTGATCGAGTTCAGTGTGTCAAATCGGAGGGTCTGTTGTCCGGACCTCTGGCAGTCTCTATGGGGGTGCCACAGGGTTCAATTCTTGGACCGACTCTCTTCTCTGTATACATCAATGATGTCGCTCTTGCTGCTGGTGAGTCTCTGATCCACCTCTACGCAGACGACACTATTCTGTATACTTCTGGCCCTTTTGACACTGTGTTAACAACCCTCCAGGCGAGCTTCAATGCCATACAACTCTCCTTCCGTGGCCTCCAATTGCTCTTAAATACAAGTAAAACTAAATGCATGCTCTTCAACCGATCGCTGCCTGCACCTGCCCGCCTGTCCAACATCACTACTCTGGACGGCTCTGACTTAGAATATGTGGACAACTACAAATACCTAGGTGTCTGGTTAGACTGTAAACTCTCCTTCCAGACTCACATCAAGCATCTCCAATCCAAAGTTAAATCTAGAATCGGCTTCCTATTCCGCAACAAAGCATCCTTCACTCATGCTGCCAAACATACCCTTGTAAAACTGACCATCCTACCAATCCTCGACTTCGGTGATGTCATTTACAAAATAGCCTCCAAAACCCTACTCAATAAATTGGATGCAGTCTATCACAGTGCCATCCGTTTTGTCACCAAAGCCCCATATACTACCCACCACTGCGACCTGTACGCTCTCGTTGGCTGGCCCTCGCTTCACACTCGTCGCCAAACCCACTGGCTCCAGGTCATCTACAAGACCCTGCTAGGTAAAGTCCCCCCTTATCTCAGCTCGCTGGTCACCTTAGCAACGCCCACCCGTAGCACGCGCTCCAGCAGGTATATCTCTCTGGTCACCCCCAAAACCAATTCTTCCTCTCCTTCCAGTTCTCTGCTGCCAATGACTGGAACGAACTACAAAAATCTCTAAAACTGGAAACACTTATCTCCCTCACTAGCTTTAAGCACCAGCTGTCAGAGCAGCTCATAGATTACTGCACCTGTACATAGCCCATCTATAATTTAGCCCAAACAACTACCTCTTTACCTACTGTATTTATTTATTTTGCTCCTTTGCACCCCATTATTTCTATCTCTACTTTGCACCTTCTTCCACTGCAAACCAACCATTCCAGTGTTTTTTTTTACTTGCTATATTGTATTTACTTCGCCACCATGGCCTTTTTATATTTTTATTTATTTATATATATATTTTGTTTGCCTTCACCTCCCTTATCTCACCTCACTTGCTCATATTGTATATAGACTTATTTTTCACTGTATTATTGACTGTATGTTTGTTTTACTCCATGTGTAACTATGTGTTGTTGTATGTGTCGAACTGCTTTGCTTTATCTTGGCCAGGTCGCAATTGTAAATGAGAACGTGTTCTCAATTTGCCTACCTGGTTAAATAAAGGTGAAATAAAAAAATAAATAAAAATTCAGCCCCTCCCACCCTGACTGGCTGACTGGCTCATTCATCAGTGACAGCGCTGTAACACACGACTGGTCCCATTCAACCACTGCGGAGGCTGCTGGTAGGCATGTGCTTGAAAAAACAAACGGACAAATACTATACAACCAACAACCGTACACAAGTCCTTCCAATCTTGCATTCGTGTATTTGTATAAGCACCAGATGGATCCACAAGCTTCCATGGATGTGAAACAGAGCAACATCTCACTTTTATTGTAGGTTCTATATGGTTTCAACAAAATCTTATCCATCAACCTGTCACGCTCAACAGTTTCCCGTGTGTATCAAGAATGGTCCACCACCCAACGGACATCCAGCCAACTTGACACAACTGTGGGAAGCATTGGCGTCAACATGGGCCAGCCTCCTTGTGGAACGCTTGACACCTTGCAGAGTCCTTGCCCCGACAAATTGAGGCTGTACTGACAGCAAAAGAGGGTGCAACTCTCTTATTAGAAAGGTGTTCCTAATGTTATGTACACTCAGTGTACATCCTGTAGATGTCAGCAATACCAGTTCTGCAATTTCAAGCACATTTTATCTTAGAGAAAAGGGATATGACGTGGCTTTTGACAAACGTTAAAGATGAAACATTAACATGAAGGTTGCATATGTTTCACTTTCATGGAAATGACTAAGTGTTTGAAATTACAGTATTAAAATCCCTACACCTACATTTAAAAAACAGGGAGACGCTGTAGCCTGCAGCAGTGGAGAGCAAACATCCGCAAAGTACAGTACAAAATATCCTCCACTAGAATGATTGACAGGACTACATTACAGTTAAACTCCTAAACTTCTGCTAAACACATTGAGGAGAACCTCCCTCATGTTAACCAAGTTTACTGTAGGTTTATGCCGGGGCAGACCCAGTGTAAATTCATTCCTTAGGGAGCAATCCATATTACTGTAGTGGAAACCTCTGTAGCTTGATACGGAAGGCTGCAGTGATCTGACCATGCTCCATTGATATAGTGGTATTGTAAATATGGATCCCAAATCTGCTCAATTTTTTTTTACATGAGATTGTTTTGTGATAACTACAAAAATCTAGGATACCACATTGGACTCCTGAGGAGAGGGGATGAGAAAAACTCAGAGGGGATTTGCAGGGAGAGAGAGAGAGAAAAAGAAAAGGAGAGTGATATGAAAGATGGCGCCAGAAAGGATGGCTGCCGTTTGATTGGCTCTTCACTTCTGTAGGATAGGGGGCAGCATTTTCACGTTTGGATGAAAAGCATACCCAAATTCAACTGCCAGCTACTCATCCCCAGAAGATAAGATATGCATATTATTAGTAGTTTTGGATAGAAAACACTATGAAGTTTCTAAAACATGTCTATGAGTATAACAGAACTTATTTAGCAGGCGAAACCCTGAGGACAAATCATTCAGATCTTTTTTTTTCAGGTCACTCTCTTTTCAATGGCTTCCATTGGGAATCCAGATTTCTAATTGACCTTCTTGCAGTTCCTACCGCTTCCACTGAATGTCAACAGTCTTTAGAAATTGGTTGAGGTTTTTTCCTTTGTGTAATGAAGAAGTACGGCCATCTTGAACTAGGGTCACTGGAAGTGTCCTATTTGTTAGAGGCGCGTGACCAGAAAGCTAGTGTGGCAAAGAAGGGGGTCGAGTGATAAATGGCAGATATGTGAGAGCAGAACTAATAAACGGGCTCTGCCCGATCACTAAAATGGCCACCCCGATCAGAACTACAGATCACAAAATGGCCGACTGCCAAAACTACAAGTCCCAGAAGCAAGGGGAACCCTCAGAAGGTGGAACCGACACACAGATAAAGGGTCAAGAAAAACCAGGAAGAGAAAGAGAGGGGTGGAAGGATCTATGAACCGTAGAGAAAGAGACAATAGATATTGGCTGGATTTACTGTGTATGAGCTGGACTGTTTTGGACTTACCTGTTGGCGTTTGGACCTGGACATACCGAGAACCCGATTCGTGTACCGAACCCTGCTATCCTTGACCTTGCCTACGACCTGGGTGGACCATGACGGAGAAACAAACACACAGGTACTGTCCTGTTTGAAAGAACTCTCATTCTGGGGTAATTTGGTGACAGTTTCCCACTTAAAGAGGTTTGCCACACTAGCTACAGTTTGTTTTAATCCTGTATTGAACACAGATCATCCCGTCTTCAATTTTACTGATTATTTACGTTAAAAAAATACCTAAAGTTGTATTACAAAAGTACTTTGAAATGTTTCGGCAAAGTTTACAGGTAACTTGAGATATTTTGTCGTCACGTTTCGCAAGTTGGAACCAGTGTTTTTCTGGATCAAACGCGCCAAATAAATTCACATTTTGGATATATATCGACGAAATTAATCGAACAAAAGGACCATTTGTGATGTTTATAGGACATATTGGAGCGCCAACAACAGAAGCTCGTCAAAGGTAAGGCATGAATTATATTTTTATTTCTGCGTTTTGTGTCGTGCCTGCAGGGTTGAAATATGCTTATCTCACTTTATTTACTCTGTTGCTATCCTCAGATAATAGCATTGTTTGATTTCGCCGAAAAGCCTATTTGAATTCTGACATGTTGGCTGGATTCACAACCAATGTAGCTTTAATTTGGTATCTTTCATGTGTGATTTAATGAAAGTTTGATTTTTATAGTATTTTATTTGAATTTGGCGCGCTGCATTTTCTCTGGCTTTTGGCCAAGTGAGACGTTAGCGTCCCACATATCCCAGAGAAGTTAACCAACCGTGCTATTTTGTTTTTTTTCCGCATTGTTTGTAACTTACTTTGAACATAATGTTGCTGCTACCATCTCTTATGA
The DNA here is from genome assembly GCF_029448725.1 of Salvelinus fontinalis. Classification (NCBI taxonomy): domain Eukaryota; kingdom Metazoa; phylum Chordata; class Actinopteri; order Salmoniformes; family Salmonidae; genus Salvelinus; species Salvelinus fontinalis. Next base: position 25,577,297 of record NC_074685.1, on the reverse strand, counting down.
CCGAAAAGAGGTTCTGGACATCAGAACAATGACCCTAATTCTATCCTCCTGATTCCTGCTTACAAGCTAAAATTAAAGCAGGAAGCACCAGTGACTTGGTCTATAAAAAAAGTGGTCAGATGAAGCAGATGCTAAACTACAGTACTGTTTTGCAAGCACAGACTGATATACGTTCCGGGATTATTCCAATGGCATTGAAGAGCACACCACATCAGTCACTGGCTTCATCAATAAGTGCATCGATGACGTCGTCCCCAAAGTGACTGTACGTACATATCCCAACCCGTACATATCCCAACCAGAAGCCATGAATTACAGGCAACACTCGCACTGAGCTAACGGGTAGAGCTGCCGCTTTCAAGGAGCGGGACTCTAACCCGGAAGCTTATAAGAAATCCCACTATGCCCTCCTACGAACCATCAAACAGGCAAAGCGCCAATAAAGGACTAAGATCGAATCTCACTACACAGGCTCCAACGCTCGTCAGATGTGGCAGGGCTTGCAAACTATTACAGACAACAAAGGGAAGCACAGCCGGGAGCTGCCCAGTGATACGAGCCTTCCAGAAGACCTAAATAACTTCTATGCTTGCTTCGAAGTAAGTAACACGAAAACATGCATGAGAATATATGCTGTTCTGGACGACTGTGTGTTCACGCTCTCCGCAGCCAATGTGAGTAAGACCTTTAAACAGGTCAACATTCACAAGGCTGCAGGGCCAGACGGATTACCAGGACGTGTATTCCGAGCATGCGCTGGCCAACTGGCAAGTGTCTTCACTGACATTTTCAACCTCTCCCTGTCGGAGTCTGTAATACCAACATGTTTCAAGCAGACCACCATAGTCCTTGTGCCCAAGAACACTAACATAAAATGCCTAAATGACTACCAACCCGTAGAACTCACGTCTGTAGCCATGAAATGCTTTGAAAAGCTGGTCATGGCTCACATCAACAGCATTATCCCAGAAACCCTAAACCCACTCCAATTTGCATACTGCCCCAACAAATCCACAAATGTTGCAATCTCTATTGCACGCCACACTGCACTTTCACACCGGGACAAAAGGAACACCTATGTAAGAATGCTATTCATTGACAACAGCTCAGCGTTCAACACCATAGTGCCCTCAAAGCTCATCAATAAGCTAAGGATCCTGTGACTAAACACCTCCCTCTGCAACTGGATCCTGGACTTCCTGACGGGCCGCCCCCAGGTAGTAAGGGTAGGTAGCAACACATCCGCCACACTGATCCTCAACACGGTTGCCCCTCAGGGGTGCACGGCCAGGCACGACTCCAACACCATCATTAAGTTTGCTGATGACACAAGTGGTAGGCCTGATCATCGACAACGATGAGACAGCCTATAGGGTAGAGGTCAGAGACCTGACCGTCTGGTGCAAGGACAACAACCTTCCCTCAACAAAAGGACATGATTGTGAAACTGCGGCCTGCTCACCAAGTTGACAGTCAAGCAAGAGACACTAGATATACCAAAGCACAAATTAATCCATGATATCGCAACCCGTTGGAATACCAATCATGACATGCTAGAACGTTATTTGCCTACTAATTATACAAATAGGCTTTAGGCATTACCCTCTGTAGTGCCTTGCGTTCGTAGGCTGAGAAGTTGCCATACCAGACAGTGATGCAACCAGTCAGGATGCTCTCGATGGTGCAGCTGTAGAACCTTTTGAGGATCTGAGGACCCATGCCAAATGTTTTCAATCTCCTGAGGGTGAATAGGTTTTGTCGTGCCCGCATCACGACTGTCTTGGTGTGCTTGGACCATGTTAGTTTGTTTGGCGATGTGGATGCCAAGGAACTTGAAGTTCTCAACCTGCTCCACTGCAGCCCCGTCGATGAGAATGGGGACGTGCTCGGTGCTCCTTTTTACATTTACATTTTAGTCATTTAGCAGACGCTCTTATCCAGAGCGACTTACAGTAGAGTGCATACATTTTATTACATTTTTACATACTGAGACAAGGATATCCCTACCAGCCAAACCCTCCCTAACCCTGGCGACGCTATGCCAATTGTGCGTCGCCCCACGGACCTCCCGGTTGCGGCCGGCTGCGACAGAGCCTGGGTGCGAACCCAGCCCAGCCTGGGCGCGAACCCAGAGACTCTGGTGGCGCAGCTAGCACTGCGATGCAGTGCCCTAGACCACTGCGCCACCCGGGAGGCCCTACATTGCTTGTCACTGTCGGCTACTTGAGTGGAAACACTTCTAACATGTGTCATTTACGTCGCCATCACCCGGCCGTATCCCTTGCAGATGGAACTGGAGCAAGGAGAGTCCACTCGTTAGTGAAAACACAATCTCTCGCTGCTGCCTTCCAACAACAATTTATGACAAATTCTGAAAAACATGAAGAAATAACAAAAGCAGTGGGAGTATTCATAGCCAAAGATTTGCAGCCCTACTCAGTGGTTACTGACTCGGGATTGTGTCACCTGATGATTTTTTTTTAACCGCGTTACAATGTCCCCTCCCACACACATTTCAGCAGTAAAGTAATTCCCAAACATCACAGAGAGCCATTGAAAAGAAATTGACAGACACCCTATCTAGCGCTCTCCACTGATAGTTGGACCTCCAGAGCAACCTCACTGTGACGGTTCACTATGTACTGGATCAGGAGATGAAGAGCTACTTGTTGCAAACTCCTCCCCTGTATGAGTCATACAAGTACATAATTAGCCCTAGAATTAATGACTGCTGTGACTTAGTGGAAGCTAGAGAGACCAAATATCACAATCCCAGCCACTACAGATAACGCACAAAACACTGTGAATGCCAAACGTGAAGCTGATGGGTTTGGGCCCCACGTCGGATGTTTTGCACACATCCTGAACCTCACAGCCAAGAGGGCAGTCTCTCTCAAGGCAGTGTCCCGCCTCCCGGGGGAGGGCAGAAAAGCGGTGACTTTTTTTCTTCACAAAAGCACCACCGCTCACCAAGTTGACAGTCAAGCAAGAGACACTAGATATACCAAAGCACAAATTAATCCATGATATCGCAACCCGTTGGAATACCAATCATGACATGCTAGAACGTTATTTGGAACAGCACCCGGCCATCTACTCTGCTGTATTGGACAAGGCTGTGAAGAAGTCAGTCCAAGATATAGCCATGCTGACTGACAGTGAACTGAACCTGGCAGAAGAACTCATTCAGGAACTCAACCCCCTGAAAACAAAGACAACTCTCATGAGCAGTGTAACAAGTCCCACCTCAATGATTCTCCCTCTAAAGACAATGATTCTCAAATCCATGGCACCTGGTCCTGAGGACGGTGCAACCATCAGGGAGGCCAAGGCAGAAATCTCTCAGGACTTGGAGAGAAGATACCCAGACCCGGATCTTCTAGACTATCTTTACAGAGCTACAGCCCTTGATCCAAGGTTTAAATCCCTGCCAGCCTGCTGTGACAGTCTACAGTCGTGGCCAAAAGTTTTGAGAATGACACAAATATAAATTTTCAAAGTCTCCTGCCTCAGTTTGTATGATGATAATTTGCATATACTCAAGAATGTTAAAGAGTGATCAGATGATTTGCAATTAATTGCAAAGTCCCACTTTGCCATGCAAATTAACTGAATCCCCCCAAAAACATTTCCACTGCATTTCAGTAAAGTCATTTTCTCCTTTACTCCGGAAAAAAAACTTGCCCGGAGAAGACAAGGTGAGCGCTACCATCAGTCCTGTGTCATGCTAACAGTAAAGCATCCTGAGACCATTCATGTGTGGGGTTGCTTCTCAGCCAAGGGAGTGGGCTCACTCACAATTTTGCCTAAGAACACAGCCATGAATAAAGAATGGTACCAACACATCCTGAGACCAACTTCTCCCAACCATCCAGAAACAGTTTGGTGACAAACAATGCCTTTTCCAGCATGATGGAACACCTTGCCATAAGGCAAAAGTGATAACTAAGTGGCCCGGGGAACAAAACATTGATATTTTAGGTCCATGGCCAGGAAACTCCCCAGACCTTAATCCCATTGAAAACTGGTGGTCAATCCTCAAGAGGCGGGTGAACAAACAAACCCACAAATTCTGACAAACTCCAAGCATTGATTATGCAAGAATGGGCTGCCATCAGTCAGGATGTGGCCCAGATGTTAATTGACAGCATGCCAGGGCATATTGCAGAGGTCTTGAAAAAGAAGGGTCGACACTGCAAATATTGACTCTTTGCATCAACTTCATGTAATTGTCAATAAAAGCATTTCACAGTGAAATGCTTGTAATTATACTTCAGTATTCCATAGTAACATCTGACAAAAATATCTAAAGACACTGAAGCAGCAAACTTTGAGAAAATGTATATTTGTGTAATTCTCAAAACTTTTGGCCACGACTGTACAAGGATCTCGTCAAAGAAATTGTGGAGCATGAACATCAGGTATTTGATCTATGTTTAAATGATTTTATTATATTTTTTATCATTTTGTTATCATGTGCGTTAAAATGTGATGAGATATGTTTTTTTGATGAGATGTGTGTCACTAACACTTAATAATACCTTCACAAATTTTTCTTGCAGTTTCAAGCAGTGCTAGCAGGGCCATTCAAAAAGGAAGAAACTCCATCCTCATTATCCCCTCAAAAGAAGACCACCATGTCAGAGTTATTTGGGGAGCTTTTCAAAGCAGAGGAGCAGACCAAGCCCTTTTCCAAAATTATTGAGGAGGTGGTCACCTCAGCAGGTTGCCTTCATGTTGATCCTTTAGTGTGGTGGAAAACAAACCAGTCAAAGTTCCCCCATGTTGCAAAACTTGCCTGAGTGTCCCGGGAACCTCTGTTGCAAGTGAAAGTTTCCACCACAGGCGACATTGTCAGTGCAAGTCGTTCTCGTCTTCCTTCAGAGAATGTTGACATGCTTATCTTTTTACAGAAGAACCTCAACATAAAAGGAATAGATACCTCATATAGGGTACCAAATTGATGTTGCACTTTGTTATTTTTACATTTAATATTGCCTATACAAGTGCGTACCCTGTTTATTTAAAATAGAGAAGGCAAAGCACCTACAGGTAGTCAAAGCTAAGAAGCACTTTTAATTTGAATGTTTTTCTCCCCTTGATTTCCTACAGTGGAGACAGAAACCAGGCCTGGTGCTGACATTTTTCGGAATGGAAAGTTTTATTTGTCAAAAGGCAAAATAAAGAGTTCATTGTTTAAAGGGTGATGTTTTTATGTTTTTCTTAAATATAAAGACACCGAAACCGTACCGTTACCGTGGCCCACAAACCGTGATACATACCGAATCGTGGGCCCACTGTACCGTTGCATCCCTATTGGGATGTGGAAATCTCTAGGAGCAAAAACTGCTCAGCCGCGAAGTGGTAGGCCACACAACCTCACAGAACGGGACTGCTGAGTGCTGAAGTGTACAGCTCGTAAAAGTCTTCTGTCCTCGGTTGCAACACTCACTACCGAGTTCCAAAATGCCTCTGGAAGCAACGTCAGCACAATAACTGTTTGTCGGGATCTTCATGAAATGGGTTTCTATGGCCGAGCAGCCGCACAAAAGCCTAAGATCACCATGCGGCAGCTGGAGTGGTGTAAAGCTCATCACCATTGGACTCTGGAGCAGTGGAAATCCATTCTCTGGAGGGATGAATCACACTTCATCATCTGCTAGTCCGACAGACCAATCCGGGTTTGGCGGATGACAGGAGAACAATACCTGCCCGAATGCATAGTGCCAACTGGAAAGTTTGGTGGAGGAGGAATAATGATCTGGGGCTGTTTTTCATGGTTCGGGCTAGGCCCCTTAGTTCCAGTGAAGGGAAATATTAATGCTACAGCATACAATAATGTAAAAATCTGTTGTTCTGCCCCTGTACAAAGCAGTTAACCCACTGTTCCTCAGGCGCCGCTGATGTGCATGTCGATTAAGGCAGCCCCCCGCACCTCTCTGATTCAGAGGGGTTGGTTAAATGCGGAAGACACATTTCAGTTGAATGCATTCAGTTGTACAACTGACTAGGTATCCCCCTTTCCCTTACAATGACATTCTAGATGATTCTGTGCTTCCAACTTTGTGGCAACAGTTTGGGGAAGGCCCTTTCCTGCTTCAGCATGACCATTTCCCCAATACAGAAATGGTTTGTCGAGATCGGTGTGGAAGAACTTGACGTTAACCCCATCGAACACCTTTGGGATGAATTGGAACGCTGACTGCGAGCCAGGCCTAATCACCCAACATCACTGCCCGACCTCACTAATGCTCTTTGGCTGAATGGAGGTAAGTCCCCACAGCAAGAGTGGAGGCTGTTATAGCAGCAAAGGGGGGAATCAAGGGCATATTAATGCCCATGATTTTGGAATGAGATGTTCGAAGAGCAAGTGTCAACATACACTACATGGCCACAAGTATGTTTTTCTTCCCTCTGCAATAAAAGGGTTCCATATTTCACGCTAGATGAAGGTCACCAGAGGCAGACAAGGAAATCTGTGTTCTCACCAGGAGGCTACACAAGACCTATTTACTGCTACAGTGTAGAGCAGCAGGGTCATGCTGAAATGATGCAAGCCTGGGCCTGCTGGTCTGCAGGCACAACAAACACAGGCTAACACAGCTAAGCAGCTGCTGTACTGGGACTGGCATGTCAATGTGAAAGAAAAAAAGAACCGCTGACCTGAGCAAAGCAGACACACCTGACACTGGTGTCTGTTGCCGTTTGTTAGGGTGGTGTTCAGGACACCTTATACCTTTTAGACACAATCGTGTCAACCCAAACTAAACTGTGCTGGCATGGATATATTTGGTTCACATTATCCTTTATAACATGTTTCCAGCAACTATTATAGTGGATGTGTGACAGGCTGGTGCAGTACAGCTTGGCTCAGTAAAGTACTACTGTAGACTGATAAAACTTCTTATGGCTGCAATCCCATTAATGGGATGATATGACAACAGCCAGTGAAAGTGCAGGGTGCCAAATTCAAGCAGAAATCTCATAATTAAAATTCCTCAAACATACATGTATCTTATACCATTTTAAAGGTAATCTTGTTGTTAATCCCACCAAAGTGTCCGATTTCAAATAGGGTTTACAGCAAAAGTACCACAAACAATTATGTTAGGTCACCGCAAAATCACAGAAAAACACAGCAATTTTTCAGCTAAAGACAGGAGTCACAAAAAGCAGAAATAGATAAAATGAATCACTAACCTTTGATGATCTTCATCAGATGACACTCATAGGACTTCATGTTACACAATCCATATATGTTTTGTTCGATAAAGTTAATATTTATATCCAAAAACCTCAGTTTACATTGGCGCCAAGTTCAGAAATGCCTCAGAAATTGCAGAGAGCCACGTCAAATAACATAAATACTCATCATAAACTTTGATGAAAGATACATGTTTTACATAGAATTAAAGATACACTTGCTCTTAATGCAACCGCTGTGTCAGATTTTTTTTTAACTTTACGGAAAAAGCAAACCATGCAATAATCTGAGACGGCGCTCAGAATTTATTTTTATTTTTTATCCGCCATGTTGGAGTCAACAGAAGTCAGAAAAACATTAGAAATATTCCCTTACCTTTGATCTTCATCAGAATGCACTCCTAGGAATCATAGTTCCACAATAACTGTTTATGTCCAAGTAGCTACTTTTGTTAGCGCGTTTAGAACACAAATCCAAACACTCATGCAGGTCCAGCCGAACGTCGGACGAAAAGTTAAAAAAGTTATTACAGGTCGTAGAAACATTTCAAACTAAGTATAAAATCAATCTTTAGGATGTTGTTATCATAAATATTCAATAACGTTCCAACCAGAGAATTCCTTTGTCTGTAGAGAAGCAATGGAACGCAGGTCGCTATCATGTGAAACGCGCGTGACCAGGACCTGGCTCTCTGCCAGACCACTAACTCAAACAGCTCCCATCCGGCTCCACATCACAGTAGAAGCCTCATTCAAGGTTCTACAGACTGTTGACATCTAGTGGAAGCCGTAGCAAGTGCAAACAGATCCATATCACACTGTGTATTCAATAGGGGCTGGGTTAAAAATCGACCAAGCAGGCCGTTAACTCTGGGCACCTTTCATCCAAGCTACTCAATACTGCCCCTGCAGCCATAAGAGGTTAATGGACCCACCTGATCACAATGCATTGGTTTCGGGGTCCTGTGGCTAACCGTCCCAGCATGGACTGGTAGGCCCTGTCTGCCACAGCAAATATGTGAGGAGGTAGCTTGGTCTTCTCATGGTACTTATAGCTCTCTGATACCTGAACAGATACAAGGAGGAACATCTCTAAAGCCACTGTCTACAAACAGTTTAGTCGATTTTTCTAAAGATTACTGGTCAGTTATGTTGGTTAAATCCATAAGGCAAGCTTAAGTGTAAAAGCCTTTGAAAAGCCTTGGTGGAGCATCCATGTTTTCCAGGTCATAGTGAGTCATTGGACAGCTAGGGCAGCTTTTAGGACAAAGTCTACCAGCACAGCTGAATGCTTATTTGTCTTGTAGGAGTACTTACCTCTTTCTCATAGAGAGGAAGGTATTTAAAAGGATTTATGGCCACCAAGATGTCCCCAATGTAGGTCTGGTAGAGATAGGCAGGGGAAGAAAGAGAGCGAGAAAAAGTTTACCATCAATGACAAGGTTAAACTGGTTTTCAAGTGTTTTCCTTTCAAACTGAAGTCAACTCATGTTGTTAGCCTCCACTGTTAATGAAACCTCCCTTACACATTAGCAGAGTAAACCTGTTTTCCTTACTTGAAAATGGAAACATCTCAAAATAAATCAGGCCATTTATATCCTAATCTATTTTAGGTTTCACCGAGTCGTGGCTGAACGAAGACATTAAGAACATACAGCTGGCGGGTCATTAATGTGTACTGTACATACAAAGACAAACACCACTCGTGTCACTGCACAAAGGTCTTTGTTCTGTCAGCCAACAATGACATGAATTAAAATGGCATGTTGATATATGACTGCATCAGTGGAGGCTGCTGAGGGGAGGACGGCTCATAATACTGGCTGGAATGGTGTGTTTGATACCATTCCATCTACTCCATTCCCGGCCATTATTATGAGCCAGCATCCCCTCAGCAGCCTCCACTAGACTGCATATTTGTGTTATTCCTCGATCCCAACCCTTCAACATGGTTGAGTTTACTGCCTTGTCAAGTAATAAAATACATTGAAACAGATTTAGATAATCTATCAGTATGTTGAGGGTTGAGGTATGAGTGGTTGGGATTTGTTGCAGATTAAAATACATCAAATTACAGGGATTTTTACAGAGTGCAGAGTCCTGTGTACACATGGGTGACGTGGTAGAACATGGGGGGAGGTTGCAGGCTGACAGAATCGTGTCCAGGGATTGTACTGTAGTGTCAAAGTGATATAACCTGAAGCACAGCAATGGTCTCGTCACAATAACAAAACAGTATCAGTGTTAACATTTAATCATTGGTCAGATACAATTTGTTCCCGTATTACGAGGAAATGTTGTATATTTTTCACAGCAGTCACATGCACATAAATCTGAACTTTTAACGTTACTTACATAGATGCGATCTTGTCTGAACCGTTGACTCAAGGATTCGAACAAACTTTGTTCATCCAAATCTGACAAAGCTGCCAAATCCTCGTTGAGGAGCACCTCCATTTCTTTCAAAATCGTATTTATTCAATTAAACGTGAGTGCAATATTATATGTACTGGACAATACTGAAGCTCGATAAAAAACGAATTGACTTCCTTGTTTTTCTGTCGTTAAAATCCAACCTATACTAAAAACGACAAGGTTGCGCCGTAAAAATGTTTATGTAAACACTGTGACAGCAGAGCACACAGCGTATCTGAGCTGAGTTTACTCTATTCCCAGGGGAGTACTGAATTTAGAACGCTTGCAAGCAAGGGTTCTCTCTCCCCTCCCCTTTCTTAGAGAGAGAAGTTAACTCCTGCCTCTCCACACACATGCTCGGCATGCGTCAGTCATCAGAATTAAAAGTGACTTCTTTCTTTTTTAGAGATTAGAGATTTACTCAAATGCAGTCATGTAGTTTATATGCGATACCATACTGCATGGCAGTAGAGATAACATGTTAGAATATCTGGATATATTTCCAGATTAAATGCTTATAGATGATAATCATGTATGACCAAAGCTGCTTACACCATTATATAACAACATTATATAAAATCTCTATTCTCTCATATTACTAAAATGTCTGTCACCTCCATTTTGTAAATACTAATTGCCATCCTGTGCACATTACTGAGGGAAAAGCAGTGAAATTATTGACTGAGGCAGGATGAACAATGTACAGTTGAAGTTGTACAGTTGGAAGTTTACATGCACCTTAGCCAAATACATTTAAACTCAGTTTTTCACAGTTCCTGACATTTAATCCTAGTAAAAAATCCCTGTTTTAGGGCAGTTAGGATCACCACTTTATTTTAAGAATGTGAAATGTCAGAATAATAGGAGAGAATTATTCATTTAAAGCTTTTATTTCTTTCATCACATTCCCAGTGGGTCAGAACTTTACATACACTCAATTAGTATTTGGTAGCATTGCCTTCAAATTTTTTTACTTGGGTCAAACATTTTGGGTACCCTTCCACAAGCTTCCCACAATAAGTTGGGTGAATTTTGGCCCATTCTTCCTGACAGAGCTGATGTAACAGAGTCAGGTTTGTAGGCCTCCTTGCTCACACATGCTTTTTCAGGTCTGCCCACAAATGTTCTATAGGATTAAGGTCAGGGCTATGTGATAGTCACTCCAGTACCTTGTCTGTGTTGTCCTTAAGCCATTTTGCCACAACTTTGGAAGTATGCTTGGGGACATTGTTCATTTGGAAGACCCATTTGCGACCAAACTTTAACTTCCTGACTGATGTCTTGAGATGTTGCTTCAATGTATCCACATAATTTCCCTACCTCATGATGCCATCTATTTTGTGAAGTGTACCACTCCCTCCTGCAGCAAAGCACCCCCACAACATGATGCTGCCACCCCCGTGCTTCACGGTTGGGATAGTGTTCTTCAGCTTGCAAGCCTCCCCCTTTTTCCTCCTAACATAACGATGGTCATTATAGCCAAACAGTTCTATTTTTGTTTCATCAGACCAGAGGACATTTCTCCAAAAAGTACGATCTTTGTCCCCATGTGCAGTTGCAAACCGTAGTCTGGCTTTATTATGGCGGTTTTAGAGCAGTGGCTTCTCCCTTGCTGAGCAGCCTTTCAGGTTATGTCGATATAGGACTCGTTTTACTGTGGATATAGATACTTTTGTACCCGTTTCCTCCAGCATCTTCATAAGGTCCTTTGCAGTTGTTCTGTGATTGATTTGCATTTTTCACAGCAAAGTACGTTCATCTCCAGGACACAGGATGCGTCTCCTTCCTGAGCGATATGACGGCTGGGTGGTCCCAAGGTGTTTATACTTGCGTACTATTGTTTGTACAGATGAACGTGGTACCTTCAGGTGTTTGGAAATTGCTCCCAAGGATGAACCAGACTTGTGGAGGTCTACACTTTTTTTTCTGAGGTCTTGGCTGATTTCTTTTGATTTTCCCATGATGTCTTAACTGCATTGTTGGTTGAGGGCTTGTGAGTAAGCGTTTCACTGTAAGGTCTACACTTGCTGTAATTGACGCATGTGGCAAATACAATTTGATTTGAGGTGGCTTTTAATTTACCATAGTTTTTAACCCTCTTCCGCTTTAGATATACACAAAAGCTGATATAAAAAAGCAGGCATGGTAAATTAGTGGGATTTTGGTCTGTGTATGAAAGGGTCATAAGTGTTTTTTTTATTTAACCTTCATTTAACTAAGCAAGTCAGTTAAGAACAAATAAGCAAAGCGAAACGACAGTCCACCATTACTTTAAGACATGAAGGTCAGTCAATCCGGAACATTTCAATAATTTTGAAGGTTTCTTCAAGTGCAGTCGCAAAAACCAACAAGGAAGACCCAGAGCTACCTTTGCTGCAGAGAATAAGTTAATTAGAGTTAAAAGCCTCAGATTGAGATGGTTTGGGATGAGTTGGATCACAGACCGAAGGAAAAGCAGTCAACAAGTGCTCAACATATGTGGGAACTCCTTCAATACTGTTGGAAAAGCATTCCAGGTGAAGCTGGTTGAGAGAATGCCAAGAGTGTGTAAAGCTGTCATCAAGGCAAAGGGTGGCTACTTTGAAGAATCTCAAATGTAAAATATATTTTGATTTGTTTAACACTTTTCTGGTTACTACATGAATCCATTTGTTATTTCATAGTTTTGATGTCTTCACTATTATTCTGCAAAGTAGAAAATAGTGAAAATAAAGAAAAACCCTTGAATGAGTAGGTGTTCTAAAACTTTGGACCGATAGTATATACATATACAGTATATAAGTCTGAGACCAGTTTGAGAGTTGATCAATGCTTTTGATCAGATCAGAGTTGATCAGATCAGTCCTGTTACAACATTCAACCTGCAGTTTTCTATTATTTACAGGTTGGTTAATGCTCATTACCTACTGTACTAACTATGTCAACAGCAAATACAAGGGGGATAATGTCTAGCCATTGTTTAAAATTTATCCAATGTCAAAAACATTCCACAGTAAAAAAAAAAGTAAAATATATAGATAAAGCATGGCATTTTCCTTTTTTATTCAACCTAAATAGAGTACAAAATGTAATTCCTAACAAATGTAAATGAAATCCAAACCAAAAAAGGAATTTGAAAATGGTGTCGAGGGTAATACATCTCTAGGACATCTCAATAGGTAGTTCCTGCTCTCTCCCATCTTTGCTTGATTTCCCTTTCCTGTGAATTTTAAAAAGAGTGTTATAAAACGTCAGAATTTAACACACTTATTGATATTACCATGACATTTAAATATTGTTATCATCCCTTTCCTTAAAAAAGGTTACTGTATTGACTTTGTAAGAATACCCACTACCTTTGAACAACAAAGAGAACAATAGCAGAGATCACTGCCATGGTGAACACAATTCCTCCTAAAATACCCACGATCAGTCCTGAGACAAGGACAAACACAACAGACAGTTAAAATGAACTCTTTCATAATGACAATATAGGTCCATTACCAAGATAATCATCAAGATACTACCTAATTTGTTAGGGTTAACATGATCTCAAACTCTAGATAATCGACTCTACAAAAATGGCACAAAAGTTATTGATGTACCTGCATTAGTGGAACTCTCATCTGGGTTAGCTCCTGGCTGTGCAGCACCATGCCTGGTTCCTTTGGCTGCAGAAGAACATCTCACATGAACAGGACGAACAAGCATCAGTAATATACTGTAGTTGTAATGAAGTGGTGGAGGAAGGACTTCTAGTGGACTAAAGAAGAAATGTCAAGACAGTTGAAGTCAGCTGAGTGTCTGTTGTGCAGTGTAAGGAGGAATTGCACCTCAATGTCTAAAATGCCCTTCAGTGTCTACAGACTATTTTCATACACATTTCATACATAAACATGCATTTACACATGGCAGTAGATAGAAAGAGAAATATGTAGGTTCTTTATATTGAAAATGAGGTGTTGTTATCTTTGGGTGCATATTATCATTACCTCAGACGTGGAGGGAGAGATAAGAAATAGTGGTATCACAAAAATAGATAGTGAACTGACCCATGCATGTCTGTTGACAGTGTTCTCTGGTCTCGAAACGGTTGCCATTGCCCTGACAGCCCCCGTAGTGGAAGATACGGCAGGTTCCCTCTTTTGCGTTGTAGTAGTACATCAACATCATGGCAAAGCAACTGCCATGGTCCAATCGAAGGTCACACACTGCATCTGAGAGAGCAGAGAGACAATATGAGGGATAATTATGGGTTTGATGAACTTCTATGAATAGCTCAACAATTCTTCCTTAAATGGATGGATCATTTTGAGAGAGTAGCGTAGCATAATAATCTGATTATAGAATTGCTGTGTATGCTATGTCTATTTGCTTATTATATGGTTTGGACAATATCTTGTCCATTATGAGTTCATCAATCACTAACCATTATTATACAATCCAATACAGCAATACAACACTGTACAGTTTGTATCTGTCATATAGACTTCCTGTTTGTTAGTCCTCTTTGAATCTACACCTAACAAAATGGCCGCCATACAGCAACCGCTCTCTCTCCCCACTCTCTGTAGCAGCCTACCTGCAGCTGGGTAGAGCTCCTCAAACTTGGCAGAGCAGGCCTCCATGCACGTCCTGTCTGTGTTGAAGCGGTTCTCATTCCCTTCCAGTCCTTTGTAGAAGAAAGGAAAGCAGATGCCTGCCCCCTCATCGTAGTAATACTGCAGTTTAGTGTTATCTTCCTTTCCCTCCACTGGCTTTCCCTCGTCCATCTTCTTACTGCAAAACGGTTCTGAGAGAAGAAGATCATTGTTGGGGAGTAGTGAGCTACATTTAGTTCAACTAGTAATTTAATGACATTTTGCAGTAGCTTGGTGGTAGTTTAACTAAATTCAAGTTGCAATTTTCAGTAGTGAATTATTTTTTTGCTATGTAGTGGTGTAGCGAATTACTGGAACTACACAACTTTTTTATCAAAAATAAAATATGGGTGAAGTATGCAATGCCTAATTCTCACTTTAATCACTTTTGTGTGTGCCTAATTCTCACCTTTTGTTTTTAATAGTCTAAATTACACATTCTGTTAACATCTGACTTCAGAGTGATCTGTTCTTGCAATTTGTAGTCTATGACATTTCAGATTTAGATATAATTTTTCACAAAGTAGTTTAGACGTAGAACTACTTTTTCTAAGTCACTTTAGTTAAATGAGCTATGTTTTTCTTAATGGTAGCTTTAGTACAGCTTGAAGTAATTGTTAACAATTTAAACTATCTTTTCCGAGTAAATTCCCCAACACTGAAGAAGTAACTGACTAGTGACAGCCCATGTTCTCTTGACAGTTTTGACGGAGTTCTTTAACAGTAAAAACACAGTGTGGATTTATGATTTGCAAGTGCATTCTCAATCTAGTTTGAACCATCTCAGTTGTGTGATTTCTTCTTTATTTCCAACACACACCTATGCTTGAAAAGTAAGGGGTTTTAATTCCTAGCATATTAGCATCATCTTCACACTCAATGTTCCCCTCAAAAAATGTCAATTTGCATCTCAATAATATTGAGAAAGGACCCCATTCACAATGTAAACTCAGCCTTACATGTAAGATGGGATGGAATACATGATATCATCAGTCATTAATTTCAGAGGAAAAAAAATACATTATTTCCACTACTAGATTTAGTAACCGTGTTGGCCTTACTTGATTTTGCTTTGATATAACTGGCATAAAGGAATTATGACAAAGTAGGAGTGCAGGTACTTTTTACAGTAGCACACATTAAAGCAAGGTGATAAAGCAAAGGGTTCATTGAGAGAATGCAGAAATGTAAAGAAACATAGAATATACTCACCAATGGACAAAGCTATAGGAAGCATAACTCCTAGTAAAAAGACATTCAACCGTGGATTTGCCATAATTTTGTCGCTGGTAGGCCAAGACCGTAGATTCCCCCCAACAGAAAGATGTTTGTTCCTTTTCAAATTCTGTTTTTTAAGCTTCTGTCCACAGGTATGTAACATTATTTGTACCCCTTATCAATACTTAGGTTTTTATGACCTAGGAGTGTCTTTCTCTCTCATTCGGTCACAGATCTCATGGTGTCAGTCATAAAATAGGTAAATGACTGGCAGTATCTTGCCAAACCTTTTCAGTGTTCATGTTTTTATTGTAGTTCAGTAATCAAGCATTTCACACACATAAATTAATAAGTAATGCAAACATATCCCCAACTACAAGACCTTATGGTAACCTTTCTTTTATCTTCAAAGAAACGTTTGTTACATTGAGCGGAGCTACCCAGAGCTGAGCTACTGCACCATGGGTCAAAGAGAAGAAGGGTAAAAGTATAAAAGTACTAATCCTAACCCTAGAATGGAATACATTTTACTTACAGCAGTAACCCTAGCCAAACCCTAAAGCTAGCTTCATGTCCACATCCTGGTGCAACCCTAAACCTCAGCCACAACCCTAGCCCTAGACTAAACCAGGGCTAGCCCTAGCCTTTTGGGGCTAGTTGAGATTTGCCAAAACATTTTAGTGGCCCACCTCTAGATGGCAAAAATAAATAAATAAATAATAATTTCCTGTAATTCTACACATTTTTTATTTTTGGGTGGTTGGGGCCCCCTGGCGGCCGACTAAAATAGGCGACCGTTTATGTCGCTTATGTCCAGGACCGCCCCTGGCCTCAACCATAACCCTAACCCTACCTTCATGTCCACATCCTGATTCAATCCTAACCCTCAACCCTAACCCTAGCTTCATATCCACATCGCGGTACAAACCTTATTCCAGCCTCATCCACAACCCTAACCCTAATATTGGCATAACCCTAGCCTTTTGTTCAACCTTGGATCAACCCTTACCTTAACTCCTCTAAATCAGGCTCTTCCAAATTCTCAATTTAACCCATGGTCCTGACTCATTGGATAAGAATACCTTATGCTATTACATAAGAATGGATTTGAAGTAGATTTATTTATATCCACGGCCAAATTAATATTATTAATCATACATTTGGGATGTGGCACCAACTCAACAAAAACCCATCTGTGAGTAAACAATATACTTTTCTATTTTTCATTCTCTCGATACAAAAACATAATATATGACATAATATCTGACATATCTACTTCCTATTTTATAGGGTCTTCCAAAATTAATTTCCTCCTATGTTACATCAGCATCATATGAACAGCCAAGTCTGATATGTAGAAGCAAAGAGGAAATTGCACAGACACACCAATCAGAAAGCTAAACCTTGTTTCCCCCATCCAAATGGTTTATTGGGCCTATAAATAGGCTATTATGTTTACTTATTGTATAATTTTAGGAAGTGCATAAGATTGCTGAACAATGCTATACTTAGTCTCAATAGTCTAAAGGAGATTCCTCTGTTTGTCTGCTTCCCCTCGTCTACACTGATATGAAAGATCCTGAAAGGTAATAAATGTCACATTTCTGAAATCCCCCATACTGCTATCTCTAACCCTTTGTTTTCAGATTATTGCAGATGAAGCATAGAACACTAGGAAAGGAAGCCACTAGACTATTGTGATTAAGCCTCCATACAGGTAGTCAAAGCTGAGTTCAAATACATGTGTTTTAGTTATTTTTTCCTGTGTGTTTGAGTTTCAAATAACACAGCCCAAAACGAGGACTTTTATTTAAGTAAAAGGTTATTTGTCAAAAAACAAATAGTCTTCTAAATTGTAATTGAAAGCATTTTCAAATACTTATTTCAAATTCTATTTTCAAATACCTAGGGTAAATGTATGGGAGTTTATTTGAGTTAGTGCATTTGAGCGTAGGACACAGAACTGAGTAAAATAACGTACTTTACTCTGAAAAATGTAATCAGCCAAAATAATCCACGCAGGAATAACAAACCCTAACACACACGACTAACACAAACCAGGAATAATCGTGCACAAAACATAACGGGAACCAGAGGGTTAAATAGGGAAATAATAATAACTTAATGGGAACCAGGTGTGTACACTCAAGACATAACAAATGGAAAACAGAAACATGGATCGGTGGCAGCTAGAAAGCCGGTGACGACGACCGCCGAACGTCGCCCAAACAAGGAGAGGCACCAACTTCGCCGGAAGTCGTGACACCTATAAAACATGACTGGTATCAGTTTACAGTCAGGACAGGTAATATAACATGCCTGAGAGCTACATCAGAGAGGCTGGCCTAGTTATTATGACAGAGTCAACAGAGCCGTTTCGATGACCAGCAATGAGAATGATGGTACTGTGATATTACATGTATTTCATTTAATCTTAAACATACTGTATATATTCAATATTGTATGGTAAATTGGAATGGACATTATTAAGTATCCAATACAAGTGTGTCTTTTAGAAAAAAAACATAGTTACACCCTGATCTGTTTCACATGTCTTTGCTTGTCTTCACCCCCCTCCAGGTGTCGCCCATCTTCCCATTATCCCCTGTGTATTTATACCCGTGTTCTCTGTTTGAGAACACAGGTCCAAATCTCTCTGGGTGCTTATTGACTCTGGGGACGACGAGAGCTTGATGGACACTACCCTGGTGTCGGCGCTGGGCATCTCCACACAACCATATCCATTCCCATGGACGCCAGACCATTGGACGGACGCTTTATTGGCAGAGTCACCCACACTACGTTTCCCATTAACGTGAGAGTGTCGGGCAATCACAGTGGGAGTATGCAGTTCCTGCCCATTGAATCCCCTCATGCACCCATGATTTTGTGGTTCTCCTGGCTCCAGAGGCACAATCCTCTGATCGACTGGGCTACTGGCTCTATCCTGGGTTGGAGCCCGTTTTGCCATGTGCATTGCCTGAAGTCGGCACTGCCTGCCTCAGGACGTCTTCCTGCGGGCTTGGGAGAAGCCCCAAACCTCTCTGCCGTTCCCGCGGAATACCAGGACCTCCGGGAGGTTTTCAGCAATGCCCGTGCCACCTTGCTTCCTCCGCATCGGCACTATGACTGCGCCATCGACCTTCTCCCGGGCACTACATCTCCTCGGGGGCGACTTTATTCCCTGTCGGATCCGGAGACCAAAGCGAAGGGTATATTGAGGACTCTCTCACTGCTGGGTTTATACGTCCCTCTTCCTCCCCCGCCGGCGCAGGGTTCTTCTTTGTGGAAAAGAAGGACAACACCCTGCATCTGTGTATCGACTACCGGGGTCTCAATTTCATTACGGTTAAAAAACGTTCCTCGCTACCACTCATCTCCTCAGCTTTCGAGCCTCTCCAGGGGGCAACCATCTTCTCCAAGTTGGGCCTTCGGAATGCCTACCATTTGGTTCGGATACAGGAAGGGGTAGAGTGGAAAACTGCTTTTAATACGGCTAGTGGGCACTACGAGTAACTGGTGATGCCATTCGGACTGACCAACGATCCCGCAGTATTCCAGGCCCTGGTCAATGATGTGCTCCGGGGCATGTTGAACCGATTTGTGTTTGTCTACCTCGACGACATCTTCATCTATTCCCGGTCAGCTCAAGAGCACAACCTCCATGTCCGACAGATCCTCCAGCATCTCCTGGAGAACCAGCTGTTCACGAAGGCGGAGAAGTGTGAGTTCCATTGCACCACCATCTCCTTCCTAGGATACGTCATCGTTGCAGGGAGTGTGCAAATGGACCCTGACAAGGTGAGAGCGGTGGTGGATTGGCCTCAACCCACATCCAGAGTGCAGATGCAGCATTTCCTGGGGTTTGCCAATTTCTACCGCCATTTCATCTGGGGTTACAGCATCCTTGCTTCCCCTCTCTCTGCACTCACCTCTCCCAAGGTGCCGTTCATATGGTCTCCAGCAGCTGACAGGGAGTTCTCTGACCTCAAGCAGCGATTCACTACAGCCCCCATCTTAATCCATTCAGACCGGTCGACGCCTTGGACGTCGGAGTGGGGGCTGTCCTGTCCCAACACTCTGCCCAGGACCAGAGGCTGCATCCATGCGCCTTCCTTTCGCATCCTCTTAACCCCGCAGAGAGGAACTACGACGTGGGAAATCGAGAATTACTCACTGTCAAGATGGCGTAGGAGGAGTGGAGGCAATGGTTAGAAGGGATAGAAAAGCCATTTTTGGTGTGGATGGACCATAAGAACCTGGAATATCTCTGCACCGCCAAGCACCTCAACTTCAGGCAGGCGAGGAGGGGTGGCCAGTCCTCTTCTGGCTGTGCCGGGTGGAGATTATAACAGAACATGGCCAAGATGTTCAAATGTTCATAGATGACCAGCAGGGTCAGATAATAATAATCACAGTGGTTGTAGAGGGTGCTACAGGTCAGCACCTCAGGAGTAAATGTCAGTTGGCTTTTCATAGCCGATCATTCAGAGTTAGAGACAGCAGGTGTGGTAGAGAGAGAGTCCAAAACAGCAGGTCCGGGACAAGGTAGCACGTCCAGTGAACAGGTCAGGATTCCATAGCCACAGGCAGAACAGTTGAAACTGGAGAAGCAGCATGAGCAGATGGACTGGGGACAGCAAGGAGTCATCAGGCCAGGTAGTCCTGAGGCATGGCCTTAGGGGTTAGGTCCCCCAAGAGAAGAGAGAGAGTAAGAGAGAGAATTAGAGGGAGCATACTTAAATTCACACAGGACACCAGATAAGACAGGAGAAATACTCCAGATATAACAGACTGACTCTAGCCCCCCGACACAAACTGTTGCAGCATAAATACTGGAGGCTGAGACAGGAGTGGTCGGGAGACACTGTGGCCCTGTCCGACGATACCACGGGACATGGGCAAACAGGCAGGATATAACCCCACCCACTTTGCCAAAAGACAGCCCCCACACCACTAGAGGGATATCTTCAAACACAAACCTACTACCCCGAGACAAGACCGAGTATAGCCCACGAAGATCTCCCCCACGGCACGTACCCGAAGGGGGCGCCAACCCGGACAGGAAGATCACGTCAGTGACTCAACCCACTCAAGTGACGCACCCTCCTAGGGACGGCAATGAAGCGCACCAGTAAGCCAGTGACTCAGCCCCCGTAATAGGGTTAGAGGCAGAGAATCCCAGTGGAGAGAGGGTAACCGGCCAGGCAGACAGCAAGGGTGGTTCGTCGCTCCAGTGCCTTTCTGTTCACCTTCTCACCCTTGGGCCTGACTACACTCAATCATAGGACCTACTGAACTACTTATCGGCCCTTTCCCCATCTCCAAGATCCTTAGCCCCTCTGCTGTTCGCCTTCTGTTGCCCGGTACCCTCCGTATACATACCATTTTTCATGTGTCCAGAATTAAACCTACGCCCTCTGTCTCCTGTTTTTATACCTGTGTTCTCTGTTGCCAGTTCGTCTTGTCTCGTCAAGTCTACCAGTGTGTTTTTCCATACTCCTGTTTTCCAGTCCTCCCGGTTCTTGACTTTTCTGCCTGCCCTGACCCTGAGCCCGCCTGCCATACCATTCTGCCATCCTGTTCCCATCTGACTCTGAATTGGTTTACGAACTTCTGCCTGTCCTCGACCTGCCTCTTGCCTGCCCCTTGTCTATTATTAAATATCAGAGACTCTAACCATCTGCCTCCTGTGTCTGCATTTGGGTCTCATCCTGTGTTGTGATACTATGAAGGAACAATGGGTACATTTTGAAGATGCACATGCTCATCCCCAGAATCTTTGTATGTGTCTATTTTAAAAGGATAACGCTAAGGACATTAACAATTTCATAGTTATGAACACTATAACAATATGGAAGAAAATTAAATGTATTCTACAAGAACCAATATCACTCCCTAAAAACAACTTTATGGAACAATCCCTGAATAGCTTTTCAGAATTCATCAATAAATTGGTCCAGATGGAAAACTAAAGGCATAGAAACTGTAAATGACTTGGTAACAGGAAATACATTTATTTTCATGACCAAATAAAAAAAAATATTTTGGATTGACCAAAAGTTACATGTCACAAATTTTTTAGAGCAACTTTGAGGGAACCATATTTGAGTCAGAAAATGATGTTCATATGATAGGGAAGATATACAAAACCTTGCAGAGAGCCTATCCAACTGACAATCTCTTAGATTTTTTTTTACTACTGGTACTTAAAAAGAACTGCTATCGGTTCAAGATGGAGGGAAAGTTGGAACATAAATAGTAAAATTCAAGTTAATGAAAATTGATGCTTAATCCAGTATAAACTAAAGTATAGAATTTATTATACAAGAGACAAAATTCTGAAAATTAACAATGAGTCAACTAACAATGACTCAATAATCCATACTTTCTGGGAATACTATAAAGTCCGGAAGTTATGGGTGGAGCTAGAAAGTTGGCTGTCAGAAGAATTACAATGTAAACATACTTTTAATCTGTCTGTTTTAATTATTTATTATTGAAATATTGAAATAGCATGGGCAACCGAGAAAAACGAATTGGCACAATTTAAGGCCAAGTGGCAGACAATAATGGAGGCACTAGGGATGGAGGTGTGAGTATGTGGGTCTGGGCAGATGAGATGTAAACAATGTTTGTGTGTGTCTTGTTGTGCCAATTTCCTGTATTACCAAATGAGGAGAGTTACAAACCACACACCAGTCAGAGTTATACTTAAATGTCATCTTTAATAATATGAGCTTTACCATAGCCCTGTGACTTTCAACAATTCACTATCTATAATGAATTGTTAAGAGTTAAGAGTCCCAACATAATGACAACTGAGATCTTTTATAGCAAAGATACACCCCTCTCAACTTACATGATGAACCACAGATCTTAGGAACTCTTCACAAAGGGCATTTTGCTTGAGAAAGGAGTATCCCTTAGCCAGATTGCATTCGCTATAAATTATCGCTCAGTTTGGTCTCTAAAACAAGGTTCTAATCTCATTCCTGGTACTTCATAGTACCAAAACATTACCTCATCCAAGGCATAACTCAATTGTCAACTCTATATACTCCCATCTCAAGTAAACCTGCCTCTTCGCCCCACTCATGGACAAGCTCAATGAGGGGAGTGACTTGCGCACAGACATTGTGGAGCCAAGAGATAATTGGTTCCCCCTTAATCACGCCATCCCTTCACATGGTTTAACAGATACATTCACATATGAAGACAATGTTCCATTCTGTACTCCTCCCTTTCTGATATTCTGCATATTACCAGAGCCATGTAAAAGACAAGCCTGACCTCTCCCCTCTCTGGGCCCCAAGTGACTGAGCCCTAGCTGAGAAGGGAAAAGTGCAACTGCCAAAAGTATAGTCCAAAGGGATACATTCTAATGAGAAGTATCTCACATAAGCATATTATGTAAATAAAACATCTTATTTATCTATGTTACCCAACTTATTCTGATTCATCCGCCACAGTCTGTAAATTGTTGTTCATTTGTATCTGGCTTGTGTAATTTTTTGTAAATAAATAACAAAATGAATAATAAGAAGTAATGTGGATGTCATTAGTTTAAAGTTGATTCCAGTCAAGATAATTCAAAGATAATGACCCCCCCCCCTTGAATGATGATGATTAAACAGCCTTTCTTGTGCTGTCTGACAAGGCGTAGGTGTCCTTCAATCTGCCTGTTAAAACAGCATTTCTCAGGGTGGGGACCTCTGCAAAAGGCATGTATGTGTCTCCTGTTGAAACCAAGCAGAGGGAAATGTCAGTTTGTTGCTTTAAACATTTTGACTGCAAAAAAAGACAACCTGGAACATCACCAATATCTAATTCTATAGGACCAAGAGGAATCAGTTGCAACCCACCAGTGGACCACAAGCATTAGAATTCCTGCAGGGGAGAGTGAAGTAAGTTGAGCCAATGTCAAGTTGAGCAAATGTAAGTGTTTTCTACCCAAGCGTGATGCAAGGCATTATCGCTGGGATACGAGGTAACAACAGGGGCTGGCCTATGTTAAAATTGTTTTAAAAAGTACAAAGTGTTTGTTAGGTGTTAAGCCTGTGTTAAAATATTACTAAAATACAAAAAAAGCTATTGTGATTGTGTTGAATTGTGTTTGGGAAATAAAAACTTTAAAAAAGGTAGTGGTAATATTTAATTCAGTACAGACATTTGTAGGTGGCTTAACTTACCCTGTCCCAAGGCTCAACTTACTCCATACCCGGGGTATGGACAAGCTATGTTTTCAAAACTGTTTACATGAATTCTGATTATTTCCAGGGATACACAACATCCTGAAATATACACTATATATACAATTTGTGGATTCGGCTATTTCAGCCACACCCGTTGCTGACAGGTGTATAAAATCGAACACACAGCCATGCAATCTCCATAGACACAAATTGGCTGTAGAATGGCCTTACTGAAGACCTCAGTGACTTTCAACGTGGCACCGTCATAGGATGCCACCTTTCCAACAAGTCAGTTCATCAAATTTCTGCCCTGCTAGAGCTGCCCCGGTCTGTAAGTGCTGTTACTGTGAAGTGGAAATGTCTAGGTGCAACAAAGGCTCAGCCGCGAAGTGGTAGACCACACAAGCTCACAGAATGGGACTGCCGAGTGCTGAAGCATGTAGCGCTTAAAGATCGTCTGTCTTCGGTTGCAACACTCACTACGGAGTTCCAAACTGCCTCTAGAAGCAACGTCAGCACAATAACTGTTCGTCGGAAGCTTCATGAAATGGGTTTCCTTGGTCGAGCAGCCGAACACAAGCGTCGGCTGGCGTCGGATGATGTGGTGTAAAGCTCGCTGCCATTGGACTCTGGAGCAGTGGAAATGCGTTCTCTGGAGTGATGATTCACGCTTCACCATCTGGCAGTCCGACGGACCAATCGGGGTTTGGCGGATGCCAGGAGAACGCTACCTGCCTGAATGCACAGTGCCAACTGTACAGTTTGGTGGAGGAACTGTTTTTTTTTTATGGTTCAGGCTACAGCATACAATGACATTCTAGACGATTCTGTGCTTCCAACAAGTTGGTGAAGGCCCTTTCCTGTTTCAGCATGACATTGCCCCCTGTGCACAAAGCGAGGTCCATACAGAAATGGTTTGTCGAGAACGGTGTGGAAGAACTTGACTGGCCTGCACAGAGCCCTGACCTTAACCCCATCAAACTCTTTGTTAGAAAGAATAATATATTTCCCTTGACGGAGTGATGCTGAATGTAAAAAATGGCTCCACTTACCCCACTCTCCCCTACAGATATTCCTATTCAAGCAACATTTCGTAGTGGTTGGGTGGACCATTTGGTATAATGTTCCAGGACTTCTCCTAGCTCACCGTATGGCAGGCCCTGCTTTCTCCTGGACTGCTCAGTGTCGAAGAACGTCTCATGCTTCTCCCAGTGCTGGTCACATGAAGCACACAGGAAGCTGGACTGGAAGATAACACAGCGACATCCTGGGGGCCATAAGACACCATTGCACACTGGAGTAAACATGGCGGCGGAGAAGAAGGCAAACGTTTTACATGCCCCCAGCCGATTGTGTTTTTTGTTTGTTTATTTGCATTGTTTGCAACTAAATTTTTATATCTTATATTTTTACTTATTTTGTACATAATGTTGCCGCTACCGTCTATTATGACCCAAAATAACTTCTTGACATCAGGACTGCGATTACTCACCAAGGACTAGCAGAATCCTTTTTTTCATTTCACGACTCTGACGAGCCCGACGCGAAGGATATATTGCTTCCTCGGGAACAGACCCGATCCCCGGGATCTGCGTGAAGAGGAGACGGAGAAAGAGGGGCCGAAGGGCGGGCTGCCTTCTGAGAATTCGTAGGTGATCGAATAAACCCCCACTTCCCTCCATTCTACTAGCAAACGTGCAATCTTTGGAGAATAAAATCTACGAGTTACGCGGAAGATTAAACTACCAACGGGACATAAAAAACTATAACATCGTGTGCTTCACAGAGTCGTGGCTGAACGACGACAATATCAACATACAGCTGGCTGGTTATACGATGTACCGGTAGGATAGAACAGCGGTGTCTGGTAAGACAAAGGGCGGCGGACTATGTATTTTTGTAAATAACAGCTGGTGCACAATATCAAAGGAAGTCTCGAGCTATTGCTCGTCTGAGGTAGAGTATCTCACGATAAGCTGTCGACCACACTACCTACCGAGAGAGTTTTCATCTGTATTCTTTGCAGCTGTTTACATACCACCAGAGTCAGAGGCTGGCACTAAGACAGCATTGAATGAGCTGTATTCCGCCATAAGCAAACAAGAAAATGCTCCCCCAGAGGCGGCGCTCCTAGTAGCCAGGGACATTAATGCAGGGAAACTTAAATACGTTTTATCAAATTTCTATCATCCTGTTAAATGTGCAACCAGAGGAAAAATAATTCTGGATCACCTATAATCCACACACAGAAAGCTTTCCCTCGCTCTCCATTTGGCAAATCTGACCATAATTCTATCCTCCTGATTCCTGCCTACAAGCAAAAATTAAAGCAGGAAGCACCAGTGACGAGATCAATAAAAAAGTGGTCAGATGAAGCAGATGCTAAGCTACAGGACTGTTTTGCTAGCAGAGACTGGAATATGTTCAGAGATTCCTCCGATGGCATTACATCAGTCACTGGCTTCATCAATAAGTGCATCGATGACATCGTCCCCACAGTGACCGTATATGCACATACCCCAACCAGAAGCCGTGGATTACAGGCAGTATCCGCACTGAGCTAAAGGCTAGAGCTTCCGCTTTCAAGGACTGGGACTCTAACCCAGAAGCTTATAAGAAATCCCGCTATGCCCTCTGACGAACCATCAAACACTTCAGGGCGAGTGCGGGGAGCAGGCACAGGACGTACCTGACTGGGAAGGCGCACTTGAGGGAGCGTGCGAGGAGCAGGCACAGGACGTACCGGACTGGGGACACGCACTTCAAGGCGAGTGCGGGGAGCAGGCACAGGACGTACCTGACTGGGAAGGCACACTTGAGGGAGAGTGCGAGGAGCAGGCACAGGACGTACCGGACTGGGGACACGCACTTCAGGGAGAGTGCGAGGAAGAGGCACAGGACGTACTGGGCTGTGGAGGCGCACTGGAGACCTGGTGCGTAGAGCTGGCACAGATGGTGCCGGAACGATGACACACTCCGCACTGTGAGTGCGATGACCTAGCACCGAACGTACTGGGCTGTGGAGGTGCACTGGAGACCTGGTGCGTAGAACCGGCACAAATTGTACCAGAACAATGACACACTTCACATGGCGAGTGCGGGGAGCTGGCACAGGACGTACTGGGCTGTGTATGCGCACTGGAGACCTGGTGCGTAGAACCGGCACAAATTGTACCGGAACGGTGACACACACTTCAAGGCGAGTGCGTGGAGGAGACACAGGACGTACCGGACTGTGGAGGCGCACTGGAGACCAGATGCGTGAAACCGGTGCAGATGACACCGGACTGGTGTCACGCTCATCAGCACGCCCACGCTGCAGCACTCTCATCGCCACCACCTCTCTCCAGAATCTTTCATCGAGTTCCTCCTTCGACTCCCTGACGGTCTTTGGCTCATTCCTCCACCCGTGTGCCCCCCCCCCCCCCCCAAAAAAAAACATAATTTGGGCTGTCTTTTGGGCTTACTCTGTGGCCGCGAACCCCGGCGTCGTCGCTGTCCTCCCTTCTCTCCCTGCGTCTGCTTCCACGGAAGGCTTTCGTCTCCAGCGATAATTTCCTCCCAAGTCCAGTATGTCTTCTCCTCCTTTATCTCCTCCCAAGCCCAGGATACCTTCTCTTCCTGGACACGCTGCTTGGTCCTGTTGTGGTGGGATCTTCTGTCCGGATCATCGTACGAACTGGGAATATACTCAGACCAACGTGCAGCGTGATTTGGGTTCCACATTTTTAATAAAGGAAACTCACAAAAACAATAAACAGCAAACGAAATGTGAAGTCACGAAGTGCTCACAGGCAACTACACACAAACAAGATCCCACAAAACACAGTGGTGAAATGGCTGCCTAAATAGAGAGCCTTTTATTCTCTATTTTGGCTAGGTCGGGGTGTGACTAGGGTGGGTGATCTAGTGTGTTGATTTCTGTGTTGGCCTGGTATGGTTCCCAATCAGAGGCAGCTGTTTATCATTGTCTCTGATTGGGGATCATATTTAGGCAGAGTTTCCTTTATTAAAAATGTGGAACCCAAATCACGTTGCACGTTGGTCTGAGTATATTTCCAGTTCGTACGACGATCGTGACAGTACTATTGTTTGTACAGATGAACGTACCTTCAGGCCTATGGAAATTGCTCCCAAGGATGAACCAGAGTGGTGGAGGTCTACAATTTTTTTTCTGAGGTCTTGGCTGATTTATTTTGATTTTCCCATGATGTCAAGCAAAGAGGCACTGAGTTTGAAGGTAGGCCTTGAAATACATCCACAGGTACACCTCCAATTTACTCAAATTATGTCAATTAGCCTATCAGAACCTTCTAAAGCCGCGACATCATTTTCTGGAATTTTCCATGCTGTTTAAAGGCACAGTCAACTTAGTGTATGTAAACTTCTGACCAACTGGAATTGTGATACAGTGAATTATAAGTGATAATCTGTCTGTAAACAATTGTTGGGAAAATTACTTGGGTCATGCACAAAGTAGATGTCCTAACCGACCAAAACTATAGTTTGTTAACAAGAAATTTGCGGAGTGGTTGAAAAACGAGTTTTAATGACTCCAACCTAAGTGTATGTAAACTTCCGACTCCAACTGTATGTGAGAATGCTATTCATTGACTACAGCTCAGCGTTCAACACCATAGTGCCCTCAAAGCTCATAAATAAGCTAAGGACCCTGGGACTAAACACCTCCTTCTGCAACTGGATCCTGGACTTCCTGACGGGCTGCCCCCAGGTGGTAATGGTAGGTAGCAACACATCCGCCACACTGATCCTCAACACAGGGGCCCCTCAGGGGTGCGTGCTCAGTCCCCTCCTGTACTCCCTGTTCACTCATGACTGCACGGCCAGGCACGACTCCAACACCATCATTAAATTTGCTGATGACACAACAGTGGTAGGCCTGATCACCGACAACGATGATGCAGCCTATAGGGAGGAGGTCAGAGACCTGGCGAGACCTGGTGTGGTGCCAGGACAACAACCTCTCCCTCATCGTGATCAAGACTAAGGAGATGATCGTGGACTACAGGAAAAAGAGGACCGAGCACGCCCCATTCTCATCAACGGGGCTGCAGTGGAGCAGGTTGAGAGCTTCAAGTTCATTGGTGTCCACATCACCAACAAACTAACATGGTCCAAGCACACCAAGACAGTCGTGAAGAGGGCACGACAAAACCTATTCCCCCTCAGGAGACTGAAAACATTTGGCATGGGTCCTCAGATCCTCAAAAGGTTCTACAGCTGCACCATCGAGAGCATCCTGACTGGTTGCATCACTGTCTGGTATGGCAACTTCTCAGCCTACGAACGCAAGGCACTACAGAGGGTAGTGCCTAAAGCCCAGTACATCACTGGGGCCAAGCTTCCTGCCATCTAGGATCTCTATAGTAGGCGTGTCAGAGGAAGGCCCTAAAAATTGTCAAAGACTCCAACCACCCTAGTCATAGACTCTTCTCACCTACCGCACGGCAAGCGGTACCGGAGCACCAAGTGTAGGTCCAAGAGGCTTCTAAACAGCTTCTACCCCCAAGCCACAAGACTCCTGAACATCTAGTCAGATGGCTACCCAGACAATTTGCATTGCCCCCCCCCCCCCACCCCCTCTTTACACCACTGCTACTCTCTGTTGTCATCTATGCATTGTCGCTTTAATACCTCTACCTACATGTACATGCTACCTCAACTAACCGGTGACCCCGCACATTGACTCTGTATCGGTTGCCCCCTGTATATAGTCTCGCTATTGTTAATTTACTGCTGCTCTTTAATTACTTGTTACTTTTATCTCTTATTCTTATCCGTATTGTTGGTTAGGGGCTCGCAAAAAAACTGTATTGTTGGTTAGGGGCTCGCAAGTAAGCATCTCACTGTAAGGTTGTATTCGGCGATGTGACTAATAAAATGTGATTTGATTTATCGCATGTGAGGGTTCCATGAAACAAAGTGAAACCCTATCAAACTGTACTACTGGGTCCTGGCCCACCATTTGGGAAATCTATGAACACATACAGTCCTGTCATTTATGTTTGCAATTATTACATCATTGAGCGGCTGACATGTCCATTTATTGTTCACTACCGTACCTCCCACCCTGCAGGAGTGTCCTGCCCTGGGAGAGTGTTGCTGGTGGGGGTGTTTGCAGCGACAGAGGGCCCTCCAGACCTGGGAGTCAAACCCAGGTCTCCCTCTAACCCATGGCTCCCCCACCTCTTCTGGACGGGACGGCATGAAGGCAAAGGCCCCGCAGCTACAGGACGGGACCAAGCAGGGCACACGCACACTGGAGCCTGACGCACACACACAGACACACCATTATGTAATAAAAAACTAGTTTAAGTACACTGGTGTAGACCAGGCACATGCACACACATACACCGTACTATTTTTTTAATCAATTTTTAGACAGATGGTCTGTACCTGTGTATTTCCCATGCTCATACAGGTGATGTCCACAGAAGCACATGGAGGAGTCACCCACTCTAAAACAATCCCAGGTCAAGTCTGGACATCTCCAGCCCACATACACACCTGAATACAACACCACCACAGAGCAGAGACATCACAAATACTGTAGGAGCCTTTCTGTTAGTTGTAAATAGGGAATGTGAGCAGAGGATGGTGGTACCTGTCTGTATAGCTTTCAGTGCTGCCTCTCTCTCAGGGCCAAGGAGGTCCTTGACCTTTTGTCCAGGCCTCTGTGTGTGACTGTGTATCCACTTGGGAACTGCCACTGTTCCATTGGTATCTGTAGATACTGAGGTACAGTCGGACAGGGAGTAAAGGTAAACAAGGCAAAGACATCACAAGACAGTTTGGTTGTATCAAGTTTCTCTCTGTGTGCGTCTGTGTGTGTGTCCCAGCTAGCACATTTGGTTCCTTGGAAGTTGTGGGAACGTATATTTTTGGTTTCCCATTGGTTCTGGGAACGAAGCCATATGTTTCCTGACCAGTAAAATTGAAAGCTTTTTAAACATTCTGAGAACGGAAGTGAAAATTTTGCCTGTTCTTGGAACCTTCATTTTTAGGTTGCAGGGAGGTTCTGAGAACGTTTTACTATGGTTCCCTGAAATTTTTCCTGGGAGGCTTTATTAACTTTCTGAGAAGGGAAATTATAGGTTATTTTAAGGTAATGTCACAATAAGACTTTTAATAACACTGCTAGCTTATTTTGGGTTTACTGTTTTGATCTCCAAGCACGGATAGGACACAATACATTTAATTTGCTTTGGCATTAATCATGCAAACATATTTATTTTCTATTGTGGCACGGCATCAGAGATTCGAACCTATGATCTTCTGTTCTCTATCCATGAGTTTAGAACCAAAATGGCATTAGCATGACATGTTTTTAAAGTCATACAAAGCTGTTCATTTTAGTCTATTCCAACAGACCCCATTTCAAAGGAAACAAGCACTCATTAAGATCAGGTGTGGCCAATTAGTGGGCGCAGCCAACACACATGAACACACTTAACAAGATAAAGGATAGAGCGTTTTGTTGATGCTGAGAACGGAATGTATATGTTTTTAAATAACATTCTTAGAACGATCTCTGAAGTTTTTGTAACGTTTTCTGAACAATGAGAACATGACTTTAAATAGAACCATGAGGAAACGTTACGCTGAGTACTAAAATTCCCACAGAATAACATTGTGCTGAGAATAAATGTGCTGAGAATGTTCCAAAGCCAAGCAACTATCCTGCGCCATACCCAGAAAATTGTGAGAAGGTTGTGTGCAAAATAACTGACTACCACACGTTTACCAAGCTCTAAGAAACATATGGTTCTCAGAACCTGATGTTCTAGCTGGGGTGTGTGTGTGTGTGTATGCATGTGTGCTGCCTACCTGCAGGGCTAAGGTGGACTGGCCTTGCCACTACACTGTGACGGAGTTTCTCCTTCCTTTTCCCTGAGCTGGTCACCAGACCTCTGTTCTGCAAACCTTGGTCCTCAGAAGCCATTCATAAGCACTAACACACGGACTAACTGTGACAAACAAGAGGTAATACAAACACACACAACAGGTGGCCAAAATGGACACAAACAGGGAATCTAACAAACATAGGCCCACTCACAAGAGCTGACAGACATGAACAGTGAATCAAACATTTACAATCTTCTTCAGACAATTCTTTTGTTTAACTGTCTATTCTCACTTACCTTCAATAGGTGCAGTAGACAGCAGACTTTAGTTAAGTTACCTAAGTTGTTGATCACGTTACTATGGAGACAGATAATCAAGACTTGCAAGTAGCAGTGTAGCACTACAAACTAGATGGTAATTTCCCATGAAGAAACATTTTGTGACTTGCTTCAGCTCTTTAAAAGTATTTTTGTGGTAGTTGAAGAAGTTTTAAACTTTTTTCTCAAGTGAAGCAGTGGAATATAATCAAAGTGAAATATATTAAAATATCTGGTCTGATTACTTTAATAAAATACTATATCAACATTACTTTTGAATGTGGGCCTGTCATGCCAAATAATGTCTCCCGGCCAAATAGTGTCCCCCTCTACCTCTCCTTTGAGAGTAATTCTGAGGTAATAATTTATGCGGTGAAATAGATCTATAACTGCCTGCATCCTCCTACGAGGTAAAATAGAGCCAAGCAACCAGCATAGCAACAGACGCTTTGGTTCATTATGTAATCCGGTCAGAATGTTGAAAGTTTTGGCAACAGTCCTAGCAACAGAAGCTAGAACTCATCGAATCCCATTGTGACGTAGAGGGCGACACTATTTGGCATGAAAGGCCCCCTTACGAAAAAAATTGTAGTCATAGTGCAGTATAACTGCAGTACACTGCAGTATAAATGCAGTTCGAGTGCACTATGACTGCAGTATGGTGCAAACACTGCATCCAAAATAAGCTATTTTTACTGAAGTAATTTTGCAGTGTTACTGCAGTTAGAGTGCAGTATAAATAACTGTGCTCCCCATTACTATCGTTTGACATTTTTCAAAGTTCCAGTTATATTCAACAGCGGGAAGTTAGCTTAATGAAACTAGTTGATGCGGTTCTAAAACAGCTTTACCTCTTGATTGGTAGAAGATCATTCGGTTCTGATTTCAGATTTCAATAGCAGAGAAGTAGACAAAGATTTAATACTTTTTTCCTAAGTTGTTGGGAAAGTGGTCAAAGTAGCTGATTTGTGTCAAAAGTTACATTGTTTACTGTGAATAGAATGTTGGAAGTCTGGGAGTTTGTAACAATGGGACCTTTAGAATGCTGAAGAAATCCCATAAGTGGATGGAGGACACAAAGATGGACAAAAAAGCTTAATAGTTAAAAAAGTATAAAAGATATCAAAATGTTCCTGACCAGTCTACATGTTTTTACATTTAAATGGCGTTTCTAGCTTAAACGTGTAAGAAAAGTAGCGTTCCAAAGAATAATTGTAAGTGAGAAATAAGTTGTACATTACTAAAAATAGAGTAGTCTCGTAATACACAGACATGTTTTTAAAAATGATACTTTTTAATGACAATGCTGGTTTGTATGACAGGTGTTATTGTAGCATAAGAAAAGCAGAAGCACTCAATTGGCATTTTACTTTCAAATTGGTTTATTACTTTATAATATAAACAAATACTATCTGTATTAAAACCAAGAAAACAATGATTGCCAAGATTTGATTACAAAACATATCTGTGCAAATAAGGTCATTAGTTTGCCAAACAGTTTCCCCCTAACCCCTCATCTCATTCACAGAACAGAAGATGAGACCACCCACTCAACTGGAGTATTCCCCAGATTCACCTGAGTGTGGTCTGGTCGAGATGTGCAACAGAAACAGAATACAGGTATTTGCGTGATAAGTAATATTATAATCAGTTAATTAAGAGGAAATGACATCACTACTACACTAATAGTCTACACGCCAGTGCTTGCTTTCATATGCTGTGGGTCTTACCAAATAGCAGGACTGGGGTTAATACATTGAAACTCAGGGAATGAAAAAGGACATTTGGTTAATGAATCGAAGCAAAAATATTGTCAAATCCAATTAATAAATTAGATGGAATTTATATGCAATTGACCCACCCCTGCCTAATTAAAATGTCTGTATAGCAGGCTATTGAGGGTTATCTAGAAACATGGGTGTCATCTGGGTGCCAGTCTGTCCCTGCTTAAGTATACTTATAGTAGCTAGATACAGTAGTACGTATGTTGAACAATACAGCAGTCAGGTAGAGTGAGAGAATGCAGCATCTCAGATTGCTATAGAATAGTATGTGGTTCCCTCGTCCAGAGAAAGTGGAGCAGCCATTGGTTAACAGGTCTTGCAGGTTTAAGTCTTGCAGAAAAACAAAGAGTCCTCAACAAGGCAATGTGGTGATATTATCCAGCGGGAAGTGAAAAGTGCTGCGGCTGGAAAGGATGTTTGTGTGTGTACAACAACTCTGTGTGTATGAAGGGGATGACAAGGCATAATCTTGTATCTCTGTCTCAAACATTCTCACACACACACACACACACACACACACACACACACACACACACACACACACACACACACACACACACACACACACACACACACACACACACACACACACACACACACACAAAACCCTATTGTTATCTCTCCTCCATGCACACACCTACTACAGTATTTTGCGATTGATTCACTGCTGTACAGTTCAAGGCCCGTGCTGAAACACTGCCATTCATATTGGAAGGACATTTTGCACACTGTGAGGTATTGACTTAGGGCCCTATCCCAATCTGGGAAGCAGGCTTGCCAGTTACGTCAAAGACAACATTTTTACCTGTGTGACAATTCAAATGACAGTTGAAGAATAATTATGTTTTTGACATATTCAGACGTCAAACCAAGTGAAAGGTTTCAGTGAATAGAGCCCTTGTGTTCAGTGAGTCTTCACTATGGCAGAGTGTACATTGTAGACTGAAAACTGTGAAGTTGTTAAGTAGAGGTGAGAGAATGGAATTCCTTAAAAAGGGAATCGCTCAAAATAGTGCCAAATGGCAACAAAAAGGAATAACTTTAAATGACAACATCGATCTAAAATATTTCCTAAATAATTTGCAGTCAAACCTTGAGATAACAAAAAGGCTACTAAAGACGACCATAAACATATGAAATAAAGTGGGAGACATAATAGCGATTAATTTACCAGTAAGGATAGTAGTGCTTTAAAAAAAAGTACATTATGATTACGTGTTGTTCTCCAGAGATGATTGATAGCGTAGCGTTCATTTGTAGCGTCAACTCTGATAGGTCCTGGCAGTTCTACCAGTCCATCAGCTGGCTAATGAGCTTGCAGCTATCACCTCAGTGTCCTCCCACACGTGTATGTGCCCAATAGGACTGCAGGGTATCTCTGGGTTGGTAGGAAAGGGTTACATTCTCAACACACATCAGTCTTTCCTCTCCCTCGTCCCCTCCCCTACCCGTTGCTCATAATAATGCCCACACGGAGGTCCTGTTGGTGTGGAGCGTTGAGTTCTCCTAGTGAGTTCTCCTGAGATCTCATAGTGACGTCTCTCATTGCCATGTATTCTTGTGAGTTCGCATAGTGATGTCCAGTGAGTTCGCATAGTGATGTCTGGTGAGTTCTCATAGAGATGTCTGGTGAGTTCTCATAGAGATGTCTGGTGAGTTCTCATTAGGGCATCTCATCAGTTCTCATAGGGACGTCTCATTGGTGTGTGGCCGTGAGTTCTCCTCCTCCAGCAGGGCGATGCGTTGTTTGAG
This sequence comes from Salvelinus fontinalis, assembly GCF_029448725.1. Taxonomy (NCBI): domain Eukaryota; kingdom Metazoa; phylum Chordata; class Actinopteri; order Salmoniformes; family Salmonidae; genus Salvelinus; species Salvelinus fontinalis. The sequence continues at coordinate 25,541,928 of NC_074685.1, read as the reverse complement.
CATGCGGACGTGGGTCTCGTGGCGCTCCACCATGGCCATCATTTGAGCCTCCAGCTTTTTCAGCTTGCCCTGGTGCTTCTTCTTGGCCTTCTCGTATGCTGCCACCAGGTTACTAGAGAAAGAGAGAGAAAGGGAAAGAGAGAGTCAAATGGCTAGACAGGACAATGCAGACAGACAGATGGATGGACTGGCTTCAGTTGGTTCTGATTTGGTGAGTTCAGTCACAGAGAAAGAGGGGTTGCTGAGGGGTTGCAGTGAAAGTGAAATAGTGAGATGTAGTAATTAACTTTAATGTGTTTAGGAGGAAAATTGTGTTTATGCAATCCATAAAGAATAGTGTTGTTCTATATGAATTCACCCCCTTTCCCACTAGATGGCCATGCTGTATTACAAAACAAAACAATGGCAGAAAAAAAATAAGAAAGGGTCTGAATGCAAATAGCTGAACTGTATTAATTTTTCCAAGACCTTTACATTCTTTATCTATTGGTAGTCATAAACAAGCCCCCACATGCACACAATTAAGTCTTAATAGCAATAAACATTTTCACTTTTAGTCACTAAACATATTTCCTCCCCTCCTGTGTGTGTTGTCATGGTTACCTGTTGGCCCGTTTGAGGTCGTTGACGAACTCGGCACTCTGTTGGTGGCGGACCTCGCTGCTCTTGGTTAGTCTCTCCAGCGCTGACACCAGCTCCTGGACACGCCCCTTCAGCTTCTTCTCTCTGAGACATACACACACACGGGATGAGTCAGGAAGACACACACACCAGACCTAGGTAGAAAATGGTTGTATTTTTGTAATTTACTTAAATACCAACTTTTCAAATACTCAAGGTAGTCGAATATACAGCAGTTTATGTAAGGTTTCAACTAAAAGCCAACTATTTTCTTTGATATTCAAATACAGGTATCAGAAAAACAAATCATATTTGGAAGTATTTTGAATACCTCTCAGAAAACGAAATAATATGTGAAGGTATGTGAATATTTGCAAGTTATTTGAAAATAAAACAAATATTTATTTGATGGCTGCCAACTATTTGATGAAGAACCAAAAACTACAACAGTTAGTTGAATTAGTCTAAATATATGATCATAAGCACATGGTTTGGAGGGCTCTTAGATGTTCATCTTTATATAGCCTATAATTAAATACATGAGGGACATGGAATCAACTCATCATTCGAGTAGACCACTTTTGCAGCTTCAAAATGACTAACAAATATATGTTCATAATGAGTGAGACATAAGGTAGTACAGTAACACTTGACATCCAGTTCCTATACTGGTGAAGTAACTTTATTATTACAATAGTGATTATTACAATAGCAACATTATGGTCACATAGGACTTTGGAAATGGCTTTATAATTGCATAATACTGGAGTTTTTACACGAGTGGAATAAGTAAGTCACTATTCCTCTTGTGTATAGTAGTTACAAAAACTTGCAGCTTGTTGCTATGCAATTAAAATGCAATTACCAAGGTATAATGCAACAACATGCTAATAAAATGTTGTTCCTAATGTAATTACCGTTTTATTACACAGGCACAAGAACTGTTTCATGTTAAGTGTTACTGAGAATTCTAACAGTAACAAAATATGGCTATTAAGTGTCTAAAGGAAACTAAATATCCCCAAACTGCCTTCTTGAATCAACTATAGCCAAGGTAGGTGGAAAATCATGCTAGTTTGTATTCTGAGTAAGCTATACCACTGTTCCTAGGCCGTCATTGTAAATAAGAATTTGTTCTTAACTGACTTGCCTAGTTAAATAAAGGTTAAATAAAAAAAAATAAAAAAACATATGGTATAGTGTGTTTGAAACAAGAACACTTACCCTCAGATGGACAAAGAGGTTGGAATTTGTGTTTTCACAAACTTGCTGTGTTTGCAAATGTATTTGCAATGTTTGCAAATGTATTTGAATTACTCTGCAGTATTTTCAGGTATCATATAATGTATTATAGCATTCTACCTTTTCAGTGGCATGTTGAAAGAGTCAAACAGTAGTTGAGCAATACAAGTTATTTATACTTATCTGTACAAAATATCACTGCTTTGACTTGATTATGTACACTTGGGGCAATGGACATTCAGGAGAATGGACATTTACAAAATATTCAGATGGAAATGTGTTGTGTAGATCAAATATGACTGTCAGATAGATTGGAATAGTATGCAATTATGTGTGCTCTATTCATTCTATTTCCATATTCAACATGCAGTTCCAGATACAGCCCTGCCATTAGTTGAAGGCAGCCAATTCAATAATTGCAGAAAAGTCGTCACTTCCTTTAAAGCTGCAATATGTAACCTTTTGGGAAACCCGACCAAATGCACATATAAATATGTGTTATAGATGTGTCACTCATTGAACGCAAGTATAAGAAGCGGTAGATCTGTTCTATGTGCACTATGCTTCCTGCTCTTACTTTCGGGTTTCAAACTGCAGAAAATATTATAGTTTTGGTTCTGGAAAATATATTTCACAGCGGTTTAGATGGTACAATGATTTACTACACTATACTTACTTGTTTTGTCACAAACTGAAATTAGGCAAACTATTAGAATTTTACAACCAGGAAATGGCAGAGCGATCTGTATCTGTATTCATTTTTTTTTATTTTTTTTTATTTTTTATAAATATTTGCTTTCTCAGATCTGTATTCAGATAGTTGTAGTCACCTCCAAAGTAACTATTTGTTCCCCTGAAAACAAAAATCTTTACACAAAGCATAGCTAGAATTATAGTTATCCCAGGTCTCTCACACACACACACACACACACACACACACACACACACACACACACACACACACACACACACACACACACACACACACACACACACACACACACACACACACACACACACCTTCTCTCTAAGACTGTCACGTTCTGACCATAGTTCTTTTGTATTTTCTTTGTTTTAGTATGGTCAGGGCGTGAGTTGGGTGGGTTATCTATGTTTTGTGCTTCTATGTTGGGTTTGTCATTTGGCCTGATATGGTTTTCAATCAGAGGCAGGTGTTAGTCATTGTCTCTGATTGGGAACCATATTTAGGTAGCCTGTTTTCTGTTGTGTTTTGTGGGTGATTGTCTATGTCACTTGATGTTGCATGTCTGCACTCGGTTTCATTAGCGTCACGGTCGTTTGTTATTTTGTTTAGTTTGTATAGTTAGTTTAAGTGTTCTTCGTTTAATAAATAGAAGAATGGATTCACATCGCTGCGTTTTGGTCCTCCTCTCTTTCTCACTTAGACGATCGTGACAAAGACACACACACACTTCACGGTCACCACACACACGTTTGTTTTACTATCCTTGTAGGGACCAAATAATTGATTCCAATTCCAAATCCTAATTTCCCTAACCCTAACCCCTAAAATAGCCTTTTTCCTTGTGGGGACCGGTGAAATGTCCCCGAATCTTCCTTGTTTTACTATTCTTATGAGGACTTCTGGTCCCCACAAGGATAGTAAAAACAAAGACCACACACACACAGTGTGTTGGGTTTCTTACCGTCTCAGTGCGCTGGTGAGCTCTGCTGCCAGGTCGCTGTCATTAAGTGTCCTCAGATCTGACAAGCTGATGGCTGGAGAGTCTCCACAATCCTGGAAAATAACACTTCCATGAGGAGGAGCTGGTCTACAACCCCACAGTGCTACTAATGACCATTCTCAGACAAGGCCTGGTGACGTGATGGGCGGAGGTGATTAGGTTGCCTACAGATTCAAGACTTAAAGTGATCAAGTTAACATTGGCCTCAATCACTCTAATTCAATACCATAACACACAACAGAACAAGGAAAAGAGCTCAAGACACCATTACATAATCAGTCATATAACTAAATCACATTAATAAACCAAGCCCATGTCACCAATCCCAAAACATTGATTACTCCGAAGGACATTCCCTCTCAGACCTGCCAGAGAAGGATGAGTTGCCTCTAAAGACAGTGATCTAAGGTCAGCTCTGCATGTCTCAACACACTGGTTGACGTTACGATTTGGAGAGGGTAATCTGATCCTAGATCTGTGGTTAGGTGCAACGTTTACCTCAAGCTGTTACATGCACACCCGGTTCATGAGGTGGCAGCACTACCACTTCAACCTATTATCCCAGTGTATTTGCCCTACACCTGGACTACATAATAATACAGCCTGATTCACAACGGACAAGCATGTCAGAGCATTCATTTAGCATGCTACATGACTTATCGAGTTACAGGTATGCTGTCATACTTTCAGGGCCTGCTATGCTGCTAGCCTGATTTTATTACAGGGCTGTTGATAGATATTGGAACATGGCTTCCATTAAAGCTAGTGGAGAAATGGATATAGGAAGAGACCAGGGAGGAGGGGAAGATACTAGGAGATGCTGGTTAGTGTTTTGTTGGTGTGTGTGTTGGGTAATAGCCTTTGTGCTGTGTGAACTATGCTTGATTGGGCTTGCAGTGTTTGTGTGTGCATGATGAATGGCTCTGACAGAGTGGAATGATGGTGTGTGTGTGTGTGTGTGTGTGTGCATGTGAGTGAGTGAGTGTATGTATACTCTCCCACAGCAGGAGGTGTGTGAGCCTATTAGTCTTCCCAGTGTGCGAGATCCAATCAAGCAGGCCATTTCTAGACCCTAACAATGAGAACTGGTCTGTAGATATAAAAGGTGGCTGGTTTGAAAAGGACAGAGAAGGGTGAAAGGCAATAATAGCCGCTGCTCTGGCTTTCACTCTGAAAAGCACCTTCATTTACAGATGGTCCTGTGATTGGCATCTTCAATGCCGGTTGCTCCTAGCAACCGAGGATTAAGCTTTATTGAACCAAAGGAGCTACGGTGATAGCAGGGAGTGGGGGGGGGGTGTATATATGTTATGTGTGTGTGAATACAGATGGAGAGGTGTGTGTGCATACATAGAGGTGTGTGTGTCTACATGCCTAGAGATGTGAAGTGCATGTGTTCATGTATGGAAGGACACTGTTATCGTATCCAGTGGATTATAAGGTTAATGTAGTGCCACCAGCATTGGAAGCTCAAGGCTGTGATCAGAGAAAAGCACACCTGTGTTCTCCCTTTCTTAATCTTGGCAACACACTGACAGCTGATCTCTATCTATCTGGATTAAAGAAATGGGTAGAGAAGACCAGGGCAGGGATGGTGTGAGGGGCTTAGCACTCTGATATGGAATTGACCTCCCAGACCTTTTGGAATTCAGGTAAAAGTCTTTGATAGTTGAGACTCTGTAAGTCCTCCTTTGTCTACTTTCTCACCCACTCCTCCCATTTTCTTATCCTCCTTTTGTCAGCTCCTGTTACGCAGTACAGTAGTACTCATTATTTATCTTAGTTTGCCTTCCTTCCTTCGCTTCTCTCTCCTCTCCCCCTTGTAATTTTCCTCCCTCTCAATAGTCCTTTCTTAAACTCTCCCTTTCTCCTCTCTCCCTCTGCAGGTCGTTTCTTTGTATTTCTGTCACTCTGTGTAGACAGTAGGACTCTCACAGACACACAGTGTCCCCGTCTCTAGGGCCCCAGCTCAGAGTGAATGACAGACAGCTCCCCAGAAGAAAACCCCAACAGAATAAGAAAGACTCCAATTATTTTAGGAGTAGAGTAGAGACCGCTTCTCACAGAGGAGATTCTCACTAACGGGAGTACTAGTGCGCCAACCGTTCTGAGTGACAGCCCCTCACAGCTTCAGGACTGTTGTCTATGGGGGCTCAAGCACCAGTCATCCCAGGAGCCAAATACATACAGACTGACAAAGTGTGTGTGTGTGTGTGTGTGTGTGTGTGTGTGTGTGTGTGTGTGTGTGTGTGTGTGTGTGTGTGTGTGTGTGTGTGTGTGTGTGAGAGAGAGAGTGAGTGAGACAGTGAGACTACTGCAAAGAGAGCAGAGAGCCTCTTCAATATTTCATGTGACTGACTGGGTCAGAGTGAGTGCTGCTGTGTACAGGAGAGACACTGTCTATAAGGTTGGTCTACAAGTCTCAATCTCAATCCAAGCCTAAACCCTGTTCTGTGGCTCTGTGGTAGACCTGTTTGGGGTTAGGGCTGGGGTTTTCGATGAGGTGGAAGAGGTCTACTTCGAGGTCGGGAATTGAGGGCGTAAATGTGGGAGCACCCTCACCCTGGCACTTGTCCCTGTTAGCGCTGGGGGTTGTTTGAGGTGAATTATTGTGTGTGTGTGTGTGTGTGTGTATGAGTGTGTGAGTGTGTGTTCTCCCTTCACCTTGGCGGCTTGGCTCTTGTCTTTACTACCACTCCCAGTGGAGCCGAGGGATCTCCTGCGCTGCTCCTGCTGCTCCTCCACCTCAGCCTTGAGGTGCTCGATGTGCACCAGGTAGGCCTGCTCCTGGGCCTCCCGCGTGCTCAGCCGCAGCTCCACCGCCTTCTTCTCCTTCTCCAGCAGGTAGAGCTGGGCCTTCAGCTCTGCCATCTCCTCCTGAGGGGGAGGAGGGAGAGAAAGAAAGGCTTAACGCACACAAGGAAAGAAAGGATTAAACAGGTTCATATACACAAGCCACAAATTATTCTGATCAAGTGATGTTAACCACATGGAAGGAAGGAAAGGGGAAAGAGGGGGAAAAAGGGAGGGAGGAAATAAGTATATAAAGAAGGAGGGAAGGAAGGAAGAAAAGAAGGGAGGGATTAACTACAGTCAGGGTTAAGTAAAGAGAGCTGATGGTGCACAGTACAGCCAATAGCAGAATGAAGGCCATGGAATTATCAATGTCACCACAACACTAAATAATGGGCAAGTCAATGTCAAACAGGGACAGTTCTGATGCAAGTCATCTTGTTTAGAGAATGTTCAGCCATCCATGGTGAGGTGAGTGTTGCAATCTTTAGTATTTCAGAGGAGAAGTGTATTCCTATTCCTGCCCTCTTATGTGGAGCCATCACCACAAGATCCTATCAACCAGACGGATCGCCAAGGTCAGGGGAGGACTAGGTTTTCATGTCATTAAAATAGGAGGACTGTGGGGACAAAGTGTCAGATTTTAACTAACTCCCTAAACTGAAGGGTACGTTTTGTGTGTTTATTCATACAAGCCTGCGTATATGCTCTCTCTCCCCTCCCTCCCTCCCTCCCTCACCTTCATGGCCATGAGCTCCTGCATCAGCACAGCGTTCTCCAGGTCCAGCCTGTGTGTGTCTCCCCGGGGCTTGATCTCCAGGCTTAGGGGGTCGACGTGAACGCTCTCCAGCTCCAGCATGGTCAGTTTGACCGCCGCGCGGTCATTCTTCAGCTGCTGCACGTAGTCCTTCAGCCGCTGCTCATCCTCCCTGGAGAAGTCAGTGTCGCATGAGCTGGCCGTGGAACTGGTGGTGCTACGCATGCACGCACACGCACACACACACACAGGTAGAGATGAGAGATAATATCATAAAATTATGCACTGTTGGATGATAACTGTAGCATCTAGAAACTAGCCTTTATATCCCCCTGAACAGTTAAGATCAGGATTAGAGAGGCTAAACTGTTCCTAGATCTGTGCCTTATGGGCAGATTCAAGCCAAAGCAAGTCTGACACATGGAGAAATTAAGTCACCAAACATTTTGCAGAAATCCAGCTAAAGACTGATACCAAACTATAGTAACCTGGTTGGACACATGACTGGATAACAACTCTTTATTATTGCCAATCAGCCTCAAATCTGTTAATTAAGAAAGATGTGTCTACGCAGATACAGTGCATTCGGAAAAAGAATTCAGACCCCTTGACTTCTTCCACATTTTGTTGCGTTACAGCCTTGTTATAAAATTGATTACATCGTTTCCCCCCCTCATCAATCTACACCCATAATGACAAAGCAAAAATAGTTTTTTTAGACATTTTTGAAAATGTATGAAATATCACATTAACATAAGTATTCAGACCCTTTACTCAGTACTTTGTTGAAGCACCTTTGGCAGCGATTACAGCCTCAAGTCTTCTTGGGTATGACGCTACAAGCTTGGCATACCTGTATTTGGAGAGTTTCTCCCACTCTTCTCTGCAGATCCTCTCAGGCTCTGTCAGGTTGGATGGGGAGTGTTGCTACACAGCTATTTTCAGGTCTATCCAAAGATGTTCGAGCGGGTTCAAGTCCAGGTTCTGGCTGTGCCACTCAAGGACATTCAGAGACTTGTCCCAAAGCCACTCCTGCATTGTCTTGGCTGTGTGCTTAGGGTCAATCTCCTGTTGGAAGGTGAACCTTCGCCCCCAGTCTGAGGTCCTGAGCGCTCTGGAGCAGGTTTTCATCAAGGATCTCTCTGTACTTTGCTCTGTTCATCTTTCCCTCGATCCTGACTAGTCTCCCAGTCTCTGCCGCTGAAAAACATCGCCACAGCATGATGCTGCCACCATCATTGGAATTCAGGCCAAAGAGTCCTTTAGGTGCCTTTTGGCAAACTCCAAGCGGGCTGTCATGTGTCTTTTACTGAGTGGCATCCGCCTGGCTACTCTACCGCCTAATTGGTGGACTGCTGCAGAGATGGTTGTCCTTCTGGAAGGTTCTCCCATCTCCACAGAGGAACTCTGAAGTTCTGTCAGTGACCATTGGGTTCTTGGTTACCTCCCTGACCAAGGCCCTTCTCCCCTGATTGCTCAGTCTATGTAGAGTCTTAGTGGTTCCAAACTTCTTCCATTTAAGAATGATGGAGGCCACTGTGTTCTTAGGGACCCTCAATGCTGCATTCATTTTTTGGTACCTTTCCCCAGATCTGTGCCTCGACACAATCCTGTCTCGGAGCTCTACAGACAATTCCTTCAACCTCATGGATTTGTTTTTTCTCTGACATGCACTGCCAACTGTCGGACCGTATATAGACAAGTGTGTGCCTTTCCAAATCATCTCCAATCAATTGAATTTACCACAGGTGGACTCCAATCAAGTTGTAGAAACATCTCAAAGATGATCAAAGGAAACAGGATGCACCTGAGCTCAATTCTGAGTCTCATAGCAAAGGGGCTGAATACTTATGTACAGTTGAAGTCGGAAGTTTCCATTCACCTTAGCCAAATACAATTAAACTCAGTTTTTCACAAATCCTGACATTTAATAAATGTAAAAAAGTAAAAAGTCCCTGTCTTAGGTCAGTTAGGATCATCACTTTATTTTAAGAATGTGAAATGTCAGAATAATAGTAGAGAGAATGATTTATTTCAGCTTTTATTTCTTTCATCAGATTCCTAGTGGGTTAGAAGTTTACATACACTCAATTAGTATTTGGTAGCATTGCCTTCAAATTGTTTATCTTGGGTCAAACGTTTCGAGTAGCCTTCCACAGGTTTCCCACAATAAGTTGGGTGAATTTTGGCCCATTCCTCCTGACAGAGCTGGTGTAACTGAGTCAGGTTTGTAGGTCTCCAGGCTCGCACACACTTTTTCAGTTCTGCCCGCGTATATTCTATAGGATAGAGGTCAGGGCTTTGTGATGGCCACTCCAATACCTTGACTTTGTTGTCCTTAAGCCAATGACCTTAAGGGGTCATTGTGCATTTGGAAAACCCCTTTGCGACCAAGCTTTAACTTCCTGACTGATGTCTTGAGATGTTGCTTCAATGTCTCCACATAATTTTTCATCCTAATGATGCCATCTACTTTGTGAAGTGCACCAGTCCCTCCTGCAGCAAAGCACCCCCATAACATGAACATGATGCTGCCACCCCCGTGCTTCACAGTTGGGATGGTGTTCTTTGGCTTTTAAGCCTCCCCCTTTTTCCTCCAAACATAAAACAATGGTCATTATGGCCAAACAGTTCTATTTTTGTTCCAACAGACCAGAGGACATTTCTCCAAAAAGTACGATCTTTGTCCCCATGTGCAGTTGCAAACCGTAGTCTGGCTTTTTTATGGCGGTTTTGGAGCAGTGGCTTCTTCCTTGCTGAGTGGCCTTTCAGGTTATGTCGATAAAGGACTCATTTTACTGTGGATATAGATACTTTTGTACCCGTTTCCTCCAGCATCTTCACAAGGTCCTTTGCTGTTGTTCTGGGATTGATTTGCACTTATTGCACTTAAATAGTTTCATCTCTAGGAGGCAGAACGCGTCTCCTTCCTGAGCAGTATGACGGCTGCGTGGTCCCATGGTGTTTATACTTGCGTACTATTGTTTGTACAGATGAACGTGGTACCTTCAGGCGTTTGGAAATTGTTTCCAAGGATGAACCAGACTTGTGGAGATCTACAATTGTTTTTCTGAGGTCTTGGCTGATTTATTTTGATTTTCCCATGATGTCAAACAAAGAGGCACTGAGTTTGAAGGTAGGTCTTGAAATACATCCACAGGTACACCTCCAATTGACTCAAATTATCTCAAATAAAGCCATGACATCATTTTCTGGAATTTTCCAAGCTGTTTAAAGGCACAGTCAACTTAGTGTATGTAAACTTCTGACCCACTGGAATTGTGATACAGTGAATTATAAGTTAAATAACATGTCTGTAAACAATTGTTGGAAAAATTACTTGTGTCATGCACAAAGTAGATGTCCTAACCAACTTGCCAAAACTATAGTTTGTTAACAAGAAATTTGTGGATTGGTTGAAAAACTAGTTTTAATGACTCCAACCTAAGTGTATGTAAACTTCTGACTTCAACTGTAAATAAGGTATCTGTTTTTTATTTTGAATACATTTGCAAAGAAATCTAAAACCCAGTTTTTTCTTTGTCATTATGGGGTATTGTGTGTAGATTGATGAGGACATGTTTTTATTTCATCCATTTCAGAATAAGGCTGTAATGTAACAAAATGTGGAGAAAGTTGCAGGGTCTGAAAACTTGCCGAATGAACTGTATGTCTGTGTGTGCGTACATGTGTGAGGGAGGGAGAGAAAGATTTTATTATGAATTTGTGTCTATGATTAAAAAGCCAGCATGAGATCCCCTGCTGTGCGTGTGTGCGTTCGTGGGATCAGTGATGTGGATCCAGCATAGGGAATGTCCGTTAGTGTACTGGTCCGACAGCACAGCACTGTGAAACTCTCATCTCCTACATTAATTGTCAATTGTCTGCTGTGCTCCTGACTAACATGTGAGCCACATATGAATGTCATGTCTTCTCTCTCCCGGAGCAGTGGCTGTAGATTAATGCTTTGTTTAGGGAGCAGCTTCCTTGCCTGAACTGTCATGGGCACGTGAGCAGAGGGTTGGCCTCAATTATGTTTCAAAACAGAATATTTAGGGGATGGATTGCCATATAAGTAATGAACTAGAAATATTCTCATAGAAAAGAAACAGGAATGCATTGGTGAGTTAAACACGTATTGCACATGGGATAATTACCAATGTGCAGACATTCTCAAACAAGTACACACACCACACACACACACGGCTGCAAGAAGACACTCTACACACACACACATGCACACTCACACACAAACCTAGTGTGACTATTAGAGGACAGGCTCTCCCATGGTTGAACGCTGCAGCCGGTCACAGCGAATGCAGCTCCACAGCTACCGTCCAGCCTGCCCAGCAGATCCTTGGCTGCGTTCTCTGCTGTCTTCCTACAGTCGTGGGCCCTCTTCAGGATCTGAGTGATGCTCTCCTCTCCCGACTGCTCACCTACACGCACGCACGCACACACACACACACAGACACAGACAGACAGAACCGTCAAATAACTTGCATTCGCTGCAGTCATTTTAGGGCTCTCACAAGGCCAATGAGATATGCCATATGAACAAAATGATCGAATGGAGCATTCAAACGGACAATGTAAATATGGCTACAAAAGGCTATACTGTATGTAAAGTTGGTCAGCATTAGATGAATACATTTATTTAACCATTATTTAACTAGACAAGTCAGTTAAGAACAAATTCTTATTTACAATGACGGCCTAAACACTCCCCTAACAACCCTGGGCTAATTGTGCACCGCCCTATGAGACTCCCGCTCACGGCCGGTTGTGATACAGCCCGGGATCGAACCAGGGTCTGTAGTGCCACCTCTAGCACTGAGATGCAGTGCCTTAGACCGCTGCGCCACATCCATTTGAATTCAATCACTTTTTTACAGCATCCCATCCTACAGAAAGTTACTTTTTGGACCCGAATACGAAAACATTCGGGAGATAAAGGTGTTCAAAGTTGACCCATTTTGCATACGCCGTACCATGAGACATCCATGCCTTTATCATTTGAAAAGATAAACAATTGAGTTTGATATCATTTAAAAGTTGTCAAACTACATTGTTATTAAAAAATTATGTTTTAATAAAATCTTTTTTTATTTTATTTTTATTTGTATACATTTAACGTCAATTATCCGCAAAAAAATATATATTGTCACATACACCGGATAAGTCCAGTGAAATGTGTTGTTTTACAGGGTCAGCCATAGTAGTACGGCGCCCCTGGAGCAAATTAAGGTTAAGTGCCTTGCTCAAGGGCACAGATAGATTTTCAGTTGGCTCGGGTATTCAAACCAGCAACCTTTCGGTTACTGGCCCAACTGGCCCAATGCTGTAACCGCTAGGATACCTGCTGCCAAAAACACAAACTCTGTTTTTTTCATATTCGCATATGTTGTAACTTAGACCTTATTTCACATCTGAAGTTTTTGTGTTGTTCCCGCCATCAGTTGAGACAAAACAAGCTCTTGAATGCAGGGTGGGTATAATTTCAATCATAGAAATAGAATTCATAGAATGGGCCTACCGCAATTTAGCTGGTACATCACTGACATTTTAAATTAATTGAAATTGTAACTTTTAGGATCTAAGCTACAACATACAGTAGCAGTCAAAAGTTTGGACACACCTACCCATTCAAAGGTTTTTTTTATTTTTTATTTTTTTTACTATTTTCTACATTGTAGAATAATAGTGAAGACATTAAAACTATGAAATAACACATATGGAATCATGTAGTAACGAAAACAGTTTTAAACATTCAAAATATATTTTATATTTGAGATTCTTCAAAGTAGCCACCCTTTGCCTTGATGACAGCTTTACACACTCTTGACATTCTCTCAACCAGCTTCACCTGGAATGCTTTTCCAACAGTCCTGAAGGAGTTCCCACATATGCTGAGCACTTGTTGGCTGCTTTTCCTTCGCTCTGCGGTCTGACTCATCCCAAACCATCTCAATTGGGTTGAGGTCGGGTGATAGTGGAGGCCAGGTCATCTGATGCAACACTCCATCACTCTCCTTCTTGGTCAAATAGCCCTTACACAGCCTGGAGGAGACGTTATATTTTTTGATTACTACATGATTCCATATGTGTTAAACCCTGGAATGAGTAGGTGTGTCCAAATTTTTGACTGGTACTGTATGTAAATATGAAAATCAACAGTTTAATAATTGGCATTAAAGGTTAATTAACCCCTTACACTAGTGGAAATTGGCCTATATGGATAGGGCCAAATGGAAATGTTTGTAACAGAAGAACTGTAAAAGTATATGAGTTTTTAAATATGGAAATGTGAAGTGCACATTTGGACTCATGGGTGTGTGGTTTGCTTGTATGACATCAAAGCGGTATTTAATATAATCCTTAACGTCTCATCTTTAGAACACATCGACTCCTCTCAATTTACAGTATTTTCCTAACTCAGACAACAAAAAATGTGCAAAAGTAGCCTAATTAGCAGGAGGGATGGAGGCTTCTTGTCGCGCACAGTGCTCAAGTTTATAACAGATGTCAGTCAAAACTGATCCTGCCCTGTGAAGAGGAGAACCTGAGCACTGTGTTCCAATTTAGGCGAGGCGCCTATCAATGACAAAATCTGACATACGGGATGAAAGGGCTGTGAGTGGAACGAGATAAAAAAGGAAACATTTAATTTTTTCTCCAGATTTTTTGGTTTTGTTTGACAGCCCTGTTTGTAAGCTTCTAAATGATATACAATTCAATCGTTTATCTTTCCAGTGATGAAGACATGGATGTCTCATGATATGGTGGGGTATGCAAAATCTGTCCACTTTGAGCACCTTAACCTCTTGAATAGTTTGGCATTCAGTTCCAAAAAGTAACTTACTGAGCACTTCTACAATGGGAAAAATATGTATGGAAGGTTTCATTCAAATAAAAGGGGTGCTGTCAAAAAGTGATTGAATTCAAATGGATTTACCCTAAGGGGATGTTCTTCTGAGAGAGTGTTTTTGTGTTGAAGGGGAAAAGGTTAGGTTGGGAGTGGGGGAAGTGTGTGAGACAAGGGAGTCATGATGCATGACATGCCTCACTGAAGACATGACACCTGTCAACAGCTGAAGGAGAGAGGGAGGAGAGTTGGGAAAGGAGGGAAACAAATGAGTAGGATATAGACATTTATGATGGGAGGATGAGAGAAGTGAATAGGGAAGAGGAGTGATGGAGGAGAGGTTTGTGAAGGAATTAAATGGGTGAGTGGAGCAGTTTGTGAAAGAGTAATAAATTAGAAGTGTGTGTTTTTGGAAGGTGGCCTCTTTGCTTTGATTGGTTGGAGGAGTTCAACTGTGGGTCTCTTAATGCAGGGAGGAACGCACCAGCACTGATCAAAGAACAAACAAGCCTGTGTGGGCACGAAGTGTGACTCACCTACAGTCCCCACTCCGGCAGCTCTGAACTGGCCAAGTACCAGGCTCTGTTCACTCTCCGCCAGGGCTAACAGCAGCTCATAGGCCTCTATACACTGTTCACTGAGGAAAGAACACATGCATATCAGTTAACACACACACACACACACACACACACACACACACACACACACACACACACACACACACACACACACACACACACACACACACACACACACACACACACACACACACACACACACATATATAAAGTAGCTCATAGGCCTCTATACACTGACTGACAGAGAACACAACCTATTTGCACTACTAAATGAGAACGCACATAAGCTCTCTCTCCCTCTTTCTCGCGCTCTCTCACGCACACGAGGAATGTGGAGGCCTCTCGCGTCCACTTATCCTTCCTCTGTGTTGCACTTTCATCGTGTTCAAAAGGAACGCGGCCGAGAGGTGCTGATGTCTATTTAACTACAGTCATCATAGCGCGTGCGTGTTTGCCTGGGGCCCGGGGATGGAAGAAAAACAGCGAGGCACTATCGTTTAATCAGGTAATGATTACACATCGGGAAAAAAGCCACCTTTTCTCCAAACAAATACAGAGAGCGCTAGGGTAATTAAGTATTAAGCCTAAAAACTCGTCATTACTCCACAGAGGAAGTCTGAAGCCTGCATTCAATTTAAACATTTAACATCTAAGTTATTTTCTCCTCATAGCTAGTCTCTATTTGTTGTGTGTGTGTGTGTGTGTTTTGATGGCTAAAGGGGCAGACCTGATTTAAAAACACATGTTTCTCATTTACACACACAAACACACATCCACACACACACAACCTCGACTCCAGTCCCCTGCTAGTTCAACTGTACCAAAACAAATCCTGTGGATACTTTTACACACTTTGATAGCTCACGCCAACACTACGAGTTAGTCACTCTCTCAAGAACGCAAATACACACAGCAAGTTTCTGCCTGCAAAAACACCATAAAGTAGCCGGCCTTATCAACATACACCACAGTGTTCCTCTTTTTGATGTTTCAATCTTATGATTATAGTTTTAGTCACACGCACTCACTGGCATAGATCATATACAAATGCAGCCATGCATGCACGCACACACACAGCCAAACACACACTCACTTGCTGTCCTCCAAGCCCCCTCTTGATTCGTTATAACATTACACTGCTTTCCAGACTGCTGATTAATACCACTGTTTACTAGCTTGGCGCCACACTGCTTTTTAAATACATACAGTGTCCACCTCTCTCTCTCACAGACACACACAGAGAGAGAGAGAGACAGAGAGACAGAAACAGAGAGAGACAGAGAGACAGAAACAGAGAGAGAGAGACAGAGAGAGCTCCTTGGAGATCCTTCCACCAAATATTAAATGCACACATATACACACCCCTAGGGAAACTACCAGAATTGCAGTATCTTTCAAGGATTTAATTTCATTTATCACAAGACATCTAGTGGCCCTTTTGGGTACTTCAGATTATCACAAGTGTATGTGATCATCTCTGGCTCTCTGTGTGGTCTTATCACATGTAAAATATGCCGAACAAAAATATAAAGCAACATGAAACAATTTCAAAGATTTTACCGAGTTACAGTTCACATAAGGAAATCAGTCAAATAAAATACATAAATTAAGCTCTAATCTATGGATTTCACATGACAGGGAATACAATGCAATTGTATTCGTTGTCCCTAACTTATGTTCGTTGTCCGTAAATTATGCCTGCCCATACCATAACCCCACGCCACCATGGGGCACTCTGTTCACAACGTTGTCAGCAAACCGCTCGCCCACACGACACCATACACGTGGTTTGCGGTTGTGAGGCCGGTTGGAAGTACTGCCAAATTCTCAAAAATGACATTGAAGGCGGTTTATGGTATGGAAATTAAGATTAAATTAAGATTAAATTCTCTGGCAATAGCTCTGGTGGACTTTCCTGCAGTCAGCATGCCAATTGCACACTCCCTCAAAACTTGAGACATATGTGGCATTGTGTTGTGTGACAAAACTGCACATTTCAGAGTCGTCTTTTATTGCTGTGTAAAGATCCTACTGTTAATCAGCTTCTTGATATGCCACACCTGTCAGGTGGGTGGGTTATCTTGGTAAATGTGTGCACAACATTTTGGAACATATGGAATATTTCTGGGATCTTTTATTTCAGCTCATGAAATATGGGACCAACACTTTACATGTTGCCTTTATATTTTTGTTCAGTATATATGAATACATAATTCAAGTATAAATTACCTAAATTCCGATAGATTGCCATAGATTTTCTGTTAATTACCAAAATGACTGAAGATTCCGGTAGCTTTGCAATCCTACACACCACACTCCCCCATCCAATGAAAGACTATATCTCTCCCCAAATGGCCCAATGGGGTGGCCTCGCTGACATCCCACTTGGTGGGGCTGAAATTCAATCAAAGCACTGACATCTGGGCTTCTAGTGAACAACAAACCAGACACAGATGGCCAAACCCTCTCTCCCTCCAGGTACAAACACACTACAGTCCACCACATCACATAAAATCAATGGCTTCATGAATAAATCATACAGGGAAAAACACACAGTATGAATCTTAGTGTGTGTTTGTGTTTTTAATAGAACTGGTGTTATATTAATAACACATTTGAGGGCTATTCAAGTGTTGTGTACTCTGGTGTAATGGGCAAGACTAATAATTCTCTTTTATGGCTATAACGTTTCTATTTATGTATCGGTCATCTATCTTTGTATCTGTTTATTCATCTGCTCATAGCTTTGCTTTGAGGCAATCCGTCTCCCTGAGACATGCTATGCAGAATGCTATGAGAAACACACGTAACGTTACCATGCCACCACAATATTACATTCAGCCAATATCAACAGCTGAAAATACAACTTATTTCCATTTCAGTTTGCTTAAACTTTGCCATACAAGAAAAGGATTAACAGCCTTTCTGCAACTCATAACATCCCCACAGGATTATCATGGTTGGATGATTAGCATGATGCTAATTAGAAATACCACTTAGATTAGATCTGTTTTTCCCTTTCGTATCTCGTTAGCATTAGCTTTGCTGAATGGGCACCTTCAGGGCACCTTATCAGAGAGGGGCCAAGGCCTGTACACAAACACACTTGATTGGCCAAGGGGATGCGAATGCTAATAAGATGCAAATGGCCGCTACCGTATGGAACCTACAAAAAGGCCCTGAACTCGAAGAGTACAGCTTAATTATAATTACTGGAGGAGGCTTCTAACGAGGAACATTAGTGTGGTTCTGATGTTTACAGCTTGATAAGGTGTTTGTTAGCTATGCAAGGCTCAGAGTAGGCTTGGTCTTAAAAGTGGAGCAGGGAATTTCATTCAGGCTTTCACCCTGTTGGTGTGTTTCTTTCTGGCTGATGCGTGAATCCAACCAGGACTGCACAAATGTCTTATGTATGTTGCATGCTCCATTAGGTTAGGCATTGCTGTGTGTGTGTGTGTCTATACCTGTACTGCAGTGCCAGTCGCAGGGCGGTGGCATTAGATTCGTATTTGCCCACCAGCATGCTCATCCTCTCTGCGTTGCCCTTACACTCCTCCAACGTGATGGTCAGCAGGTCATTCTGAGACTTCAGATGCTCGATGCGGCTGGAACACACACACACACACGCACACGCACACACGCACACACACAAAATCATCATTGGGGTACATTTATTGTATAAAGTGCCTGTCATATCTCAAAGCACCTCACATTGCGACTCACCCATCGACCAGCGATATAAAGCACCCGCCTGGGTGATTCACGGCATCCATTTTATGCCAGGTCACTCATCACACATCATCTATTGCAGTTTAAGTGAGTGTTAGGGGAAAAAGGGACAGGGAAACTATAGCCACCCCCCTCTATAGAACTCAAACGGCCTTGGTTTTATGGGTAGATTATGTGAGAGTAGCTAATGACGCGTAACTATCCATCTAATCAAGGACGTCGATAAAGCACTCTGGGCTTAATTAAGAGAAAATAGTGTGTCAGCAGCCTGGTCGTTAGTGGTAAACGTATGGGATATCCCATAAAACACATGTGCCAAATAGCAACCTTAAAGGAATAGTACACACCAAAATGTAAAGTTTCAAACTTTTGTCACAGGTTATCAGGTGCTGATCTTTCCCATTCATTTTGGATTGACTCCATTAAACCAATTCTGGTTGGATTTTAAGGTGAACTATCCTTTTAAGCAGTGGCGACCCGTCATTTTTGTTTGTTTGTTTGTTGTTGTTGCCTGTTTAGCATGTTATTTGGGCATTAATTCGTGTCACATATCAGTTTGCAAACAATGTAAAAAAACATTTATTGAGTGAATAAAGCCACATACAAACATGGTCTCTTTGAGTAAGGCAGCTCCAAAAAGCAGGTGTTTTAGCCTAGCTCAGTGCTTTCTGTGGTGGAGGAGCAGCCATCGGAAAATACAGAGTGTAGGCGTTGGTAATTTTCTCTAGTTGCACTGTGATAGACTCTGTGTTCTGTCACTCATGGGGAGACTACATCACCGCAGAATCTACAGGGAGAGCTAGGCAGGTCAAGCCCCCTTGGGTGCTGCCATAGAGTTACATTAGAAGTGACCATCCAAGAAGGCTCATGGTCATTGGCCACAGATAAAATGACGGCAAATCACGTTATATATACAGTGGGGAGAAGAAGTATTTGATACTCTGCCGATTTTGCAGGTTTCCTACTTACAAAGCATGTAGAGGTCTGTAAAAAAAAAAAAAAATCTTCATAGGTACACTTCAACTGTGAGAGACTGAATCTAAAACAGAAATCCAGAAAATCACATCGTATGATTTTTAAGTAATTAATTTGCATTGTTCTCCCCACTGTACATCGTATATTTGATCATGTCAACATCACACTTTCAAAATCTTAGCTAGCAAGCAAGACAAGCAGTCATCATCATGAATCACATTGACAATCTACTGGCAAATCATTTTTATATGAAGATAAATTATAGATAAAACGTATCAGTGCTCAATGGACGTTGGACATAAACATTACACAACAAGTCGGAAATCGCAAATTCAACAATGAGTAGTTTTGGAAGGAATCAGTGGCTAACTATTTTGCTTCCCCTGTCTGCTATTCAGTGGAGAGAGTGTGGTCTAAGTCTGGGTTTAAGGGTTTAAAACATCTGTCTGAAAGGGTCTCTTTTCCAAGCTTAAAATGATAAACATTCCCACGCAACACCATGTTCCAGAAAATAATTGAATACATTGACCATGCTGTCAATCCAGCATGACTTCTGCCGTGTTCAAAACAACTGGAAACTCGGAACTGGGAAATCTCAGACTTCAGTGAGTTCAAGACAACTCGGGAAAAAACGAGCTCAACTGGGAAAACACATTTTGAACGGTCATCCAACTTGGAATTCCAAGTCGAGAACTCGGGCCTCTTTCTAGAGCTCCGACCTAATGTCACGATTCACTGGCGTAATGATTAGACCTTGTTTTTTCCCCGAGCTCCCAGTTGTCTTGAAAGCATGATAAATCCAGAGAAAGACAGACTTTGATGACAATATTTTCCCACAAGAAGGCCCGCCGCGCCACCTTCCTGTTCAAGTAAGCACAGCACAACAATGTGAGTCCAAAAATGTCTTAAAAGCTGCTGCATAAAAGATGTAATATGCCAGGGAGTTTTGTATACTATAAGTAAGAAAGTAATAATAAGTGTATGTTGTGTAGTAAACTGTTAGTAGCCCATGTGCCTCACCCTAATAATGTGATCACTTACCCCCTCAGAACTTAGCCTACGGTTATGACTTGGTGGTGCACATGTAGCCTATAGGCTGTTTAAGAGAAATGTCATCATTGAATATTATAAGAGCTTTATTTGTCTGCTTATATGCCCCCTTTATTTATCCTACAGTTCTGACTTGGTGTACAGGGAGAATACTGTAAGAACGGCCTATGTTCTGAATTCTGTTGCTGTGCATTTCAAAAGTGCTGAACAAATATTTATATTGACTACGTCCATCTTAGTGTGTTCATTAATGTCTTAATTGAAATTACGGATTGCCTCTTATCTGCTCATCGTTCCCTTATGCCATAGTTTGTACATCTCAATTGTTATAGGCATCTTATTCATCATTTAATGCAATTTTGGAATGATTTCATTGTTTTGCTTACTTTGTGTATTATAATTAGCTCATGTGCATTTCTTGATGAGGAGGAGATACTATATAATGTTGTTGGGTAACCATGTTTGCCATTGACAGTATCTTCCCATTCAAATATTAAAGTTCAGTAATAGACCCATGTAATTCCAGTTGATATTGCAAAGGTTGTTTTGTCTGTGCGTCAGTATATTGTATATAAAAGTGGATCCTCATGATTTGTATTTTCCTTCCTTTTTAGACCACATAGGCCTAATAAAATACTTAAAATGGTAGGCTAACCGAGTCCCCCCCCCCTCCTCTCTCTCGTGACTTAAAGAAGAGTAAAGTAAAGGCCTCAACATCTTGCTGAATTTATCTGAACTAACATCTATCTGAATTTCTGTAGGTATCCATTCTGAAGGTGCTGAACCAACAGGATTCCAGGTGAAGCTGGTTGAGAGAATGCCAAGAATGTGCAAAGCAGTCATCAAGGCAAAGGGTGGCTACTTTGAAGAACCTCAAATATAAAATTTATTTTGATTTGTTTAACGCTTTTTTGGTTACTACATGATTCCATATGTGTGATTTCATAGTTTTGATGTCTTCACTATTATTCTACAATGTAGAAAATGTTTCAAATAAAAGAAAAACCCTTGAATGAGTAGGTGTGTCCAAACTGGTACTGTAAATGTAATAATGTTTGTGCATAGTTCCAACGTCAAAATTCATTTTGGCATTCGTTATTATTGAAGGAGAATGCGGTTCTTATCGACTTACACAAATCCACAAGGAGTCAGTAGTAACCACATTTGTTTGAGCAAGTCAACCATATCAGCTATGGTTATTAAAAAGGCAGTAAATGAGGTTGAATGAACTGTATCTCTACACCACAGCGCAACACCATGGAGGATGTCAATACTACAGTTGACATTATAAACATGTCTCTTTATTTTAATCCTAAACCAATCCAAAGCAAATGTGTGTATTTAATTTAATTTACTTATTCTTTCCATCAGTCCAAATGTTCTCTATACAAAATAACTCCAAATCTAATGCTTGCGTTATACTGAAGTATGGTTACTGTCATGGCATTTTCGCATCAATGATGCCATGAAGTATTACTTAAAAGTGGAACTGACAGAGTTTTAACTACTTTGCAGATATGAAACAGACAATCATAATATCAGTCAATAATATGAAATTCCCAGTTTATGCTACAAAACCAACTTTATAAGAGGTTTTAAAAATAGGTTCAATTTGACAAAAAAGAGTAAGGCATTGTTGGCAGAATAGATAGTTCAATGCATGATTAATATAATTCACCATTAAATGTATTGGTAGTCCAACAAATATTGCTATCAGGTTGTAAATCTTAGCTCTGTTTGCTTAATTCCTCCAGCTATCTGGGAAGCACTGTTTCAGTTTCAATGACTCAATATTCTGGACAAAAACGGACAAATGTAACCAGGGCTGGGTATGTCAATACAATCAAAGCATGGGCAATGATCACATTGACGACCCCCCCCCCATATCGTTTTTCTGTGGCTACAGCTAGAGATGCAGGTGTCATTTGCCTAACTAGCAAGTAAAAAAACGCTAAACAAATTGCTGTGAATTCGAAAGAAGAGGCCTCTAAACAACGTCAAATTGATTTGAGAGCTATATGTCTTGTGGTTGAGAAGCTATTCATTAACATGCAAAAGTAGACATTGGAGTTGTAAGACTGTCCCCCTTAACCCTCTGAGCAGAGGAGAGCAATGTTTTAGCTACATTTCGCATCCAAAAAGAAAATGACACCGAATTGCAAAAACAAGGAGCGCAATTTTTTTGCAATTGTCAGCTGTATCAGAATATGTAATTTATATCATTCTTGCACGTTCCGATGAAGAGATATTAATGAGCAAAGTCTGAATCTTTAATATACAGCTAACTACACCGCACTTTGGCAGGCAAGATGCAGAAGGGCGAGCAGGCTACTATTTCCCATCGTTTAGCAGTGCAATTTTGACTGCCAACTACAAGCTAAAAAAGTTTGAGAGGGTTCACCTACTGTTCCCTCGGTAGATTTTAACTTATCTCGCTCTGGCTAACATTAGTTATTGATCTTGTTATTGTTGATGTTCATAGGCAACTGAAGGGAACAGCCTACCTTATCATGGCTGTTTGATCATTAAGACTGTTGTTCCCAAATGTAAGACGACTCCCGCGTTATTTATAGTGGCCTCCAAAATTACTGGCACCCCAGACTGGCAATTCACAAACAATACTTAAAAAAATACAAACAATATAATTATAGAGATAAACTCAAAATACCAACATGTGAGAAATATTGTACTTTATTAATGTTCCAATGGAACCTACCAAAATCATACAATTATTTAATACAAAATACATTTAACCAAAATCAAGGTTTCAGAATTATTGGCACTCCTCATTTAGTACTTAGTGCAACCATCTCTGGCAAGGATAACAGCATGGAGTCTTTTCCTGTAATGTTTGACAAGGTTAAGGAACACATTTGGAGGGATTTTGGACCAGATCCTTTCAAGATCCTTCACATTCTTGGATTTGCGCTTATCAACTGCCCTCTTCCACTCAGCCCACAGGTTTTCCATTGGATTGAGGTCCAGCGACTGAGATGGCCATGGCAGAACAATGATTTTGTTGTCACAGAACCATTTCTGTGTGGATCTTGAGGTATGTTTTGGGTCATTGTCTTGTTGGAAAGTCCACATACGGCCAAGTCCCAGCCTTCTGGCAGAGGCAACCAGATTGTCAGCCAAAATTGCCTGGTACTTGGTGGAATTCATTATGCCATCAATCTTAACCAGTGCCTCTGGACATCTGGAATTATAACAACCCCAAAAAATCACTGACCCACCACCATATTTCACCGTGGGTATGTGGTGCCTCCTTGTATGCATCTCTGTTTCGACGCCAAACATGCCAATGCTGACGTAAAAACGTAAAATTTTGGTCTCATCTGACCAGAGCACCTTCTTCCAATCATAACTGAAATGACGTTTGGCAAACTCCAAGCGCTTGCGTCTGTGTCTTGGGGTCATTAAGGGCTTTCTTCTGGCAACCCTTCCAAAGAACCTGTGGTTGTGGAGGTGGCGTCTGATGGTGCTTTTTTAAACCTGGTGACCCCAAGACGCCACCAAGGCCTGCAATTCTTTCACAGTGATTCTGGGGGTTTTGTTGCTTCTCTCACAATCCTCCTCCCTATCCTAGGGGGCAAAATGCATTTGCGTCCTCTACCCGTGAGGTTTTCAACTGTTCCATATCTTTTGAATTTTTAAATAATTGCCCTGACAGTGGTCAGTGGTATATTCAATTGTTTGTGGATCTTGTAGCCATTACCAGATTTATGAAGGTCTACGACCATCGGTCTCTTTTGAACTGCCAGTTCTTTTGTTTTCTTCATGTTGGATGACAAAGGGATATTGCATGCGTGTTACTTCATTTTTATACCCTAGTGAAAAAGGAAGTGACATAATGGCTCACAATAGTTCCTTAACACTTAGATAAACTTAAATAAGTGGAATTTAATTCCTGGTTTAATTTTGGTCGATCTTATTTACAATAATATTTAAGGGTGCCATTAATTGTGAAACCTTGATTTGGAAGACATTGATTTTTAATTAAATTAATAAATGATTTTGTTGGGCTCCATTGAAACATTAATAAAGTACAGTATTTTTCACATGTTGGTATTTTGAGTTTGTCTCTATAATTATACTGTTTATATTTGTTTAAGTATTGTTTGTGCATTGCCAGTCAGGGGTGCCAGTAATTTTGGAGCCCACTGTATATATTTGCAGAAATATTTGCTTTTGGCAATTGCTTTCTAATGATCTAAAATCGTGTTGTTGCTACTGCCTGTAAACACACAGTCCAGTTCAAAGTGAATGATGGCAAGCCCACGTACCGTAAGTAGCTGAATATGTCGTTAGAATCTTTTACCAATAAAAGTAGCTGGAGGGGTCTGAAAACTTGCTAAATATTCTAGGCAACACTGCTACAGTAGGCAACACTACTGTAGCTCGAATTGGCTATGGCGCACCGGTATGCATAGACTCTGGTCCTGGACAAGACACATTTCTATTAGGTTTTATTTGTGTCTTAATTGTCCAAACGCACGGCCACTTTCTCCCTCTATATTGCTATATACATTTCTCAAATGCCTTTCTATTTGTCATTACCAAACATTCTATGAATTTATGAAAACGTGAAAATGACCATATCTAAGTGCTCGCTTGTCAGAAAATGAAAAAAAGAAGGTGTCATATTCTTCCCGGGGGTGTATATGAACAGATTTGAATAAGATTTCAGTTTGTTAAAATGCTGTCAGTTCCACTTTAACAGTATTAATTAGGCATGGATGGACCGACGAATGGATAAAAAAATGATAAGGACATAAGGACAATGACAGCATGGTTTGAGTATCACCTGTTGAGTCTCTCTGTCTCCACCTCAAACTCCCTGATCTTGTTCTCAGAGATGGCTGATCCGTGGGAGTAGAGGGTCTGGAAGATCTCCTGGATGTTGGAGCAGTCCTGGAGGGAGTGGGCCAGGTGTTCCGCCACGTTACTGGACACCTGGGAGGAGGAGGAACAGGGATACATGGTATTTTATTAGGATCCCCATTACCTGTTGCAAAAGCAGCAGCTACTCTTCCTGGGGTCCACACAAAACAAGAAACATAACATAATACAGAACATTAATAGACAAGAACAGCTCAAGGACAGACATTTACATAGACCTATGGTCGCCTCCCAGTCTCAAATGGTAACTTATACCATATGAAGTGCACTACTTTTGTGTAAAGAGTAAATGGGGGTACAAACAAGGCGAGGAAGGGAGTAGACAGCGCCTCAACCAATGTGAGTCAAGGTGCAGCCAAAAATCACAATCTAAAAACGACACAATAGGAATTCAGTGGGTCAGACTGACTGAGGGCATTTCTTTGTGATCCTCTACTCTCTTAATCCACAGTGTATACAGATACTGTTTATAATCTTTACTTATACAGGTTAGTCTCCTTGAGATCAAATCTCTTTTTCAAGAGAGACTGTATACAGAAAGAGACAGGTTTTCTACTGAACTTTACATAATCCGTCGCAGCCTAGTCCCAGAGGAATGCTAACATTCTGCCTCTCTTTCTCTTTCTTCCCTCTTCCTCTCTTTTTAGTCTATTTTGGACCAGATGGGTTCCGGCTAAAGATTGAGAGGAGAATTTTAGTGGCCGGAGCTTTCAGGGAAAAGACAAGCCCTGGAATCATTAGGATTGATTTCCCATCACTCACACACGAACACACACCAACAGGAGCGAGGGAGAGAGAAAGAGCGAGAGAGAGGGAGGCACAAGAGAAAAAAAGGGCACCAGAAGAGGAAAGTGATAACTGTTAGAGGGGACGTTGGCAGGTCACCTTTAGTGTCAACAAGGCTATGTGGGTGCCAGGGGAAGGGAACAGTGGGGAATGAGTGACACCAGGTCTGTCACACTCCACTGGAGATACCCATCTCTGACACATCTGCTGATGCTGCTGTTACCATCGGCCAGCTGCTACAGGGAAATGTGCCCCTACCTAATGTCGCTCTCTCATACTCTTCCTGTCCACCCCTCTCTCTCTTTCTTACTTCCCTCTCTTCCTCTCTTTAAACCCCTTTGCATCTTTCCCCTCTCAAAGCCTTCAGTATTGAATAGCCATCCAGTATCTCCTTACCCCGATGCTGCTGATCTCTGATCCCAGAACAGGCCTCTCAGTAGAGGAAGACTCTGACCTGGTTTTAGACAGCTTCACCCGCTCTGCCACCTAGCAACAAGACAACACACTCAATACATTACTGGGAAATACTGATAAAAAGTGATTGGCCCCTAAAATAAATAAATGTAGGAGTTGTACTGGATCTCTATGGAATCAAACTCTAATGTATTGAATTCCTTCTGAGAGTCAATGTCAAGGACACACACACAGGAAAGTGGAAGAGCAAAATGGTTGATCAGACTGACTCTTTGATTACAATTATCCCTCTCTGGCTGGACTAGCTCAAGGCTAGTACACAGATTGGTGTGTGTGTGCGTGCATGTGTGTGTGTGTGTGTCATTCAAGTGATAGTACAATAAGAGAGAAAAGAGAGATGGAGAACATTCCAGAGGAGAGTTCAGAATATCCCCACAGTGTGTGTGTCCCTCATACGAATGTACAACATCCCATTGTTCCAATTTCATTACTCCATCATTCCAGTACTTTGGTGTTTTGTACCTTACTATGCATGACATAGTGTGTGTGTGTGTGTGTGTGTGTGTGTGTGTGTGTGTGTGTGTGTGTGTGTGTGTGTGTGTGTGTGTGTGTGTGTGTGTGTGTGTGTGTGTGTGTGTGTGTGTGTGTGTGTGTGTGTGTGTGTGTGTGTGTGTGTGTGTGCATTCTACCTTGGCCACAGGTATATCGTTACTGCTGCTGCTGGTGCTGAGTTCCCCAGTGCTGGGATTGATGGGGCGGGAGGCGGGGGTGAGACGCCCAGGGCTGGACGGGCCTGCAGGCTGGGAGCTCTGGAGACGCGTCTGCAGTTCTCGCACCTGGGGAAAAGACACCATAGAGATAGATACCTTATATCACTATTTTATTGTGAATGTGTTCCATTTAATTCTATGGGACACACAGACACACAGGCTGAGGTTCATGGGCACAGATCTGGTGAGAACACACACACCTGCTTATAATCTCATCATACAGACGATTTACAAAAGGACTCAGTTTGTTGCTACTTAACCCACTTCTTGCTCCAGTATGAGACAATGTGAGGATCCATCTGATCTCTTCAGTGCAGTGGGCAAAGGCAGGAATTTTGGGACAATGATGATGCAGAGGAAACAGGGTACTTGAGTCGCTCCACTACTGACAGGCTTCTTCTCTCACTCTATATTAAGCATCAGAGAACTCATGGAAAGACTTGCCAGGTCTTGCAATGAATTTGTATGCCAGCATGGATTTGTCAGCATCATGCTTGCAGCTGGTGTACAAAATACATACGCTGTTTAATTGTGTTCTCTCTTCATAACACTACAGCAGTTTAGGCCCTTGGTGTGTGTGCGTGCCTGCATGTATGTTGGGTGTGTGTATGTGTCGGAGGGAAAGAGATTCCTCTCCCAGGAAGAGCGTGGAAAGGAACATTAGTTTGAACGCTGGCCCACGAAAATATAAACAATGAAGATACAACGGCCTTTTGTGCTTTACACAGCACCCATTGTACAGACAGAGAGGAAATATATGGAAGTATAAATCATTGATGTCGCAAACATACCACACACAGTCAGCTACTGGCATGTGCTGTTAGCAGAACTGGATATAGCTGCATACACAGACATGTCAAGATACCTAAATCATGTTAGCTACCTGCATGTTTTCAATAATATGGCCAATCGTTTACATTGTATGTGACATTATAGAAAAAGGTACAGTATATCTACATCATTGTAACTATCTGTACAAACATCAGTACATGTTGTCTGCAGTATAGTGCATTCGGAAAGTATTCAGACCCCTCGACTTTTTCCACATTTTGTTCCGTTACAGCCTTACTCTAAAATGTATTAAATCATTTTTCCTCCTCTACACACAATACCCCATAATGACAAAGCAAAAACAATTTATTATAGATTTTTTCCAGAATGTATAAAAATACAAAACTGAAATATCATATTTACACAAGTATTCAGACCCTTTACTCAGTACTTTGTTGAAGCACCTTTGGCAGCGATTACAGCCTTGAGTCTTCTTGGGTATGACGCTACAAGCTTGGTACACCTGCATTTGGAGAGTTTTCTGCAGATCTTCTCAAGCTCTGTCAGGTTGGATGGGGAGCGTCGCTGCACAGCTATTTTCAGGTTTCTCCAGAGATGTTCGAGTGGGTTCAAGCCCGGGCTCTGGCTGGGCCACTCAAGAACATTCAGAGACTTGTCCCAAAGCCACTCCTGCGTTGTCTTGGCTGTGTGCTTAGGGTCGTTGTTCTGTTGGAAGGTGAACCTTCGCCCCAGTCTGAGGTCCTGAGCACTCTGGAGCAGTTTTTCATCAAGGTTCTCTCTGTACTTTGCTTCGTTCCTCTTTCCCTCGATCCTGACAAGTCTCCCAGTCCCTGCCGCTGAAAAACATCCACACAGCATAATGCTGCTACCACCATGCTTTACCATAGGTATGGTGCAAGGTTTCCACCAGACGTGACGCTTGCCATTCAGGCCAAAGAGTCTTGTTTCTTATGGTCTGAGAGTCCTTTAGGTGCCTTTTGGCAAACTCCAAGTGGGCTGTCATGTGCCTTTTTTTGAGGAGTGGCTTCCGTCTGGCCACTCTAACATAAAGGCCTGATTGGTGGAGTGCTGCAATGATGGAGATTCTCGAAGGTTCTCCCATCGCCACAGAGGAACTCTGGAACTCTGTCAGAGTGACCAATGGGTTCTTGGTCACCTCCCTGACCAAGGCCCTTCTCAGTTTGGCTGGGCGGCCAGCTCTAGGAAGAGTCTTGGTGGTTCCAAACTTGTTCCATTTAAGAATGATGGAGGCCACTGTATTCTTGGGGACCTTCAATGCTTCGACAATCCTGTCTTGGAGCTCTACGGACAATTCCCTCGACCTCATGGCTTGGTTTTTCCTCGGACATGCACTGTCAACTGTGGAACCTAATATAGACAGGTGTGTGCCTTTCCAAATCATGTCCAATCAATTGAATTACCACAAATGGACTTCAATGAAGTTGTAGAAACATCAAGGATGATCAATGGAAACAGGATGCACCTGAGCTCAATTTCAAAATTCATAGCAAAGGGTCTGAATACGTATGTAAATAAGGTATCTGTCTTTTTTTAAACCTTAAATTTAACTAGGCAAGTCAGTTAACTTCTTATGGCTGCAGGGGCAGTATTGAGTAGCTTGGTTGAAAGGTCCAGTTACTAATATATGCATATTATTATTGGTATTGGATAGAAAACACTCTGAAGTTTCTAACACTGTTTGAATTATGTCTGTGAGTATAACATAACTCATATGGCAGGCAAAAACCTGATAAAAAATCCGAACAGGAAGTGGAAATTGTTAAACTGGTCGATGTTAAACTCATCACCTATTCAATTTCCTGTAATATATGTATCTGTTTGCACTTCCTACGCCTTCCACTAGATGTCAACAGTCGGTAGAACGTTGAATGAAGTTTATACTGTGTTGTGGGGCCGGATGAGAGGGGAATGAGTCAGTGGTCTGGCAGATTGCCAGTTTCTGGTCATGCGCATTCCTCATGATATCGCCTTGCGTTCCATAACTTCTACAGACAGAAGGAATGCTCCGGTTGGAACGTTATTGGATATTTATGATAACAACATCCTGAAGATTGATTATGAACAAATTCTTATTTACAATGACGGACGATGCTGGGCCAATTGTGCCCCGTCCTATGGTACTCCCAATCACAGCCGGATGTGATACAGCCTGTTTAGTATTTTTTATAAATGTGTAAACATGTCTAAAACCTGTTTTTGCTTTGTCATTATGGGGTATTGTGTGTCGATTGGAAAATGATTGATTTCATTAATTTTAGAATAAGGCTTTAACATAACAAAATGTGGGAAAAGTCAAGGGGTCTGAATACATTCTGAATGCACTGTATGCTACCCGGCCATACGCAGGTGTGGTTTGGTGTGTAAATCAGGCTTCCTCCAGAGCCAGACATAATGGTTTGGAAAACAGATGAGGCGATAAGCCTGCCTCTAACTCTGTCAGGGATTTTCCCCACCTCTATTTCACAGGGACATCAGGAAAGAGGAGACAGGATGAATTTCAGAGACAGAAAGGGGGGGACAGGCGGAGACAGAATAGAAAAGAGAAAGAGTGACAGAGAGAAGATGGAGATGGGGAAGACTGACAGTGTAGCAGAGAGATACTGGGAGAGAAGGTGGGGTGGGTAGATGGGGAGGGAGAGAGTGACAGATAGAGAGAGGGAGAGAAGGAACATGGGGGGAGAGAGAGAGAGCGTGCAGAAGAGAGAGCGAGAGAGTACTTGGCCATGACTTTGAACACTGCGGTTTTTCCTGCTCTCCTCTCCTGCCAAACTCCCTTGGAGCCGTGGGTCTAAAAAAGCCAACATGGCTGCTATGTGCTGCCAAAGGACACAAAAAGGACTGCGACTGTACCATCATGAACCAGTCCCCTGGCCAGCTGCCTCCCTCATGATCCCCAAGAAAAGAAATGGCAAAGAAAATGATAGGTTCTGTTCAGTTCTGGCCAGTAATTATGTAATCGAGGACTTCCGTGTAATTTCCTGGTTTCAAAAGGAACTACGACTGTGACACTCTGCCTGAGGGAGTGAACAGGTTTGACTCACATGCACATCTGTCCAGGACAGGTCTTGAATTCAACAGATCTTTAAAAAGACTGATGTTCCACTGTATTTTACCACCGGCAGTGGTTGATTCCTACATATCTGTGAGTTGTATTATGAGTGGAGAGAATTGTAAAAGCTTAGAATGCTTACAATGACCTGACAATATAGAGGTCTGTATCTGACCTCAAAAATCTAGCTATTAATAACACAAGAATAGTCTCTTTTGTATCGTAAACAAACTGCTGACGCAGAGGAAATATGTGGACTTGTCACATACAGTACCGTTACTAGAAAAGGTGTAAAATATGCTTACTACCAAAGTAAATACCTCTCCATCAATGGAGGGTAAAAGCCTAAGGAAGGGAAGTTAAGATAGTCTCCGGACCTTGACACTCAAATTACGTTGAATCCATATTTTAAACGCTGAGCCGGAGGACACGGGCCCCCAAGGATGCGCCGGTGTGTGCATAGCAAATCCTTTCAAGGAGCCTCGCATTGAAACAGCAATGCAATGCATTTGTCCAATTAGTCGGCAAAATGGACAGATTTCATTAGAGGAAAGAGGATGAGGAGAGAGGAACGAGCGCTCTGAACTGAGCTGGAGTGATTCTTCTGCTGCGTCTGGGTCTCCTTTCTCAAGGCAAACAGAATCCGTGAGGTTGGTTAGCAGGACTGGTCTGCCTGACTGTTTTCGCTTGATGCATCTCACAGTCTAATTGGGTCTTTCTATAAATAAATGGGGCCAATGGGAGACATTGGGATCAACATTTCAAAATGGTTTGAAACAAAAATAAGGATTTTCATGAAGTTCCATATGTGTACTTAAAAGAAATTAACCCATAACTTCACCTATACAACATCATAGGCCTAGGATTACACATCCGTTAAGCAGGGTTCATACAGATATTGGCAAATCAAATTCAAGGACTTTCAGGGGCATTTTCCAAGCACTTAATTGTAATTTTCAAAGACCTCAATGTCATACAATTGTATAATTTATATAATTGTACATATAGGGCCTAATATAGAACCCCCCCATCTCCCAAAAAGCATGCAACAATTGTCAAAAAAGTAGCCCATTACCACTAAGAATAGTGCATTTTTAGGCCTTACCAATGCATTGATATTGAAATTATTATTGCATTCTAAAATATGTGAGAATAATGTGGACATTGCCTGACTAAATAGATTGTATGCATACATGCTGATTTTTCTGTAGCCTATGTGGCCAACGCAGGCACACATAATAAAGCCATAACTTGCTGCAGCATTAATTTCACTATTTGAATCTCACCATCGCTGTTTTTATAATGACAAAGTGACCAAAAAACAGGTTCCTTTTTTCATGGAAGGATTTGTATGGAAAGCCAAGTTGAAGCCAACATTAGATGTTGTGGTTTTCAAAATAACCACTTGTGGTTTTACTGCAACAGCACAACACCCTTCATATGAAGCGGCGGGAAACAAATGAAAGTGGTCACATCTCTCGCAAAAACGGATCAAAAATGAAAACAACCGATACATATAAGGGTGTAGGAGAATTTATAAATTGGCTACAATAATTACAATAACTTTTTAAGCACCAAAATTGAGGAAATGTCAGATTTTCAAGCATGCCTATTCCAGTACTTGAATATCTGAGCTCCAAATTCTAGTAGGCTACTTCAAGCTCGTTGTATTGTTTAAAATTGTAGGTCTAACATGGAATACTAAAAGTATTTGTTGTTATATTTCATTACCAGATCATATTGTGAATAAGCTAGTGATGGGCATTCTGGCTCGTTCGACTCAGCTCACCAAAAAGAGCTGGCCTCTTTGACTCCCAAACGGCTCTTTAAAAAAATATATGTTTTGTATTTTTTCAAGTCAAACAGTTTGCGATAGTTTGACTATGATTGGTGTTAAAACAATTCTAATTAAATGATTAAATGAAATCATACTCTGCCTTAACCACAATGTATTTAAAAATGCATTGGTTTGTTATGAAAATATTGTCATTAAACATTTGCATTTAAAGTCTAATGTATATAAACAAAGTGCATATAAATGTAACCACTCAAAACAAATAGAATCTGAACAGCATAATAGAATATTGTACCATATCAAAGAAAAATAAATATCAATGTGCACAACTGCAGCATCCCACTTAAAACATTAAGCTGGTCCCTCTTTTCTCTCTCTTCTTTATTGCCATGTTATAACCAGCAGCACACAGCAATGCTGACCATATTTTGCTTTTATGAAAGATTTGCATTCAGAAATGCAAGCTGCCTCACTTTCGAGGGGCTGATGCGGTTTCTTCTCTCAGTAATTATTTGTCCCGTTTTCGAGAAGACCCTCTTAGAGGGAACGGATGTGGCCACTATGCAGTCTCCCTGTCATGACTTTAGTAAGCCGTGGGTAGACAGAGGCCTTGTTCTTCCACCAGCTCAGAGGATCTGCTCCTCTAAATAGGATCGGACCTCCATTATGGCATCTGCTGAGGGATTCCTTTGTGCTGCATCCCTAGTTGCGCTCTCGTCAAACAGCATCCAAACAGCAGACGTTTGTGGCACTACTGCTGGTGTTTCTGCTCCATCTGATCCCTCTTCTTCGTGTTGCCCTGGTGCCTGAGCCAGCTGACTGCTGGGGCTGTCCCTCCCTGCTGCTGAGGTTATTATTTAAAGAGCCTCATCAATCGCTCTGGCATCACTGAAGGCTAACTTCTTAAACCTGGGGTCAAGTGCAGCGGTTTCTAATAGCACGTGGTTATATTCCATTCTGTGAAACCTTCTGTCCATTGATGAACATAGGGTGTCCATCAACTCGGTCACATGTCCTGTGGTTACATTTGCTTCTCTCTGGCGGCTGGCTGTGATTCGCTGCAGACCCTTACACAGGAGTATCATTTTTGAGGCTGTCGCATAGCTGAAGACAACAGTAACGTATTAGTTCAGGTTCATATTTTGTCTACTGATTCTCATCTACTGCTCATACTCACATATAATACTGGATTAAGTAATGATGTAGTAATAACTGCTTACTGTACCTCTGATCTCCGCAGTGACCTGCTCAAATGGTTCCAGGACTCTGCACATCTCCTCCACCACCTCCCATTCCTCTTGGGTCAGAGCATCAACAGGTGCATTGACAATGGCCAGGTTAGAGATGATGGCATCCTTTGACTCAAGAAACCGCTTCAACAAATAAAATGTTGAATTCCACCTTGTAGTGCAGTCTTGTTTAGGCCTCAGCTCAGGCATCCCCATCTCGCTTTGTGTAGACTTTAGTTTTCAGCACTTACTATGCTCCTGTGGAATACTGCTTTCACTTTGTCCACAGTGGGAGTCATCACTTCAGAGCATCTCTTAAATCCAGGTTGATTGTGTTGGCAAGACATGGATGATGGGTCCATATGAACATTTTCATGGCTTTGGTTATGTTAGCTGCATTGTCGCTAACACAACAGACCACTTTTCCATCTACTTGCCATTCTCTGGCCACTCAACAGTTCCTCTGCCAAGTTCTCTGAGGTGTGTCTGTCGCTGAACTCAAAGCAGTCAGCTAGGCCGTAAAATCTTCAATGAAGTGACATGTAACCGACATGTAAGAAGTGGTTACCCTTGATGTCCAGCAGTCAGTGGTAAGGCAAACTGCAGTGCTTTTTGGACTCTTTCCCGCACTGAAGCCTGTGTGCTTTCGTACAGTTGTGGAATAAGTGATTTTGAAAGGGTTTTCATACTTAGAATTGTGTACATTGGATTTAGACTATTGCTATAATTTCTAAAAACTCTGTCCTCCACGATCGAAAATGGCTGGAAATCGGTGGCAATCATTTTAGCTAATGCAATATAAATTTAGCCTTGTTTTGCTACAGAC
Source organism: Salvelinus fontinalis (assembly GCF_029448725.1). Taxonomy (NCBI): domain Eukaryota; kingdom Metazoa; phylum Chordata; class Actinopteri; order Salmoniformes; family Salmonidae; genus Salvelinus; species Salvelinus fontinalis. Next base: position 25,507,028 of record NC_074685.1, on the reverse strand, counting down.
ATAGACTTTGGCATAAACTGGTCCATAGAAGACTGCGTTTCTGTGGGTCGCGGAGTAGGCCTACTTGACTGAGTGGATATATCCCCACGTGTGGAGGTGCTGGCTCCACCACTATCACTAGCAGGCCCACTAGTTTCTCGAAGCTCCGCTACAGCTAGCTTCACAGTTGGGTGGACAGTTCGCATATGCCAGTGTAGGTTGTGCGTAGAACCGGCTTTATATGAGATTTTGTTTTGGCAAATTCTACACTGTGCTCTAACATTGTGTACATTATTAAAATGCATCCAAATGTTACTGTGCTTCCTACTCATTTTCCAGCTGTTGTTTTCACAGCGGTCCTTCCTCTCTCTCCTCGGCTGCTAAGTGTGTGACTGAGTGAGTTGGCTCGGCCCTCCCTCACGCACCTTTGGTTCATTGGTTGACACTGCGTGTCTGATTGACAGGAACAACAGGTGAGGCTGTTAGTCTGAGCAGACAGTCAGAACGAATTTGTGTGTGCGCTTGAGCATTTAGGCCTATATTATTTTATTTATTGTTTCGTTCTTTGATTAGGTTAATTCTATTCATTGAAATCTTTTGATTATTCATATCTTAATTTTAGATTCGGCTCTTCTAATATGCGAGCCGGCTCCCAACGTTCACCTACAAGAGTGTGCGAACGACCCATCACTAGAATAAGCCCACTAGGCTATGTCATTTGTTGTCATTATATTCAGAATAATTCATAGGAATAGGGTGTTGCACGATAGTCTATCCTACACAATTGCGCACAGTAGACTCGGTGTCCAATTCAAAGCACAAAAACATATGAAGACATGAACTCATTACCTTGAAGCGTTCTCTGTTAAATCTAACGAGCCTGCTGTAAATCAAGCAGACAACAGATGTTCAACATCAATTCGCTAGGGATATTATACGGAACAAAAATATGAACACAACAAGATTTTAACGAGTTACAGTTCATATAAGGATATCAGTCCATTTAAATTCATTAATTAGGCCCTAATCTATGGATTACACATGACTGGGCAGGGCACATGACTTCCCAGGCCCACCCACTTGCCAGCCATGCCCACCCACTGGGGAGCCAGGCCCAGCCAATCAGAATGAGTTTTTCTCCACAAAAGGGCTTTATTAAAGTCGCTCTTATCCAAAGTCGCTCTTTATTAAGTCGCTCTTATCCAGAGCGACTTACAGTTAGTGCATTCATTTTAAGATGGCTAGGTGGGACAACCACATATCACAGGAATAGAAAAAGAAATCTCAATAACGTAGCTATCAGTCGAGTCAGAGCTAGAAAGAGGGGTTGGGAAGAGGATTATTTAAGATACTTTTTGAAGAGGTAGTGTTTCAGATGCTTTTGGAAGACGGGCAGGGACTCTGCTGTCCTTCAGAGGGAAGCTGGTTCCACCATTGGGGTGCCAGGACAGAGAAGAGCTTGGACTGGGCTAGGCGGGAGCTGCCCTCCTGTAGGAGTGGAAGGGCCGAGAGACTTGAAGTGGCAGAACGGAGTGCTCGGTTGGGGTGTAGGGTTTGAACAAAGGCTGAAGGTAGGGAGCGGCAGTTCCTCTAGCTGTTCCGTAAGCACCATGGTCTTGTAGTGGATGCAAGGATCGACTGGAAGCCAGTGGAGTGTGTGGAGGAGCGGGGTGACATGAGAGAACTTGCAGGGGTTTGAGGGCACAAGCAGGGAGCCAAGACAAAAGCGAGTTGCAGCAGTCCAGATGGGAGAGGACAAGTGCCTGGATTAGGACCTGCGCCGCTTCCTGTGTTGGATAGGGCCGTACTCTACGGATGTTGTAGCGCACGAACCTGCAGGAGCGGGTCACTGCTTTGATGTTTGCAAAGAACGACAGGGTGTTGTCCAGGGTCACACCAAGGTTCTTTTCACTCTGGGATGGTGACAATGTGGAGTTGTCAACCGTAATGGGGAGGTCTTTGAGTGGGCAGGCCTTCCCCGGGACGAAGAGCAGCTCCGTCTTGTCGAGGTTGAGCTTGAGGTGGTGGGCCGACATCTAAGTTGAGATATCTGCCAGGCACGCAGAGATGCGTGTCACCATCTGGGTGTCAGCAGGGGGGAAGGAGAAAAGTAGTTGAGTGTCATCCGCATAGCAATGATAGGAGAGCCCATGTGAGGATATGACGGAGCTGAGTGACTTGGTGTATAGAGAGATGAGGGACTAGAACCGAGCCCTGGGGGACACCAGTAGTGAGAGTACGGGGTGCAGACACAGATCCTCTCCACGTCACCTGGTAGGAGCGGCCTGCCAGCTAGGATGTAATCCAAGAATGTGCAGAGCCTGAGACGCCCAGCTCTGAGAGGGTGGAGAGAATGATCTGATGGTTCACAGTGACGAAGGCAGCGGATAGATCTAAGAGGATGAGAACTGAGGAGAGAGAGTCAGCTTTGGCAGTGCGGAGAGCCTCTGTGATACAGAGAAGAGCACTCTCGGTTGTGTGACCTGTCTTGAAATCTGACTTGTTTGGGTCAAGAAGATCGTTCTGAGAGAAATAATGAGAACGTTTATCAGAGACAGCACTCTCAAGTGTTTGGTAAAGAAAAGAAAGGATGGCTACAGGTCTATAGTTTTTGACATCAGATGAGTTGAGTGTCGGGAGAAACTCAGGCCATTTTGAAGTCAGAGGGGAAGGGAAGAGTTGATGAGAGAAGTGAAGAATTGGAGAAGGTCTCCAGAGGTGGTCTGGAGAAGGGGATGGGGTCAAGCTGCCAGGTTGTCGGGCGGCCAGACCTCAATAGTTGCAGGATGTTATCTGGAGAGAGAGGGGAGAAAGAGGTCAAAGCGTAGGGTAGTTCTGTGTGAATGAGACCAGTGGACTCAATAGGCTCAGTAGCAGATGTCGTCAACCTTTTTTAAAAAGTGGTTGACAAAGTCATCCGCAGAGAGGGAAGAGGGAGGGGTGGAGCATTAAGGTGGCGGGAGAAGGTGGAAAATAGTTTCCTAGGGTTAGAGGCAGAAGCTGAGTGGTAGTAAGTGGCTTTAGTAGCAGATACAGAGGAAGAGAAGGTAAAGAGGAGGGAGTGAAAGTATAATAGGTCCTCCAGAAGTTTAGTTTTCCTCAATTTTGCAATGAGTCACTCAGTCACGGAGAAGGAGGGGAGGGCCGAGACGGCCAGGAGGAAAGTGCGAGTCATAGGATGCAAAAAGGGAGGAGTAGGGTCGACAAGGCAGAATCAGGAGACGGGATGGAGAAGGACTGGGAGAGAGAGAGCGAAGATTGCGATGGTGCATGACCATCTGGGTAGGGACTGAGTGGTTAGGGTTGAGGTAAGGGAGACAGAAAAGGAAACAAAGTAGTGATCAGAGACCTGGAGGGGGGTTCTAGTGAGATTAGTAGGTGAGCAGACCCTAGTAAAGATGAGGTCAAGCATATTGCCTACCTTGTAAGTTGTTGGGGATTGGGTAAGGGTAAAGTCAAGAGAGACACGGGGGGGAAAGAGAGAGTTGGAAAGAAATGAGTTGAAGGCACACGTTGGGAGGTTGAAGTTGCCAAGTACAAAGAGCGGTGAGCCATCATCAGGAAATTAGCTTATCAAGGTGTCAAGCACACTGAGGAACTCTCCAAGGGCACCTGGTGGGCAATAGATGACAATAATGTTAAGCTTGAGTGGACAAGTGACAGCGTGAAATTCAAATGAGGAGATGGGGTGATCCATGTCTCCGTCAGGGCCAAAAAGTCAAGGGACTGAAGGGCAGCATAGTCTGAGATGAACTCGGCGTTCTTGACCACAGATCGGCAGTTCCAAACACTGCCGGAGACCTGGAAATCCACATGAGTTGTGCGCGCAGGCTACACTAAACTAGAAGGGTTGCAGCCAAGGGGTGGGGAGCGTCTGTGAAGCCTACAGGGAGAGATGCAAACATGTATAGAAAACACACACACAGTTGATAACGCTACAAAAGAGCAAAATGAGATAATCTATAAATAACTAGGTATTGAGAGAGTGGTGTGGAGCATTCCTCTCTTTCCTTCCTCGAACAACTCGGTAGAACCGTCTTTGTTTCGGCAACGGTCTTTGTTTTGTGACAAAACCACCACAACCGCCGCTTACAGCCGCAGCTGGGAAACCTAGGGAGACTTGGTTACCGTCAATATTACTCGCCAGCGTGCAATCATCGGACAATAAACTAGACGAGGTACGATCACAAATATCCTACCAACGGGACATCAAAAACTGTAATATCCTATGTTTCACGGAATCGTGGCTGAATGACGACATGGATATTCAGCTAGCGGGATACACGCTGCACCGGCAAGATAGAACAGCACACTTCGGTAAGACGGGGACGGGGGGGGGGCGATCTGTGCATATTTGTAAACAACAGCTGGTGCACGAAATCTAAGGAAGTCTCTAGATTTTGCTCGCCTGAAGTAGAGTATATTGTGATAAATTTTGTGGCTGTTTATTTACCACCACAATCAGATGCTGGCACTAAGACCGCACTCAGTCAGCTGTATAAGGAAATAAGCAAACAGGAAACTACTCATCCAGAGGCGGCGCTCCTAGTGGCCGGAGACTTTAATGCAGGGAAACTTAAATCAGTTCTACCACATCTCTATCAACATGTTAAATGTGCAACCAGAGGGAAAACAATTCTAGATCACCTGTACTCCACACACAGGAAGCTCTCAATTTGGTAAATCAGTTCTACCACATCTCTATCAACATGTTAAATGTGCAACCAGAGGGAAAACAATTCTAGATCACCTGTACTCCACACACAGAGACGCGTACCAAGCTCTCCCTCCATTTGGTAAATCCGACCACAACTGGAACATGTTTCGGGATTCTTCTGATGACATTGAGGAATACACCACATCTGTCACTGGCTTTATCAATAAGTGCATTGAGGACGTCGTCCCCACACTGGCTGTACGTACATACCCCAACCAGAAGCCATGGATTACAGGCAACATTCGTACTGAGCTGAATTATTCGTAGAGCTGCCGCTTTCAAGGTGCGGGACTCTAACCCGGAAGCTTACAAGAAATCCCGCTATGCCCTGCGACGAACCATCAAAACAGGCAAACCGTCAATACAGGGCTAAGATTGAATCCTACTGCACCGGCTCCGACGCTCGTCGGATGTGGCAGGGCTCGCAAACTATTACAGACTACAAAGGAAAGCACAGACGCGAGCTGCTCAGTGACATGAGCCTACCAGACGAGCTAAATCGTCTGTAGCCATGATGTGCTTTGAAAGGCTGGTCATGGCTCACATCAACACCATTATCCCAGAAACCCTAGACCCACCCCAATTTGCATACCGCCCAAACAGATCCACAGATGATGCAATCTCTATTGCACTCCACACTGCCCTTTCCCACCTGGACAAAAGGAACACCTATGCGAGAATGCTATTCATTGACTACAGCTCAGCGTTCAACACCATAGTACCCTCAAAGCTCTAAGCTAAGGAACGTGGGACTAAACACCTCCCTCTGCAACTGGATCCTGGACTTCCTGACGGGTCGCCCCCAGGTGGTGAGGGTATGTAGCAACACATCTGCCACACTGATCCTCAACACTGGAGCTCCCGAGGGGTGCGTGCTCAGTCCCCTCCTGTACTCCCTGTTCACCCACGACTGCATAGCCAGGCACGAGTCCAACACCGTCATTAAGTTTGCAGACGACACAACAGTGGTAGGCCTGATCACCGACAATGACGAGACAGCCTATAGGGAGGTCAGAGACCTGACCGGGTGGTGCCAGAATAACAACCTATCCCTCAACGTAACCAAGACCAAGGAGATGATTGTGGACTACAGGAAAAGGAGGACCGAGCACGTCCCCATTCTCATCGACGGGGCTGTAGTGGAGCAGGTTGAGAGCTTCAAATTCCTTGGCGTCCACATCACCAACAAACTGGAATGGTCCAAACACACCAAGACAGTCGTGAAGAGGACACGACAAAGCCTATTCCCCCTCAGGAAACTAAAAAGATTTGGCATGGGTCCTGAGATCCTCAAAAGGTTCTACAACTGCAACATCGAGAGCATCCTGACCGGTTGCATCACTGCCTGGTACGGCAATTGCTCGGCCTCTGACCGCAAGGCACTTCAGAGGGTAGTGCGTACGGCCCAATACATCACTGGGGCAAAGCTGCCTGCCATCCAGGACCTCTACACCAGGCGGTGTCAGAGGAAGGCCCTAAGAATTGTGAAAGATCCCAGCCACCCCAGTCATAGACTGTTCTCTCTACTACCGCATGGCAAGCGGTACCGGAGTGCCAAGTCTAGGACAAAAAGGCTTCTCAACAGTTTTTACCCCCAAGCAATAAGACTTCTGAACAGGTAACCAATGGTTACCCGGACTATTTGCATTGTGTGCCCCCCCTTACCCCTCTTTTACGCTGCAGCTACTCTCTGTTTATCTTATATGCATAGTCACTTTAACCATACATCCATGTACATACTACCTCAATTGGCCCGACCAACCAGTGCTCCCGCACATTGACTAACTAGACTATCTGCATTGTGTCCCACCACCCGCCAACCCCTCCTTTTACGCTACTGTTAGTCTCTGTTCATCATATATGCATAGTCACTTTAACCATACCTACATGTACACACTACCTCAATAAACCTGACTAACCGATGTCTGTATATAGCCTTGCTACTCTTATTTTCAAATGTATTTTTACTGTTGTTTTATTTCTTTACATACCCCCACACACACACATACACACACCTTTTTTCGCACGTGACAAATAAACGTTGATTTGATTTGATTAATTGCTTAGCAGAGGTGGAAAGCACACCTTCCTGTACTAACTGCTGACTGCCTAGGAAAGGTGAAACCACTCCCCCTCCAATACAGCCACTGATTACCAAAACACGTCACAAATGTCCCTGCATCTTGATCCTGGTTGATGTGGCAACAACTATCTGCAAATGATGAGCAGTCAGCAGTTCACACACCAAGTAGACCACTGGGAAGACAGGCACCACTTAAAGTAGATGGCCCTAGATAGCAAGAATACAGTACTAGACCACAACAGATAAAGACAAAAAAATGATACTTATCACTCTGCCAAGACACCAACCATGATAAAGGGTTAAACATAGGTTTTAAATCAACTCGTTAATTGCATTGAATATAGCCATGATCCTCCTTATATCTTAAAGTAATGACATGAAAAACATGTGCGAATATCTTCAATGACTTATCAACAGCTGTAACAAGTTGTCCAGTGTAGGAAATCCTCACTGGTACCCTAGTTTATAGAAAGACCCAATTGCATTACCGCCTTAACCAGCTTCAGCAAGCCTTAGGAGGACACCAGATTTGATTATGTGTCTAAAAGTGCTCTACGTATTAATTCGGAGGCCCGTCCTAACCGGGGAACCATTGTTTGGTTCAGACAGCAGATCTCAGTTTGCAGCTGGAGAATTCAAAGGGTTCATTCTTGTAGAAATGTGGATAAATACATGTGTCTGACCACTCCTGCCCAGTAATGTCTTCTTCTCCTTCAGACGTCCCTGAATAAACATGTTTTAATTAGAGACGGTATGCGCGCGTGTCAGTGCAGTGGCCTAGCGACAACGCATCAGAGATCATGTTTATATTCCAACCCCCGGCCGCTCTCCGCAGATCATTCAATCCAATAATGGAAATGGTGGACCATAATTACATTTTAGAGCCTCTTTGCAGAGATTTCTTTGATTCAGTCTTATTCAGGTCTTAGTTCTCTGCCTCGAACAGGTTCACACTAGGACACATTTACTGGAGATTTGGCAACAGGCTCAAGTTCACGCCACTATTTTGGCAGCTAATAAAAACATGAAACATAGAAAGAAAACTGAGAAACATGCATTGCTAATTTGATCCCCTTCTTTTCCCCCTTCCACCTCACTAGATACTAGGTACTATGTATCACTATGTATTTTCTGTTATGGGCTAGAGGCAATAAAAATGTTATTAAACCTGCCTTAGTAATAAGCAACATTGCATCCCAGTTTATCAGCCACCAACACAGTCACATATAAAGGTTTATAGGTACACAGCTCTATTGTGAGTCGCTCTAGACAAAATGCCCAACTGAAAAAATATATAAAATATATATAAACGGGACACAGCTGACTGACCCGTCGTCTCAGGCGGTCGCGTTCCTCCCGGATGGCGTTCATGGTGGCCTTGGTGCGGTTCAGGTCCTCCTCCTTGGAGCACAGCATGGCTGTCAAGCTCTCGTTCTCTTCCCTCAGGCCTGCCAGCTCCTTCTCCCAGCGCACCCGCTCCTCCGACAGGCTGGGGTAGAAGTCCCGGCCCAGGGCCCCTTCGATCTCCTCCACCGTCTGGGGAAAGGCACACCTTTTTACAGTGCAGTATGTATAGTGTTGAGATTGCGATTACATGGTCACAATTCTAGTAACCAAATGTGAATGACTCTGGTTTCTCTGGGACTCAATGAAAATGGCATCAAAAAGAAGAACCTTTTGGTACCTAGAAGTAGCCCCAAGAAAGAGAAGGAAATTATGAGAAAAATGTAAACAAAGAACAGAGACAAAACAAACGTGAGACAGACAAAACAAGAATACAAACACGTCAGGCACATACATTTTCACACAGGATTTCCCCCTGTCAGTTCACCAATTTCATGTTCATAATTTGTGTGTAGTGTAGCCCTACACCATGTGTCTCAATTTACACGAGTAGAACAAGCATCCTAGACTATGATGTATGTACATGTGTCTTTCTCCTATTTTTATCCAGTGGAACAAACCCCTGATCTCCCAAAGTGCCCATATTTCAGAGTGTATAACTGTATGTGTATGCGCATGTGTGTGCGTGAGGGTGTGTGAGATATGGCAGAGGGATGGAGTCTATGACCATGTCTGCCTCTACAGATCCTCATCTCTGGTGAGTGATTCATAGGTGTGTAGTGGGCTTAGAGACAGGCCTGAGTCCTGCCTTCATCTGTCCTCCACCATGGAGCGTCAATCTCTCTTATCCCTCCATCCAGCTAGTCCTCTCATCCCTCCATCTCCCTCTCAGCTGACACACACACAGCCAGAGAGATAGAGAGACAGAGATAGACAGACAGAAATAAACAGACAGAGAGACAGACACAGAGAGACACAAAAACAGAGAGAGAAAGATAGAGGGAATATGAGAATGAGGAAGGGAACGAGAATGAAATCCCAAGTCTCATTGACTGTTGTAGATCCCAGTCCAGCCCAGCACTCAATCTCCCAAATCTAAGTCTTAACCTAAGCATGGTTAAGATAAGCCCCAGTGATACTGAGATGGGTGGTACTGTATCGAATAGTCTCTATTTCTGTGGCCTAGTATTGGCTTGAACTTATACATTGTTTACAGTAGTACACAATTTCAAGGTTGATATATTTCTAACGAAGAACATCTGAAATCTGTAACATATTAGAAAATGCACTAAAATACCCCCAATTAGCTGAGTGTGGTCCAATATGTCCTGAATTCACTCTGATAAATAATTTTAATCTCTCAAACACTTTACATATGTATTTTACACTCTCTTGTTAAACTTCATACTTCATGGTAGCGGATTCTGGTGGGTTTATGGCGGATTCTGGTGGGTTCATGGTGTCTATGGGCTCTATATCATATAAAGTACATCGCCTTTCCCTCTGTATGAGGTAGGGATCGGCTTTATCAACCGCATCAAAACTCTTTTAGAAGCCCAACTACCACTATGGAACATGGAGTGACTTAACCTTGTCTGTGCCAAATGAACACCCAATATCTATTAATAGGCTTAGTACATGGTAATGGATTGGGCCCACATTCACAACGGAATACCATGGCCCAATCCAAAACCCATCCCTAGACCCTTGGCTGACTCTCCTCGCAAATCTGAAAGGACTGGACAGGTCGTTGTAGGAAAAATGGTATCCGATCCACCTCTCATACTCATTGGACAATAATTGTTTCTATCAAATTACATACATTCCGTTATTTTAGATATGTTTTTGTGAGGGAGACACCATTAGGACAACTCAGTCTAGAGACGACTCCAGGGATCGGTTTGGGATTAAGCCTCAACTGGAAATGTGAAGGTGTCCATTTTTCTTCCCACAAAATGTAATTGGATTAGGATTAAGTGAGGTCAGATTCATAATGGAAAAAGCCAGCTCGATATCCTCTCTTTCAAGCCCAAGGAGAAAGCTCTTGTCCTCATCCTAATCGATTAGCACTGGTTGTGTCCACTGTGCCAGCCAACAAAAGGGAGAGAAATTAAATATAAGAACAGTGTTCAATGACTTCTTTCACATCACGATTTAGGATTTTGGATTCAGTTTTGGAATCACGAACTGAATTTGATAGCCAAGTTTAATTTGTTAGTTAGAAAATGTAGATACACTACATGGCCAAAAGTATGTGGACAACTGCTCACGGAACATCTCATTCCAAAATCATGGGCATTAATATGGAGTTGGTACCCTCTTTGCTGCTATAACAGTCTCCACTCTTCTTGGAAGGCTTTCCACAAGATGTTGGAACATTGCTGCAGTGACTTGCTTCCATTCAGCCACAAGAACATTAGCGAGGTCGGGCACGGATGTTGCGCAATTAGGCCTGGCTCACAGTCGACATTCCAATTCATCCCAAAGGTGTTCCACGGGGTTGAGGTCAGGGCTATGTGCAGGCCAGTCAAGTTCTTCCACACCGGTCTCAAAAAAACATTTCTGTATGGACTTCGCTTTGTGCACAGGGGCATTGTCATGCTGATACAGGAAAAAGACCTTCCTGAAACTGTTGCCACAAAGTTGGAAGCTCAGAATAGTCTAGAATGTCATTGTATGCTATAGCGAACAGTTATTGTGCTGACGCGTTGCAACCGAGGACAGGCGATTTTTATACGATACGCACTTCAGCACTCAACGGTCCCATTCTGTGAGCTTGTGTGGCCTACCACTTCGCAGCTGAGCCGTTGTTGCTCCTATACATTTCCACTTCACAATAACAGCACTTACAGTTGACTGGGGCAGTTTTAGCAGGGCAGAAATTTGACGAACTGACTTGTTGGAAATGTGGCATCCTACTGTATGACGGTGCCACGTTGAAAGTCACAGCTCTTCTGTATGGGCCATTCTACTGCCAATGTTTGACTATGGAGATTGCAGGGCTGTGCGCTCAATTTTATACACCTGTCAGCAACAGGTGTAGCTGAAATAGCCAAATCTGCTAATTTGAAGGGGTGTCCACATACTTTTAGTTTGTTTAGCTATCTATCCTCCATTGCTGCTCTGACACAATAGTTTGTGACGGAGGTCGATTCAGGCTGATAAAAATAAAGCCAAGTAAATCCATTCTCCCACATTACAGTGGGCTGTGACTGTCACTAAAGGAATGCCAGTGATGGTGATTGTCTGTCAAGCCTTTAGTAGTCTTAACACCAAGGACATATTTCCATTGTGCCATCAGCTCATATTCAGTGAAATCACTAGGTGTATGAGGAAAGGAGCTCCCTTCAGTCTAGCGCTTGCTCTCTCTACGTCCTTCACTCTGCCTCTCTCACCCCCCCCCCCCATCTCTCCCTCATCTTTCAGTGTGTGTGTGTGTGTGTGTGTTGTATAATAATTTTGCGAGGAAACCAATAGCTAGCAGACTGAATTCCTCTCAGGACTGCTGGCACTCACATCGCTGCGAAGACGACAACTAGGCAGACAGGGTTCCATTACCAGAGCTGAGGCATCACCGTGGGGACCACCATCATGCCCCCATCAGTCAGACATTAGGCTGACATCACTCTGACTCACACAGGCCCCGGCCCCCAGACTGAAACAGGCAGTTGGTTACTGCTGGGTCCAACCCAGGGTCACCCCAGGACCCCTACTGACTGATTACTGGAAGTGGCTCAGGTTTTCCAGCAGGACAGTTCAACATTATATGACAGCGTGTGTTATTATAACTCATCTCACTCTCTTTTATTTACAGTATCTGTGAATGCATTTGATAGGAGAGGTTTGCACACCAGTATTGGGTTCACCTATATTCATCTATCCTGCATGTTGTTTTTTTCTCACTCTGTCCACTCTTTATCATCCTTTACTGTTAACTCCCAATTAATTATGTTTATAATGAGGAAGGAAATGGACTTTCTAGAACGGGTCTCAGTCTTCGCCGCAAGTCATTTCCTGGTGTCTTACCTTGATGGCGAGGTCACAGTGTTCGCTGGCGGTGGTCAGCTGCTCTATCTGGCGGTCCACCTCGGCCACAGACAGGCTGCATGTGCTCTTCTTTCTCCCACACAGAACGCTCTCCAGCCCCGTCAGAACCCGCTGCAGCTCCGAGTTCAGATCACTGCAGTTGTCTACACGGACAAAAACACAGGGCCGGGGTCAGATTTAACTGGTCTAGGAACAGATCAATGTTTACAAGCCTGATGTAATGTCAGGAAAACAGAGTTGAGGTCACTGCAGTAGTCTACAGCGAGGAAGCCCAGGGCCGGGGTCAAATAAACTGATCTGGTATCAGATGACTGAATGCCAGTGTGCCTGATACAGGGAGAAATAATAGGGCTAGTGCCAGATTCACAGACCTAGGAGAAAATACTTAAAATCTCAATGTGCAAAGAACAACACAACTACTGTAGTCTGCATGAGCAAGGTGACCTTGTTAGCATAGCAGCAGAGTGAGGATGTATTGTGTACTAGTCGGCAGGTAGCCTAGTGGTTAGAGCATTGGACTGGTAACCGAAAGCTTGAAAGATCGAATCCCCGAGCTGACAAGGTAAAAATCTGTCGTTCTGCCCCTAAACAAGGCAGTTAACCCACTGTTCTTAGGCCGTCATTGAAAATAAGAATTTGTCCTTAACTGACTTTCCTAGTTTAATAAAATAAATAAAACCAGTGACATACTAATAACCGGCCATATGCTTAATGGTTTAACTGAATGTCCGAGGCTGACTGGAGGAATGCTGCAGGCTAGTAAAACACTAATTAAACCACATCACACACATCTTCTGTTTAGAGACAATAACACATAACTATCTGAGAGGAAGATACAAGCAGGACCATTCTTTTTTATGATATATTATGACAATATTGTCATTCCGTACATTTACCCACAGCGACCTACAGTTAAGACCTGCGGGAATCAAACCCACAACCCTGGGGTTGCAAGACAAGCAACTAGCCCCAACCAAAGCTTCTTCATCACTTTCAGAGCTTCCGTTCCCTATTCACTATTCACTCTGTCAACTTCTCGTTCAAATATTTTTATTGAACACACACAGGAATGTTGTATAGGTATGAAAGGCAGGTATACAATTTTTAACTAAACATAAAAGAGCAGACAGAAATAAAAAGATCCAGAGTTCTGGGTACAAAACAATTATTACAAAACAAGACATACAAAACAAGGACAGGTAGAAAGAAAGAGGGTGGGTGTCACCCCCCCCTTTATCCCTCCCCCCCTTTATAACTTCCCCTTATACCCCTCCCCGCTGCTCGGGTGGCGGTGCCAGCACGTGCTGCCCAGAGGTGGATTAAAATATTACAATGGAGAGTGCGTTAAAAAGTACAAATTCACAGCGCCGAATGGTCCAAGTAAGAGAGGAAAGGCTGCCAGATCTGATCAAATGTTAATAATTTATTGTTCAGAATATATCTAATCCTTTCTAAGTGTACAGTGTTTGCCAATTCGCTGAGCCATAATTTGGTAGTGGGCGCTTCCCTCTTTTTCCAGAACAACAAGATTAGTTTTTTTGCCGAAATGAGACTGTAAGAGATGAGTTGTTTTTGGGGGTTGGTTAGTCCGATTAGGGAATCAGACACTCCCAGGATTATCAGAACCGGGTCTGGGTCAATTGAAGTCTCCAGAACTTCAGAGAGGATCCTAAAAATTCCACACCAGTAACCATGCAAGCTAGAGCATAGGGCAAAGCAGTGGAGTAGTGTACCCTGTGCAGCCTGACATTTATCACACAAAGGGGATGTATCAGGAAATATCCTATGCAGTTTGGTTTTGGAATAGTGTAATCTGTGTAATACCTTGAATTGTATGAGCCGATGTCTGGAGTTAATGGAGCAGGTGTGGATATACTCCAAGCTATCTTCCCAGTCTGCCATCGAAATGTCAGTCCCTAGTTCTTCCTCCCATTTTGCCTTAATGGCCTCTGTAGAGGGTGTGCTAACCGATTGAAAAGAGTCATATAAACGAGATATCAGTTTGTCTGAGGTGGGGGATGTTTTTATGCATCCGTCAAACATGGAAGGCTTAGCGTTCCCAAATGTTGGGAGGTGTTTCACTCTGTCAACTTCTTATCTCCAGAGGTAATCAAATGAGCTCATCGGAAACTCATTTCAATTAGCATATTTAATACAATCCCTGCAAAGCAGCAAAGACATGCATGTCGATGGTTAGCATCTGCTTCTATATTGCATCCAAAATAATAATGAAGATGATGATGATGATTATTATTATTGTCCAAGACCAAACAGAGCCTGTGTACATTGTGTGGGAAATTAAAATGTGGAGAGTAGCAGATGTATTTCCCCAAGTGCCCCCCTTAAGTGCAGATTCTGCCAACAATGCAAATGCAATTAGCACAGTGCGAAGGAACGTGAAGATGAACAAAACTTGAATTTGTTTCCTAAACAATTTCCTGACTGGTGAAATCCTGTTCGTGTGGGGATAAGATTGCCGCGGCTACAGCCAGGGACGAAGGACTGCGAATATTGAAAAATGTTTTTCTTCTATTGCTCTGCTAAACGTTGAGGATGATGAATAAGAGAAACCAATGAAGCTCTTTACCATTGACAAGTGATTGCTGGGTGCTCTCAGCACCACTGAGGGTAGTATTAATAGCGTCTTGAAGGAACTGCCGTGCAGTGCAGTGTTGTTTGGGAAAAATGGTTCTGTAACAGACCCAACAGTGTGTTTGTGCACTCCCCCACAATGGAAAATTGATTTAGCAGAGTGCTGAATCAATTTTCCATTGTGGGAGAGTGCACAAACACACACATGCACACACTCACTCTGTCAGAGACACACATGTACACACACACATAACTGCTCCTGTAGAAGCCTATAAATGTGTATTGTGTGCCATCAACCCTATAGCCACTGGTTTGTAACAGGCCATCCATCAAGGGAGGACATACACAGATAGGGAACAGTCTCTCTATGGGAGAGATGATTCAAAAGAACCACTGATCAAAGCAGTTATTAGTGACAAAGAGTAGAGTGAGAGTATATACACTACATGACCAAGAGTATGTGGACACCTGCTCGTCGAACATCTCATTCCAAAACCATGGGCATTAATATGGAGTTGGTCACCCCTTTGCTGCTATAACAGTCTCCACTCTTCTGGGATGGCTTTCCACTAGACGTTGGAACATTGCTGCGGGGACTTGCTTCCATTCAGCCACAAGAGCATTAGTGAGGTCGGGCACTGATGTTTGGCGATTAGCCCTGGCCCGCAGTCGGCGGTCCAACTCATCCCTAAGTTGTTCGATGGAGTTGAGGTCAGGGCTCTGTGCAGGCCAGTCGAGTTCTTCCACACCGATCTCGACAAACCATTTCTGTATGGACCTCTCTTTGTGAATAGGGGCATTGTCATGCTGAAACAGGAATAGGGGCATTGTAGCGTTAAGATGTAGCACTGTAGCGTTAAGATTTCCCTTCACTGAAACTAAGGGGCCTAGACTGTCCCATGAAAATCAGCCCCAGACCATTATTCCTCCTCCACCAAACTTTACAGTTGGCACTATGCATTGGGGCAGGTAGCGTTCTTCTGGCATCCGCCAAACCCTGATTCGTACGCCGGACTGTCAGATGGTGAAGCATGATTCATCACTCCAGAGAACTCGTTTCCACTGATCCAGAGTCCAATGTAGGTGAGCTTTACACCACTCCAGCCGACGCTTGGCATTGCGCATGGTGATCTTAGGCTTGTGTGCGGCTGCTCGGCCATGGAAACCCATTTCATGAAGCTCCTGACGAACAGTTATTGTGCTGACGTTGCTTCCAGAGACAGTTTGGAACTTGGTAGTGAGAGTTGCAACCGAGGACAGACGATTTTTAGCACTTGGCGGTCCCATTCTGTGAGTTTGTGTGGCCTACCACTTTGCGGCTGAGTCGTTGTTGCTCCTAGTTGTTTCCACTTCACAATAACAGCACTTACAGGTCACTGGGGTAGCTCTAGCATAGCTCTAGCAGGGGAGAAATTTGATGAACTGACTTGTTGGAAAGGTGGCATCTATGATGGTGCCACATGGAAAAACACTGAGCTCTTCAGTAAGGCCATTCTACTGCTAATGTTTGTCTACGGAGATCGCATGGCTGTGTGCTCAATTTTATACACCTGTCAGCAATGGGTGTGGCTGAAATAGCCGAATCCACTAATTTGAAGGGTTGTCCACATACTTTTGTATATATAGCGTGCATTCATTCTACTGGTTGTGTAGAACCAACTCCTGATCAATACAATGGCTTGGGACTGTTGTGAATGTGTCCACTAAAACGGAGTATGAAGATATTTTGCGCAAGTCAAAAGAATGCAATCGGGTCTGGGTGAACTTCACTGCTCTTAAACAGAGTTTGCACTTAAGTAACGCGCCGTTATCAGGAGTTGATTGTAAATGGGTTTAGCATAACTTGATATACAGTCAAGCAGGACAGGCAAATTGGGTCCTTCCTTACCCATGTCGGAGGTCACCAGGGTGGAGTGGTTTTCAGGCAGTGAGACGGACGCCCCGTCCTGGTCCAGGCTGTGTCCGTCCTCGTTGACCTCCTGCTGGCTCTGGCTGAGCTCTGAACGCAGCTCCGAAAACTCATCCTCCTCCCTGGGGGACAGAGGGTCACAAAGTTATGTCTGAGTTAGGTCCAACAGATATGATAGTAGCCTTGTTACCAGATATGTTTGTGCTTGGATAACGCTGTCATGGAAATGACATCGGCTAAAGCATAAACAGATCTGGCAACAAGACGGGTATGACTCACACATATTTTCAAAAGAAGAAATTCACACACACACACACACACACACACACACACACACACACACACACACACACACACACACACACACACACACACACACACACACACACACACACACACACACACACACACACACACACACACACACACACACACACACACACACACACACGGCCATAGGACAGATGATGGTGGACAGATCTTTTTGTTTTGTATGGTATGAGCTATTCATCTAATAATAGCAGACACAGTAACCATGCATCATGTGAATCCTAAAAGCTTTGAATATAGTTAACATGGTTAATATCTGGAAAAAATGACCTGCAAGAACCTTTAGATGACACTTTGACCCCTCTGAGATGCAGCCTATATACTGTAGGCTTAAAAAAAAAAAAAATGAGATTGTGTCACTGGCCTACACACAATACCCCATAATGTCAACGTGGAATTATGTTTTTAGGAATGTTTACATATGAATAAAAATGCAGTGAAAATGTCTTGAGTCAACAAGTATTCAACCCCTTTGTTACCCCTTAGTATTCAACCCCCTGTACCCCACACATACCTAACTTAATTGACAGAGTGAAAACAAGGAAGCCTGTACAGAATAAAAATACTCCAAAACATGCATCCTGTTTGAAACAAGGCAATAAAGTAATACTACAAAAACAAATTGGAATATAACTTTTAGTCCTTAATACAAAGTTTTATATTTGGGGCAAATCCAATACAACACATTACTGAGTACCACTCTCTGAGTACCATATTTGCAAGCATAGTGGTGGCTGCATCATGTTATGGGTATGCTTGTAATCATTAAGGACTGAAGAGGTGTTAAATAAAAAAGAGACAGAATGGAGCTAAGCACAGGCAAAATCCTAGAGGAAAACCCGTTCCATCTGCTTTCCACCGGACACTGGGAGATTAATTCACCTTTCAGCAGTACAATAACCTAAAACACAAGGCCAAATCTATACTGGAGATGCTTACGTTCCTAAGTGGCCGGTGGAAAATTACAGTTTTGACTTCAATCTATGGCAAGACCTGAGAAAATGGTTGTCTAGCAATGATCAACAACCAATTTGGCAGAGCTTAAATAATTGAAAAAATAATAATAGGCAAATGTTGCACAATCCTGGTGTAGAACTCTTAAGAGACTTACCCAGAAAGAATCACAGCTGTAAATGGCTGCCAAAAGGTGCTCCTACAAAGTACTGACTCAGAGGTTGGAATACCTATGTAAATTTGATATTTCTGTATTTCACTTTCAATAAATTAAAAACATGCTTTCACTTTGTCATTATGGGGTATTTTGTGTAGATGGGTAAAAAAATAAAATAAAATAGAATTCAGGCTGAAACAACAAAATGTGGTCCCGTGTGGCTCAGTTGGTAGAGCATGGCGCTTGCAACGCCAGGGTTGTGGGTTCATTCCCCACGGGGGGACCAGGATGAATATGTATGAACTTTCCAATTTGTAAGTCGCTCTGGATAAGAGCGTCTGCTAAATGACTTAAATGTAAATGTGGAATAAGTCAGGGGTGTGAATACTGTATGTGTGTGTGCGCGCATATCTACAGTACGTGCTTCAGATGAGAACCTGTCTGAACTTCTCGGCATTAGTATTTAAATATATGCACAAGCATATAGGACTATGTGAATATTCCGTATGTATGTGAAAGACACAGACAACCTCACTGCTGCTACCACCAAACATTGATACGTCAAGTCCTGGCAGTAGATCTGAATTATAGGGTTGTTTGAATGCATTTCATTGATTTGATACAATCTTTATTGTACATCTGTGAAATAAATAGCCAGGCAGTAAATTCACATCGCAGAGTTCTCACAAGGTCGGCAAATAGAAAGTACTGACTCACAGACTTATGTGCTGTTCTGACAAAATGTCGCAGGATACACTGAATTGGTATGGCAGTTTATGCAAACACATACACACACAAATGAACAGAGCATGAAAGAAAACAGACTTTATAATGAACCTAATCAAAAACCAGTACACATTTTGGAGATGGAGGAATGTTGGGGGGTTGCCATGCTTGAGTTCATTCTAATGAATTGTTTGGTTAATGTTCCTGCTTAGCACTCAAAACCATGCCTGTTATGTCAGAGGAGTTTGTTCCGGTGCACATCGGTGTGCTAAGCACCTGTGGAGAGGGCTGGAGAGGGCACTTGAGCTAGGAAAACAAACATTTAGGAGGCCTCTGACGCAAATGCTGCCCTTTTGATTTCACTACAGTAAGTAAACAACGGAGGAAGAGAGTTAAACGAAAGGGTACTAAAAAGGGATTCCAATCAAAGGGAGGCACAATTAGGGTACCTAAGGGAATTGAGGGTGGTGGTGGTGTGTGTGTGTTGCATTAGGGTTGGGCGATATATGAAATTAATTTGAACGTATGTTTTTGCGCAATATTCCAAATGCCTGTTATTTTGAGCGTTTATGTCCGCTTGTTCTCATGTTGTATTTTTGGTCTTGTCTCTTTTGTGCTGTATGCACCTTCCCATTTACACCAGTGATTCGTGTATAGTGACGAGATGCACGTCTCTGCCCTAACAATGGAAGACGCTGTCCCAAAGGCGGGTAGGCAGGCAACAAGCTTAGGTCCAACATAAACCCATTGGCCTTATTTTGGACAGGTTTTAACCAGAGTGAAAGTACTCACTTCACCTCTTCCTCTATGGTTTATATATATATATACACACACACACACACACACACACACACACACACACACACACACACACACACACACACACACACACACACACACACACACACACACACACACACACACACACACACACACACACACACACACACACACACACACACACACACACACACAGAGCCTGTCCCCCCCTCACATTAACAAAGTTGAGAGATCATATTTTCCTTTCTGACAAGCAGTTTCAACTCGCTATTTGCGTTTGAGGTTTGGTCCACATGGACACCGGAACACATTGAGACATTATTTTACTGTAATAGAGAAGTTACCTTTTCTAACGATACCATTTTTATGTCTCAACTACTCATGTAGTTGCATGCAGAGTAGACACTACTAAAACGAGAGTATCAATGAACATTGATTCTGGAAAATGAATGCTCAGTTTGTCGTGCGTGGCATTGCGGTACCATGTACCGCTAGCAGCATTTTAGCTAAATACTGTTATACCAGCTATTTAGTCTGTGCTTTTAAATGTGCAATAAGCATACAACACAATTAGATAAGGAATTGGCAACTCGTTCTCATTCTGAGAAATAAGGCAGGCCAATTGATTTCTACATCCAAAAAAAGAGGACTGGCTATCATGGCTTTCAAACAGTTGGAGATGAACAGAAGAGTGTGTTCATAAAAATTCAACTGTTCTACCTTGTTAGCTAACGGATAGATCCAAGTTGGCTAAACTTGAAATATACAGATTAGCTGGATAATCCCTAGCACGTTAGGTTTGAGAGATTTTTGATGAGACCAGTTTTAATTTTCTATAGCCTAATGCCTGCTACAAGAAGTTAGTCATTCCTTGTGAATGTGCATTATGCTTGGTTCTAGTTAAATTTGTAACAAATAAGGGCATTTTCATAGACAGACGTGAAAGCCAGATCAGTGATTATTGCAACAACAACAAAAACAGGTTAAACTATTTTGATAACATTGAATTATTAGTGGGTCTTATGGTTGTGGAAGGCTTATATTTAGCCTAGGTATAATTTCACAAGCCCTGAATTCATTAGATTATTGCTGACTCTTTGAAATTCAGTCTATTTGACCTTTACAACAAATCTTATCTAGAGAAAATATATATATATTTTTTTTATTGAGATATATAACTGCTCGCAAGTTTGAAAAAAATAGAGATAAGATTTTTAGGCCATATCGCCCAACCCTAGTCTGCATACCTGCCTATGTGCGCATGTATGTGTGTGCTTGTGTGTGTTAGTGTGCATTTGTGTGTACCACCCACCTGATGGTAGAGCCCTGTAGCAGGTCTATCTTCTTGTTGAGCTCAGCGATGATGCTGTGCAGCTCTGTGATCCTCTCCTCGTATCTTAGGGTGGTCCGCTCCTGAACGTCCTCATGCTCCCGCATCAGATAGGACTGCTCACACTGACAAAATACACGCATACACATTAACCCAAGACTGTGTTATCCCACTGAGCTAATGCCTTGATATCTGAGAGGCAACCTATTCGGTTATTTGGGAATTTTGAAAGGAATGCAATCTGAAAACATCCAACATTTATTAACCGACATCACAATTTAGAGATTGAATCATGTTACTGTAAAAAGCCACCATTCAAAACCCATAACAATGACGCCCATTCAATGCTGAAGTGTGGAGAATGGCATTTTAACAAAAGGTATCTTTCTACACAGTCGCGTGTAATTTGGAATGGGAATAAATCCAGAGGAAATTCTCTGCTGGGTTGCCAGATTGTTGTCTCCGGCGTACAAATGCACACACGCACACACTGCACCGTTGTGTACAAGGTCAGGCCTAAGGGCTTTTCTGGGGATTCTCTACATGTAGCTCAGAGGCTGGGAGAGAGGGAAAGGTATCCGCTTTCCACTCAGCTATATTACAAGTGAAGGGGGAGAAGAGGTGTGTGTGTGTGTGTGTGTGTGTGTGTGTGTGTGTGTGTGTGTGTGTGTGTGTGTGTGTGTGTGTGTGTGTGTGTGTGTGTGTGTGTGTGTGTGTGTGAGAGAGAGAGAGAGAGAGAGATCTAACTTGAGCGTGTGTGTCATACTATGCTTCCTAGAATGACCTTAGAATGACCTTTCCTGGCCTGCGTCGGAGGTTGAACGTGAAAATGAAACAAAGACAGACAGAGGGGTCTTCCTAGTGCTTTATACAATTGGACATTAATCAAGCACTAAAACCATTACAAGACAAAGGAGATGATTGTGGACTACAGGGCTGCAGTGAAGCAGGTTGAGAGCTTCAAGTTCCTTGGTGCCCACATCACCAACAAACTAACATGGTCCAAGCACACCAAGACAGACAAGAAGAGGGCACGACAAAACCTATTCCCCCTCAGGAGACTGAAAAGACAGGCCCTAAAAATTGTCCAAGACTCCAGCCACCCTAGTCATTAGACTGTTCTCCCTGCTACCGCACAGGAAGCGGTACCGGAGCACCAAGTCTAGGTCCAAGAGGCTTCTAAACAGTCTCACCCCCAAGCCATAAGACTCTTGAACATCTAATCAAATGGCTACCCAGACTATTTGCATTGCCCCCCCCCCCTCTACGCTGCTGCTACTCTCTGTTATTATCTATGCATAGTCACTTTAATAACTCTACCTACATGTACATATTACCTCAATTACCTCAACTAACTGGTGCCCCTGCACATTGATTCTGTACCGGTACCCCCTATATATAGCCTAGCTATTGTTATTTTACTGCTGCTCTTTAATTATTTGTTACTTTTATTATATATATATTTTTTTGATAGGTATTTTTCTTAAAACTGTATTGTTGGTTAAGGGCTTGTAAGTAAGAGTTTCACAATAAGGTCTACACCTATTGTATTCGACGCATGTGACAAATACAAATTTATGTGTTTTAAAGTGGTCCCATACAACTACTATGGACTTATTCACAAAGGTTTAACGTCATGAAAATATATATTTTTTTTTGTATACAGAAATTACACTGCCAAAAGAATGTGAAAAATGCCATAGAATTACATGATGAAAAGACAAACCTCTGTCACGAGGAACATGAGGTCGTGTGGAATCGTTCTGCGACCTTCTAAACTAGAGCCCCATTGAAAAAGTCTCAGCCCCAGGATTCTGAGAGCGGGAGTCATAGGTCAATAGATCAAAAGGTTGGGTAGTCAGGAGTCAGGGGTGTACTTCACCCTAAACAAAAACATCTGTGTATGAAAGGTCAGGGGTTCAGGTGACGAGATATGAGCCTCAGGCTGACACAGCCATCAGAGTCCCTCCGCAGAGACAGAGCCCCAATGTGTCTGTGTGTTATACTATGTGTTGAGTCAGGGGTCTACCAGTCAACTGGCCAGCGGTGACAATTAGAAGAGCTAAGTGGCTTTAGCTCCCCTGCCCCAGGGAGAGCTGCAGTGACAAAGAGCAGCTTCCAGTCAGCCATTGTCAGGTCACACAGTGTGTGTATTTGTAAATAGCACAATGGGAGAAAGAGGGAGCAGGTGATTCCAGCTGTCTATTGACAAGGGTCGCATAGTGCCAAAAGTGTTTTTTTGTTGCTTCAATAGTGATCTAGGACATGCAACTATAGTTTTCCTTCCCAGAAAACATTTGTGCAGCACATTCGGCAGAAAATAGCTTCATTTTCAGCAGATGAGAACAGAAGTGCAACGCTATTTGTCTGGCAGCCAAAAAAGTAAATGAGTTCACAATGAAAAACAATACATGGCCATATTTCTAATGATTATCATAGAAAGAATGTAGCCAGCTACATTTCCTAATGTTTTGCTTAAAATCAATCTTGAGACGGGGCATCATAGTGTTAAGCTTTCTGCAGAGTTTGAGAAATCAGTACAGCTGCCACTGCTATCTTGATTTCCTTGCGTTTTTTTCTCCTCTCCGTTTTCGGCCGGTCTGCTCCTCCCCCTTCCTCTCTGAGCAGGGCAAGCAGGCCCGTTGCCCTAGCGACTCCAGACCGACATAACATGACATAACAGACCGACATAACAGTACTGGCTCTGCTGCTCCAGAGCCAGTACTGTTCTTGCTTCAGACAAGCATGCGTCAAAACTCTGTTTGCTTGCACAATGTCTCTCATTCACATTCGCTTGTAAATGTCCAAACGCACCAAAAATGACATTCGGTAGCTCCTACCTATATATGTATAACTTTATGAGCTGGACTGCCGGTCTTTGCAATTCGTTTATTTATGTTTGCGCTCATTAGCATATTTAGCTAGCAGCTTCCATGGAAATTCGTTACTACTTGTTCTAATTTTGTTAGCATTCTGGTACTAGACACCCAGACGCTTTTTGGCAACCCTTACGTACTAAACCGGGATGCGAGAAGGACAGTAATGACGATAAGAAAATGTTGATATCGCCCAACCCTAATCACAATGGAATCTAACAACAATGGCAAGTGCAAGTATATTCCAAGCCATTTCTTTATCTTAAAACGAATGGTCTATCCCTCTTCATCTAACTCCAGTGGAACTGATGGGAAACTAGAATAAAAAACAAAACGTTTCTAGCATTAATATTTGACACAAATAATAGTACCAGATATTGTTTACAGCCGCCGCCACTAGGTAAATACCCATAGCTGATTCAGCTGCCACCAGAGGTATTCCACAGCTCTTTGAACCAGCGTCTGTTTCTAGGTCCAGGGGGAGAGGGAGAGAGGGGCCAGGGGGAGAGGGGCCAGGGCGTTTATAGAACAGGTACTCACACAATCTGTCTCTCTATTTCTCTCCCTCTATCACACTCGCTCCATTACACAAACGCATAAACACCCAATAATTCTCTCCATAAACAAGCATTCTCCCCCTTTCTCGTTCTCGCACACACCAAGCAAGCCCAAAACTCCATCCTCTGAGAGAGACCGTGCCAAACACTGGGACTGGGAAAACTACAAAGCAGATCGAAGCTGAGCAGTTGGCATGATTACTGACGTTCCTGGTTCCAGTGACATATGGGGTGTGTTGCTTCATGCCAAATAATCCCAAAATCTATTTCCTCTTTATTTAAAAAAGTAAAAGCTTCCAGTCTCTCATCACTGTATGAGAGCAGGTATCCAGAGAGCCAGAGCTGGAATTAAATCCTCCTACTCCTCTAATACATACCCAAGGTCACAGAGAATACCAGTCACTGGGACGATAACATTACACTGAAGACAATGTAATGTTATGGGAAGGTGATAACCGACAGCTGAAAAGAAAGCAGGTAATTTTGAGCATGCTAGAATGATAGTAACGACAAAAAAATGATCAGCATTCTGCACCTCTTCTCTATGTACTCTGATTGGAGCATATGGACTGGGTGTTTTGGGGGAAGAGGAGGGAGGATTTCCAGACGCATTGTAATAGATGAGCCATTCAATTCAAATGCCTGTGTGCAATGTCAGCTATTCCAGGATATTCTAGGATATTCTTCAAAAAACGAAATAAATCTCACTCATGTGAAGCCAGTTCAATTCCATCACAGCTTTCTACTGTAGTTCTTTAATATCCATCATTGGGGGACCGAGTGGCGCAGCGGTCTATGGCACTGCATCGCAAGAGGCGTCACGACAGATCCTGGTTTGATCCCAGGCTGTATCACCAGGCTGTATCACAACCGGCCGTGATCGGGAGTCCCATTAGGTGGCGCACAATTGGCCCAGCTTCATCTGAGTTAGGGGAGGGTTTGGCCGGGGTAGGCCTTCATTGTAAATAAGAATTTGTTCTTAACTGACTTGCCTAGATAAATAAAGGTCAACAAATAAAACATGATTTAGCAGTTTGGGTTGTTATGCAAAGATAACCCTATAAAAGAACGTTTCCATACCAGAGGTCTAATCCTCAGGTGCAGAAAAGAGGAACTATTGACACAGTGTGTTTTCCAATTATGGGTCATGAGAGATCCACTGCAGCTGGCTTGTAGACAGAATTATTATTAAGATTTGTCATTTATAAATGGAGTGGTGGCGGTAACCACTGCATTACACCAATGTTCTGGGCATGGTACTTTGAATGGGTAGCTTAGCTAAGTGAGTGTCCAATACAATGATGAACATGAGTCTATGTGAATATACATTCAGTGCCCAGTTTATTAGGTACACCCATCAAGTACCGGGTCGGACCCTCCTTTGCCTCCAGAACAACATGAATTCTTTGGGGCATGTAAACGTTGCTCAATTGGTATCAAGGGACCTAACGTGTGCCAGAAAAACATTCCCCACACCATTACACCACCGCCACCAGCCTGTACTGTTGACACCAGGTAGGGTGGGGCCATGGACTCACGCTGCTTACACCAAATTGACTCTGCAATCAGCATGACGCAACAGGAACCGGGATTCGTCGGCAACTTGATCTTATAACTTCACTTCGGGATTTTACGTAATTGGATGAACGTTGATTTTTGACCCATTAATTCCACATGGTTACAGGGTTAGGTTACAGGG
Organism: Salvelinus fontinalis; assembly: GCF_029448725.1. Lineage (NCBI taxonomy): Eukaryota > Metazoa > Chordata > Actinopteri > Salmoniformes > Salmonidae > Salvelinus > Salvelinus fontinalis. The sequence goes on along the minus strand of NC_074685.1, from coordinate 25,480,948 downwards.
TTAATTTCACATGGTTACAGTTAAAACAGTGCTGTGCCAAAATTGTTGTATTTATGGGGTGAGCACCGAGGACAGCATATATCCACGTCCTCAGGACCTTCTCAAAATTCTGAAATCGATGTGTGTTTCTAGTGACCAGTCTGTTCGTCAGCACCAGGCAATGTTTTTCCACTCCTCAATTGTCCAGTGTTGGTGATCGCGTGCCCACTGGAGCCGCTTGTTCTTGTTATTAGCTGATAGGAGTGGAACCCGGTGTGCTCGTCTGCTGCAAAAACCCATCCGTGACAAGGATAGACGAGTTGTGCGTTAAGATATGCTGTTCTACACACCACTGTTGTACTGCACCGTTATTTGCCTGTTTGTGTCCCACCTGTCAGCTTGCCACGATTCTTGCCATTCACTTCGCCCTCTCATCAACGAGCGGATTTTGCCCACAGGACTGCTGCAGACTAGATGTTTTTTTTGTACGTCGCACCATTCTCGATAAACCCTAGACATTGTCGTGTGTGAAAAGCCCAATTGGCCGGCCCTTTCTGAGGTACTGGAACCGTCGTCCCTGGCACCGACGACCATACCATGCTCAGAGTCGCTTAGGTCACTTGTTTTTCCCATTTTAACGTTCAATCGAACAGTAACTGAATGCCTTGATGCCTGTCTACCTGCTTTATATAGCAAGCCACGGCCGTGTGACTCACTGTCTGTAGGAGGGATCCATTTTTGTGAACGAGGTGGTGTACCTAATAAACTGAGTATATGTCTATGGCCCAGTAGAGTAGAGTACCTGTGCTTTGGCCAGTCTCTTCTCCAGCATCTCTCGCTCTCTCTCCGTCTGCACCAGCCGCTTGTTCAGCTCCACCACGTCCCCCTTCAATGAGGCCAGGGCTGCCAGGTGGAGCTAAAGAGAGAGGGGAGAGGAGAGAGTGTTACGACCATAACACACACACACACCAAGTTACAACAGATTCAGTGAGTACAGAGCACACGCACTTCTTTGTCCTCACACATAGACACTCTAGGGAAGGGTTTAAGCCCAAAGCAGAACAGAGAGAGTGCTAACACTAGCATGTGGATCACGCAGACTTGTCACTTGGGTGGGCCGAGGTGTCACACACACACACACACACACACACACACAAGCCTGTTCAACTATCTGAGGGATCACAAATTTCATATACACACTCCTCTAGTCAGGTAACTTGCTCACAGTCATGTTTTAAGCGGTATGCTTTCCTAATACCAAAGGCAACTTCCATTAAAAAAAAAATATGAAAAATATTAAATGGTACAGGTTAAGTTAGTTACAGAGGAGAGGACTACCTTGGCTTAAACTTTAAAAAAAAACAGCAGTCATGCTTTCTCATATCAAGGGAAAAGTCTCTCAAACTAAATATAAGCCCAGAGGCATTCAAAAACTCTGCTCTTACCCCTTACCTCAGCATATAGCAACAGAAGAACAGAAAACTCTCGGAACGAGGGATAAGAAAAAGACTGCAATCTTCTTTGCGACAAGCTTTCTGTTTCGCCATGCAGTGGGGAGGCTTAACTCTCAGAGGAACTAAAGCTGTCATGACTAAGCAGAGACCAAGTCCAGACACATCACATGGGACTGCATGCCACTAGGCTGCAAGGAGAGTCCTTTCCAAACGAGACAGGGGAGCTGACTTGGTTTTCAAGGGAAGAAAGACCAACTTCCAAATATATCCAATCCTGGTCTGTGATTCTTAAATTAGCCTCTACTGCTAACCTAACTCAAACCAGCCTCTGAAGATTTATTTTCACTGCTTGAGTTTGCAGTATAGCCTAGTGGTTCCAAAACTTTTTGGAGACCAAACTAAAACAAATGATCTTGTGGACATCTAGACAAAGCAATGTTGTAAGCCTAACCAGTGACCACAGCACAATCAGCACAAGCCAAAACTCAGTAAGAATTGTCCGCGACCCACCAACTGTGTAGCCTGTTTGCAAAATAGTAGGTAGACACAACCTGCTATTTTGCAAACAGGCTACACAAAGAACAGTCTTACAATAATTAATGGTCAATATTTTGGACTCAGTACTTTTGACAATAACTCCTGAAGTACATTCTTGGTGAAAGGTCAGTTGCACAAAAGGAAAGTGTTATTCATTTACACAACTTCAAGGTGAATCTTTTTTTCCCCACTTTACCTACATTTTCTCTATACAAAGAACTCCATACACACGGACTCTTAAAACCATAACTATGGATAGAACATTGCTGCGTCGGCAGTGATTTGAATGAATTAACCAGCGATAGTGTGTTTCCTCTGCCGTCTCTGATGAGCCCTGAGCGGAAGAAACGCTTTGAATGAATCCTCTCAGGAAGTGAAAAAAAAACAGAAACATCACAGAGATTTTTTATTTATTTTATTTTATTTCACCTTTATTTAACCAGGTAGGCAAATTGAGAACACGTTCTCATTTACAATTGCGACCTGGCCAAGATAAAGCAAAGCAGTTCGACACATACAACAACACATAGTTACACATGGAGTAAAACAAACATACAGTCAATAATACAGTGAAAATAAGTCTATATACAATATGAGCAAGTGAGGTGAGATAAGGGAGGTGAAGGCAAACAAGATATATATATAAATAAATAAAAAATATATATAAAAAGGCCATGGTGGCGAAGTAAATACAATATAGCAAGTAAAAAAAATAACACTGGAATGGTTGGTTTGCAGTGGAAGAAGGTGCAAAGTAGAGATAGAAATAATGGGGTGCAAAGGAGCAAAATAAATAAATACAGTAGGTAAAGAGGTAGTTGTTTGGGCTAAATTATAGATGGGCTATGTACAGGTGCAGTAATCTATGAGCTGCTCTGACAGCTGGTGCTTAAAGCTAGTGAGGGAGATAAGTGTTTCCAGTTTCAGAGATTTTTGTAGTTCGTTCCAGTCATTGGCAGCAGAGAACTGGAAGGAGAGGCGGCCAAAGGAAGAATTGGTTTTGGGGGTGACCAGAGAGATATACCTGCTGGAGCGCGTGCTACGGGTGGGCGTTGCTATGGTGACCAGCGAGCTGAGATAAGGCGGGGCTTTACCTAGCAGGGTCTTGTAGATGACCTGGAGCCAGTGGGTTTGGCGACGAGTGTGAAGCGAGGGCCAGCCAACGAGAGCGTACAGGTCGCAGTGGTGGGTAGTATATGGGGCTTTGGTGACAAAACGGATGGCACTGTGATAGACTGCATCCAATTTATTGAGTAGGGTTTTGGAGGCTATTTTGTAAATGACATCACCGAAGTCGAGGATTGGTAGGATGGTCAGTTTTACAAGGGTATGTTTGGCAGCATGAGTGAAGGATGCTTTGTTGCGGAATAGGAAGCCGATTCTAGATTTAACTTTGGATTGGAGATGCTTGATGTGAGTCTGGAAGGAGAGTTTACAGTCTAACCAGACACCTAGGTATTTGTAGTTGTCCACATATTCTAAGTCAGAGCCGTCCAGAGTAGTGATGCTGGACAGGCGGGCAGGTGCAGGCAGCGATCGGTTGAAGAGCATGCATTTAGTTTTACTTGTATTTAAGAGCAATTGGAGGCCACGGAAGGAGAGTTGTATGGCATTGAAGCTCGCCTGGAGGGTTGTTAACACAGTGTCAAGAGAAGGGCCAGAAGTATACAGAATAGTGTCGTCTGCGTAGAGGTGGATCAGAGACTCACCAGCAGCAAGAGCGACATCATTGATGTATACAGAGAAGAGAGTCGGTCCAAGAATTGAACCCTGTGGCACCCCCATAGAGACTGCCAGAGGTCCGGACAACAGACCCTCCGATTTGACACACTGAACTCGATCAGAGAAGTAGTTGGTGAACCAGGCGAGGCAATCATTAGAGAAACCAAGGCTGTCGAGTCTGCCGATGAGGATGTGGTGATTGACAGAGTCAAAAGCCTTGGCCAGGTCAATGAATATGGCTGCACAGTACTGTTTCCTATCGATAGCGGTTAAGATATCGTTTATGACCTTGAGCGTGGCTGAGGTGCACCCATGACCAGCTCTGAAACCAGATTGCATAGCGGAGAAGGTATGGTGGGATTCGAGATGGTCGGTAATCTGTTTGTTGACTTGGCTTTCGAAGACCTTAGAAAGGCAGGGTAGGATAGATATAGGTCTGTAGCAGTTTGGGTCTAGTGTGTCTCCCCCTTTGAAGAGGGGGATAACCGCAGCTACTTTCCAATCTTTGGGAATCTCAGACGACACGAAAGAGAGGTTGAAAAGGCTGGTAATAGGGGTGGCAACAATTTCAGCAGATAGTTTTAGAAAGAAAGGGTCCAGATTATCTAGCCCGGCTGATTTGTAAGGGTCCAGATTTTGCAGCTCTTTCAGAACATCAGCTGACTGTATTTGGGAGAAAGAGAAATGGGGCAGGCTTGGGCGAGTAGCAGAGGGGAGGGCAGTGCTGTTGACCGGGGTAGGGGTAGCCAGGTGGAAAGCATGGCCAGCCGTAGAAAAATGCTTATTGAAATTCTCAATTATAATGGATTTGTCGGTGGTGACAGTATTTCCTATCTTCAGTGCAGTTGGAAGCTGGGTGGAGGTGTTCTTATTCTCCATGGACTTTACAGTGTCCCAGAACTTTTTTGAGTTTGTGTTGCAGGAAGCAAATTTCTGCTTGAAAAAGCTAGCCTTGGCTTTTCTAACTGCCTGTGTATACTGGTTTCTAGCTTCCCTGAAAAGTTGCATATCACGGGGGCTGTTCGATGCTAATGCAGAACGCCATAGGATGTTTTTCTGTTGGTTAAGGGCAGTCAGGTCAGGAGAGAACCAAGGGCTATATCTGTTCCTGGTTCTAAATTTCTTGAATGGGGCATGCTTATTCAAGATGGTGAGGAAGGCATTTTTAAAAAATATCCAGGCATCCTCTACTGACGGGATGAGATCAATATCCTTCCAGGATACCTCGGCCAGGTCGATTAGAAAGGCCTGCTCGCTGAAGTGTTTCAGGGAGCGTTTGACAGTGATGAGTGGAGGTCGTTTGATCGCTGACCCATTACGGATACAGGCAATGAGGCAGTGATCGCTGAGATCTTGGTTGAAAACAGCAGAGGTGTATTTGGAGGGCAAGTTGGTTAGGATGATGTCTATGAGGGTACCCGTGTTTACGGAATTGGGGTGATACCTGGTAGGTTCATTGATAATTTGTGTGAGATTGAGGGCATCAAGCTTAGATTGTAGGATGGCTGGGGTGTTAAGCATGTTCCAATTTAGGTCGCCTAGCAGCACAAGCTCTGAAGATAGATGGGGGGCAATCAGTTCACATATGGTGTCCAGAGCACAGCTGGGGGCAGAGGGTGGTCTATAGCAGGCGGCAACAGTGAGAGACTTGTTTTTAGAGAGGTGGATTTTTAAAAGTAGAAGTTCAAATTGTTTCGGAATAGACCTGGATAGTAAAACAGAACTCTGCAGGCAATCCTTGCAGTAGATTGCAACACCGCCCCCTTTGGCCGTTCTATCTTGTCTGAAAATCTTGTAGTTAGGGATGAAAATGTCAGAATTTTTGGTGGTCTTCCTAAGCCAGGATTCAGACACGGCTAAAACATCTGGGTTGGCAGAGTGTGCTAAAGCAGTGAACAAAACAAACTTAGGGAGGAGGCTTCTAATGTTAACATGCATGAAACCAAGGCTATTACGGTTACAGAAGTCATCAAAAGAGAGCGCCTGGGGAATAGGAGTGGAGCTAGGTACTGCAGGGCCTGGATTCACCTCTACATCACCAGAGGAACAGAGGAGGAGTAGGATAAGGGTACGGCTAAAAGCTATGAGAATTGGTCGTTTGGAACGTCTAGAACAGAGAGTAAAAGAAAGTTTCTGGGGGCGATAAAATAGCTTCAAGGAATAATGTACAGACAAACGTATGGTAGGATGTGAATACAGTGGAGGTAAACCTAGGTAATGGGTGATGATGAGAGAGATATAGTCTCTAGAAACATCATTGAAACCAGGTGATGTCATCGCATATGTGGGTGGTGGAACTGAGAGGTTGGATATATAGTGAGCAGGGCTAGAGGCTCTACAGTGAAATAAGCCAATAAACACTAACCAGAACAGCAATGGACAAGGCATATTTACATTAAGGAGAGGCATGCTTAATCGAGTGATCATAAGGGTCCAGTGAGTAGAGGTTGGTTGGGGGCACGGCGATCCAGACAGCTGGCCGGGTAGCTGGCTATCGGTAGCAAGATAACATAGGATGGAGGTCTGTTTTTATTTTATTTATTTATTTTTGTTTTATTTTTTTGTCACCTCGTTTGTTTCCGTCGGTAGATTAGTGGGGTTCCGTGTGGTAGAGGGGATCGATCCAATTGGCAAAATAGATATAGTGACCCAGGAAAAATAAAATAAAATAAAAAATAATAATAAAAAAATAAAAAAATAATAATAATTGTCCGGTATATTTATTTAGATAGCAGCCGATAAGACAGCTAATAATTAGCAGATGGGTATTCAGAAACGTCGCAATGGAAAAGCCTGTTGAAACCACCTCGGACAATTACGTCGGCAGACCAGTCGTGATGGATCGGCGGGGCTCCGTGTCGGCAATAAAGGGTCCAGTCCAATTGGCAAAAGAGGTATTGTAGCCCAATAATTCGCTGGTAGGCCTCTTCGGCTAGCCGGCAGATGGGCTTAGCTCGAGGCTAGCTCAAGGCTAACTGGTGCTTGTTTCGGGACAGAGGTATTAGCCAGTAGTAGCCACCTGGTTGCAGCTAGCTAGCGACGATGATCCGGTGTAATTGTCCAGAGCTTGCGTCAGGAATCCGGTGATGTGGTAGAGAAAAAGCAGTCCTATATTCTCTGGGTTGATATCGCGCCTGCAGACTGGCAGGTATTTGCCCGAGCTGAAGCTGGCTGGTGTCCGAGTTAAGGGCGAAGACCGCAGCAGTGGCTAACTGACTACTAGCTAGTAGCTAGTTATCTGGCTAGCTTCTGATTGGGGTTACGGTTCTAAAGTATAAAAAATAGCAGATCCGTACCACATTGGGTGAGGCGGGTTGCGGGAATGTATATTCAGTTCCAAGATGGAAAGTGAAATTAAAATATATACGAAATGTATACAAAAAATACGAGGACTATTTACGCGGGACAAGACGGGACAAGACAAGACAAACACACGTCCGACTGCTACGCCTTCTTGGAGTCTGACTCTTGGTGGACCGCAAGGTTCACCTGCTGTTCCAAATGGACCATCTAACACTCAAGCAGAGAGAGAGATGGAGGGAGCATTTCAAATAAGGGATGTTTATTTAAGGCCTTATTTCATAGATAGAGGGAAGATCCAGTGGGGAAGATCCAGTAGGGAAGATCCAGTGAGGAAGATCCAGCGGGGAAGATCCAGTGGGGAAGATCCAGTGGGGAAGATCCAGTAGGGAAGGTCCAGTGGGGAAGATCCAGTAGGGAAGATCCAGTGAGGAAGATCCAGTGGGGAAGATCCAGTAGGGAAGATCCAGCAGGGAAGATCCAGCGAGGAAGATCCAGCGAGGAAGATCCAGCGGGGAAGATCCAGTAGGGAAGATCCAGTGGGGAAGATCCAGTAGGGAAGATCCAGTGAGGAAGATCCAGCGAGGAAGATCCAGTAGGGAAGATCCAGTGAGGAAGATCCAGTAGGGAAGATCCAGTAGGGAAGATCCAGTAGGGAAGATCCAGTGAGGAAGATCCAGTGAGGAAGATCCAGTGGGGAAGATCCAGTAGGGAAGATCCAGTGGGGAATGTCCAGTGGGGAAGATCCAGTAGGGAAGATCCAGTGAGGAAGATCCAGTAGGGAAGATCCAGTGGGGAAGATCCAGTGAGGAAGATCCAGTGAGGAAGATCCAGTGAGGAAGATCCAGTAGGGAAGATCCAGTGGGGAAGATCCAGTGGGGAAGATCCAGTAGGGAAGATCCAGTGGGGAAGATCCAGTAGGGAAGATCCAGTGAGGAAGATCCAGTGAGGAAGATCCAGTAGGGAAGATCCAGTAGGGAAGATCCAGTGAGGAAGATCCAGTGAGGAAGATCCAGTGGGGAAGATCCAGTGGGGAAGATCCAGTAGGGAAGATCCAGCAGGGAAGATCCAGTAGGGAAGGTCCAGTGGGGAAGATCCAGTAGGGAAGATCCAGTAGGGAAGATCCAGTGGGGAAGATCCAGTAGGGAAGATCCAGTGAGGAAGATCCAGTGAGGAAGATCCAGTAGGGAAGATCCAGCAGGGAAGATCCAGTGAGGAAGATCCAGTGAGGAAGATCCAGTAGGGAAGATCCAGTGGGGAAGATCCAGTAGGGAAGATCCAGTGAGGAAGATCCAGCGAGGAAGATCCAGTAGGGAAGATCCAGTGAGGAAGATCCAGTAGGGAAGATCCAGTAGGGAAGATCCAGTAGGGAAGATCCAGTGAGGAAGATCCAGTGAGGAAGATCCAGTAGGGAATGTCCAGTGGGGAAGATCCAGTAGGGAAGATCCAGTGAGGAAGATCCAGTAAGGAAGATCCAGTGGGGAAGATCCAGTGGGGAAGATCCAGTGAGGAAGATCCAGTGAGGAAGATCCAGTAGGGAAGATCCAGTGGGGAAGATCCAGTGAGGAAGATCCAGTAAGGAAGATCCAGTGGGGAAGATCCAGTGGGGAAGATCCAGTGAGGAAGATCCAGTGAGGAAAATCCAGTAGGGAAGGTCCAGTGGGGAAGATCCAGTAGGGAAGGTCCAGTGGGGAAGATCCAGTGGGGAAGATCCAGTAGGGAAGATCCAGTGAGGAAGATCCAGTAGGGAAGATCCAGTGGGGAAGATCGAGTGAGGAAGATCCAGTAGGGAAGATCCAGTGGGGAAGATCCAGTGGGGAAGATCCAGTAGGGAAGATCCAGTGAGGAAGATCCAGTAGGGAAGATCCAGTGGGGAAGATCGAGTGAGGAAGATCCAGTAGGGAAGATCCAGTGGGGAAGATCCAGCAGGGAAGATCCAGCAGGGAAGATCCAGTGAGGAAGATCCAGTGAGGAAGATCCAGTAGGGAAGATCCAGTAGGGAAGATCCAGTGAGGAAGATCCAGTGAGGAAGATCCAGTAGGGAAGATCCAGTAGGGAAGATCCAGTGAGGAAGATCCAGTGAGGAAGATCCAGTGGGGAAGATCCAGTGGGGAAGATCCAGTAGGGAAGATCCAGCAGGGAAGATCCAGTAGGGAAGGTCCAGTGGGGAAGATCCAGTAGGGAAGTCCAGTGGGGAAGATCCAGTAGGGAAGATCCAGTGAGGAAGATCCAGTAGGGAAGATCCAGTGAGGAGGATCCAGTGAGGAAGATCCAGTGAGGAAGATCCAGTAGGGAAGATCCAGTAGGGAAGATCCAGCGAGGAAGATCCAGTGAGGAAAATCCAGTAGGGAAGGTCCAGTGGGGAAGATCCAGTAGGGAAGGTCCAGTGGGGAAGATCCAGTGGGGAAGATCCAGTAGGGAAGATCCAGTGAGGAAGATCCAGTAGGGAAGATCCAGTGGGGAAGATCGAGTGAGGAAGATCCAGTAGGGAAGATCCAGTGGGGAAGATCCAGTGGGGAAGATCCAGTAGGGAAGATCCAGGTAAAGTGGATAGTAAAACATCTTCTCCTGATACTGAACAGTGAGCCTCTTTGCACCTGCAAGCACATTGCTATGTGACTGTTCACAAAATGTTTAATCTAAATCAATTCGGTATTAGATACACAGCATTGGCCATTATATATATTTATATAAACCACTGTAGTTTGTATGAAAATGCTTGCATGATAAGTAAATGAGTGAGACAATGACATAAATCAATGTATCGTTTAAACAGTCATCTTCATCATTCACTCAATTGGAGGGGCCAACCACCAGAACTAACCCTTGGTCCACATCCAATCAGAAGAGCATCCAAAACCACTGAACCCCGTGAAAGAAATCTATAAGAGTCGGGAGAGAGATCAGCGGTGGAAAGAGGAAATGACACGAAAGACAGACAGAAAAGCAAGCCGGCAGAGGTATGAAGTAGAGGTAATTAGTGACCCCATACAGTACACAAGCACGACCCTTGATCTCAGTGTTGGGTATTCACCATGAGGAGAGAAAAGGACGGGGTAGCCTTGACCTTCTTACTCTATTTCAGTGGTCATCAAATGGTTGATTGCGATCGACTGATCGATGGCCAAGGCATTTCGTCGATCGCGAAAAATGTATATAAAAAACAACAACGATAAAGCCGTGCATTCCTTATTTTTTCTGTCTCGCGCTGTTGGCAGTAGGTGCACTTATTTCAGCTGCCCTGTGCCCCGGGTAGGCGAAGTGTTCCCATTTTGAACCATTTCATGTGTCTCAAGGTAAAAACTACGCCTACTCTGCATGCCCGGAGAGCAGATCAAGTGCACCCATAGGCCTACCGCTAGCCAATCGGATTGCTCAGATCACCATGTCTGTCTGCAGTTTGCTGGAGTGTGCAGGAAAGTTGATACTTTGATTTCAAAAAGTCTAAAACCATGACTAGAGAGAGACTTTCAACGAATACAGCCAAGAGGTCCTGTTATGATTTAGTTCATGTTTTTATTCAGCACTGTCAATACTTTTTATTCAACACTTTTATAAAGCATGATATTCTCTCTTCCACTTGCGCTGCAACCAGCCCTGCAGCTTCAATGAATGAGTAGCAAATTGTAGCGATAGGATTGTGTTGTTATTATTAGCGGATGTGTTTTTTAATATCGAGGAATATTTCACTTTCTCTGGTCATAGGACAAACAACATGAATGCATGAGGCAGAAATAATGTGGTGTTTTGCCATCAGCTCAAAGACATTGTCCCCTTTTTGCTCAGTATCTGCAGAGGGTGAGAGCTGAGGGACGGTCTGACTGTGAGAGGCAGAACCTCTGATGCTCTTCCTCCACAGAGAATGACCATCAGATGCAAACAGAATCAGTAAAATAAAGAAAGCACATTATTTCAATGTATGCTCTCGGCTCAGAAGAGTTTGGGGACCACTGCTCTATTTCAATGACAGTTCTTCAAATGGAGTTATTGAATACAGCAGTTAAGTGCTGAGGGATTAACCGAAATGTCTGTAATTTTCAGTTTTGAAACAACTATTTGACCAACATCGGTTCAATTATTTGAATTCCATTTAGTTTAGTTAATTTTTTCTCTCTCGATGCTCAGTTTCTTTAGAGATAAATCAGATCAAGCACGAACTGTGTGATGTAGTAGGGTGTTTTAGTTTCCAACAGGCCAATATTCTACATAGTTTAGCGCATAAATTATGGTAATTAACTACAATAACAATAATCCATTGCTCTCCTACTTGTCTAGTTTGTGTGAAACAGACAAGGAGATCGAGAGAAGAACGCGTGATCTTTTCTTCACAAAGTATCTCTACCCAAAAAAATACATTCAAGCAGTCATAAAAGTATGCCATTTACTTTGAAGATTTACTAAAATAGATTTTTTGTCAGACCGCATTGGCAGCAGCAATAGAGAGATGAGATGACTTGGAATGAAATAATAATGTAATCAAATAAAACAAATGTAATATATACACAACAACTGAAATATTTAATTAAAGTAAAGTAATGTGAATAAATGATGATTAATGAGATGACTTGGTGATAAGACTGCCCATTACTGATAAGCAGTAATGGGCAGTCACTACCATCAAGGGAATTGTATTGTTTTATTCTGTTTTCAAATCAAACTTTATCTGTCACTTCCGCCGAATACAACAAGTGTAGACCTTACCGTGAAATGCTTACTTAGAAGCCCTTAACCAACAGTGCAGTTCAAGAAGAGTTGTTACAGCATTCAACCCACATAATGCATAGCACATTTAGTCTCCTACATTTTTTATCGAAAACGAAATCTGTGTTGTTTTTTAATAATCGAACCAACCTCATAAAGCACTAATTGCTCAGCACTAACAGTAATTATTTGGTGCCAAAAGAGAAGTCTTGTTGCCTACATAATTTGCCTGAGTAGTTATGATCAAAGCTAGTTCCGTGGCCACAAATCATGAGTAGTAGTAATCCTACAGGCCAATGTTTTGCTCTCTCTGCACTATAATTTCTTTAATTTATTTCTAAGAGGCCTGGAGTTAATTACATAATTCCTCCTAAATAAATGTTTTGAATTTTCCTCTGACCTGATATTTAGCTCTCAATGATTGGCTGACCTGGCCTTCAGTGTGTGTGTGTGTGTGTGTGTGTGTGTGTGTGTCTGATTTAATATAATTTTTTCTGGCAGACAAGTGACCCTTGCAGTCTGAGGCGACAAGCTGGCACTGATGTGTTTACTGAGTTCTGCCTGGGAAGGTTCTTAGCCCTCTCTCCTATCTCTCCCTCACACACACCACACCACACCACACCACACACCACACACCACACACACACACACACACACACACACACACACACACACACACACACACACACACACACACACACACACACACAGCTAGGGCCCATTTCAGGCTCCGGTGGGAGTTAGGCATATCTCATGGGTAAAATGATATTAATTAGAGCTCCATGATGCACTTCCATTATCTATTTGAGGGAGTAGGGGGCAGGGAGTGAGGGGTTGGGGAGGAGAGGGCCGTTCTACAGATTCCACTCCCGGGAATTCAGGGTTCTTCTTTTCCCGACAGAGGGCAATCCTCTAACACCTCCATCACTGCCATGTCAACCTTACACACAATCCTTAAAACCTGTTAAACCTAACTAAATGTAATCAAAAATGTAATCTACGTAATCCCCAGAAGTAATTATTTATCATGAGAGGGCCATAAACAACAACTAGAAAGGCGGCGTACTCCAAGAAAGGCTAAAAGCTCACCTTTCTGGTAAAACATTGTTACAAATCCCCTTTGAGGACAAATCATAAATATGATAAAAATATGAAATATTTGATATAATTTACAGTGGGTATAATATATAATATAATATAATGCAAATGAATTACTTAAAAATCATACAATGTGATTTTCAGGATTTTTGTTTTAGATTCCGTCTCTCACAGTTGAAGTGTACCTATGATAAAAATGACAGACCTCTACATGCTTTGTAAGTAGGAAAACCTGCAAAATCGGCAGTGTTTCAAATACTTGTTCTCCCCACTGTATTTCCTATTCAACAGAACTGGATGAATAATGCTTGAAATGACATATATGCTTTCTAAATATAGTATAATCAAATTATAAAACAACTAAATATAAGATTTCGCCTTCCTTACAATATACAGTATTTGTATGTTTAGTGTTAGACAAAATGTACATGTCTAAACAAAAAAATACTCCACTTCGGCCAGATGATCACATGACCCATCAAGTTAGCCAGGTGTGTCTGGGGCTGATTACGTGGCCGTCTATTGTATTTCATGAACATGTGTACATGTCTAGACAACAGTGACCCATCCACTTAGCTGGATGTGGCTGAGGGGGAGGTTATAGCATTTCTTTCACATAAACCATCAATTTAGACAAGTGTGTCTGGGTAAGAATCATCCAATAATGCTAAAATATTTCAAAAATATTTTTATCATCATGCAGGTCTCCAAAACAGCGGACTTTACGTCTAAAAGGTTTTAAATAAAGCATGAATCAAAGCCTTACCCTTTCAGTTTAATATAACTTCCCAGCAAGATCGATGTTAGAATATTATTATTTATTTTGTTATGAGCCTGGCCTTACTTCTATTACAGCATATTGGATGACTGTCAATCATGTTCCATTCACCCCAACAACAACAAATCTCTCTCTCAGGAGCCTCCTAGGTTTTGCATTTTTGTATTGACGTCAATGAACCCAGAGGAGGACTCCAGCTACACCATGGTGTTTTAATCAGTTATTTGGTGCCATGTGAATGTAGTTAGATTGATCCCCTTCCTCCTCTGAGGAGCCTCCACTGGTAGAGATACATTATCATTACTATTGTAACAACACAGAGGCGGATGCAAGATGCAAGCAACGATGGTTTAATGAAATACAGTTTACAGCAGCAACAGGACAGACAGACTGTACTCAGACGGAATCCGACCCAGGAACTATGGCGCATATCCCGATGATAGCGTGCTGAGAAATCCAGGGGAATGTGTCCGGATGGGTAGGAAGGAGCCCAGAAGATAATCCACACAAGGGCGCCGAGAGAAAGAGCCCAGACACACGACACAACCTCAGGGAAGTAACAATGATCTGACAACAAGAAACACTGGTTACAGAACATATAAAGAGAAGATAAGTGATTCCAGCTGGCGCAGACAATCAGGCCGAGATTGGGAACCACGCCCACACAAACGAGAGAGAGAGAGAGAAAAAGAGAAAGAGAGAGAGAGAGAGAGAGAGAGAGGGAGGCAGTGGATTCATGAACCGTGACAACTATGGACATATCATATCTAGCCTAAACCAGCAAAAAAATAAAATTATGTAGGACTATATGTTCCCCATATGGTGAAACCTTCACAAATACAAGAGTGCCACATACCAAAATGATATCTGGTCAGGTTTCATATATGTTAACCAATTAAATTGCCTTATCTGAAGGCTACGATAGTGAGTGACCTTATAAAGGTTGTCCCCAATCTCTGTCTGAGCTATTAACTTGTTGCCACTGTCCCCATTGTAAAAATGTATAAGACCAACAGTACAGTGGGTTTTGTACTAGGGACTATGCTTGACTGAAACCTCTGTGTTTGTACTGTGGAAATGTGTACTAAATCCACCAAATGAAGACGGCAACATTGTTCATAAGCCATCACTAAGGAAGAATTAAGCCAGTACAACTACAACCTTTACAAAGTACAGGAGAGCCAAACAATTCAACAGCAGCGCAGTAGCTATGCAGCCTATTTATCTCATACAGAGCCTTCAGAAAGTATTCACACCCATTGACTTGTTCTACATTTTGTTGTTACAGCCTGAATTTAAAATGGATTCAATTGAGATCACGTGTCACTGGCCTACACACAATACCCCATAATGTCAAAGTGGAATTATGTTTTTAGAATTATTTTCACATTAATTAAAAATGAAAAACTGAAATATCTTGAGTATTCAACCTCTTTGTTATGGCAAGCCTAAATAAGTTAAGGAGTAAAAATGTTCTTAACAAGTTGCATGGATTCACTCAGTGTGCAATAATAGTGTTTAACATGATTTTTGATTGACTACCTCATCTCTACCCCACACATACAATTAAGGTAATTTAGTTGAGTGAATTTCAAACACAGATTCAACCAGAAAGACCAGGGCGGCTTTCCAATGCCTCACAAAGAAGGGCACTTATTGGTAGATGGGTAAAAATTTAAAAAGCAGACGGGTGACGTTATTAATTACACTTTGGATGGTGTATCAATACACCCAGTCACTACAAAGATACTAACTCAGTTGCAGGAGAGGAAGGAAACAGCTCAGGGATTTCACCATGAGGCTAATGGTGATTTTAAAACTCTTACCGAGTTTAATGGCTGTGATAGGAGACAACTGAGGATGGATCAACAACATTGTATTTACTCCACAATACTAACTGACAGAGTGAAAAGAATGAAACCTGTACAGAATAAAAAATATTCAAAAACATGCATCCTGTTTGCAATAAGGCACTAACGTAAAACTGCAAAAAAATTGTGGCAAAGTAATTAACTTCATGTCCTGAGTACCCACTGCTGGTTTGCTTCTGAAGCTAAGCAGGATTGGTCCTGGTCAGTCCCTAGATGGGAGACCAGATGCTGCTGGATTTGGTGTTGGAGGGTCAGTATGAGGCACTCTTTCCTCTGGTCAAAAATAATAATAATATCCCAACAC
The DNA here is from genome assembly GCF_029448725.1 of Salvelinus fontinalis. NCBI lineage: Eukaryota > Metazoa > Chordata > Actinopteri > Salmoniformes > Salmonidae > Salvelinus > Salvelinus fontinalis. The sequence continues at coordinate 25,465,204 of NC_074685.1, read as the reverse complement.
CCCAGGGCAGTGAATGAGGACATTGCCCTGTGTAGGGTGCTGTTTTTCGGGTGGGACGTTAAACAGGTGTCCTGACTCTCTGTGGTCACTAAAGATCCAATGGCACTTATCCTAATAAGAAAAACCCTGGAATGAGTAGGTGTGTCCAAACTTTTGATTGGTACTGTATATTGACTCAGGGGGTTAAATATGAGTGTTTTATTTTTCATTAATATTTTACAAATGTTAGAATTTTACTTCCAATTTGACAGAGTATTTTGTGTAGATCGCTCACAAAAAAATTACAATTAAATCATTGTGCAACAACAAAATGTGTAAAGAGTCAAGGGGTGTGAATACTTTCTGAAGGCACTCACTGTAGCTGCCCTACTTAACCAACAGAACAATTAATTGCCCTCTCAGGGTCCGCAAACAGACACTCCTAAAGAGGCTGTAAGCAATTTCACCTTGCCACCCGACACCAAAAATAGTTTGGTGCTCCACATGCTGAGGGAAAATGTGATTCATATATCTAACTTGTGTTATTGCCAGAAGACAGGGACAAATGATCACATGGTAACTATTCAATGTTGAAGCTTTGGGTGGTGGACCATTCTTGATACACACGGGGAACTGTTGAGCGTGAAAAACCCATCAACGGTGCAGTTCTTAACACAAACCGGTGCACCTGGTTCAAAGGCACTTAAATATTATGTCTTTCCCATTCACCCTCTGAATGGCACACAAACACAATCCATGTCAATTGTCTCAAGGTTTTCAAATTATTCTTAAATCTGTCTCCTCCCATTCATCTACACTGATTGAAGTGGATTTAACAAGTGACATCAATAAGGGATCATAGCTTTCACCTGGATTCACCTGCTCAGTCTGGCATGGAGAGAGCAGGAGTTCATAATGTTTTGTACACTCAATGTACATGGTCCAGAACGTTTTTTTTTTGTATTATTGTGTGGCAGGATACATGTTGGGGATATTTTGAAGAAGATGTTTGGTAATGCATTATTGTAATGTGACTTCTTTATATAAAAGTACCATGTATGTAAAATGTATGTATATGTAGAAAAGAAGCTGTAAAAAAGATATTTGTTCTCCGAAGAGGTGGAGGGGTAACATTTTTTTAAATAATAAATTAAAGACTGCCTCTGGGTTAGAGGATTTTTGCTTACTAATGATCTTGTACAGTTCGCTGAGTGTCGCCTTGATGTTTGCTTGTGGCGGTATGTACAAAGCTGTGATAATAACCCATGTGAATTCCCTCAGCATACAGTGGTGTCGGCATATTAAGCATCAGAAACTCCAGTTTGGGTGAAGAGGAGATCGAGTTATTTTGTTGTATGTAGCTTCCTTTTCATGATCCAGAAGTGTTTGTCGGTCATAGGAAATTATTGCATTAACATTCTGAGCAAACAAAGTAATAATTAACGCAAAAATAGCCACAAAAAAGTAAAGTCGAGCAGGAAATGGCAAGACACGCACCCTCCTCAGCACCGCCATCTTATTCAGTAGTACTGTGTTGTACCTAGTGATTAATTGTTTTGTTGTTATTGTTTTCCCCCAGTATATGGCGCTGCTGACAACTACCTTTACAGGCATGAGCCCTTAGTCCAATTGACTTAACTTCTATTGCAGGGTGTGTGTATCAGGTTAACATACAAAACTGACCTTGGATCAGTCCTAAAGGATCAGACAGCTTTGCTGAGGTATTTCTCATTATGAAAGTGCAAACAGGTTAGCACGTTAGCGCTAGGAAAGGTTTTAAAGGCTCTCCCAGTGGTATGTGTCTGTGTGACATGCTGACAGCCTACATTCACAAACATTGTATTTCCTTTGAAGACATGCCTATGTGCCACGTGAAGTGGCCCTCCCCCCTCTCGGCATTCCAGCCATACGTCACTGGTCATTTCTCTGTGATTATAATTACCTTAAAAGCATTGGAATTTCTAGAGAGACCCACACACGCCACACATCCAACCCTCAATACCTCCACCTCTCTGCAACACCCCCAACCCTCCCCATCTAGGCCCATAGGTATTCCTTTGGATAAGAACATACTCCACAATTGAGACCACAGCAGTTTGATTACCCACCCCCCCCCAAAAAAATATCGAAATGGTTGCTTACTACGACAGCTAGGCTAGATTTGTCAGTGACAGCATAAACATCAGTAATGGCTGTAGTGTAGGGCTGGGCAGTGTACTGTATTTTACTATATACTGGTATGGCTGCACGGACCGGTTTGGGTTTTTACTTTACCTTCTAGAATGGTATTGGAATGTTTGGTTTGTTAAATGTGATACGCTGTTGTAACGTCCGTTTTTATAGTTTACTCCGCTCTCTCTCCATGCCACTTTCCACACAGACCTAGCCCCGCCCCGTCATTCAAGGAGCTTATTTGTAGTTGCTTGACCACAAGACACTTACGATGAGTCTGCAGGGTCAGTGCAACAATGTTGATGACGACGATGTTGTTTCTGCTTTTCTTCTAAATATAAATCCACAAACGTTCAAAAATATTTTTTTACATCTGCAAACGGCTAGTTTTTCTTTTCTTAGAAGGTTATGGCTAAATCGCCTTAGCTGCTAAAGCTAGCCGCTAATGCTAATCACTAATTAGCTGGCTATCTATACAGAACAAAAATATAAACGCAACATGTAAAGTGTTGGTCCCATGTTTCATGAACTGAAATAAAAGATCCAAGAAATTCTCCATACGTACAAAAAGCTAATTTCTCTCAAATTCTGTGCACAGATTTGTTTACATCCCTGTTAGTGAACATTCTCATTTGCCAAGATAATCCCTCCACCTGACAGGTATGGCATATCAAGAAGCTGATTAAACAGCATGATCATTACACAGCTGCATCTTGTGCTGGGGACAATAAAAGGCCACTAAAATGTGCAGTTTTGTCACACAACACAATGCCACAGATGTCTCATGTTTTTAGGGAGCCTGCAATTGGCATGTTGACTGCAGGAATGTCCACCAGAGCTGTTGCCAGAGAATTGAATGTTAATTTCTCTACCATAAGCTGTCTCTAAAACAACGTTTTAGAGAATTTGCCAGTACCGGCCTCACAACCACAGACCACATGTAACCACGCCAGCCCAAGACCTCCAGATCCGGCTTCTTCACCTGTGGGATCATCTGAGACCAGCCACCTGGACAACTGATGAAACTGAGGAGTGTTTCTGTTTGTAATAAAGTCCTTTAGTGGGGAAAAACTCATTCTGATTGGTTGGGCCTGGCTCCCTAATGGGTGGGCTTATGCGCCCTTACCTAGTCATGTGAAATGCATGACTAGGCCTAAATCGGCACGTTGTTTGTGCAACAGTATCTTCTAAATCAAAGAGGAATAGGCGAAGCATGAACATGTTAGCTATATGAAGTAGATAAGAGAAAACATTTAATGTAGCCAAAGATTATAAGGTCCCCTAGCAAACACTGATCAATACTTTGGTTCCTACCCTGTCAGAATAAGTCCTCCCTGGAATTTTCAGTCGCTTTCATGTCGAACAACACTGTGTTCAAACTGACAACAATTATATTCTAACTATAGAATTAGAATACTAATTATAATTCCATGATTCCAACAGTTCACCCAATGGTATTGATCTAAATTGCAAGTCAAATCGGAATCGGAACATTTGGCAACAAAGGCCTCAATTTTTTGCCCATGTCGTGCAGCCCTACGTGGCAGTGTGGAAATTTCAAGTGAATTTCAAGATTTCAAGCGAGTGCAGGAAATTTATGAAAATGTTTAACTGAACAGTATAAAACAATCATAATGGAAAAATACCTTATGAAATCAATCTGAATGTATGTGTCGGGTCATGCACTACTCCTGAAGCAAATGTAGAACTTTTATTATTCAAAAACATCAAATACCATCATAAATTTGAAAAAAAACTGTAATATGATATTTTGGCCATATCGCCCAACCTTACCGTAGTGTGAGTCCCTAAATGAGATTTTAGAGTGTAGACTGGAGTGAGGGAGAGTTAGCTACATGCTGACACAAGGTCTTGAACAGAGCACAGCCAAGCACTTTTGCTTCCAAAGCCTTACCTCAGCACAGCAGTATACATAACCGCCTACAGTACAACTGAGGACAGGGGTCTAGGCTGCTACCCACCAGCCCATGAAAATGCTAATGGTTAACACGGCTACTCAAGTGGAACCAAAGTGGTGCCGGAGGAATACACACCAGTTAATAAGATGTGTACACACTCACCATGACCTTGCGGTGGAACTGTAACGAGAAAGCTGAGGAAGCACTAGTAGCCTATATAAGTGGATATTATAATACACAATAATGCCAATATTTTTGTATTTCTGAAAATGGTTAGCAGGCCGATTGATCTATACTCTCTAGAAGTCAAAAGCCTTGTTGACAGCGGATTCATGAATTATAGCATTATTGTTTTACAGAAATACCTTACGCAGATATAGGCTTTTAGAAGTATTGTCCTTTCATGAAGGATGACCTCCTTCATGAAAGGACAAGGGGGATAAGGAAGGAATCAGTGACATCCTACAGGATACATCTGGAGCAGCACGAATAACAGGCCAAGTCCTAGGGACAAAGACATAGAGATAATTAAATAATCCACTTCATTACCATTCACACAAAGCCCTTCTCGTTTAGCTTAACAGTGCCGTAAAATAGAAGGATCCCTGTGACGGTTATAAGACGCCTGAGCGCAATGAAAAAGCTATTGTTAGACAAAGTACAGCAATAATACAACTGATGGTCTGAATAAATGAAATGAAAAAGTCAAGAAAACAAAGTGGCTCCCTACACTCAACCTAAAGCACCACCACTTGACTGAGACAAGGCAAACTGAACGTGCTTCTTGGATCTGACAAAATGTAAAAAAATAAATAATAATAATTATATATATCAAACTCCAGCATCTGTGCCACCCTCCCTGCAAACCTCTACAGGCTCCTCAGCTGTGATTACCCCAACGGTTGACTGCTAGGCATGAACAAACTCACCTTTCATCAACACATGCACACAAACACACACGCAGCCTGTTGTGGAGAAGCCTCCTGCTTCCTTCCTCTCATTCCCTGTCCATCTTTCCCCCTCTCCTCGACTCTCTTCCCAATTCCTCTCCTCTGTTTCTCTTCCCCAAATAGGGCCTCCGTTACCTTCCTCTCATTGGTATCCCTTCTCGGTCTCTTCTTCTCTGAAGAGATTACCAGTCTTCCCTCCTTTCCACTCTTTACTCCTCTGTGTCTCCTTACTTCCTCAGTCCCGACTCATCCTCTCATCACAGTCTCTCCTCCTCTCCCCCCTTTGCTCCCTCTGTTATCCTTACCTGTGCTCCCCCTCTCCTCCTCTCCCCCTGACCAAGGAACTCTGTGTGCGTTTCTCCTCCAGGTTGTGGTTCGTTATCATCTCCTGCTCAGGGGTAGCACACGGTCCACCCAGCATTCCATTATGTTTCCTTGTGGTGGTTGGAGTTCTGTCCGCTGTGGAGGCTTGACTGTGTGAGTTCCCTCTGAAACAAGGGGCTGCGCTGCTCTCTCTCCGTTTCTTTTTCAATTTGTTGTTAGCATCGCCCTTTCCTTCCTGTCCGAGTGGGGGGTGTTGATCGCAGGGTTAGGTCTGCCTGCTATTGGAGATCGCAGGGTTAGGGCTGCCTGCTATTGGACTGAGCCATGGTCAGAAAAATAATGGTCCCTGGGCACTCTACAAGATTTTAAAAATTTTTGTTTATTTATTTCGCCTTTATTTAACCAGGTAGGCTAGTTGAGAACAAGTTCTAATTTACAACTGCGACCTGGCCAAGATACAGCAAAGCAGCGCGACACAAACAACAACACAGAGTTACACATGGAATAAACAAACATACAGTCAATAACACAATAGAAAAAGTCGATATACAGTGTGTGCAAATGAGGTAGGATAAGGGAGGTAAGGCAATAAATAGGCCATAGTGGCGAAATAATTACAATATAGCAATTAAACACTGGAGTGATAGATGTGCAGAAGATGAGTGTGCAAGTAGAGATACTGGGGTGCAACGGTGCAAAATAAATCAAATAAATCAAATAAATAACAGTATGGGGATGAGGTAGTTGGATGGGTTATTTACAGATGGGCTATATACAGGTACAGTGATCTGTGAGCTGCTCTGACAGCTGGTGCTTAAAGCTAGTGAGGGAGATATGAGTATGACCCCCCCCCCCCCCAACTAGCACAGTGTGGAGACAGGAATACGTAATGAGAGCACATGTGTGTTTGTTTGTGTGCGCATGTGTGCATGTTTGGATAAAGGGGTAGAGCGAAAGATTAGTGAAGTGGAAAGGACAGGCTGCGTCCAGGGTGAAAGGTCAGGAGTGAGTGGCCATGACCTGGACCTCCTGCTGGACATAGCAGACACAGAGTCTGGACATAGACCTCTCCTGAGACCACATATTCCAGGACCTAGCAGTGTAGCTTCCACCTTGAAAACAAGTACTTCACTTCATCAAAGTATGTCAAGTGCTGAATCCCTTATTTCGCTCACAAGACAACAATAAATACCTCAAGGTTATACCCTGTTTTCCTTTCCCCCACTACTTTTACGACCGCAAAGGAATTATTACCTTGTTTGCTCCGATCCCTTCCAGTCAAGAAAACGCATGTTACCTAGCAAAACCTACCTCAGTACAAAGTATAGAAACAAAGTACTACACCGCTCATTCCCCTCAGAAAACAACTAAATAGCATAAGGGGACACAACATCCCTTTTCCCTTTCTTTAAATTAAAGTTAAAAACATTCCCTCCAAGTCCACTCTAGAAAACATACAAATGTACTGCTAGACTAGGCTGTAACAGCATAATGTAAGATATAGCCATAACTTGTCTTTAGCAGTATCACAATAACATAAGTAGCCTCCTTGCCTGAACACTGTTAGATATAACTCCTTGGAGGCAACTGGAAATAAATCAAAGGCAAATCAGCTGTCAGATCTCTAGGGGAAAACACATAGGTACTGTAAGTGTTCTGTGCTTATAGTCACACCTAAATATATTTATATGTTTTCAACATTGATACAGTAAAAAAACAAAAAAAAAAATAATGTACAGACAAGACACTTGTCTGGAAATGCTGAAGACACAATCACGCTAATAAAAAAAACAAGACATATGTTTCAAACAAATGACTCTGTTTCAAAATTACAGCCTTCAAACCATAGACAATTGGTGGACACAGCAACCCTGTAAGTAGGCTTAGCCTATGTGTTGACCACAACAAAGCCCAGTTAGGGCTAGTATCACAGTCTGTAAGTTCCTTAACTTCTCACACCAAAGGCATTCGGACAGGAAGTAAACACTTGGAGGGAGAATACAGCCCAGCCCATTATTTTCCTCAGGACTTCCTGTGGGAAGTGGAGTCCCACCAGTGTACATGAAGCTGTGGGCAGGTCAAAGGTTAAAAAGAAGAGGTGTTTCCATACGCAGGAGGCTCGGCACTGGACAATGAAACTTGTGATCACCTCACCCCGGATGAAAGAGATAGCGAACAGAGCTCAACTAGATGCAGTGATATATACCCAACGTCTAAATAAAAACACTATTTTGCCACGGATGCAAACAAAGACAAAACAATTCCAAGATATTCGGGTGGAAATAACAATGATCTTTGGGGTAACTTGACTTGAGTGGAATGACTTATTGTACAATAACAAATCTAGTTTGACGAGAACTGAACTACTAGCACCACAGGATGTGCCACTAAGCAACATCTCTCAGCTTGAAATGCAATCAAAGAGTTGGTTGCTGTTGGAATCAAAAGACAAAGAGGTTGTTAAAATACATAATTACACAACCTTCAGACCTGATTTTATTATCTGTCTGTTCATACAAAATGTAGTCTTCTCTACGAGGTTAGACTTTATGATTTATAAATAAGACTAATAAAGATAAAAGCACATTCCAGAACTAGAGCAGTGTTTAAACTAGGATTTATTTCAGTAGGTGGCAGAGGGGGATTTTTTTGTTGAATGACTGAGAAGGTCACTTCTGAGGACAAAAAAAACAACATTCTATTCCAAAATGCATGAAAATGTAATTATTCCTTTGACACTCATCTGAAAATCAAGGACAGTGTCATTTGATCCCAATAAAGTCACCAACCAATTCTAAATTAACCCCCAAAATAATTTAGCTAGTGTAACGTTACTGTATCAAATATAAAACAATGATTACAGACATCTATTAATAGGGTTACGTCATAGATGGGTTAGCTGACAACGTAACGAAAATGATGTGCGCGCTTCCATGGGGCAGAAGTCAGTGTGTTGTTGTGATTCTGGATGGCCAGATTGCTAGCAAGAATGACAAGAAACTGCCATGTGGGGAATCATAAGTGGCTCGTTTAAGCTAATTTCATCTTGTTCTTGATATGTCTTGTTTGGACTGATTTCATGTCAATGCTAATATGGCTAAAATTTGCTAGCTAGCTAACCAACAACTGTAACAATGTATCAGTGAGACAACAAGTGCTCATTGTGCAAATGTATATGTTTTCAATAAACATTGAAGACGAAATACAGCTTACATGTTGTCAACAATCTAAGCCAACCTGGTCTGTTTTGCCCCATAGTTGTGAGCGCATCGGTTTGTTGCTAAACAACCAACCGGTCATTAGAGATAGTGTTAGAGGACACAATGCTGTATCTGTTCCATTATGGCGTCAGTGAGCGCATGGGCAGCGCCATTGAGACCATCTCCATTTTGAAGTAGTCCATTTTTTCTTCTACTACTTTTATGAGTTGGTAAACAAACTGAAAGGGTGCATACTGCCACCTGGAGTGTGTTCTTTGAACATATATAAAGCCAAGGTTGGTGATTAACTTCCAACCTGCAGTTATGGAATGTTTACTCAAGAGAATAATTTATTGACTGATCCCTCCTGATGACATGGATAGAATTATGTGATCCTTCCTTAACCCATAGGAAGTCCCACCCAGTTGACTACTTCAAAATGGTGAACGTCCTCAATTGGCACTGCCCATACTAAAACTGGCTTTTGGGCACTAGAGTTCTCCATCTATCTCAATGGGTTGGCTACCCTTCCAGGATTACAAGCTAGCTATACCTTGGAAGTTTCTCTGATGATCTGTTGACAATCTGAGGAAGATATGTAACTTGTTGTAACTTGTCACTCTGATCTTAAAAGCGTGTCTCAGCAGAAATGTAAAAGCAAATGTTTTAATTTGTTATTATTTTGTGCTGGCAACAATCTAGAATTTTATTCAGCAGCGGTGGCAATAGCGCTGTATCCGACCACAATTGTAGCGGCCCTCTTTGGCTGCAATATAACAAAATCAATTGGGGCACCATGCCATGACATTTTATTTTAGATTGTCCCCGACTGTCTAGTGTTTATTAATATAGGGGAAACACATTTGCAAATTTCAGTGTCTGCCCAAACATAGGCTTACGACCTTGAAAGGGGTTCTCAGGGTCTGCATGAGCAATCAACTCAACTTCTGCATGCTTGCTCATTCACAGCTCGTTCGCTCTCCAAAGAAACTAACCGCTAAAGGTATTGTTACAGAACCAGATCTGAAGGCTCACACACATTTTAAATACTTCATTTGAATCCATCAATCAAATGTACAAAAAAAGAATCCAAACATTTCAAAGGTCCCTGTATGCATGGCACTCAAGGGCACAGAAAGCACCTCCTTCTACAAACAGCTAGGCTGCCCATGACAGCTGAAACAGAGCAGTACCGAGCCAATTGCTTTGCCCTAGTTTTTGTCAGGCCCGCAATCTGGAGGCCACGAACTGCAAGCCTGTGAACATGGCCGAGACTGCCAAATATCAGCCGTCAAATGAGCAACCCACTTCCAAAATAAGCACCTTCCCCTGGCCTAGCAACAACAATACCTGGTGTATATGGAACACAGGAAAACACATCATCAACATCAAACCAGCTTTCCCTTACACAACAATGTTTATGCATGCGTGCTGTTGGCAAGACCCCTGGTCTCACCTTGCTGGCTATCAGGTCAACAAGGCGGTCATGTCTAGCAATGTACAAATCCTTGTATGAACAGCAGCCATTTATAACATGGGCAATGGACTCCATTACATTTGACTCATCTAGAATACAAAATGGATCATGTTTTGCAGGGTACCAGAGTGCTAGACTATATTTTGTTGGTAGAACTTGCAGCCTCGCCTTAACAGTAAAGGTCTGAATGTCCTCGCCAATGGCAGTATTCTGGTACATGGAATGGGAGACATAGTGGTCAGCACAGTCCAGAGCAGCGAGTTTCCCCTGCAGCCAGTCAAGTGTTGCAGTAGCTGCATCCGTCTGATACCAAGGAGTGTTGTCCTGGATGTAGTATGAGATGTTCCATCATGGGTGACAGAAGCCTCCACAATAACACACACACACACACACACACACACACACACACACACACACACACACACACACACACACACACTCTGCTCCATTACAGAGACTTACACGCAGAGCTGTACCAAGAAAAACCATCAATATAGCATTCATTTTTTTACTCTCCTGTTAATGTTCTCACTGAGTAGCTTTAGAGATTTTATCATTTCATTTCTATAAATAGCCCGGTTTGTTTAGACTGGTGGAAAGAAACTTTGGTTTTGCAGCTTAATAGACTGTGAAAGGTGAATTATCTCCCTCTCCTCACTCTCAAGCCTCATTTCCAATTGTTAAATGCTCCAGGTCCATACCGCTGTCACTGTAATAGCCATTTGAATAACACAAAAAATAACTGTACGAATGCCCAGCCGTCCCATTTTCAGTCAGCTGTTTGTAATCTATTTATAAATGTTTTGACGGTTATTTTATTTTCATGACGTCTTCATCCATAACTGGCGGTTACAGGGTTATACAGTAATTGTGCAGCACTAATTGGCAGTGGATCTACCCTCTCTCTCAGAGAGAAATGGAGTGAGAAAGTCAGCGTGTGAGTGAGTATAGGAGATACAAAAGTGTGTATGTGTGTTTCTGATTACAAAAGTGCATGCATGTGTGATTGTGTGTTTCTGAATGTGTGCCTATGCGAAAGTGTGTGAATTTGTAAATCTATAAGTGTCAGTGTGCGTGCGCAACGTGCATAGAACACGTGTGTGTGCGTGCGTGCACATGAACATGCATGTTTTCATTAGTGTGTGTGATTCTCAGTGTTCCTCTCTCTGGGGCCCTGGTACTTCACTCTAATTACCTGCTAAAGACCTAGAGAAGGGAGTTAATGAGGGCTCCCCCAGTAAATGAATGATTTCAATTAGGCACATTGAGGTAAGGGCCCCAGTCAGTCCTGCTGCTCCAGGATACTGCAACTTCAGACTGACACGGGTCATTAGTCAGGGGAAACCTTGGTTAACTTCCCTACTTTCAGCCTTGTACATATACTTTCAAACCTTATTCAAATACGTCACAGAAATACAGTAACAGTCCTTCAGAGTCATTTAAAGTGGAATTGTTTGAAAGAGATGGAATTGAAATGAATTGGCTGAAATGTGTTCATGTAGCTTGTCAGAGTTAACCTAGTTATTAGTGGCAAGGAGTTGGTTAATGTGCAGATTTCTATGGCAGTCTTGAACCCTAAAGTTAAACTGATGACAAAGACAGAACAACAAAACGTAGATGTAGATGAAAATGTCTTGTTTAGCAAGTAGACTATCACTGTGAGTCACTTGAACAATAAACGTCAGAGAAGGCGACTGTTGAATTATAGCACTCAATGTTGTGTCAATCAATATGCTCCCTCTCTCCCATAATGAATTCAGAAATGTAACAACTTCATAAATATGTGACAGGACATTTGAAAGAGACCATCAAGTATACAGAGGGGACCCATAATTAAATATGAGGATAAATAAAATAAAAAAGTGCCAGGGTAATTCATTCCTACACCGGGTCATTGTTCTGGTTTACTCTACCTACCAGGGGAAGCTCGTCAATTCTACCTGCAGCCCCTGCTTCTCTCGTGTTTTCAGTTGACGGAGTTAGAAGACCACTTCAGAGGGGCCGGAAATCAAGGTTGCGTACCAACCGGTGGAGGCCCAGAGACTACGTTCGTGCAGCCTCCGGGTCCGGTGTGATGTCGTCTCTTCCAAATCCTCCCTGCATCGACGAGTGCCTCGACCGTAGTTTATGATTCTCTACGCTCCACAGTAGTATATCAGCGGCGCAAACGATGACTGAATGATACATTTACAATACCAAGGCTGTTAAGTCACTGATAGATCCAGTTTGCTTTCCCTCGCCATTTCCCTCAGTTTGCTTTCCCTTTGCTTTCCCTCGCCATAAATCTGCCCAGACAATATATGTTTTTTCTAGTTGATGTGAGGGTAGTGAAAAAATAAACGACATGGGAGACGGGCTGTCTTTGATGGTCTAAGTACAGTTCATCTGATAAGGAAGCGTGTGCTTTCCCTGTTTAGGTTCAGAGTATGCGCTCATGCATGCAGGAATGTGATTTTCTGAAGATCCTAGTTTGGAAAAGCCAGCGTTGTGTTTGAATTGGCTGGTGGTTTTGGGGAATCGCCTAAGCCCCTGAACATTGCTTTACCAGAGCTGCAGGGTTAGTGACTGAACATTGCTTTACCAGAGCTGCAGGGTAAGTGACTGAACATTGCTTTACCAGAGCTGCAGGGTAAGTGACTGAACATTGCTTTACCAGAGCTGCAGGGTAAGTGACTGAACATTGCTTTACCAGAGCTGCAGGGTTAGTGACTGAACATTGCTTTACCAGAGCTGCAGGGTAAGTGACTGAACATTGCATTACCAGAGCTGCAGGGTTAGTGACTGAACATTGCTTTACCAGAGCTGCAGGGTAAGTGACTGAACATTGCTTTACCAGAGCTGCAGGGTAAGTGACTGAACATTGCTTTACCAGAGCTGCAGGGTAAGTGACTGAACATTGCTTTACCAGAGCTGCAGGGTTAGTGACTGAACATTGCTTTACCAGAGCTGCAGGGTTAGTGACTGAACATTGCTTTACCAGAGCTGCAGGGTAAGTGACTGAACATTGCTTTACCAGAGCTGCAGGGTAAGTGACTGAACATTGCTTTACCAGAGCTGCATTGTAAGTGACTGAACATTGCTTTACCAGAGCTGCATTGTAAGTGACTGAACATTGCTTTACCAGAGCTGCATTGTAAGTGACTGAACATTGCTTTACCAGAGCTGCATTGTAAGTGACTGAACATTGCTTTACCAGAGCTGCAGGGTAAGTGACTGAACATTGCTTTACCAGAGCTGCATTGTAAGTGACTGAACATTGCTTTACCAGAGCTGCAGGGTAAGTGACTGAACATTGCTTTACCAGAGCTGCAGGGTAAGTGACTGAACATTGCTTTACCAGAGCTGCAGGGTAAGTGACTGAACATTGCTTTACCAGAGCTGCAGGGTTAGTGACTGAACATTGCTTTACCAGAGCTGCAGGTTAAGTGACTGAACATTGCTTTACCAGAGCTGCAGGGTTAGTGACTGAACATTGCTTTACCAGAGCTGCAGGGTAAGTCAGGGGAAGAAGTAAAAGTGTCAACACGTTCATGCATAATGTTCTCTCTAGCCCCTGCTCTGTCCCTAAAGAGCTCGAACACACATTGTTGGTTACAAAAACTGAACTCTGTCTACTCACTCTCTCTCCACTCTTTCTCCCCAGCTCACCCTATCTCACCATTAAAATTGGCTGCAGGCAAGGCATGACAAAGTATCCACAGGATTGAAACATACCTACAGTGCCTATAGAAAGTCTACACCTCCATTGGATTTCTTCAAATTTTATTGTGTTACAAAGTGGGATTAAAATGGATTTGTCATTTGTTGTCAACGATCTACACAAAATACTATTGTCAAAGTGACATTTTTGAAAGATTCAAGAAAATTAACACACTAATATGCCTTGATTAGATAAGTCAATACATGTTAGAAACACTTACAGCAATTACAGCTGCGAGTCTTCATGGGTAAGTCACATGATAGGTTTGCACACCTGTATTGTGAAATAATTTACCCATTATTCTTTTCAAAATTCTTCAAACTCTGTCAAAATGTTAGGGATCATGGCTAGACAGCAATAGATTTTCAAGCAGATTTAAGTAAAAACGGTAACCTGGCCACTCAGGAACATTCAATGTTGTCTTGGTAAGCAACTCCAGTGTAGATTTGGCTTTGTTTTTGTCGGTTATTTTCCTGCTGAAAGGTGAATTCCTCTCCCAGTGTCTGGTGTAAAGCAGACTGAAGCAGGTTCACCTCTAGGATTTTGCTTGTGCTTAGCTGCATCCTATTTATTTTGAATCCTGAAAAGCTCCCCAGTCTTTGCAGATGTCAAGCATAACCACACCATGATGCAGCCACCACCATGCTTGAAAATAAGGCAATTACTCAGTGATGTGTTGTGTTTAACCCAAACATAAGGCTTTGAATTTAAGTAACATTTTTGCTGTGCTATTCTTTGCAGTATTACTTTAGTGCCTTCAGAAAGTATTCACATCCCTTGACTTTTTCACCATTTTGTTGTGTTACTGTAACGGCAGTCCTCCTCCTCTTCATCTGAAGAGGAGGAGTATTGAGGGAACCAAGGCGCAGCGTAGTGAAATGACATATTTTATTAACGAAAACACGAACTTGACTAAACTAACAAAAACAACAAACGGTGTAGACAGACCTAAACGACGAACTTACATAAAACAAGAAGAACGCACGAATAGGAAACATAGACTACACAAACCGAACAAACCGTAAACAGTCCCGCGTGGTGTACAGACACAGACACGGAAGACAATCACCCACAACGAACACTGTGACAACGCCTACCTAAATATGACTCTTAATTAGAGGAACGCCAAACACCTGCCTCTAATTAAGAGCCATACCAGGCAACCCAAAAACCAACATAGAAACAGAAAACATAGAATGCCCACCCAAACTCACGTCCTGACCAACTAACACATATAACAAACTAACAGAAATAGGTCAGGAACGTGACATAACCCCCCCCATAAGGTGCGAACTCCGGGCGCACCAGCACAAAGTCTAGGGGAGGGTCTGGGTGGGCATCTGACCACGGTGGTGGCTCAGGCTCCGGGCGAGGTCCCCACCCCACCATAGTCAATCCCAGCCTCCATCTACCCCTAAAAATGTCCACCCATATCTTACCCCCACAAAATCCTCTTGGTAACCTCCATGACAGGGACAGCACCGGGACAGAGGGATAGATCAAGACAGAGGGATAGCACAAGACAGAGGGATAGATCAGAATATAGAGGGAGATCAGAATAGAGAGGGAGATCAGGATAGAGGGGCAACTCCGGACTGAAAGGCAGCTCCGGACAGAGAGACAGCTCTGGACTGAGGGGCAGTTCTGGGTATATAGCCGTTTCTGGCTGAAGGGCAGCTCATGGCTGACTGACGAATCTGGACGCTCATGGCAGGCTGACGGCTCTCGACGCTCATGGCTGGCTGAAGGCTCTGGACGCTCATGGCTCACTGACGGCTCTCGACGCTCATGGCTGGCTGACGGCTCTCGACGCTCATGGCTGGCTGACGGCTCTCGACGCTCATGGCAGGCTGACGGCTCTCGACGCTCATGGCAGGCTGACGGCTCTGGACGCTCATGGCAGGCTGACGGCTCTGGACGCTCATGGCTCTCTGACGGCTCTGGCTGCTCATGGCTCGCTGGCGGCTCTGGCAGATCCTGTCTGGCTGGCGGCTCTGGCAGATCCTGTCTGGTTGGCGGCTCTGGCAGATCCTGTCTGGTTGGCGGCTCTGGCAGATCCTGTCTGGTTGGCGGCTCTGGCAGATCCTGTCTGACGGGCGGCTCTAGCGGCTCCTGTCTGGCGGGCGGCTCTAGCGGCTCCTGTCTGGCGGACGGCTCTGTAGGCTCCTGTCTGGCGGACGGCTTTGCAGGCTCATGGCAGACGGGCGGCTTTGCAGGCTCATGGCAGACGGGCGGCTCAGACGGCGCTGGGAAGACGGATGGCTCAGATGGCGCTGGGGAGACGGTTGGCTCAGATGGCGCTGGGGAGACGGATGGCTCAGATGGCGCTGGGGAGACGGATGGCTCAGATGGCGCAGGGGAGACGGATGGCTCAGATGGCGCTGGGGAGACGGATGGCTCTGGCCGGATAAGGCGCACTGTAGACCTGGTGCGTGGTGCCGGAACTGGAGGCACCGGGCTAAGGACACGCACCTTCATACTAGTGCGGGGAGCAGGGACAGGGCACACTGGACTCTCAAAGCCCACTCTATACCTGGTGCGTGGTACCGGCACTGGTGGCACCGGGCTGAGGGCAAGCACATCAGGATTAGTAGGGGGAGAAGAAACAGTGTGTACAGGGCTCTGGAGACGCACAGGAGGCTTAGTGTGTGGTGCCGGAACTGGAGGCACCGAACTGGATACACGCACTACAGGGAGAGTGCGTGGAGGAGGAACAGGGCTCTGGAAACGCACTGGTAGCCTAGTGCGTAGTGTAGGCACTGTAGGTACTAGGCTGGGGCGGGGAGGTGGCGCCGGAAATACCGGACCGTGCAGGCATACTGGCTCTCTTGAGCATTGAGCCTGCCCAACCTTACCTGGTTGAATGCTCCCGGTCGCTCGACCAGTGCGGGGAGGTGGAATAACCCGCACCGGGCTACGTAGGCGAACCGGGGAAACCATGCGTAAGGCAGGTGCCATGTATGCCGGCCCGAGGAGACGCACTGGAGACCAGACGCGTTGAGCCGGCCTCATGACACCTGGCTCAATGCCCAATCTAGCCCTACCAGTGCGGGGAGGTGGAATAACCCGCACTGGGCTATGCACTCGTACAGGAGACACCGTGCGCTCTACTGCGTAACACGGCGCCTGCCCGTACTCCCGCTCTCCACGGTAAGCCTGGGAAGTGGGCGCAGGTCTCCTACCTGCCCTTGGCCCACTACCTCTTAGCCCCCCCCCCCCCAAGAAATTTTTGGGTGTTACTCACGGGCTTTTTGGGCTTCCGTGCAAAACGCGTTCCCTCATAACTCCGGTTCCTCTCTCTCTTTTCCTCCACTCTCCGAGCTGCCTCCAGCTGTTCCCATGGACGGTGATTCACTTTAGCCCATGGTCCTTCTCCGTTAAATATTTGCTCCCAACTCCACAAGTCCTGTATACTTGCCCGTTGCTCAAAATTACGCTGCTTGGTTCTGGATTTTTGGTGGGTGATTCTGTAACGGCAGTCCTCCTCCTCTTCATCTGAAGAGGAGGAGTATTGAGGGAACCAAGGCGCAGCGTAGTGAAATGACATATTTTATTAACGAAAACACGAACTTGACTAAACTAACAAAAACAACAAACGGTGTAGACAGACCTAAACGACGAACTTACATAAAACAAGAAGAACGCACGAATAGGAAACATAGACTACACAAACCGAACAAACCGTAAACAGTCCCGCGTGGTGTACAGACACAGACACGGAAGACAATCACCCACAAAGAACACTGTGACAACGCCTACCTAAATATGACTCTTAATTAGAGGAACGCCAAACACCTGCCTCTAATTAAGAGCCATACCAGGCAACCCAAAAACCAACATAGAAACAGAAAACATAGAATGCCCACCCAAACTCACGTCCTGACCAACTAACACATATAACAAACTAACAGAAATAGGTCAGGAACGTGACAGTTACAGACTGAATTTTAAAAGGATTGCATTTAGATTTTGTGTCACTGCCCTACACAATTAATAAAACATGTAAAGTTGAAATGTCTTGAGTCATTATTCAACCCCTTTTTTTATGGCAAGCCAAAATAAAGTTCAGGAGTAAAAATGTGCTTAAGAATGTGCTTTAACAAGTCCTATAATAAGTTGCATGGACTCACTCTGTGTGAAATAATAGTGTTTAACATGAATTTGAACTTTAATGACTACCTCATCTCTGTACCCCACACATACAATTATCTGAAAGGTCCCTCAGTCAAGCAGTGAATTTCAAACACAGAATCAAAACACAAAGACCAGGGAGGTTTTACAATACTTCGCAAAGAAGGGCACCTATTGGTAGATGGGTAAAAAAAAGTGGACATTGAAAATCCCTTTGAGCATGGTGAAGTTATTCATTACGCTTTGGATGGTGTATCAATCCATCCAGTCACTACAAAGATACAGGCATCCTTCCTAACTCAGCTGTCAGAGAGGAAGGAAACCACACAGGGATTTCATCATGAGGACAATGGTGACTTTAAAACAGTTTGAGTTAATGGCTGTGATAAAAGAAAACTGAGGATGGATCAACATTGTAGTTACTCCACAATACTAACCTAAATGACAGAGTAAACAGACAGTAAAAATATTCTAACACATCCTGTTTGCAATTAGGCACTAAAGTAAAACTGAAAATGTGGCAAAGTGATTCACTTTATGTCCTGAATACAAAGTGTTATGTTTGGGACAAATCCAACATGACATCACTGAGTACCGCTCTTCATATTTTGAAGTATGGTGATGGCTACATCAACGTTATGGGTATGCTTGTCATCGGAAAGGACTAGGGAGTTTTTTAGGATTAAAAAAACAGAAAACACTAAGCACAGGAAAAATCCTAGAGAAGAATCTGGTTCAGTCTGCTTTCCAACAGACACTGGGAGACAAATTAATCTTCCAGCAAGATATCATAAAACAACAGCCTAAACCACAAGACCAAATATACATTGGAGTTGCTTACCAAGACGACATTGAATGTTCCTGAGTGGCCTAGTTACAGTTCTGACTTAAATCGGCTTGAAAATATATGGTAAGAGTTGAACATGGCAGTCTACCATTAACCAACAAACAACTTGACAGAGCTTGAAGAAGTTTTGCAAATGTTGTAAAATCCAGGTGTGAAAAGCTCTTTGAGAGTAGTTTATGAATGTGGCAATGTTAAGTGTCTCTTTCCCTCTCTCCATCTCTTCTTTAACAAGCATCCATGTTGTTGTCATTCCCGCTAGGGACCTGTTTTCAGCGTATTAAGTCTCCAGTCAATAACTGGTGCAGTGTGTATGTTTATCCTGTGTTCCCATTTAATTAGCTAGTAAATAAAGAATTGAACCTATTTGTGTAGTACTGAATCATAAGTAAGGCTCGAGTTTATGGAGGTTACGACTGTTAAGAATGATGATATGATACAAGGTTATGATTAATAAGTTGACTGTTTATAGATGTGATAGGTAACGGCCTTTTAGAGTTTAAGTCGGGAGATGGTGACTCTTTAAAGAACCGCTCTCGTGGTGCCCCAGATCCTAATGAGTTCATTGTTACATGTTTAATTTAAATCGGGTAACAATCAAACATAGTTAGTTAATTAGATAAATAACAGGGTTAATGTAAAGGTCAAGTCACGACACAACAAAATATGGAATAAGTCAAGGGGTATGAATACTTTCTGAAGGCACTGTTTGCATGATTTGGAATATTTGTATTCTTCTTTTCACTCTGACATTTAGGTCATTATTGTGGATATATTACAATGTTGTTGCTCCATCCTCGGTTTTTTCCCATCACAGCCATTGAACTCTGTAGCTGTTTTAAAATCCCCTTAATAAGACTAGGGAGGGAAGTGAGGCGACATCTCCCAAAAACGGGACTAGCAAGGACTCCTGGCTAGGAGACTCTTTCCACATCACCATCTGAGATACTCAAGAGTTGAGCTGCTTGACTCCACACATTTCAGGCAATATGCTTTTTTTAAATAAAGAGCTGTGCCATGCATTGTTTTGCTGGCTTATGGTACTTTTTCCACAGACCTTTTCATACAAATATATAAACAAAGGTTAATTATTTATTATAAATTATAATATGGTCTTATATGGTATTTTATATGGTATTTTCGTTTTTGGCTAAAAAACGTACCCATTTGAAACTACCTATTTCTCAGGCCCCGAAACTAGAATATGCATATAATTGTCCGATTAGGATAGAAAACACTCTAACGTTTCCAAAGCTGTCTTAATATTGTCTGTGAGTTAAACAGAACTGATATTGCAGGCGAAAACCGGAGGAAAATCCAATCAGGAAGTCCCTCTTTTTTGAAACCTCTCTGTTCTTATGCATGCCTAACGTGCATTTAAAGGGATATCAACCAGATTCCTTTTTCTATGGCTTCCCTAAGGTGTCACCAGTCATTAGACAAAGTTGTAGGCTTTTATTTTGAAAAATGAGCGTGAAAGATCACATTGCGTAAGTGGATAGGTGGGGGCTCTCAGAGTGAGTTGTGCGCAACAGAGAAAGGCGGCCATTGTTTCTCCCGGTCCGATTGAAAAAACAACACTCCCGGTTGAAATATTATCGAATATATATTTTAAAAACATCCTGAGGATTGATTATAAAAAACGTTTGACATGTTTCTGTGGACATTATGAATATTACTTGGTATTTTCGTACGCGTTTTCGTGACCGCTCTTTCCGGTGGATTTCGGAGCATAACACACCAAACGAACGGAGGTATTTGGATATAAAAGTAATATTTATCGAAAAAAAAAGAACATTTGTTGTGTAACTGGGAGTCTCGTGAGTGGAACCCCCCGAAGATTATCAAAGGTAAGCGATTAATTTGATTGCTTTTCTTACTTTCGTGACCAAGCTAACCAAGCTAATATAAGGCTAAGCTAATGTAGCATAGAAAGCTACACTCACAAAAGCTTGGATTTCTTTCGCTGTAAAATATATTTTCAAAATCTGACATGATAGGTGGATTAACAACAAGCTAAGCTGTGTTTTGGTATATTTCACTTGTGATTGCATGATTATAAATATTTTTAGTAATATTATTTGACTGTGGCCCTATGCTATTCAGCGTTGCTGATGACAATTATCCCAGATCCGGGATGGGTGGTTGAGAAAGGTTAAGCAGTTTCTTTCCTGTCCTGCAGCTCTGTTCAGAAGGATGACTGCATCTTTGATGTGTCTGGGTGGTTTAATACATCATCCACAGCACAATTATAACTTGACCATGCAGAAAGATATATTCAATGTCTGTCATCTATCAATCAATGCCCTTTCTGAGGCTTTCAAAAAGCTCCCTGGTCTTTGTAGTTGAATCTGTGCTTGAAAGTCAATACTTGACTGAGGGACCTTGTTGTAATGGGAACAGAGGAAGGGGAAGTCATTCAGAAATCATGTCAACCCCTATTATTTCACACAGAGTGAGTCCATATAACTTATTATGTGGTTTGTTAAGCCACATTTGATTTCTGAACTAATTTAGGCTTGCCTAAACAAAGGGGATGAATACTTATGCACCGACTATATTTGAGTTATTTCATCTTTATTCATTTGTAAACATCTGTAGAATTACTTTTCACTTTTAACATGATGGTGTATTTTGTGTAGATCAATGAAAAAAATATATTTCAATCCCATTTTGTAAAGCAACAAAATGTGAAAAAAGTTCAAGGGGGTGTAGAATTTCTATAGGCACTGTATATATTTCCTATACAGGGATCTGGATATCTGCCATATGCTCCCTACATCTGTTTCCTCCAGGCAGCCCTCCCTGGACAGCCAAGATGGAATACCTCAACCTCTCTTAAGGTCACTCTCACTCTACTCTATACAGCGCCACTCTGCGTTTATTTGGCGGATGCTGCCCACTCCCTAGACGTTTATTTCGGAAGTTCTAGTCTTGCCAGAAAATTAAACGCTCTCAGTCAGACACAATGTCATAATTTTGACTGTGACTGTTGGGCTAGAATAGTCAGGTTAGAATAGACAATAAAACACTACTGCAAAGCCCTCTTTGAGCAAAATGTGACCAAAAAAGCTGATTGGTTCCGAAAACTGAAACAATTCTTTATTCATAATCCATTCTACAACTGATTAATAACCAATCATTTCAACGACCAAAATCTGATCAAATCTACACTATCCACTACAAATCTAACTCAAAGTGATACTGGACACCTCTATTAAGATGACAGGACACAGCAGTGTTGAGGAGACAGCTTGCCACAACCCCCTCAGTTAGATCACAAACCCTTTATCCCAAATTTAACTAATGTGGACAGGGCCGGATCCAGGCATAAGCGGTCGCTTAGGGCCCCCAGACACTTATTATTATTTTAAAAAATGTAATGTTGGAACTCAGTCGGGGTCTCAACTAACTGTTGAGAGTTAAAATATTTTAATACAAAAGGTGCAATTTCTAAATGTGGTTGTGCATCAGCAGTTTTTCTCTTGTTATGTTAGTCACTGACAGTCA
Source organism: Salvelinus fontinalis (assembly GCF_029448725.1). Lineage (NCBI taxonomy): Eukaryota > Metazoa > Chordata > Actinopteri > Salmoniformes > Salmonidae > Salvelinus > Salvelinus fontinalis. The sequence continues at coordinate 25,442,998 of NC_074685.1, read as the reverse complement.
CTCAATTAGCCAGGTCAGCTATATTTTTTAGATTGGTAAGTTAGTCTAGCCAGCTATCTAAACTTGTAGTAATCATAGCCGTCAATCTCATTAGATATCATTAACATGGCAAAAGAAATGGCAAAATGTGAAGAATTGCCCAAAATTAGCTTTAAACCGCAAAATAAATCTCTGCACCCCATGGCAAAATGGGTAGAATTGCAGTAAAACTGAAGATTTGATTTATTTTATCTTTATTTAACCAGGTAAGCCAGTTAAGAACAAGTTCTCATTTACAACTGTGACCTGGCCAAGATAAAGCAAAGCAGTGTGACACAAACAACACAGAGTTACACATGGAATAAACAAACGTACAGTCAATAATACAATAGAAAAGTCTATATACAGTGTGTGCAAATGAAGTAAGATTAGGAAGGTAAGGCAATAAATAGGCAGTTACTAGTTAATATACACTGTAGTGATAGATGTGCAGAAGATGAATGTGCAAGTAGAGATACTGGGGTGCAAAGGAGCAACAAAAAAATTGTATATATATATAAATAAAATAAATAACAACATGGGGATAAGGTAGTTGGATGGGCTATTTATCAGATGGGCTGTGTACAGGTGCAATGATCTGTAAGCTGCTCTGATAGATGTTGTTTAAAGTTAGTGAGGGAGATATGAGTCTCCAGCTTCAGTGATTTTTGCAATTCGTTCCAGTCATTGGCAGCAGAGAACTGTAAGGCAAGGCGGCCAAAGTAGGAATTGGCTTTGGGGGTGACCAGTGAAATATACCTGCTGGAGTGCGTGCTACGGGTGGGTGCTGCTATGGTGACCAGTGAGCTGAGATATGGTGGGGTTTTACCTAGCAAGGACTTATAGATGAACTGGAGCCAGTGTGTTTGGCGACGAATATGAAGCAGGGCCAGCCAACGAGAGCATACAGGTCGCAGTGGTGGGTAGTATATGGGGCTTTGGTAACGAAACGGATGGCACTGTGATAGACTGCATCCAATTTGCTGAGTAGAGTGTTGGACGCTATTTTGTAAATGACATCGCCGAAGTCAAGGATCGGTAGGAAAGTCAGTTTTACGAGGGTATGTCTGGCAGCATGAGTAAAGGATGCTTTGTTGCGAAATAGGAAGCCGATTCTAGATTTAATTTTGGATTGGAGATGCTTAATATGAGTCTGGAAGTTGAGTTTACAGTCTAACCAGACACGTAGGTATTTGTAGTTGTCCACATATTCTAAGTTAGAACCGTCCAGAGTAGTGATGCTAGGCGGGCGGGCAGGTGCGGGCAGCAATCGGTTGAAGAGCATGCATTTAGCTCTTTCAGAACATCAACTATCTGGATTTGGGTGAAGGAGAAATGGGGGGGCTTGGGCAAGTTGCTGTGGGGGGTGCAGAGCTGTTGACCGGGGTAGGGGTAGCCAGGTGTAAAGCAAGGCCAGCCATATAAAAATGCTTACATGCTTAAATGCTTACAAAATGGATTACCTTCTCTCTCTGCCCCATGGCAAAATGAGTAGAATTTCAGGATTTTTAAATAAAATTGCTAACCTTCTCTCTGCCCCATGGCAAAACATGTAGAATTGCAGAAAGCTTGCTTTAGAACCGCAATATTTTCTCTACTCCCCATGGCAAAATGTGACCAGCCGGCTCGATTCGGTCCTACATAGCAAAATTTGAAATGCTGTTTTTTTATTTTTTTATACATGGAGTTAAAGTAAAGACTAAAACCAACAACAACAAAAAAGGTATATCAAATACTGCAGTTGAGAAACAATGGGAAAGTAGTAGCAAAAATACACTTTATCTAGTCCTTGGCCTATTTCCTAATCTGACTTTGGTGCAGGTCATGTTGTGTTTCACATTCACACATTTATAATTAGATGATTCTTACCCAGAAACACTTGTCTAAATTGATGGGCCATGTGAAAGAAATGCTATAAACAACCTCTCAGCCACATCTAGCTAAGTGGATGGGTCACTATAGTCTAGACATGTACACATGTTCATGAAATACAATAAATAGATGACCGTAATCAGCCCCAGACACACCTGGCAAATTTGATGGAGTCTTTTGTTTAGACATGTAGCTTGCTAGCTACACAATGAACCTAATGGTGTTTTCAAAACAATTGGGAACTTGGAAAAATACAAGGTCAAATCATGATGTCAGTGATCGGAAAGTCAGAGCTCTAGAAAGAGGCACGAGTTCCCGTGTTCAAATCCAAGTTGGATGACCGTTCAAAAATAGTTTTCCCAGTCGGAGCTCGTTTTTACCAGAGTTCCTAGTTGTCTTAAATGCGCTGAAGTCGGAAGTCGGATATTTTCGAGTTCCCAGTTGTTTTGAATGCAGCAATATTTCCAACCCATACTACTAGCAATACAATCTCATTGTCATAGCTAGCCACCAGGCATTAATCTGCAGGTAGCTAAAGCTAACCAACCAGGCTCAATGTTAGCTAGCTAGCTGGTTCAATTAACATGTTTTTACCTAAATCTGGGAGTTCCTTATTGTGTAATTCATTTTCAGAGTCAGAGAGTCAGCATTCCACAATTGTTCTCCAGAAAGTGGAGTAGTAGCAACACTTTTGCAATTCTCCATGACATCTTTCAAAAAAGCAGCGGTTGAAAGTATTACCTACACATACTGAGCAGCTCATGTTATAGACAGAAGCAAGCTACATGGCAGACCAATCTGAACTAATTTCTCGGCATGTCCAGCCCCTCATTATCTCAGCCAATCATGGCTAGCGGGAAGGTTCTTGTCTTTTTCCTTGGCTAAACCAACTAGGCTTGTAATTAGAGGTCGACCGATTATGATTTTTCAACGCCGATAGCGATTATTGGAGGACCAAAAAAGCCGATACCGATTAATCTGACAATTTATTTATTTATTTGTAATAATGACAATTACAACAATACTGAATGAACACTTTTATTTTAACTTAATATAATACATCTATAAAATCAATTTAGCCTCAAATAAATAATGAAACATGTTCAATTTGGTTAAAATAATGCAAAAACAAAGTGTTGGAGAAGAAAGTAAAAGTGCAAAATGTGCCATGTAAAAAAGCGTCTAAGTTCCTTGCTCAGAACATGAGAACATATGAAAGCTGGTGGTTCCTTTAAACATGAGTCTTCAATATTCCCAAGTAAGAAGTTTTAGGTTGTAGTTATTATAGGTATAGGATTATTTCTCTCTATACCATTTGTATTTCATATACCTTTGACTATTGGATGTTCTTATAGGCACTTTAGTATTGCCAGCGTAAAAGTATAGCTTCCGTCCCTCTCCTCGCCCCTACCTGGGCTCGAACCAGGAACACATCGACAACAGTCACCCTCGAAGCATCGTTACCCATTGCTCCACAAAAGCTGCGGCCCTTGCAGAGCAAGGGGTACAACTACTTCAAGGTCTCAGAGCGAGTGACGTCACCGATTGAAACGCTATTAGCGCACACCCCGCTAACTAGCTAGCCATTTCAGATTGGTTACACCAGCCTAATCTCGGGAGTTGATAGGCTTGAAGTCATAAACAGCTCAATGCTTGAAGCACAGCGAAGAGCTGCTGGCAAACACACAAACGTGCTGTTTGAATGAATGCTTACGAGCCTGCTGCTGCCTACCACCGCTCGGACAGACTGCTATATCAAATATCAAATCATAGACTTGATTATAACATAATAACACACAGAAATACGAGCCTTAGGTCATTAATATGGTCAAATCCGGAAACTATAATTTCGGAAACAAAACGTTTATTCTTTCAGTGAAATACGGAACCGTTCCATATTTTATCTAACATCCCTAAGGCATCCCTAAGGCTAAATATTTCTGTTACATTGCACAACCTTCAATGTTATGTCATAATTATGTACAATTCTGGCAAATGAATTACGGTCTTTGTTAGGAAGAAATGGTCTTCACACAGTTCGCAACGAGCCAGGCGGCCCAAACTGCTGCATATACCCTGACTGCTTGCACGGAACGCAAGAGAAGTGACACAATTTCCCTCGTTAATAGAAATTCATGTTAGCAGGCAATATTAACTAAATACGCAGGTTTAAAAATATATAATTGTGTATTGATTTTAAGAAAGGCATTGATGTTTATGGTGAGGTACACATTGGTGCAACGACAGTGCTTTTTTCGAGAATGCGCTTGTTAAATCATCACCCGTTTGGCGAAGTAGGCTGTGATTCGATGAGAAATTAATAGGCACCGCATCGATTATATGCAACGCAGGACAAGCTAGATAAACTAGTAATATCATCAACCATGTGTAGTTAACTAGTGATTATGTTAAGATTGATTGTTTTTTATAAGATAAGTGTAATGCTAGCTAGCAACTTACCTTGGCTTCTTGCTGCACTCACGTAACAGGTAGTCAGCCTGCCACTCAGGCTCCTCGTGGAGTGCAATGTAATCGGCCACAATCGGTGTCCAAAAATGCAGTTTACCGATTGTTATGAAAACTTGAAATCGGCCCTAATTAATCGGCCATTCCGATTAATCGGTCGACCTCTACTCGTAATTGAACTATTTCATTTGTATTTACAGATGGCATACAAGTTTGCTATTAAGGCACATGAAAGGCCACATTTACGAAGGCATTTCTGCCAGAAAACACATTTTGATAAAAAAATGTATGTTTGCGTTAAAATGCCTCTCCTGTGAAGTAGTGGGGTGCGACATACGCCTAGTTTCCTGAAACGAGTCACAAATATGTAGAATTGAAGGAAATGTAGTTTAAAACTGTAATGTAATCTCCGCTGTCAAGAGGGGGCCCACTAAAATGCTTTGCCAGTGAGGTAGGGGTGCCTTCCAATCAAACCTTGCTTAGGGCCCCCAAAAGGCTAGGGCTGGCCCTGCATGTAGAGACATGGAGACTTAGGGGCCCTGGGCCACTTGAGCCACTCAACAATGCACCTCTACACAGAGCCTCACTTCCTGTGTCTTCAGAAACAGATGGCCATTGTGACTCTCTGGGAGATTTAACCGTTCTCATCTGTGGACGATGTGAGGGTAGAAGGGAAAGGGGCCATGAAGACCTTGAAACTGAAAGAAACACTTCTGTAGAAGAGCTTACACTAACAGTCGGAGCTTGCTTACTATCCCTCTCAAAAGCCCTTGGAAAACAAACAGCTTGTTTTACAGAGTCAGAAGGACAGAGACAGAGAAAAAGAGGGGGAGTGCTGATTTGGTAGCTATCTGGTCTTCTATTTTCACTGTGGGAGCGTAACATACCCGAGGCACTTCGCCTACATTTTCCTACCCCTTCTCCCTCTACTCCTCCCCTTTGAGAGGTATTTCGCCTGAACCTAACTCTCTCCCACCTGGATTTAATATGCTGCAAGCAGAGGGGGGGGGGGGTGGGACTGCGGGGGAGAGAGAAAGGGGTAGAGGACTAGCCCAGATGAGTCTGAGCCATGAGCTGGAGGGGCACAAGTGTTTACAGAGGGACGAAAGACAGACAGCTCTGACTGAAACATTCCAGAAATGACAGTCAACTCGCTTGGGTTATAAGAAAGGAGTCCTACTTCTTGGCCAAACCTTGAAATAACCTAGAAATGGGTGACAAGAGGATTTCACAGAAACCCTAACGACACAAGTCACCACTTCTAAACCAAACCGTTAAGACAAAGTAAGAGAAAACTCAGATCCAACCCTTTTCAAATTAACAGCTACCTCTTACACAGTGGACCTGAAAGACCTGAGGCAAGCCTACAAGCAAGACATTAGACAGTTTTGATGTGGCCAGTAGACAGTTTTGATGTGGCCACTTGTACAGAAATGTGCAGTCTTACCTCGCCCCCTTCGATCCCCAATTTTCCGACTGTTCCGGAAGAGTTCATGATTTCCCAAACTCTCAAAAGATATTAAGATTCCAGAGCTCTCACTCCCGACAGAAATGCGACGAAAGAAAAACGCAGTCCCTTAGTCCCTTGTCTTCAACTGCATGTAGTCTCCAGTGCCGCTGGCTGCTGTGGCCAACCACCTTCATTCAGAAAAATCCCACACTGTGATCAGAGTGAACACACACACGCACAAACCAAAGGTGGAGGTAAATACACATACACAAACTCGCTCACATTCAGAAGTGCACAGTCACACACACCGGCACATGTTCCATGATCCGTTATCAGTTAAGTCATTAGCGCTCCGGCTGCCCCTCAGGAGAACCGTTCCCGAGTGTATCCAAGGAAAACTGATGGAGTCTCTCTTGGCTGGCTCGCCTTTTCCCTGCTGCTCCCCCGTCATCTCCACGCGCTGCCGCCACCCGGGGCCAGGCTCAGTGCGTCTGTGTGTGTAGCGGGCAGCGTTCCCCAGTGTGTTATTGTCTCTGCTGCTCGACTGCCTGTCGGATTCCAGTCTACCAGCAGTTGTTCCTCCTTATCCCCCTCTCCCCTTGTTCTCTCCACCTCCTCTCTTCGATACGGATTCAAGTTTTAGCAGCACCCCCCTCTCATTCCTTCAGTCGGTCTGTGCCACTCCCAGACCTCTCTCCCTGAAACTCAGACAAGCACTCACACCAAAGAGTGCCGCGGCACTAATGGTATGTTCAACAGAGTGCATGCTCTCTCCCTCTCTCCCTCCCTCCCTGAGCTCTAGAAATGGCCGCGTTCCAGAACTTTCCCTCATCTCCACTCTTGGAGGCTGTTAAAGCAATTAAAGTGCACTTCTGGCATTGTGGCTCCTCTCGTAGACTTAATTATAGTGTGTAGGGTGCACTAATAGACCAGTTCATTAGCAGCCCATTCAGGCCTCATTAAATATGAACAGATTGGAGCACTTTATTAATATATTGATGACTGGTGTTTAGCGCAACCAGTAATGAATATTTGACTACATGGATCAACGCAATATTTGTTAGCCGATAAGACTAGCTAATTCAGATAGGTTAGATTATGTTGGTAATGGGAAAGGCAGTCACATAAGGATTTGAAAAAACAGGTAGTACGACCACCTCTTGCTCGGCACTTTGAATGGAACATAGAATAAACTGCTCCCCCTACTGATATTGGTTCGATTTTTGATATGACAAGTTGAGATGTGACCGGAAGCCACATTAGGGGAACGACAAGGTGTCAAGGAGACTACATAGCAGAGTAGCATACACACACACACACACACACAAAGATGTGGATGGACACAACAACACAAGCAGCTATTTCAGACATGCTCACACAACATGCAAACACAACACGCACACACAAACTCTGCAAAAAGAAACGTCCCCTTTTCAGGACCCTGTCTTTCAAAGATAATTCGTAAAAATCCAAATAACTTTACAGATCTTCACTGTAAAGGGTTTAAACACTGTTTCCCATGCCTGTTCAATGAACCATAAACAATTAATGAACATGCACCTGTGGAACGGTCGTTAAGACACTAACAACTTACAGACGGTAGGCAATTAAGGTCACAGTTATGAAACTTAGGACACTAAAGATCCCTTTCTACTGACTCTGAAAAACACCAAAAGAAAGATGCCCAGGGTCCCTGCTCATCTGCGCGAATGTGCCTTAGGCATGTTGCAAGGCGGCATGAGGATTGCAGATGTGGCCAGGGCAATAAATTGCAATGTCCGTACTGTGAGACGCCTAAGACAGCGCTACAAGGAGACAGGACAGACAGCTGATTGTCCTCACAGTGGCAGACCACGTGTAACAACACCTGCACAGGATCGGTACATCCGAACATCACACCTCTGGGACAGGTGCAGGATGGCAAAAACAACTGCCCGAGTTACACCAGGAACGCACAATCCCTCCATTAGTGCTCAGACTGTCCGCAATAGGCTGAGAGAGGCTGGAAGGCAGGTCCTCACCAGACATCACCGGCAACAACGTCGCCTATGGGCACAAACCCACTGTCGCTGGACCAGACAGGACTGGCAAAAAGTGCTCTTCACTGATGAGTCGCGGTTTTGTCTCACCAGGGGTGATGGTCGGACTCGAGTTTATCGTCGAAGGAATGAGCGTTACACCAAGAACTGTACTCTGGAGCAGGATAGATTTGGAGGTGGAGGGTTCGTCATGGTCTGGGACGGTGTGTCACAGCATCATCGGACTGAGCTTGTTGTCATTGCAGGCAATCTCAACGCTGTGCGTTATAGGGAAGACATCCTCCTCCCTCATGTGGTACCCTTCCTGCAGGCTCATCCTGACATGACCTTCCAGCATGACAATGCCACCAGCCATACTGCTCATTCTGTGTGTGATTTCCTGCAAGACAGGAATGTCGGTGTTCTGCCATGGGCAGCGAAGAGCCCGGATCTCAATCCCATTGAGCACATCTGGGACCTGTTGGATCGGAGGGGGAGAGCTAGGGCCATTCCCCCCAGAAATGTCCGGGAACTTGCAGGTGCCTTGGTGAAAGAGTGGGGTAACATCTCACAGAAAGAACTGGCAAATCTGGTGCAGTCCATGAGGAGGAGATGCACTGCAGCTGGTGGCTACACCAGATACTGACTGTTACTTTGATTTTGAACCCCCCTTTCTTCAGGTACACATTATTACATTTCTGTTAGTCACATGTTTGTAGAACTTGTTCAGTTCATGTCTCAGTTGGTGAATCTTGTTTATGTTCATACAAATATTTACACAGTTTTCTGAAAATAAGCACAATTGACAGTGAGAGGACGTTTCTTTTTTTGCTGAGTTTAGAAGGGGTGTTTTAGCGCATGGGTGATCCTGACCTTTAAGCTCAGCTACAAATCATGCTGCTCCCCAAGCTGGACACTGCTCATCAGAATGCAAACACACAAAGAGCAGAATAAAGAGGGGAAATGCACACAGTCGGGCACCTGCTGGCATATGCCCCTAATTAGAAGTCTGCCTTACTTGCTATGCAAATTGGAACATGTAAACTCACAAATGCCCTGACCACTGAATTCACATTCAATAGTAAGGCTTCAAGGCAAGTGAGTCGCAATATTTCAACCTACCACCTTATAGCCCAAGGCTCACCCTAGCTTCATCCAAAATTAATATTTTATTGTAAATGTAATTAATTCCCACCCTAATGTCTTCTCTCATCCATTTCACTAGGGGGTAAAAAAAGAACTATATTAAAAGAACTGTGCTGAAACAAGTTCAACTACCATTCCCAGTTGATATTCTAAGAGAACAATATTACAATACATTTAAAAGAATTCTAACAGCAGGAGACAGCTGAGAAGATGAGAGTCGTAGCAGGAGACAAAAAGTTGAACATTTTCTGACTCTGCACTCGGAGTAGTATATCAGAGGTGCTGCTGGGCTACGTTTAGACAGAACTGCTCTGGCCTTGCAAAAACACCGGCATGCATCATTTATGAAGCTGGACTTACGGTACATTGGGAGCTGGTTCACTTTCTAATTGAATGACTCAAAGAAATGGAATGGCGCAGGAAGTCTAGTCTGTCTCCCTCTCTCCCTGACCAGTGGAAATTAAATGAGAACAATGATATGGAGAATAGACCCCTTCTTTACTCAAGAGTTTTCTTTTTTCAAAGAGGTTTTCTAGGCAGATTGAAAAGTAATTAGATAGCAAGATAAAAAAGTATTTGGCTGTTACTAGTAGTGGAAGAAAGCTCAAATAACCATCCCTACACAACAGAGAAATAAAATCTCCCAGATCAATGTAAAGTAATACAGCAGGGCATATATGTACACATATCATACTGCTATAGAGTGAAATACAGATGAATATAAAACAACATAGGCCTCAATAGAAAGTGATTCTCCAAACAGACTAAAATGAGAGGCATCCCTGAAGATCGATGGCATATTTCCCATCAAATCCACACAGCAGTCTAAAACGTCCAACATCCTCACCCACATAGATATCCAAGTCCCAACAGTTACCCTTTGCAGTGGTCTCAGGTCTCTAGCTATGTCCACTCCAACCTGGCAAATCAGCTCTAGGCTATAGGGCCAGTACGGCCTAAAGCGACTTTCCCCACAGAAATACCACCCATCTCTTTCATCCTCCTGCTCAGCCTTACTTACCTCATCACCAACATACAGTCCTCTCAACAGCCCTCCAACATCAACATGTTAGTCCAAAAGAGCTATATAAAAAGACAAGCTAGGCTAACACATTACGACTAACACCTTGTTAGCGACCAACACAGAGCTTGGAAGACACAGTGACTGTGCATTGCAGTGGTGCTGGCTGGGAGGATGTATCGGGAGACTCGATTATGCTTTTCTGGGCACTTTTCCAAGGGGGAGAGAAAAGAGGAGTGGCACAGGGAAAGGGACAGTGTCAGTGCCACAGTGAAACTCCAACTTGAATGTGTGTGAAATCAAATCTGCTGCGGGGCAGATAGCGATAGAGCTATCCTAGCTAGCACACAGAGGGGCTAAGTATTGAGGGCATATATAGCAGCTAGCCTAGCACACAGGGGGGCTATGGGTTGAGGGCAGATAGCGATAGAGTTAGCCTAGCTAGCACACAGGGGGGCTATGGGTTTAGCGCTAGCCAGAGTTACAGACGCTAATCCAAACAGTGGCAGCTAGCACCCAAAGAGGGAGGACTGGCTCACGGCCAGCCTGTTGGTGTTATTCTTTCTCTACCTGCGGAGTGAAAGGCCTTTAATCACATTGCCTGATCTATAGAAAAACAACTCCAACCAAAGCAGGAAATAGGCATAATACTGTTATAAGAGAGACATAACACCTGTCACAACTGGTTATGACATCCTCAACTGGTCACAACAATTAATTGTGCGATTTTGACCAGCAGTTAGGCACAAATTGGGCGGGGCTAAGTCTGTGGAATGCGGCATGGAGAGAGAGAGAGAGAGAGAGAGAGAGGACTCAAGTAGCGAAATAAACTATAAAAATGTACGTTACACACGGCTATCACATTTAACAAACCAAACATTCAATTACCGTTATAGAAAGTAAAGTACAAACCCAAAATTGTCCATGCATCAATACCGGTATATCATAAATACGGTTTACCGCACAGCCCTAAGGCCCATTGTCGTGCCATTAATTTGCAGCCATACCCTCATGTTTCAGCATGGTAATGCATGGCGCCATGACGCAAGAACCTGAACACAATTCCTGGAAGCTGAAAATGTCCCAGTTCTTCCATGGCCTGAATACTCACCAGACATGTCACCCATTGAGCATGTTTGGGATGCTCTGGATTGACTTGTACAACAGTGTGTTCGTTCCCACCAATATCCAGCAACTTCGCAGAACCATTGAAGAAGAGTGAGACAACATTCCACAATCAACAGCCTTCGCAGAGCCATTGAAGAGGAGTGAGACAACATTCCACAATCAACAGCCTGATAAACTTTATGCGAAGGAGATGTGTCGTGCTGCATGAGGCAAATGGTGGTCACACCAGATACTGACTGGTTTTCTGATCCACGCCCCTACCTTTTTTTTAAGGTATCTGTCACCAACAGATGCATATCTGTAATCCCAGTCATGTGAAATCCCTAGATTAGAGCCCAATGAATATACTTAAATTGACTGATTTCTTTATATGAACTGTAACTCAGTAAAAGCGTTGAAATTGTTGCATGTTGCGTTTATATTTTTGTTCAGTGTATATTGGTGCCATTTAGCAGCCTGTGTGTGTCTAGATTCATACTGGTTAAGCTATGTAGAAACCTAGGCTATACTCTTTCGGTTAGGCTCTTTGGGAGCATGGTAATAAAATGGGGGAGCAGGCTTTGTAAGACCAGGAGCCAAACTAGCTCGCAACTTACAAGACACAGGTCATGAACCAAGGCTGGTGTGGTAAAGGGATAGCCTGCTGTGTGTAAGTGTTGTGTGTACCTCCAGAGGCAGGAGAAGAAACAGAAGGCTCTGGATGCACATTCCTTTTCTGGATCACTCCCTTGGTGACTGCGTGTACATCGTCCTCCTCTACCTACCACTCTTCCTCCCATTCCTCTCCGTGTCTTCCTTCCCCTCTTCCATGAACATGTGGTGCGACCGCTCGGCTGCGTCTACATCCTCTCAGCAGGACTGCTTCCTCCTTTCCTCTCTTCTCTCATCCTCTTCCTCCAAACATCACTCACTTCTCTTCCTCTGGTGAAACACTGTTCCCTCATAAGCTACTGCAATATCGAAGAGAGCGACATGTGCTGGCTTGTTTCGTCAAAAATACATTTCCTCCTCCCTAAATCCATCAGATACTGCATGCATCTGTTAACCTTTTTACAGTCATGGGAATTGGCCTATATCAACTGGGCTAAATTGAAATGTTTCTTACAGAAGAAATATGAAAACATATGCATAACCATGTTAGCAATTGAAAGGGAACATTTTAGAGATTATGGGGAAATGATTAGACCAAAGGTGAGGACACAACAGGGGACCTGACACAAGACTGAATCCAAACATTACACTGTTGATGTGATGTTCATTTTACATGTACTGTACTTTCACAGCATTTGTTTATAATGAAATGTGAACATACTCTGGATACAATTAGTAACATGATAAGAGTATTCCTGGAGAATGTGGGGTGGGTGCATCATAAGAGAACAAAATGACAAGGGTTTGAGTGAGAGGACTAACTGGTGTCTCCAATTGGCCTCACACACCTCTCCAAAAGTGTGCACAGTTCCTACGTAATTTCAATGCACTTTTATGACTCAAAGAAGTCTTCAACTCTTGTAGTTGTTTTGTTCGCAATCCAAAAAAAGTCCATTATAAATCGCAATCTGGGTCAGATCATAATTTTGGTGCACATAGAAAGGAGTTATGAGTGCATACAAGAGCGTGTGCAATGGCAAATGTTCTTCACAATAGACAAACAGGCACATTGTGTTCAGAACAACCCAGGGTCTGATTTAATCTTGTAACTGTACGTCACACATAGTGATCAGAAACGTTGACACTGTATATGACAGTTTAACCTTTTACAGTAGTTGTATGATATGGAAATGTGAAGTCCACATTTGGACTCACAGGTGTTTGGTTTGCTTGTATGACATCAAAGCTGTAATTATTATAATCCTCAACGTCTCATTTTTCAAAATACACAGGAGTCCTCTTAATTTACAAGATTTCCCTCACTCAGACAACAAAACATTTGCAAAAGATGCCCAATTAGCAGGAGAGATGGAGGCAACGTCTTGTCGTGCACGGTGCTCAAGTTCAGAATGTCTCTTAGTCAAAACCTGTGACGTGCAGAGCCAGAGCGCTGACGTCATGTATAGCATGTTACTGTACAACCAGTGTTTATCAGTGCCCAAAGCTGCCATTTTCAACCCATTACAGGTACGAGTGTAAAGGGCTAATTAACAGATATTGATTTAGCTTTTTGTTGTCTTGAAAATAGGCTATCATTAGGACTACTTTGCTCTATTTTGGGGCTTGGCTGAGAACCTGGTGTCATATCATAGGGGGATTTCATACTGAGACACCAGATGGAGAACAGTAGTGAGAAAGATCCAGCCAGCTCTGCACTTCTGCTACGGACAAAACCTCACCATCCACACCAGTGGATATATTACACATGCTGAAAGAGAAACTGCTATATAGGTCAATATAGGCTACTGTATGTGGCATGGAATCAAGATCATACAAAAGTCTCTACAAAACACTACTGTAAAGAGACATCTCTGACTATGGATAGCCTAGATCAGCCCGTATGGTTGCAACTTGTGGCATTAGCTTACCATACATCATGTTGTAAAGTAGTAGAGCATCATTACAGCACAGCATTACAGAGCCAACATCTCTTTCCAAACCTATTTCAGTGTTTGTAGAGTTAATATTGAATCATGTGTTAATGCATTGACCACACTATGAGATTGAAACCCCAAGCCAACTCTGGTAACAACCGTTAAATAGATAAAACATTTATCTCACTTTCCAAGGTCAATAATCAAGTGTCAAGTCATCAACCATTTGACTCGAGGAATCTTGATTTCCGAGGCCAATCTCTGGTTGCATAAAGTTAAAGTGAACTACTTGAGCATTCAGAAAACTACCATCGACCAAGGTAAACGTGGCTGAATGCAGTGGGTCATCGGAAGAGAGCTCTTAGGATAATGAGCCCGATAATGACATGGCAATAAACTGTGTGTCGGTGTGTGTGTGTGTGTCAGGCATGAATCATGGGTGTGATCAGAGGGTAATCCAGCAGTGCTGATGAGATCACACCTAACCACACACACACACACACACACACACACACACACACACACACACACACACACACACACACACACACACACACACACACACACACACACACACACACACACACACACACACACGTAGGCATGAATCACGCCTGCACTCACAGAGAACATGTACAATGCCTTCAGAAAGTATTGACACCCCTTGACTTTTTCCACATTTTCTTGTGCTACAGTCTGAATTTTAAATGGATTCAATAATTATTTTGGTCACTGGCCTACACACAATACCCCATAATGTCAAAGTGGAACTATGTTTTCAGAAATGTTTACAAATTAATAAAAAAATGAAAAGCTGAAATGTTCCTGACTGGCTGAGTTACAGTTTTGACTAAAATCTACTTGAAAATCTATGTCAAGACCTGAAAATGGTTGTCTAGCAATAAACAACAACCAATTTGACAGCTTGAATATTTATTTTTTTAATAAATGGGCAAATGTTACACAATCCAGGTGTGCAAAGCTGCTAAGCCTTGTTCACACTGCAGGCTTTAATGCTCACTCAGTTTGGTTTTTCAAATCCGTTTTGGAATACTGACTGTCCAAACAGCAAGTTACAAGTGACCAAATCGGATGTGTGTACAGACAGCACTGCTAAAATTTGCTGACATGGCTACGGTAGTTGTCATAGTAACAATGGGTGTGTGCCAGGCCTGGAATTTCATGTTGGCCTTCAAGAGGTGCCCAATCTGCCAGGACACCAAGGCCATCTGCTTGGGGACCAGAGCCATTAACCAAAATAGCCAATGAAATTGATTTGAAAATCGAAAAAACAGTAGCTATTCTGTTAAGAAATAAAAGTGTATGTAAATGTACATAAATAATTAGGCTAGTGTAGGTGATAGCCTGTGCATATTTGTTACAGCCTGTCATGTCTCCAGAACGATGCTGACATGAGGCGCTTGAAAATATAGCCAAACTCTAATTAGACTTATAATTACATTCACATATATGTTGGAAATATGTTGGAAAAGCATTCCAGGTTAAGCTGGTTGAGAGAATGCCAAGAGTGTGCAAAGCTGTTATCAAGGAAAGGGTGGCTACTTTGAAGAATCTCAAATATATTTTGATTTGTTGAACACTTCTTTGGTTACTACATGATTCCATGTGTTATTTTATAGTTTGTCTTCACTAGTAATGTAGAAAATAGTAAAAAGTGACTGGTACTGCATATATACACATACATACATTTAGGCTAAACGCCAGTCATCTTTGACCAATACAAATGTAGGATCATGATTAATATCTAAAGGCTTGATTCTGTCGACATACTTGAGGCACTGGTGGAGAAAGGCCACAGCCTGTTGTGCACTGCAACATCACACACCTCACAAGTGGAGGCAGTCAATATTTTGAAACTATTAAACCATAAACATAATTGTTTAAAACCTGGATGTTTTTTTGTCATTTTATGAGGAGCCGATCATGTGACAGGCATTGGCTAATTAAGCAATAAGGCCCGAGGGGGTGTGGTATATTGCCAATATACCACGACTAAGGGCTGTTCTTATGCAAGATGCAACACGGAGTGCTTTGGACACAGCCCTTAGCCGTGATATATTGGCAATATACCATAAACCCCCCGAGGTGCCTTACTGCTATTATAAACTCTTTACAAACGCAATTAGAGTTAGAACAGTATAAAGTAATTTTTGGTCATACACGTGGTATATGGTCTGATATACCATGGCTTTCAGCCAATCAGCAGCTTTCAGGGCTTGAACCACCCAGTTTATAATAATAATTTAGATATCTGAGAGGCGATATGAGTGAGAAGCGCTTTGGAGTAAGGTGATTGGCAGCCGTGAGAAGAGAATTATTATGTGCCCGAGGGCACAACGGCCACTTTGGCTGCAAAGCATGGATTTTTTTTCTGGTGTATTACGGCCACACATGTGGGCATCGACTCTGTTGTCACTGCCGCCTGTAAATTCGAGTCCTGGTGTGTGCAGTGTTGTAGACTGACTGGTGGTGGTGCACGTGCTTCTTATCATTCAGAAGTTATGTAGCAAGCTATGGTGACAATGCCTGCCATGGAAGTTTCCCAGTTGCTTTGAATGTTCAAAATCAAAGCCTCAAAGGATAAGATGATCCAACTTTCAAAATGAGTCCTTTTTGGCTAGCCTCAGCAGTCAACTAGCTAGCTAGCCGTTTAGCTTTATAGCACATTAACTCATTTGCTTGTAAACGATTAACAAGCTAGTTAGCTACCACAAGTTCTTGTCAAAACTGTCAACAGAGTAGCTAGCAAGCAACAAGATATGCCAAATAACAGTATAAAAACCACTTGAGGGGAAATAAATCATATTTGACTGTTCAGACAAGACGCATGGCAAGGAATCAGATTTGTACGTGGCTTGAAATATCTGATTCCATGTGCTTTTTGGCTGTTCAGACTGCAGGAAAAAATAACCGATTTTAATCAGATATGCAAATAAATAAAACTGCCAATGTGAACAAGGCTTTAGAGACATACCCAGAAAGACAAATCGCTGTAATCACTGCCAAAAGTGCTTCTACAAGGTATTGACTCAGGAGGGTATGTAAATTATATATTTCTGTATTTCATTTTCAATACATTTGCAAAAATGTCTAAGAACATGTTTTTACTTTGTCATTATGGGGTATTATTGACTGTAGATGGGTGAGAGAAAAAAATCAATGGAATTCATTTAGAAAAATGTGGAATAAGTTAAGGGGTGTAAATTCTTTCTGAAGGCATTGTATCTATCTCAATTACCTCATACCCCTGCACATCGACTCGGTACTGGTACCCCGTTTACAGAGCCATGTTATCGTTACTCATTGTGTATTTATTATTACGTGTTATTATTTCTCTATTTTCTTTCTCTCTGCATTGTTGGGAAGGGCCTCTAAGTAAGCCTTTCACTGTTAGTCTACACCTGTTGTTTACAAAACATGTGACGAATAAAATCTTATCAGAAAGGTATCGTCGTCTGGGTTAGGGGAGGGTTTGGCCGGCAGGGATTTTCTTGTCCCATCGCGCACTAGCGACTCCTGTGGCGGGCCGGGCAGGTGTTTCCTCCGACACATTGGTGTGCGGCTTGGCTGTGTTTCGGAGGACGCATGGCTCTCAACTTTCGCCTCTCCCGAGTCCATATGGGAGTTGCAGCGATGGGACAAGACTGTAACTGCCAATTGGATACCACAAAATTCAGGAGAAAAAGGGGTAAAAAAATAAAAGGTATCCAAATCACAGAGGAATGAGAAAAGTGTGAGTTTTAG
This sequence comes from Salvelinus fontinalis, assembly GCF_029448725.1. Lineage (NCBI taxonomy): Eukaryota > Metazoa > Chordata > Actinopteri > Salmoniformes > Salmonidae > Salvelinus > Salvelinus fontinalis. Next base: position 25,425,589 of record NC_074685.1, on the reverse strand, counting down.
TCCAATAATGTTGGAAAGTCCCTTTGACAGTGATATACCGTCCTCATTGTTTAATCTGTTGGTGGCCTCTGCATATGTCCCATGTCTCCATTGACAGTGTTAATCTGCCTTTACAGCCCTGGCCAGATGCTGGCTGTAGCCAACGGGGTAACATCATTCCCGTATAGTGATTAAATTCCCCCTAACTGGCAAATAAAATACCAGATAATGAACAGGGGTGTGAATAAACTCAAAATGCCACAGAAAGCAATCTGCAACCCAGGGATTAAGTTTCTTCTCATGGGGATAATGATATGCAGTTTATTTTCCCCCAACCACAATGTTGTTTACTGAGTGTGGAGGGATATGGAGTTGGGTAATGAGTGTTGGGTGAGGGGGCACGGGATTCTATTCAACCAGGGATGGCAATGTATTCTCTGCTATACACAGCGCTGCCTGACGCACAAACACACACACGCTCTCCCTCTCTCACGCAAGCCACGCACACACACGCAATGTTTCTATTAACACAGGAGAAAATGTAGCATTCACTCTCCACTCAGCAGCTGATGTACAATGAACAAAAATATAAAAACGCAACATGTAAAGTGTTGGTCCCATGTTTCATGAGCTGAAATAAAAGATACTAGAAATGTTCCATATGCACAAAAAGCTTATTTCTCTCCAATATTGTGCACAATTTTTTTTACATCCTGTTAGTAAGCATTTATCCTTTGCCAAGATAATCCATCCACCTGGCAGGTGTGGAATATAAAAAAGCTGATTAAACAGCATGATCATTACACAGGTGCACCTTGTGCTCGGGACAATAAAAGGCCACTATAAAATGTGCAGTTTTGTCACACAACACAATGCCACAGATGTCTCAAGTTTTGAGGGAGCGTGCAATTGGCATGCTGACTTCAGGAATGTCCACCAGAGATGTTGCCAGGTAATTGAATGCTAACTTCTCTACCATTAGCCACCTTCAACGTCGTTTTTGAGAATTTGGCAGTATATCCAACCGGTCTCACAACCGCAAACCACGTGTATGGCGTTGTGTGGGCGAGCGATTTGCTGATGTCAACGTTGTGAACAGAGTGCCCCATAGTCGAGGTGGGGTTATGGTGTGAGCAGGCATAAGCTACGGACAATGAACACAATTGCATTTTATCGATGCCGATTTGAATGCACAGAGATACCGTGACGAGATCCTGAGGGCCATTGTTGTGCCATTCATCCACTGCCATCACCTCATGTTTCAGTATGATAATGCATGAACCCATCTCGCAAGGACCTTCCTTGGCCTGCATACTCATCAGACATGTCACCTATTGAGCACGTTTGGGCTGCTCTGGATCAACTTGTACGACAGCGTGTTCCAGTTCCCGACAATATCCAGAAACTTCGCACAGCCATTGAAGAGGAGTGGGACAACATTCCACAGGCCACAATCAACTCTATGCGAAGGAGATGTGTCGAGCTGCATGAGGCAAATGGTCGTCACACCAGATACTGACTGGTTTTCTGATCCACGCCCCTACCTTTTTCTTGAGGTATCTGTGACCAACAGATGCATATCTGTATAGATTAGGGCCTAATGAATGTATTTCAATTGAACTGTAACTCAGTAAAATCTTTGATATTATTGCATGTTGCGTTTATATTTTTGTTCAGTATATAATCTCTTAATATTTGCAAATGCCCTTCAAGGTCAGAACGTAATTCCATACAAGGCCTCCAAATACTAACATGGTCTACATGAGTGCATGAAGGAAGATAAAACTTACATGCTGACCAAACCACTAGCGCTATTTTGCGTTGCAAAATAAATGTACATGTTACTCAATCATTAAATCCAAACTGCTCCCGAGCGTCTACGTAGCCAGGTGCTAAAATAAAACGTGGTTCTTGACGCGCTGCAAGTCCCGCCTCTCCCATCTCCTCATTGGTTTTTAGGAGCATATACCCATGTGGGTGATTGAAAGATGAACGGAGGTCCACACCCCAGTTGGTCGTGGTAATGCACCTTAAAGTTGGTTGCCAACCGCCATATAAAGCCCAAAGAAGAATAAGAAGCCTGAAGGAGGAGAGATTACTAGAAATTAACACGGTTTTACCTTTTATCTGTGGATTAATTGTAGGATTAGAGGACCTTGCGCATTTCAGGTAAAATGTTTAATGCTTTTAGACATGTCCCCAAATTAATATAGTTGGTTCAGAGTTCGTTTTGGTATTTTAATCTGTGTGTCCTAATCGCATCTGGTGTGGATGGACAAAATCAACATGCGCACGATGGTGCACGCACGTGCCCGGTCTAGTCAGCATGTTAGCCTACATTTTTGGAGGGGGACTGACTCTCTTGCACTAGACTCTACCCACACACATACCACACCGACACTCCAACACACACAAAACATATACACACATGCATATTGATGCCACACGCACACACACGCTGCTGCTGCTACTCTGCGTATTGTCTGTTTATTATATATCCTGATTGCCTATTCACTTTTACCTCTACCTACATGTACATATTACGTCAATCACCTCAACTATGTCATACTCCTGCAAATTGATTCGGTACCGGTACTCCTTGTATATAGCCTTGTTATTGTTATTTTATTGTGTTACTATTTCCTTTTTGTTATTTAGCAAATGTTCTTACTTTTGAACTCTGCATTGTTGGGAAAGAGCCTGTAAGTAAGCATTTCACAGTAAAGTCTACACCCGTTATATTCGGCACGTGTGACAAATAAACTTTGATTTGACATTTAGACCTTTTACATTTAAACTTTTCATAAACCCAAATAAAAAGAACCAACCCAGGCATTAAAAATAACAAACAAACACAATCATAGGCTATACAGCATCTATACCTCCCCCTATTCTGAAAACATCCCAAAACATGACAGGGACCATGTCCATAAAGTCCCTTTTCTACCTAGAGAACCAAAGCATTGATAGTTTCACGGCCTTCCTGTGTCCGGAACCAGCTATTCCATTAGGACTGTGGTCAAAGCCTGGCGGCCGCATTAAGCTCAGCTCCCAGCAGGTCAAACCCGTAAAGTGGGGCTCCTAATTGCGTGGGGGGGCTAAAAACAGTTGCTACACCACCGCACCATATTGCACAGAATGGTTAGGGCTGGAAAGTGACTAGTCACTACACTTTCTCCATCAGACACAAACATCACTTCCTGTCACTCACAACCGACAGCGTTCAACCTCCCATTCTCTCTGGTGCCTGTGCTAATCTACAGAGGGACGGTGTCAAGATGTGAATGTCAGTAATAAACTTCTAAATTATTTCTATGGGTCCATAAAGGCGCCCAGCCTTGAAACCTGATATAGGAAGGAAATATGACAGCCCAATGTGATGAATAATAAATATGGATGCATTAATAAAGGGTGTGATTACTGCTCAGGGGAGGTGATGGAGATTATACAGATACCCTGTTGATGATACCCCTTAAGACTGTGACAGAGAGAGCCAAGGTCAACACTTAGGGAGAGTTGGAATCCCTACCCGGACGAAGCATAAAAAGCATTGTGATACCTCGCTGTGGTTCTAGCGTCAGAAGAGGTCTGTAGGTTTGACAGTTATCTTGCTGAAGAGTAAAGACACAGGGACAGTGTTGCAGTTAGGATCAGTATCTTCAAATCCTAACCATAATGAGGGGGCACCCTGATGTCAAGCCATTCAGGCCCAGTGACTGCTCTAAGCAGGAGAGGTAAATGCAAGAAGATTGAGTTATCATGAGCAGCACTGCCCTCTGCATGATAACCATGCTTACTACGCCTATCATTAATTAATTTTCCCCTATCTTCATGGTGAAAGTCTTTTCCCAGGAAGATTATATTGATTTTCAATGGTTCAACTTTTACACAGCACCACAACACTTCTTAGGTTTCTGTGTGTTACCAACTAGACATTGTATGAGTGTTGGAGGTGCCAGCTGACAACACGGTTGTCTTTTCTGTAAATGCAATATCTCCAGACTCCACCATTCATTGCACACTCATTCCTTCCTCGTTGGCAGTAAACATCCAGTCACTCAGAGGCTAAGTAGGCAGCTGAGAGTATCGCAGTCGCAGACTGGCTTTTGACTAGAAACAACTATTTTGGCCATTGGGTGGCTCACAAAATAATTCAAAAGGCAACATATCAGGAATCCACCAAATGCTACCACCAGCACTATGCAGTACGCACTCAACACCAACAGCAGTCTACTCACTGTGTTGGCCAGCTCCAGGTAGTTTCCCCCCAGGGGAGCACAGCGGGTGCTGGTCTGGGCCAGGAGTTTATGAAGAGCAGCCTGCTGTTCTAGGACAGTCCCAGGCTGTTCCAAGAGCTTCTGGAGGATGGCTGGCTGCTGCTGGTTCTGTGTCTGCTGAGGCTGGATGTCTGTACTCTGAAGGTCCCGGGCCCCAGAGTAGTACTCCCAGCTCTCTCTGGCTCCTGACAAGGCCCCTAGGGGACACATTATAACTCGATAAGAAGAATAGAAATAACAGGTAATAACTCATAACTAATAAGCAGTGTGAAGGTTTGACACTCCCAAACAGGTCTGTGGGTTTAGCAACAGAGCTAAAAACCATAGCCTCAGTCATGCAGGTTATGTTTTGGTTGTTTCATTTTAGCAGTTTGATGTCAGTTGTTTATGGTTAATAATGACTGTGTAATAAGGGTTAGTGGTTGTTTGCAGTTAGTTGTTGAATGTCGGGTGTTAGATTTAGTTGTTTGGTGTTGCCTGTTCTTAGCTGGTTTTATGCTTGTAGGCAGCTATGATTAATTGGCGTCTCTTGTTTAACAATGTAACTCAAAATTCTGGCTAATCTTCATTGGCTATCCCCAAACTCACCCCTGCTAATCTCGCTACTGGTTGGCCAGGAGGCGATGTGTTCCCTGAGCTTCCTAGTGTCAGAGTCCTGGGAGCATTGGGAGATCTCGCCCTCTTCCCTACGGATCTCATTGACCAGCTGCATGCGGCAGCGGGTGAAGTCCTCAAAGGAGATCTTGCCTCGCTCGTCTGCTCCCAGCTGGCCCATGATCTCTGCCACAGACCCCTCCATGTTTAGCTGTCTGCACACCATTAGCAGGTCATTCCTAACAGGAGACAGGGAGAGAAGGAGGTTTTTAGGGAGATGGAAAAGGTGCAGGAGAGAGGGAAGGAGATACAGGCAAGAGGAAAGGTATGGTGATAAGTAAAGAAACAGGGAAAAATAAGGAGGGACAAGGTGAAGGAGAGGCAGAGGTAAAAGGACAGACAGACAGACAGACAGACAGACAGACAGACAGACAGACAGACAGACAGAGACAGAGAGACAGAGAGAGAGAGAGAGAGAGAGAGAGAGAGAGAGAGAGAGAGAGAGAGAGAGAGAGAGGACCAGGACAGGGAGAGAAAGATAACTGTTTTCAATTGAAGAGTGGTGTACAAGTTGCAGCACCAAGTTGAATTGCTGATACATTAGCCAGTGCACCAGCCTGAGAAATTGTCTTCACTTCTCAAAAGAGTGAAAATAAATAAATATTAGGACAGGTTTGGAGGGGGAAAATAGGTTTCCTAGATGAAGTGGAAAGGCATACAATTAGAGCAAAAGATATTCCCCTATACAGGGAAATTGATCATTATGCCCCTCCAGCTGTAGTTATTCAGCACAATGGATATCTTATTCGTCAGTTTCATGTCTAACAGCTGGAATGCATGGAGAATATAGCCAAATCATACATTTTCACAGAACTGGTTCCATTTATCATCTTTGATACCTTACAGGGGCAACCAATCCATTTAGCGGTGCGTTCTATGCCACAAATATACATAAAAACATGCCTCTCAAGTGACTAAGCAAACCATGGGCTTCTCTGTAACAAAAGAGATGACTGAAAAATATGTGTTTGAGTTTAATCAAAAGTAACCAATGCTCTTAAGCTCTCCTGTCCTGCATGTTTTAATTTTGCTCACCGCTCTCTGTGCTTGTGTATAGCCTAAAGCATGCCTACTTTACTGCCAAGAAAGAACATTCAACACTTCAGAGTTCATGAGCATTTTATAATTACAGACCACCACTATGATTATAACTCATATCGCTGTGTAAACTGTAACTTAATAACACCATAACTCACACTCACAAGATTATGTTAGGACAGGAATAGGCCTAGATTCCCTATTCCCGGGGTATGGACAAATGTTTCAGTTCTCTGTGCTCAGGAGTATTCTCCATGATCTTGCCTGGCTCATGCCACTTTTCTGCAGCCTGCACATGAAATGTAAAAGGTCTTTGGATGCTGCATCAAATCCAGTTGCTGTGATCTAAGTTGGAGGGTTGGTGTTTATTTACACTATGCAGTAGCCCTCGTCAATGAGCATGTGTGAAAGCAGTTCTGACTCAGTGCATAAGCTTTTAGAATATCCATACATTTCTTTGCAACTAGCTACAAACGGAATGGTTATGATTATGATATTGGTCACATAATAGGAAGCATGTTATTGGCCAACAGTTTCTTTTAGTCTGGAGTTAGTAACGTTATATAAGTATGATTGTCTGGAGTCTAGCTTTTACTTAGCTAGCTACATTCTTAGTTTCAACTAAATACACTGTTGCAACATTTTCATTGTCAAATTACATTTTGAGTTGCTTTCAAAAACTCAAGCCAACACTTCCATGGCATGCAGATGTTTTTCGATAGTTTGCCCTTGCCAGTTTTCGAGACTGGGCATGGTTCGAAGTGTACGAATCAAAATCCGAGAACTTGTTCGCTACGGAAGTCACTGGCAATTTGCTCACATTACAAAACTAACTAAACAAGTGATCATATTTCCAGATCATATATACATGTCTGGAAAAATTTGTTCATTTGCATTTGGTAGCCTTCAATTCTAACCCCACCGTGTCGTTGATAAAATAGACTTACCTGTTGACGTATCCATCACCGTCACCGTCGCAAGTCTGAAACAACCGCCTCATCCTCTCCTCTTCGCCGGTGCTAGATGTGTCACTACTGCCGCTACTCACACTCACCTCCACCGCCGCCATGATCTTCCCTGAATACTGTAACTAGTGTGCTAGGCTTCTACCCCTCCAAGTATTCATTCTCAACAAAGTAACTGCCTCATCATCACACTTCCCGTAAGTGTCGACTACTACCCGACATCGGATTGAATAGAATCAAATATAAACTTGGGTTTAGGTCACATCTGCAAAAAGGAAGGTGCAGCACGTGCCGTAAAAGTTAACCCCTAGATCTAGTCGCGAATAGGGAGGCGTTAAAAAGCTTTGGGTAAACTGCTGTGGAGTGAGTGAGTGTCGACCTAAACTCAGTGGGACATATGTGAAGCTAGCCACAATAAGGATTAGCCACAATAGCGGAATTTGCGGTTCACCTTCAAAATAAAACTCCCTAATTGAAAGATGAAAATGGATGCAAATAGTGGAATTATGACATATTTGAATTAGATAAACCATTTTGGAATGTTGTTATGTAAATTAAACAAAAGACAATAATGAGTTAATTTAACAAACAAATCTGTAGAAATCGCACTATGGATGTATTAAACTTCAGAATTGCATTGGGGGCATACTTTTATTTCACTGTGCAGCCTTACTTATGGATTGAAATGGCATATCAGTCTACTCAGTGACACCCACAGGACATAACTGTGAAGAGTTACACAAATATTAGCGTCCTAGCTCTTATTACGGGACTTTGACTGTGGGAAATCACCTCCCCAGTCAGCCTATTGTGCGTAATGACATTCATATTTCACTGTACAGCCTTGTCTATGGATTGTGGATCAAAGAAATGGGGTATCAGTCTACTCAGTGACACCCACAGAAAACAGCTGTGGAGAGTTTACACAAATATTAGCATCGTAGCTCTTGTTGCAGAACACTGAAATCCATGTGAAATGAGCCACATTAAGCCTACAAGTCAACCTACTATGTGTATTGGACATTCATTTTCTCTGTAAATCAAATCCAATTTTATTGGTCACATACACATGGTTAGCAGATGTTAATGCGAGTGTAGTGAAATGCTTGTGCTTCTAGTTCCGACAACGCAGTAATATCTAACAAGTAATCTAACAAATTCACAACAACTACCTTATACACACAAATGTAAGGGATGTACATATAAATATATGGATGAGCGATGGCTGTGCGGCATAGGCAAGATGCAGTAGATGATATAGAGCAGTATATACATATGAGATGAGGGATGTTGGATATGTAAACATGATCAAAGTGGCATTATTTAAAGTGGCTAATGATAGGCATAGGCAAGATGCAGTAGATGGTATAGAACAGTATATACATATGAGATGAGTAATGTAGGATATGTAAACATTATTAAAGTGCCGTTATTTAATATGACTAGTGATACCTTTATTAAGTCCATTTATTAAAGTGGCCTGAGATTTGAGTCTGTATGTTGACAGCAGCCTCTCTATGTTAGTGATGGCTGTTTAACAGTCTGATGGCCTTGAGATAGAAGCTGTTTTTCAGTCTCTCGGTCCCAGCTTTGATTCAAATGTACTGACCTCACCTTCTGGATGATAGCGGGGTGAACAGGCAGTGGCTCGGGTGGTTGTTGTTTGTGAGTGTTTTAGGTGACAACCCAAATCTGTACAGCAAATCTGTACAGCCTTACCTATGGATTGTGGATCAATTTTTACTGTTTTGTCAAATTAACTCATTATCGTCTTTTGTTGAATTTATATAGCAACATTCTAAACTTGTTGAGCATTATATAGTCCAAATATGGCATGATTACAGTATTTTTTATCCATTTGCATCACTTTCAATGGGAACTTTTAATTTGAAGGCAAACCACAAATTCCACTAATGTGGTGAATCCTTATTGTAGCTAGCTTTACATAGATCTCAGTGTGTGAGTGAGCTGGACTTCTGACAGTGTAGCAGAGAAAGGCACTTTATATTAAGACATGGGATATTGTTCTGGGCAGCATGAAAACTGTGTGAGTTTGCACAAGGAATGCACATTTATATTTGATATTTAAATATAGAAAATTGGTTCCATGGGTGACAGCATTGCCTAGTGGTTAGAGCATTGGACTAATAACTGAAAGGTTGCAAGTTTGAATCACTGAGCTGACAAGGTACAAATCTGTTGTTCTGCCTGTCTTGCCTAGTTAAATAAAGGTAAACGATTCTATGGGATTAAACCAAAATTGATAGCTGAGATATTCTTTTAAACAGAGGCTCCTCAATAAAGTTCACCACATGTTGTTGCAAAGTAACAAAGCACTTAATTGATGAAATATGCATTTCTTTGATGAAACATGAATACCTGAAGTAATAATGTATGTTGGCTGTGAGCTATTTACAGCAAGGGTTCTCAAAGTGGGGACCCGTACTGCAGGGGCCAAGGCCAGATCTCAAAATATAATTTTTTTAATAATAAAAAAATAAATACAATTGTACATCATTTTTTATTTTTTATTAATATTTCTAACAACAACAGATTAAACAAATGTTGGTCAAGGGATCCCCAGAATAAGTTTAAAGTGTGTAAAACAGTAAAATGTAATATTATTAATCTACAATTGATGTTCTTAACCCTGAGTAACATGTGCCTGGGAGGCTCACAGCAATATCGGTATCCACAGTACTCCACCAATTATACATTTTGCAACTCAATACTTCTTGTATTCCCCAAAAATGGTCTCTCTGCCTCATGGAAAATTGTGTAGAATTGCAGGATATAAGCGTCAAAGCTGCAACAACAAAAATTCTCTATGCCCCATGTGTAGAATTAGATTTAAGTAATTTAGCAGACACTCTTATCCAGAGGGACTTACAGCAGCAATTAGGGTTAAGTGCCATGCTGACAGGCACATTGACAGATTTTTCACCTAGTCGGCTAAGGGGATTCGAGCCAGTGACTTTTCGTTTACTGGCCCAATGCTCTTAACTGCTAGGCTACCTGCCGTGGTTAAAATTAAGTTGAAAACTGAGAATTGGGCCTTAAAAAGTGTTCCTTCCCAGGGCCGAGACGTGGTTTGACCAGCCAAGCACTGCCGAAGTCATTGTATGCTATTTTTTATGTCACTCGAGTTGTGTTCTTATTATGAGGGGGTCCCTGATGAATTTGCTATCACAAAAGGGGTCCAGATGTAGTTGGTGGATGGGAGGATGGATATTTCCCCCTTTTGTACTCTACTCTGCCTTTCACTGACCACTCAGCTCCTGGTTTTACTGCTGTAAGTCTACTGACAAGGTAGTGAGCCTGGGTGTCTGCGTGACTTTGCATTTAGCCCACTGAGCTGACTCCTAGGTGCCTTCTGGTCGAGGCATCACATCTCAGACAAGGTCCCACCACCGTAGTTCACCAAAGAACCTCTGCTTTCATCCTTCCACCTCGTACATTTGTGCTGTGACTCAGATCAGACAGATTATGTCTACATCAACAATTGCTTATATTTAAGCAAGGTTAAAAGGCAATTCCGACAATTTTCAACCTCATATTCATTATCTCCACCACCAAACCAGTGTCTAAATATGTGAAAATAGCATGTTTCTATGATCTGTGGTTAAAAAGATATGAAGAAAGGTCCTAAAAATACTTCTGTGACATCACAGGGTAGGATTAAAAAAGTAAAACAAACTGTGATTTTCAAAACCTGCAATGAGTTTCTAGCTCCCCATGTCACTGCAAATCTCATAGTGTTTGAAAATCACTGTTATTCAAATGTTTAAACTTTTGATGATGTCATGGAGTCTAACTTTTTAACTTAATATTATTGTAGAAATGTGCCGTTTTCACATAACACTTGTATTATGCTGGAGATAATAAAAATGAGGTTGAAAAGTGGTGGAAGTGGCCTTTAAAGTGAGATGGATGTGGTGGAGAGGAGCTATTGCTTAGCACAATTGATTCTCGACACATTTTTTTAAAACAAAGTAGATACTCAGAGGTTTGACATCAATTGACAGTAAAAGCTTCTTTACAGATTTCTTATGGTTTCAATTAATACAAAAATAACACCTCATGACAGTGTACACTCAAGTATTCTGCTGTTAGAAAATGTTTAATCAACAGTATGCCTACAGCATATGTCCAGGAGGGGGAGACCTCATCTACGTTTTAAAAGGATAGAATAGGGTAAGGCAGAAGAGCAGAGAATGAAGGAAGGGGTGGTTTTATACTGTAACGACCCTGGGTTTACACTTCTGACACCAATGTAATGAAACAGCAGGGAGCAGGTCTCTTCTAGCCCGAGGTCCGGCGCGCTTTCGACTGTGCTGCAAAAGCATGCTCGAGCGGCAGAGTCGATTTCCGCGCTTATAAACCCAGGGTCGTTACAATACCTTTTACACTATTTCACACTAGAGTCCCCTGGGAAACACTGACCAAAACGTGGGGTCCTATCGTGTCACAAATGGGTAGCATTTGTTACGCCACCTATTCAGTACTATCTAAACCTTTCAGATCAACACATGAGTTTAGAAGTAGGTGGGGCACTCTTTTCACGCAACTTCAACATTAAGTGATTTTCGTTAAGCCTTTCCGCTAAACCCAACTCTTTTCATAATCGTAACCTCAGTCTGTATCCTAATAACCTGCTACACTCATTCTCCCAACCTGCTGCATACGTTCTCCTAACCTGATACGAAAAAAATACTTCGTTATCGAAATGGCGTGAAAAGTGTTTCCCTTGTAAGTATGGGTTGCTTCTGGCATTGACAGTGACATAATACAGTTTACGGACTAGACAAGTCCAGGCTTGTTTTAAAATCATAACTGGAACGTTTTACAGACGACGTAGTGGAAAGAGTTGAGGATGCCCAACTTATTGAGACGCACCCCTTAGCGGTGTCTGTGATGTTTCATCAATGCAGTGTTTGCGAACTTCTGCAGGCGCACGAGCGGGAATCTGACATAGAAAAAGGTATTACCTAGCTAGTTACATGTTACTTTCAGTTAAAACATTATGAGATGCATCTATAATTTACTCAATAATGGATAAAGCTCAATGACACGTTTGTTATATCTCTGTAGCTATAACTATATTAACTGGCTAACTAGCTTGTTTTTTGCTTGCAGCTAGTGCCTAGCTAACTTAGCTAGTTATATTTCTGAGATACTAGGTGCTGTAGTTCGCTAACGTCAGCAAAATTAACACAATTGTCACGAGCTATTTTACCTATAACTAGTAAGCTGCATGGCTCAGTCTCAGTTGATGGCTAGCTAACAGTTTCTGATAGCTATTGTAACTACTTTATATGTATACCTTTATTTAAATAGTTAAGAACAAATTCTTATTTACAATGACGGCCTACCGGGGAAGAGCCTTGCTCAGGGACAGAACGATTTTTACCTTGTCAGCTCGGGGGTTCGATCCAGCTACCTTTCGGTTACTGGTTCAATGCTCTAACCACTAGGCTACCTTCCGCCCCCGTGTGAATGCCAAGAGTGTGCAATGCTGTCATCAAGGCAAAGGGTTGCTACTTTGAAGAATCTCAATGTGTAATGTGTAAGCATTTGATTTTCTAGTTTGCTGCTATGATGGTGAGTACTGGATTGGAATTGCAGATGCTGTGGATGATGGAAGCATGGACGTAAATGTGAAATTCATGCATCCAAGTTATCCAGCAAGGTCATTTTCTTGGCGAAACAGAGTGGACACGGATGGAAGCATGGACGTAAATGTGAAATTCATACATCCAAGTTATCCAGCAAGGTCATTTTCTTGGCGAAACCGAGTGGACACATTATGTACCAAAAACAAGCATCACCTGCCTGGCTACCCAAACACCTTGCTCCGGCCAAACGCTACGCCATGCCCACGGACGTTACTTTCTTTTCCGTAATGAGTCTGGATCTGAGTACCTCCCAGACGATTTCTAGAACGCAAACACATTCTAAACGTTCTGATTGGTCTCAAAAATCGATGGGTTGGGCTAGAGCCAGAACACACATGGGTAAAGCGGCATTTAGAAAAATGTTAATTGGCTTTGATCCTCTGATTTGTTAGAGATGATCCAATAGTTGATGACTTTGTTTTGTACAACGCCCCTTGTCACCACAAACGACTTCAACGATGGCAGTCTGACTGAAGTATGTAGCGAACAGAGCACCGGAAGAATTCAGTTTGAGTCGTCTGGGAAATCAGCTGCACCATTAAAAGGCTCTGCATGGTCAATCCGACGTCTGACGAGGCCATACAGCATCTACTGTAATGCAGACTTCAGGGCTTTCATACTTCTTGTGCTTAGCAGAGCAGAGCTATTGTGAAGAAAGTTGTCAAGGAATTGAGTTTGTGTTTTATACAGGAGGTTCCGCCCCGACCTACTGTTCCTAGGCCACCATTGAAAATAAGAATTTGTTCTTATTAACTGACTTGCCTAGTTAAATAAAGGTAAAATAAAAAGAAATATAAACTAATTATGTCAATGCGGAGTTAAATGGAGCCCTCCGCATTGTTAGTAAATTTGAGAGGTGCACGCCGATGCGGTACGGAGCTTGATTTTGCCTCTTCATGCCTCCAGAGGCTACTCAATTACGTCACACCTTCCAAACGAAGACTCCGACCACATTTTCGGATCAAGCATAAATGGGATATAAGGCACCAACCACTGCAATCATTTGGGATGTAGCGACATCACTGCAATAGAAGATGCACTGAAGAAAGAAAGTGAAAGTATGAAATGAGGAATGAGAAGTCCTCAATGCTGTTATTTGTTTTCTTATGATTTTTCTTTGAGATGTGTTTGGGCAAATAAAATGTTCTAACTTGAATTCTTCCCCCATGTTTATAAATCATTATAATTTGAATGTTCTGTCTTGAATTAACATTGAGGGGGAGGAGGATTCATCACACTTTTTTCAACAAAGAGCAGGAACAGCACTGTCTGTCTAGTGGTTAATACCTGGTAATATCAGGTTGTATGATGGTGCATTAACTTCAATGACTAATTTCTCTGAACAGGGGAAAATAACCATCACCAAATTTACTGCTGGCTTGTGGCACCTTCATTGGGGAGAACAGGCTCATAGTAATGGCTGGAACGGAATAAATGGGATGGTAGCAAACATATGGTTTGCATGTGTTTGATACCATTCCATTCACTCCATTATAGCCATTATTATGAGCCATCCTCCCCTCAGCACTCTTCTGTGCATTACTTAGTATGAAGAAACAATACTTCTAGCTGCAGTTTCATACTACTTGTCAGACATCGGGAACTGATACTGTATACTGGCCATTGGGGTGGGAATGGTGTGGGGGGTCCGTAGGTTGCTTTTGACAATTTCTTTGGATTCCTCATGTCTCACTCATTGGTAGCATGACGTTTGGTCCAAATCGGATGTTAGGTACTATATTCATTTAAAATTATGTGAATCCTATAAAGTAAAAGGGCCAATTTAGGTGCAATCAATTAGCTTTATTTCTCAGAGATCAAATTATATTTAAACAAAATTATTTTAAAGGAATGCTAGTCTTTCTGCAGAAACCATTTCAGAACAATCTGAGATGGTAGGTGTCATGGCTTCCTGAAATGACACTCTACCCTTTGTCTCTAGTTAGTTCAAGTAACATGTGACAGTCATCTAGAGAGATTGCAATGTATTGTTGTAAAGTAGGTTGCTCATTAGCTACATTTGATGAACTCTTGTGTTCTACAGTGCATCATGTCACGTCCCAATACTGCCTCCCCCAAGCCTGCCATGGGCCACTCCAAACACTCTGGTAGTGGAGGGCTCAGGGGAAAAGGGCTGAAAGACATACGCATCGATGAAGAAGTTAAGATTGCTGTGAACATCTCCCTTGAAAGGTTTCAGTACAGTGAGCAAAAAGGTAAGAGAAAATGGTCCTTCTACTCATGCTGATGAAGTGATGATTCGTGGAGAAATGTGTATTATATTATGTATTATTCATATTCTTTTTTTTTTACAGAAATTGAGTTTCCTTCCTCCCTGTCCAGTACTGAGAGGGCCTTCATCCATCGCTTTGCGCAGTCCCTGGGATATATCTCTAAAAGCAGAGGGTGAGCTATCCAAATTGATATGAGGGATATCAGAGCCCATAGCCAGGTTGGTTGTTTAGCAACAAAACCGACTTGTGCGCAACTATGGGGCTTAACAGAGGAGGTTGTCTTAAATTGTTGACAACATGTAAACTATATTTTGGCTCCATGTTTATTGAAAACATAAATACATTTGCACAATGAGCACTTGTTGTCTCTCAAATACATGGTTAGAGTTGATAGTTAACTACTGAATTTTTGCCATATTAGCATTGACATGAAATCAGTCAAAACAAGACATGATATCAATAACAAGATACAATGAGCTGAAACGAGCCACCTATGATTCCCCACATAGCAGCTTATTGTCATTGTTGCTAGCTATCTGACCGTTCATAATCATAACAAACACACGGCTTCTGGCCACATCAATGCGTGCGTATAATGTTTTTGGTAATGTTGTCAGCCAACCCGTCTATAGTCTTTAGGTCAATCTAAGATACTCCCATATACACTGAGTGTACAAAACATTACAAAAAACCTTCCTAATATTGAGTTGCACCACCTTTTTCTGTCAGTACAGCCTCAATTCGTCGGGACATGGACCTACAAGGTGTCAAAAGCATTCCACAAGGATGCTGGCCCATGTTGACTCCAATGCTTCCCACAGTTATGTCAAGTTGATTGGAAGTCCTGTGGGTGGTGGATCATTATTGATACACATGGGAAACTGTTGTGTGGAAAACCCAGCATCATTGCAGTTTTTGACGCACTCAAACCTGGCACCTACTATCATACCCCGTTCAAAGGCACTACAGTATTTTGTCTTGCCCATTCACCCTCTGAATGGCACACATACACAATCCATGTCTCAATTGTCATAAAGGCTTAAAAATCCATTAACCTGTCTCCTCCCCTTCATCTACATTGATTGAAGTGGATTTAACAAGTGACATCAATAAGGGATAATAGCTTTCACCTGGATTCACCTTGTCAGTCTATGTTATGGAAAGAGCATGTTTTATACACTCAGTGTTCAAGCGGAACTTGAGTAGAACAGTTTGTGTATCCCTCCCCGGCATTGTAGCGTAAGTTCTAACTCCCTAAAAGCCTCCCTCAGGTTTACTAGTGTGCTGTGCTTCAAGCCTAATAGCCTATTTCATTCATTTTCAGAAAAGGATCAAGCCGCACCCTCACTATCAGAAAGAAGGATGGCTCAGAGACGGCCCAGTCTATCATGACTTTCAACCTTTCCCACAATTCCAAGCATGTGGTGCGCAGCTTGCTGCAGAGGTTCCCCATCACCAACAAGGAGTGCAGAGACCTACTGCCTCACACTGAGAGAGGCCTGTCTGTGGCCATGGAGGCTGGTGAGTCGCAGTTACATCTCAGGGTTAATAATGCATTGATATCAATGGGAGACCTTGCCAAACTTTAGGTTTTTAATGTCAATGTACTTATGAATGAATAAACTATCAAGGTGTTAACAATATGTATTGACAATACAAAGTATAAACATTCCCCTCTTTTTTTTCTCCACCAGAGAGCAGCCGTGACAAGAACAGGACCAGCGGGCGGCTCAACAATGGCATCCCCCAGGTGCCCAAGAGGAGGGGCCCGTCTGAGCTAGACTTCTTCCGCCGCTCACTGCCTGTGTACGAGCGCCAGGAGGAGATTGTCCAGGTCATCAAAGACAACCGTGTGGTACTAGTGGTGGGGGAGACCGGCTCGGGGAAAACTACACAGGTGAGGGGGAGAAACGTTTTACGTCACTATCCAAATATGGGATTGTGCTGTTCTTATGCTCTACAAAGGTTTTGCATTGGTATGGTAAAGGTATTACATTTGTAAGTTCCTGATCAGCTAGAAAGTAATTGGGAAGTGTTTTGCCATTCCAGATCCCACAGTTCCTCCTGGACGACTGCAGCCGAAATGGGATCCCCTGTCGTATCTTCTGCACGCAGCCCCGGCGTCTGGCTGCCATCGCTGTGGCGGAGCGGGTTGCAGCAGAGAGAGGGGAGAGCATCGGTCAGACCATTGGCTACCAGATCCGCCTGGAGAGCAGGTAGGAGGAGAGCGAGGGAGGAAGGGAGGCACTAACTCTGTCTACGTTCACTGGGCTACTCTGCGGAAATTAATTAAATCTCATCACTAAGCTAAGGACCCTGGGACTAAACACCTCCCTCTGCAACTGGATCCTGGACTTCCTGATGATGCTGACGACATAACAGTGGTAGGCCTGATCACAGACAACAATGAGACCGTCTATAGTGAGGAGGTCAGAGACCTGGCAGTGTGATGCCAGGACAACAACCTCTCCCTCATTGTGAGCAAGACCAAGGAGATGATCGTGGACTACAGGAAAAGGAAGGCCAGACAGGCCCCTATTAACATCAACGGGGCTGTAGTGGAATAAGTCGAGAGTTTAAAAACATTCATGAAGAGGGCACGACAACACATTTTCCCCCTCAGGAGACTGAAAAGATTTGGCATGGGTCCCCAGATCCTCAAAAAGTTCTACAGCTGCAACATCGAGAGCATTCTGACCGGTTGCATCACCGCCTGGTATGGCAACTGCTCGGTATCCGACTGTAAGGCGCTACAGAAGGTAGTGCGTACGGCCCAATACATCACTTGGACCACGCTTCCTGCCATCCGGGACCTATATACTAGGCGGTGTCAGAGGAAGGCCCCAAAAATTGTCAAAGACTCCA
Source organism: Salvelinus fontinalis (assembly GCF_029448725.1). Lineage (NCBI taxonomy): Eukaryota > Metazoa > Chordata > Actinopteri > Salmoniformes > Salmonidae > Salvelinus > Salvelinus fontinalis. Next base: position 25,407,902 of record NC_074685.1, on the reverse strand, counting down.
GTCACCCATGTCATAGACTGTCCTCTCTGCTACCGCACGGCAGGTGGTACCCCTCCCCTTTGTTTTTACACTGCTGTTACTCGCTGTTTATTATCTATGCATAGTCACTTTACCCCTGTACAAATTACCTCGACTAACCTGTACCCCCGCACATTGACTCGGTACCGGTACCCCTCTATATAGCCTCGTTATTGTTATGTAATCTTGTGTTCATTTTTGTTCGATTTTTTACTTTAGTTTATTTAGCAAACATTTTCTTAACTCTATTTCTTGAACTGCATTGTTGGTTGAGGGCTTGTAAGTAAGCATTTCATGGTAAGGTTTACACCTGTTGTATTTGGCGCATGTGACAAATACAATTTGATTTGATTTGTTTGCCCCCTCAGAGTTTCTCCTAAGACGCTGCTGACCTTCTGCACCAGCGGAGTCCTGCTGAGAACACTGATGGCTGGAGACGCCACAATGTCCACTGTTACTCATGTCATTGTGGTGAGTAAAAGTTACTGTGACCCTTTTGTTATAGTTCACAGATTTTACTGTATGAATGCACATCAATATGATACTTCATGCCTCTTGTCCAATCAGGACGAGGTTCACGAGCGGGACAGCCTAAGTGACTTCCTGCTGATCAAGATGAGGGACATGCTCCAGACGATGCCAAATCTGAAGCTCATCCTGTCCAGCGCTGCCCTGGACGTGGAGCTGTTCCTCCGCTACTTCAGCTCCTGTCCCGTCATCCACAGTAAGTCAACCCCGTCTGTTTGGATAAGCCACATACAGAGAGGAGAGTACAGAAATCACTACAGAATCACCTAATATACTCATCTGAAATTGGGACCGGGATTCATCAGTGAAACCGTTACCTGCAAAAGCCAGGTAATTGCAGGGAAAGACATCTGTACATTTCAATGAAACATGGTGAAGCCCCAAAATTGCCCTCGCTAGAAGCCTGTGTTTCAGACATAAGGAAGTGGATGGCTGAAAACTTTCTACTTTTAAACTCGGACAAAACAGAGATGCTTGTTCTAGGTCCCAAGAAACAAAGAGATCTTCTGTTAAATCTGACAATTCATCTTGATGGTTGTAAAGTCGTCTCAAATAAATAAATAAATCTGTATGGATAGGGCTAATGCTTGTCATGACTGGTCCTGCAAGCACTGATTTCTTAAATGAAATTAATAAATGGCAAAGTAAGAATACTTTTTGATCTAGTCAAAGGAAGACCATTTGAGGTGAAGCAACTCTTCCTGGAAGACATCTTGAAGACAACGGGTTATGCAAACAAAGACATGATGAAATACAAAAAGAAGATTCAGAGGGGTAACTACCAACCTTCTCTTAATCCTGGTTTGCTTGATTTCCATTTTGATTTCTGAACACTGTTTTGGACTCATGTCCAATGTCTCCCAGACTGAACAAGTGCATGTGTGTGTTGTCCCTGGCAGAGGAGAAGCAGCAGACGTCCCTGACAGAGTGGTGTAAGGTCCAGGAGGGCGGCTCCCGCCAGGAGCCCCAGAGGGATAAGACCTCAGCCTCCTGTGTCCTCCAGGAGAACGACCTGCTGGATGATGGAGGGGACAGTGTCTTCAACCAGCTGGTGAGAACAACAGTTAGTTTGGGTTGGATATGGGGGCCATGCTCATTTCTCAATATCCTAGTTTTCTATGTTATTTTCTCCCAGTTGCTTCAGTTATTTTCAGAATGTTCTCTGAATGGGCTGAAGAGATGCCACTAATTATTATTGCTCCTCATGATTGAGTTCACCAATGTCACAGGGGATATTATTTCCTGGTTCTTACTAAGTGGCACTGGGTTTGCTATCAGTCTGATACAGGATGTGTTGTTTCAGAATGAGAAAGATGTGGCGTCATTGGACCCGTGGCTGCTGAAGGAGATGGATGCCTGCATCTCAGACATCTTCCTCAACCAGGACGCTGATGCCTTCATCCAGCTCTTCAATCTCATCCTTAGTGAGAACGTCAGCGGTAAGACCGTTAAGGACGCATACAAAACCTATGTGCCCCTGTTTACTCTTGTATCTCTATTTTATTTGTGTATGAAATGATGACACCAACATAATCAAAAATGTAATCAATTAAAAAAATGTAATCCCAAGAGTTGAGAGTAATATTCCCAGTATTTCCAAGCCTGATATGTCCTCCTCCTGCTTCTCAGTGGACTACATGCACAGTGAGACAAGCGCCACTCCCCTCATGGTGGCAGCAGGTCGAGGCTTCCTCAGTCAGATTGAGCAGCTGCTTAGTATGGGAGCCAGCGTCAGAATCAAGGCCTCCAATGGCTGGTAAGGGTTCTTTGAATAACTGTATAAATGCATCCTCTTTTAATTTACTCTATACACCATGAATGAGTCTGAAATATTGATCAGTATTTGGTTTGTTTCAGGACAGTACTGGACTGGGCCAAGCACTTCCAGCAGGCAGAGGTGGTGGACCTACTAGATTCCTACCTGTAAGAGCACCATTTATCACTGTATCATTGTTATGAATGGCTATATGTGAAAACCCTGCCTTTGTTGAGGATGATAACAGAAATACTCCCTTCCTTGGCAGCTCATCCCTGGAGGCGGGGAAGCTGGACGAGTGGTCCCTAGTGCAGGCAGCCACCACAGAGATGAGCCCGGAGGACCAGGAGCTTCTCAAGGAATACCACCACAGCTTTGATGACGAGAGGGTGGACCTGGACCTCATCATGCACCTGCTGCAAAACATCTGCACCAGCTCTGAGGAAGGTGAGAGATTGTCTTGTCTAGTGACTACTTGATAGTCTTCTGTAGGTGACTACAGATAGTCTTGTGTGGTGACTACTTGATGAGTGTTATCTAACGACTACTTGATAGTCTTATCTAGTGACTACTGAATGGTATTGTATTTTTAAAACTTTTCTAATTGTTTGACACAAAGTCGAGAGCTTGGTGTTCTAAGGTTCTATCTGCAAAAAGATTATTCTGAGCTAATTGGCTTTAAAGTTCCAAACCCTTATTGTTTTGAATGGTGTCAGCCATTTTTATCTTCTATTCTATTGAACTTAACAACATGAATTTGGGTATTTAGAGTACTATATAGGTAGAGAACATTGAACAGAACAGGGCAATGACAAAAATGTAGCTAGATTCTTTTTTAAATGTTAATTTTTTTAATTTAACCTTTATTTAACTAGGCAAGTCCTTATATCCCACCTCTCGACGTGGCAGTGTACATTTTTCCCTTGATTGTATTGAACATGTAGTTTGATTTGATTTCAAATCTTTTCATGTCAGGTGCGGTGTTGATCTTCCTCCCCGGATACGATGAAATAGTGGGTCTGAGGGACCGTATCCTGTACGACGATAAAAGATTTGCAGACCACTCCCAAAGGTACCATCAGTATAATGAGTGGCGAGAGCAACGTGTCCCTCTCAACATAGTTTAATTGGGCCATCAGTATTTCAACATAGCTCTTGTCTATTTGTGTCTTATTCTGATCAGTCTATTCACAATTATTGTTCTAATTTGATGCTCACTTCCATGATGTTACTTCATGTTCCTGCATACGCAACCCAAATGTAAATGTACACATTTGCAAGTCAGATTAGGAAGCATCATTATATTGACAAAAATGGCCAAATATATTTTTTATAGAAGAAATATAGATTATTTGGAAGAGACAATGGAAGAGATTTTCTATTTTTGTCCTGTCTGAACCATATCTAGAACCTCAGATCTGTGTGTTTCATTATAGATACCAGGTCTTCACACTCCACTCCAACATGCAGACCTCCGATCAGAAGAAAGTGCTGAAGAACACCCCTGCTGGGGTCCGGAAAATAGTGAGTATATTTTTACATCGGCTGTGCTGACTATCACACAAAAGAACAGTTTCACAAAGAAACTTCTGGGGCCCAAAGTGTTCCTTGAAGCAAAATACCATCTTCTTGTTCAGACATCAAGTCTTTTCCTCTCTTCCTCAGATTCTCTCCACCAACATCGCAGAGACGAGTATTACCGTCAACGATGTGGTGTTTGTCATCGACGCAGGAAAAGTTAAAGAGGTTAGGATTACTTTGAAAACAAGAGTCTACTCCACCCCTCCCCCGACGGAATAGCAAATCTTGATATGTGATTGTTTCCCCATCACAGAAGTCCTTTGATGCCCTGAACAACGTGACCATGCTAAAGATGGTGTGGATCTCCAAGGCCAGTTCTCTGCAGAGGAAGGGCAGGTAAAGCACAGACTCAGATATTCCCCATAGAAATCAATCATGTACAATTTACATCAGAGCCCTACTACAGAGGCACTCCATGCACTATAGACATATCGTGATGGTAAGGGTGTATCATCTCTTATGAAGCCTCATAGCGTCTTAACTTCTCTGGGATATGCGCCAAATTCAAAACAACAGAAATCTCATAATTAAAATTCCTCAAACATACAAGTATTATACACCATTTTAAAGATAAACTTCTCCTTAATCCAGCCAAAGTGTCTGATTTCAAAAAGGATTTACGGCGAAAGCATACCTTGCGATTATGTTAGCTCAGTACATAGCCACGGAAAAACACAGCCATTTTTCCAGCCAAAGAGGAGTAACATAAAGCAGAAATAGAGTTAAAATTAATCACTAACCTTTGATGATCTTCATCAGATGACACTCATAGGACTTCATGTTACACAATACATGTATGTTTTGTTCGGTAAAGTTCATATTTATATCCAAAAATCTGAGTTTAGGCGGGACGCTACTGTCTCACTTGGCCAAAAGCCAGAGAAAATGCAGCGCGCCAAATTCAAATAAAATACTATAAAAATCAAACTTTCATTAAATCACACATGAAAGATACCAAATTAAAGCTACACTGGTTGTGAATCCAGCCAACATGTCAGAATTCAAATAGGCTTTTTGGCGAAAGCAAACGATGCTATTATCTGAGTTAGCACCATTGTAAACAAAGAGAGATAGACATATTTCAACCCTGCAGGCGCGACACAAAACGCAGAAATAAAAATATAATTCATGCCTTACCTTTGACGAGCTTCTGTTGTTGGCACTCCAATATGTCCCATAAACATCACAAATGGTCCTTTTGTTCAATTAATTCCGTCGATATATATCCAAAATGTCCATTTATTTGGCGCGTTTGATCCAGAAAAACACCGGTTCCAACTCGTGAAACATGACTACAAAATATCTCAAAAGTTACCTGTAAACTTTGCCAAAACATTTCAAACTACTTTTGTAATAAAACGTTAGGTATTTTTTACGTAAATAATCGATAAAATTGAAGACGGGATGATCTGTGTTCAATACAGGATTAAAACAATCTGTAGCATGCTTTCTGGTCACGCGCCTCTAACAGGACACTTCAAGTGACCCTGATTCAAAATGGCCGTACTTCTTCATTACACAAAGGAAAAACCCTCAACTAATTTCTAAAGACTGTTGACATCCAGTGGAAGCGGTAGGAACTGCAAGAAGGTCAATTAGGGGAGCACGTGATGCCGCGGAGCTGAGCAGACGTTGACAAACCGAGCTCTTCAAAGTTATTCTATTATTACCTAAATAACAACGTTGAAACAATATTCTAACATCGGCTGATAAATTGGAGCCATGGACCTCCGACCGAGAGGCAAGAAAGACGACCAAAACGTTGTTGATTCCCAAGATAACGACAACGCTACAGCTAGCAAGATTAGCATTAGCCCTCATAACTCAGACGACAGTTCCAGCCTCTTGCGAGCCTGCCGACATGCTGGCTACTCTCCTCCGGGAAATTCAGGATGGTAACAAAGGTCATTCTATGAAAATTGATAAGAAATCGGCTGAACTCCATTCTTCCATTGACGACCTGAAATCCTCCTTGAATTATCTTCTTTTGAGAACGACTGAGGCAGAATTGTGCATTAGCACAGTTGAAGATACCATCGCTCGACATGACCAGGTCTTGATACATCTGCAAAAGGACAATGCCTACCTCAAAAACAAGGTAGATCAGATGGAGAACCAGAGCAGACGTAGTAATATCCGTGTGGTGGGATTGAAAGAGGACAGCGAGGGCCGTGACCCGGTCCGTTTCTTCACTCAATGGATCCCGGATGTCCTAGGCATAATCAACTTCACCAAGCCACTGGAAATCGAACGCGCCCACAGAACATCAGCGCCGAAACCCTGGCCAGATGAGCCCCCACGGGCCGTTCTGATCAGGTTCCTCCGTTTCCAAGACAGAGATAAGATACTGCAACTTGCAAGAGCCAAAGGGGACATCACCATCGATGGCAAGAGGGTCAGCCTTTTCCCGGATATGAGCGCGGATCTCGCCAGACGTCGCAAGCAGTTCAGACCTGCCGCCAAAGCACTGAAGGAGAAGAACATCACCGGCTACCTCATCCACCCTGCGCAGATGAAAGTTCAGTACAAATGCCGAAGCCATCTCTTCAACACACCGGGAGAAGTGTACACTTTTCTCAAAGAACTGAACAACGTCTGAGCCAGGACGGTCTCTTTGGGGGATAAGATGCAGTTTGTTTGTTTTCTCTTATCCGGACTGAACCGCTGATATCCTCCGGTCGCTATAATTGATTTGTACATTTTCAACTAACCGTATCTTTCCGGGGTGAGTTCTATTACATTTACAGGAGAGTATATTTTGGTTTAGTCCATATCCACTGGGCGAAGCAAATAAGTGGGTTTAGGCCCACTGCTTTCCCCCTCATTTATGTTAATCTTTCGAAAAGAGACTCAAGCAGCCCTTACCGTGGGCAGTAAATATTCAGCCATAAATGTCTATTCACAACGTTTGTTTTCAATTTAGAGAGCTCGCAGGTTTTAGTTTACGCCAAGGTTTAGCTAGTAAGAGCAAGATGGAAAGCGAGCAGCAACGTATCTCTACAAGTGTATTCATGTTTGATTGTTAGGATTGTTGTTTTAGTCTGACAATCGGGGTGGGTGGGATTCTTTATTTTTTCCCCCTTTTTTCTATGTTTATTGTTTCCTTCCTAAAGAGACACAGGTCACTTCTGTGTTCAAACCAAAGTTGAAACATTTCCTAACTATCTACATATGATAGATTTCCATTCAGTTACATATTTGAAACCCAACCTATGCTTAATCCACTAAAATATGTCACATTCAACGTAAAAGGTCTTAACAGCCCGATTAAAATGAAAAGAGTTTAAGTTTAAGAAATTAAAGGCTGACATTGTGTTTTTACAAGAAACACATCTATTGAACTCAAGAAATGGAAGAGGGAATGGGTAGGACAAGTTTTTGCGTCCTCTTTTAACTCCAAAGCAAGAGGAACTGCAATTTTGATAAGTAGACACATCCCCTTCTGCGTCAACAACACCATCTCTGATCCCTCTGGCAGGTTTGTTTTGGTGCAGGGGCATATGTTTTCAGAGTCTTGGAGCCTATTGAATATTTATGCTCCTAACTTCGATGACCTTATGTTTATTCAGAATGTCTTCCTTCAGGTCGCTCAAGCACCACCAGGATGGCTACTGGTTGGAGGAGATTTAAATTTTTGTTTAGACACAGTTCTTGATAGGTCCTCTGATAAACCCTCACTTCTTACCAAAGCCGGCAAGCTCACCATGTCATTCATGAAAGATCTCAATTTACTAGACATCTGGAGACAGTTGCACCCACAGGATAGGGACTACTCTTTTTATTCACACCCACACAAGACACACACACGCATAGATAACTTTTTACTATCGACACAACTGTTTCATAAAGTGTTAGATGTCGAGTATCTCCCCAGATTGCTTAGTGACCATTCTCCTCTGGTATTATCAATCTCCATTCCTACCAAGGTAAATGGAGCATATAGATGGAGACTAAATTCTACACTCCTAAAGCAACCTGAATTTTGTGCATTCATCAAAGAGCAGATCAATATTTTTACTTTGACAAACAAACCCTCCGCTCCTGACAGTTTCATTTTTTAGGACACATTGAAGGCCTATCTGAGGGGACAGATAATTTCCTATACTAAAGGGCTGAAGAGAAAACACGGTGCAGAACTGAGTGCCCTTGAATCTGAAATCTCCGAGCTAGAGAAAACCTACCAAAGAGGCCCGACTAAAGATCTATACAGGCTTTTGGTAAATAAAAAACTGAAATATAATATTCTGAACAGATATCAAGCTGAGGGCCATCACTAAATCAAAACAGCGTTATTACGAGCTTGGAGAGAAAGCTCACAAAGTATTGGCATGGCAACTGAAAGCAGAGGAAAGTAAGAGGACAATTAATGCTATAGAAACTCTTACTAATGAGATATCTTTCGACCCTACTGAAATTAATAATACTTTTAAGAAATACTATGAAGACCTCTACACTTCCCAATCAAGCGATGATCTATCAGAGATTGACTCCTTTCTCTCCTCTCTCAACCTCCCATGCCTGTCAGGGGAAGACAGCGAGCGCCTGAGTGAACACTTCTCAGTTCCTGAATTGTTGGAGGCCATTAAATCCTTACCTTATAATAAATCTCCTGGGGAGGATGGCTTCCCTCCAGAGTTCTATAAAGAATTTAGGGAGCTGTTGGTCCCCTACCTTATGGAGGTACTTAAAAAAGCCAGGGAAGACAACTGCTTTCCAGAGTCTTTCTCTCAAGCAGTGATTACTGTAATCCACAAGAAAGGGAAAAACCCGCTAAAGTGCACCTCCTATAGACCAATCTCTCTCCTTAACACAGATTGTAAACTGGTCACCAAGATGCTATCTAAGAGACTGGAGTCATGTCTTCCCCTGTTGGTCAACCCAGATCAGACTGGCTTCATAATTAATAGATTGTCCACCAATAATCTCAGAAGGTTCTTTGATAGAATTCACCTTGCTAACAAAAACAAAATACCTAGTGCCGCAGTCTCCCTCGACGCTGAAAAGGCCTTTGATAGGGTTGAATGGCCATACCTCTTTCGTGTCTTGGAAAAGTTTGGTTTAGGTACCGTGTTTGTAAATTTGATAAAATCACTCTACAAATCTCCTTAAACTAGGATTGCTACCAATGGGATTACTTCCTCCTCATTCCCTCTCTATAGGGGGAACAGACAAGGTTGCCCAATTAGCCCCCACCTCTTTGCCCTCGCCATCGAACCGTTGGCTGAGGCTATTAGAACGTGCCCTGACATACATGGCTTTGAGGTGGGCCCCCATACCAATAAATTATCACTCTTTGCGGACGACCTTATCTTATTTCTAACAAACCCAGAACACTCCCTCTCTCACTTGCAGATCCTACTACAGTGTTATAGTTCTTTCTCTGGATATAAGGTCAATTTAGATAAAAGCGAAATCTTACCGTTGTCTATCTTTGACCATCATACCATCAAGCACAAGTCCTTTTAGATGGTCGCCTATGGGCTTCACATATCTGGGCATAATGGTGGATGGTAATCTGAACAACCTCTATAAACTTAATCTGGCCAGTTTGTTGCAAAAGGTGGAGGGTGACCTTTGTAAATGGATGGACTTACCTCTCACTCTACTGGGTAGAATCAATGTAATTAAAATTAATGTCCTGCCCAGATTTCTATATCTGTTTCAATCTCTCCCTATCCCTGTTCCCGCAGCATTCTTTTCCTCTCTCGACAAGCTGACCAGACGGTTTATCTGGCACGGCAAAACCCCTAGGGTTGGCCTGGATAAACTGACCCTTGATTACAGTCAAGGGGGCTTAAACCTCCCCAATTTTAGAATGTACTACTGGGCTGCACAGTCTAGGTTTCTGGCTCAGAGGTTTGACTATGGTCCCTCTCCCTCATGGTTGAACATTGAAAAGCTTGAGGTAAATGATGACACTGGGGCAGAATTGTTTTACAAATGGGACAGAAAATCTATAAAAACCATCACAGACAACCCTTTAATCATACATTCTGTCCTGGCATGGTGCAAACTGCATGAGCTGTTCAGACGAGGGGGATTCCTTTCCCCTAAAACCCCTTTATGGAACAATAGATTGATTCCTATGTTTTTCCAGAATAGTAACTTTAGACCATGGTCCATAAGGGGGTCACTCTTCTGGAACATTGTTACGAGGAGGGAGTTCTTATGTCTTTTGATCAGCTGAAACATAAATACCACTTGCCTAACAGGGACTTCTTTAGCTACCTACAACTACGAAACTTTATTAGGGTGACTCTCAAGGGACAATGTAACCTACCTAAGATTTCACCTATTGAACAACTCTGCCACGCAGACCAACCACTATTCAAGACCATTTCCCATGTTTACGATGCTCTTATGTCAGGACTAACACTGCGTGGGCTAGATAAACCCCGACTTAGATGGGGAAAAGATCTGGGTATTGATCTTGATGAGGGTCTATGGAGTGACCTATGCAGGGATGGTGTTACATCCACATTGAACTCCAGATACAGACTGATCCAGTTTAGTTTCCTCCATCAGCTCTATATCACCCCATCTAGACTGCACAAGTTCAACCCTGATATCTCCTCCCTATGTTTTAGATGTGGCTCAGATGAAGGAACATTCCTCCATTCCACTTGGCAGTGTTCAAAACTACACGGTTTCTGGCAGGGGGTATGCGGTACCATATCCTCAATTCACAGGGTTGCATTCCCTTTAGACCCGGAAGTCTGTCTACTGGGCAACTTTACTAACACCAATCTTAGGCAAAGCCATACTATAAAGCTAACAGAAATATTGCTAGCGATTGCCAAGAAATGTATTGCCTTGAAATGGAAATTGGATTCCTCCCTGCCAGTTGCAATGTGACTATCGGACGTTAATAGTTGTATCCCACTGGAGAAAATTACTTACTGCTTGAGGAATAAGTTAGACATTTTACACAATTTGGCAACCTTTTATTGGCTATATGGAGAATCAACCCCCACATCACATTGATTGAATCTCTATATAATCCTTATATAATGTTTCACACGTAATGTAGAATATGTAGCCTACGCAGGTGACCATATGATCCAATGTCTCATTATTATTATTTTTTTATTGTATGTTTGAATATATAATTATAATTTGTTTTATTTTTTCTTTGTTACGCTCGTCTGTTACTGTCACATTGTCCTATTGTTGTCTAATATCTTTTCACTTTTGTCTTGAATGTTCTTAATTGGAAAATGCAAAAATAAAATATTAAACAAAAAAAAGGTAAATTAGAAATCTCTATTCCCAATGAAAATCCATTGAAAAGAGAGTGACCTCAAAAAAGAAAATCTGAATGGTTTGTCCTCGGGGTTTCGCCTGCTAAATAAGTTTTGTTATACTCACAGACATGATTCAAACAGTTTTAGAAACTTCAGAGTGTTTTCTATCCAAATATACTAACACTATGCATATCTTATATTCTGGGGATGAGTAGCTGGCAGTTGAATTTGGGTATGCTTTTCATCCAAATGTGAAAATGCTGCCCCGTATCCTAGAGAAGTTAAGTCCTCTTATGAATGTGTCCTATGTTGTGTTGCGTGACAGAGCTGGGCGTTGCCGACCAGGGATCTGCTTCCACCTCTTCAGTCGCCTCCGCTTCAACAACATGCTGGAGTACCAGGTCCCCCAGCTACTGAGGATGCCCCTGCAGGTACACACACACGCTTCAAGCTGAACGTATGACACATAAACATACTTATACAGACAAAGTTATCGTTATAAATACTTTCATGCAAGCGTTTCTCTCCCAGGCTGTGTTGATTGTATAATTAACCCCCCCCCTCTCTCTCTCTTTCAGGAACTGTGTCTCCACACCAAGCTGCTGGCCCCCATCTCTTGTCCCATCGCTGAATTCCTATCTAAAGCACCCGAACCACCTCCCATCCTCATCGTCAAAAACGCAGTGCAGATGCTCAAGGTAAGAGCTAGTATTTTTAGTTTTGAACCGATCATGACCGGAGTCGCCTCTTCACTGTTGACGTTGAGACTGGTGTTTTGCGGGTACTATTTAATGAAGCTGCCAGTTGAGGACTTGTGAGGCGTCTGTTTCTCTAACTAGACACTAATGTACGTGTCCTCTTGCTCAATTGTGCACCGGGGCCTCCCACTCTTTCTATTCTGGTTAGAGCTAGTTTGCGCTGTTCTGTGAAGGGAGTAGTACACAACATTGTACGAGATCTTCAGTTTCTTGGCAATTTCTCGCATGGATTAGCCTTCATTTCTCAGAACAAAAATAGACTGACGAGTTTCAGAAGACAGTTCTTTGTTTCTGGCCATTTTGAGCCTGTAATCGAACCCACAAATGTTGATGCTCCAGATACTCAACTAGTCTAAAGAAGGCCTGTTTTATTGCATCTTTAAACCAGCACAAATCAAATCAAATGTATTTATATAGCCCTTCGTACATCAGCTGATATCTCAAAGTGCTGTACAGAAACCCAGCCTAAAACCCCAAACAGCAAGCAATGCAGGTGTAGAAGCACGGTGGCTAGGAAAAACTCCCTAGAAAGGCCAAAACCTAGGAAGAAACCTAGAGAGGAACCAGGCTATGAGGGGTGGCCAGTCCTCTTCTGGCTTTGCCGGGTGGAGATTATAACAGAACATGGCCAAGATGTTCAAATGTTCATAAATGACCAGCATGGTCAAATAATAATAATCACAGTAGTTATCGAGGGTGCAGCAAGTCAGCACCTCAGGAGTAAATGTCAGTTGGCTTTTTTAGCAGGTCCGGTGAACAGGTCAGGGTTCCATAGCCGCAGGCAGAACAGTTGAAACTGGAGCAGCAGCAAGGCCAGGTGGAGTCATCATGCCAGGTAGTCCTGACGCATGGTCCTAGGGCTCAGGTCCTCCGAGAAAGAAAGAGAGAAGGAGAGAATTAGAGAGAGCATACTTAAATTCACACAGGACACCGGATAAGACAGGAGAAGTCCTCCAGATATAACAAACTGACCCTAGCTGATGATACCCCCGGACAGGGCCAAACAGGAAGGATATAACCCCAACCACTTTGCCAAAGCACAGCCCCCACACCACTAGAGGGAAATCTTCAACCACCAACTTACCATCCTGAGACAAGGCCGAGTATAGCCCACAAAGATCTCCGCCACGGCACAAACCAAGGGGGGGGGCGCCAACCCAGACAGGAAAATCACGTCAGTGACTCAACCCACTCAAGTGACGCACCCCTCCTAGGAACGGCATGAAAGAGCACCAGTAAGCCAGTGACTCAGCCCCTGTAATAGGGTTACTATAATAGGGTTAGACTACACTCAATCATATGACAACAGTTTTCAGCTGTGCTAACATAATTGCAAAGGGGTTTTCTAATGATCAATTCACCTTTTAAAATGATAAACTTGGATTAGCTAACACAACGTGCCATTGGAACACAGGAGTGATGGTTGCTGATAATGGGCCTCTGTACGCCTATGTAGATATTCCATTAAAAAAGAATCTGCCGTTTCCAGCTACAATAGTAATTTACAACATTAACAATGTCTACACTGTATTTCTGATCAATTTGATGTTATTTTAATGGACAAAAAATTGATTTTCTTTCAAAAACAAGGAAATGTCTAAGTGACCCCAAACTTTTGAATGGTAGTATATATACATGGCACTGTGACACTACCTAATGAACATAGGTAGAAAACACTGACTATAAAATGTATCCATAGACCATAGACGCCATGGACCCGTGGGAGGACCTGACGGAGCTGGGCTACCACCTGGCTGACCTGCCTGTGGAGCCCCACCTAGGCAAGATGGTTCTGTGTGGTGTGGTGCTCAAGTGCCTGGACCCCATCCTGACCATCGCCTGCACGCTGGCCCACCGCGACCCCTTCGTGCTGCCCTCCCAGGCCTCCCAAAAGAGGGCATCCATGCTGTGCCGGAAGCGCTTTACTGCAGGGACCTTCAGCGACCACATGGCCCTGCTCCGAGCTTTCCAGGTAAGGTGGGAATTTGAGGTTTAAAGTGACTCATTTAATTGCTGTTGAGATGTTTAGAGCCAGATGTATTTAATCCAAAGCATTATTAGCTTGTTTTGATTGCACAAGTCACGTTGAAAAAAATCTCTGTCCAGACGACATGTTCCTAATAATCCATCTCTCTTGTCGTGTTGTAGGCGTGGCAGAAGGCCCGCAGCGATGGCTGGGAGAGGTCCTTCTGTGAGAAAAATTTCCTGTCCCAAGCCACCATGGAGATCATCATAGGGATGAGGACCCAGCTGCTAGGACAGCTCCGAGCCATAGGTCAGACTTACCTATCATGTTTTATACTCTTCCTCTGGGTAATACAGTGGTACTGAGGGCTCAGGTGGAGCATGGTGGATCAAGGTTGTGGGTTTCTATACTGGATATATTCATTTGACTGGAAGTGGTGTTGGATAAAGACTTATGCTCTACTGAAGCCCACACCTGATCCTGTGTCAAATGAATAATCTTGTTTTAGCCATCCACCTATTTTTGTGCTAACCATATCCTGTGGCCTTTCTCTTTGTCTTCGCCCCCTCCCCCCACGTCGATACATTGATTCCTTTTCCATTGTGTGTGTTCCACCACCAGGCTTTGTGCGGGCGCGGGGCGGCGGAGACATCCGCGACGTGAACCTGAACTCTGAGAACTGGTCAGTGGTGAAGGCAGCCCTGGTGGCCGGGATGTACCCCAACCTGATCCATGTGGACCGTGATAGCTGCTCCCTCTCCGGGGCCAAGGAGAAGAAGGTCCGCTTCCACCCCACCTCCATCCTCAGCCAGACACAGCCCCACAAGAAGGTAGCTAGCTCACATCCTCTGTTCGCCTTCAGTGAATCCTGTTTGGGGCAGTTCTCTCAAAATCAGGTGCTTCCTGTCTTCTCCATCTATCTTTACTGCATGCTTACATTCAGTCCCAAACCATAATATACTCAAACCCTTTTAACCCAGTGCTGACTCAAAACAATCTAAAAACATATTTCTACCTTTATGTTTTTGTAGTATTATTTTAAAAGAAATAGGGATTAGATCAGCTTTAATATTTCAGATAGATTGTAGCTTCCATCAATGTAATTGTCTGCATAATTTCCAATCCCCCATGTATTTTTTGTATACAGTTGAAGTCGGAAGTTTACATACACCTTAGCCAAATACATTTAAACTCAGTTTTTCATAATCCCTGACATTTATTCCTAGTAAAAATTCCCTGTCTTCGGTCAGTTAGGATCACCACTTTATTTTAAGAATGTGAAATGTCAGAATAATAGTAGAGAGAATGATTTATTTCAGCTTTTATTTCACATTCTCAGTGGGTCAGAAGTTTACGAATCAAATCAAAGTTTATTTGATTTGCGCCGAATACAACGTGCACCGAATACAACCGAATACAATACAACCTTACAGTGAAATGCTTACTAACCAATAGTGCAAAAAAGGTATTCGGTAAACAATAGGTAAGTAAAGAAATAAAACAACAGTAAAAAGACAGTTGAAAAATACACTCAATTAGTATTTGGTAGCATTGCCTTTAAATTGTTTAACTTGGGTCTAACGTTTCGGTTAGCCTTCCACAAGCTTCCCACAATAAGTTGGGTGAATTTTGGCCCATTCCTCCTGACAGAGCTGATGTAACTGAGTCAGGTTTGTAGGCCTCCTTGCTCACACACGCTTTTTCAATTCTGCCCACAAAATTTCTATGGGATTGAGGTCAGGGCTTTGTGATGGCCACTCCAGTACCTTGACTTTAGTAGCCTTAAGCCATTTTGCAACAACTTAGGAAGTATGCTTAGGGTCATTGTTAATTTGGAAGACCCATTTGCGACCAAGCTTTAACTTTCTGACTGATGTCTTGAGATGTTGCTTCAATATATTCACGGAATTTTCCTCCCTCATGATGCCATCTATTTTGTGAAGTGCACCAGTCCCTCCTGCAGCAAAGCACACCCACAACATGATGCTGCCACCCCCGTGCTTCACGGTTGGGATGGTGTTCTTCGGCTTGCAAGCCTTCCCCTTTTTCCTCCAAACATAATGATGGTCATTATGGCCATTTCATCAGACCAGAGGACATTTCTCCAAAAAGTACAATCTTTGTCCCCATGTGCAGTTGCAAACCGTAGTCTGGCTTTTTTATGGCGGTTTTGGAGCAGTAGCTTCTTCCTTGCTGAGCGGGCTGTCGATATAAGACTCGTTTTACTGTGGATATAGATACTTTTGTACCGGTTTCCTCCAGCATCTTCACAAGGTCCTTTGCTGTTCTGGGATTGATTTGCACTTTTCGCGCCAAAGTACATTCATCTCTAGGAGACAGAACGTGTCTCCTTCCTGAGCGGTATGACGGCTGCGTGGTCCCATGGTGTTTATACTTGCGTACTATTGTTTGTACAGGTGAACAAGGTACCTTCAGGCGTTTGGAAATTGCTCCCAAGGGTGAACCAGACTTGTGGAGGTCTACAATAATTTTTTTCTGAGGTCTTGGCTGATTTCTTTTGATTTTCCCATGATGTCAAGCAAAGAGGCACTGAGTTTGAAGGTAGGCCTTGAAATACATCCACAGGTACACCTCCAATTGACTCAAATGATGTAAATTAGCCTATCAGAAGCTTCTAAAGCCATGACATCATTTTCTGGAATTGCCAAGCTGTTTAAAGGCACAGTCAACTTAGTGTAACTTCTGACCCACTGGAATTGTGATACAGTTAATTATAAGTGAAAAAATCTGTCTGTAAACATTTGTTGGGAAAATGACTTGTGTCAAGCACAAATTAGATGTCCTAACCGACTTGCCAAAACTATAGTTTGTTAACAAGAAATGTGTGGAGTGGTTGAAAACCGAGTTTTAATGACTCCAACCTAAGTGTATGTAAACTTCCGATTTCAACTGTATATATACAGTACCAGTCAAAAGTTCACACACCTACTCATTCAAGAGTTCTTCTAAATTTTTACTATTTTCTACATTGTAGAATAATAGTGCAGACATCAAAACTATGAAATAACACACATGGAATAATTTTGTAAATATATTTTATATTCTTCAAAGTAGCCACAATGACAGCTTTGCACACGCTTGGCATTCTCTCAACCAACATCACCTGGAATGCTTTTCCAAATGTCTTGAAGGCGTTTCCACATATGCCAAGCACTTGTCTGCTTTTCCTTCGCTCTGCTGTCTAACTCATACCAAACTATCTCAATTGGGTTGAGGTCGGGTGATTGTGGAGGCCAGCTCATCTGATGCAGCACTCCATCACTTTCCTTCTTGGTAAATAGCCCTTACAAAGCCTGGAGGTGTGTTGGGTCATTGTCCGGTTGAAAAAGAAATGATAGTCCCACTAAGCGCAAACGAGATGAGATGATGTATCGCTGCAGAATGCTGTGGTAGCCATGTGCCTTGAATTCTAAATAAATCACAGACAGTGTCACCAGCAAAGCACCCCCACACTATCACACCTCTTCCATGCTTCATGGTAGGAACCACACATGCAGAGATCATCCGTTCACCTGCTCTGCATCTTACAAAGACACGGCGGTTGGAACCAAAAGTCTCATATTTCCACCGGTCTAATGTCCATTGCTCGTGTTTCTTGGCCCAAGCAAGTCTCTTCTTCTTATTGGTGTCCTTTAGTAGTGGTTTCTTTGAAGCAATTCGACCATGATGGCCTGATTCACGCAGTCTCCTCTGAACAGTTGATAATTTATTTGGGCTGCAATTTCTGAGGCTGGTAACTAATGAACTCCCGTCCGCGACAATTGGCCCAGCGTCGTCTGGGTTAGGGGAGGGTTTGGCAGCAGGGATGTTCTTGTCCCATTGCGCACTAGCGACTCCCGTGGTACGCTGGGCGCAGTGCACACTGACACGGTCGCCAGGTGTACAGTGTTTCCTCCGACATATTGGTGCGGGTGGCTTCCGGGTTAAGCGGGCATTGTGTCAAGAAGCAGTGCGGCTTGGCTGGGTTGTGTTTCGGGGGACGCATGGCTCTCAACGTTCGCCTCTCCCGAGTCCGTACGGGAGTTGCAGCGATGGGACAAGATTGTAACAATCAATTGGATACCACAAAATTGGGGAGAAAAGGGGGTAAAAAAATATATAAATAAAAACAACTGTAATGAACTTATCCTCTCTTCTGCAGCAGAGGTAACTCTTGGTCTTACTTTCTTGTGGTGGTCTTCATGAGAGCCAGTTTCATCATAGCGCTTGATGGTTTTTGCGACTGCACTTGAAGAAACGTTCAAAGTTCTTGAAATGTTCCAGATTGACTTACCTTCATGTCTTAAAGTAATGATGGACTGTTGTTTCTCTTTGCTTATTTGAGCTGTTTTTGCCATAATAGGGACTTGGTCTTTTCCCAAATAGCCCTATCTTTTGTATATCACCCCTATCTTGTCACAACACAACTGATTGGCTCAAACGCATTAAGAAGGAAATAAATTATTTTAACAAGGCACACCTGTTGATTGAAATGCATTCCAGGTGACTACCTCATGAAGCTGGTTGAGAGAATGCCAAGAGTGTGCAAAGCTGTCATCAAGGCAAAGGGTGGCTACTTTGAAGAATCTCATATAAAATATATTTTGATTTGTTTAACACTTTTTTGGTTAGGCCGGACAAAGTTGAATTACTGTTTAACGGATGCCCTGCCTCACTTTTCTCCACACACCAAAAAAAACAAATAAAAATCTGATGTGTTATTTTTTGCCCAATATATGCTTCTCTTTGTTTATAATGCACTGTCCGCTCTCCCTTGAGGCTTTCCCAAGTTGATGCCCAAGAGACCAAACAGCCGCTGATCACACGCTCAGATCATGTTCCAGCCTCGGATTGGACAGTGAAACGCACGCTCGCACCTACAGACAACGAGCAGATGTTTCATTTTTCTCTCATGTGGTCATGGCTGAAGCCAGCGCAAATTCCTACTATTTGTGTCCAGGTTAAATGTGGGACGTCCCTCATTATAAACAAACAGTCAGTTAAATTCATGGTTATTGCATCATTTTCAGATCTATTAGAATTGATAAATAGACGAAACAACAATGTCATTTAACCAAATGATTGGCCAGAGATCAGGGCATTCATCAGCAAGCTGATAGTATTTTGGACAACCAAATTGAAGTCAACGTGATTGATGATATCGAAGTGTCAGCTGTATGGTGATTTGCGATTCATAACTTACATTTTACCGGTACTACCAACTGATAACACCACGACGGAATGCGTTTGAAGCGATGATGCGCCCCCGAGAACAACTAGCATGTCAAGCAAAGTACATCACCAGTGGCACACACTTCGTGCAGATCAGCAGGTGGGGGCTTTTCGTGTCAGCCAGAAGAGACAATCGAAGGAGGATGCGGTAAGCAAAGTTAGTGGGCTGGAATTTAGTCACGCTTGCTCTATATAGATTGATGCTTCTAATTGTGCATGTTATAAACAACAGATTTTTGGGATGATTAAAAGGTTATATACTCTATGGCTGGATTGATGTATTGTTTCCAATGCTACATTAATTTGGCAGACCTAACTTGATTGACCCTTTTTCTACAAGGCCTAGTCTATGAGAGGCCTAATCATATTTGTATGAATTTTGTTAATGCCTAGGCTATATAGATGCATTCAGGTAATGAACTCATTATTAGGCGTCAACATTTAAATTTGATTACAATTATTTGTCAATCATTCTTGAATTTGTTAGGCTATACAATTAAGTAGATTAAGGAACTGATAATACATTACTTTTTTCCCCTAATAATTTGTGAATATGATAGAATATTGCATTCTATTATACATCCTATGTGAATAATGTTCATTAATGTTAATTTGTGTATTAATAATAATCAAAAGATCTGTCTGAAATTGAATATTTTGCCTTTTGTTCATGTTCATATAGCCTAGGACAATGTGGTAAAGTACTGTTATTCCTTATCCACCTAAGGATGTATTTATTTTTTGCTTGTTCGCCTCACTTTTCTGGGGGGGGGGAATCCATTAAACAGTGAATCCATTTTGTCTGGCCTTACTACATGATTCCAAATGTGTTATTTCATAGTTTTGATGTCTTCACTATTATTCTACAATGTAGAAAATAGTAAAAATAAAGAAAAACCCTGGAATGAGGTGTGTCCAAACTTTTGACTGGTACTCTGTTATGTCGGAAAAAGTAATTTATAAATTCTTCTGTCCTAGTTAATAACAAGTTATCATCCAATAGGCTTTGATAACATTTCCAATATCCTCCCCACGTGGAAATTCTGTACGAGTAATATATATGCCAATTATTTGATGGTTCGACCGCATTCTGTCCCCTATCAACACTTTTAAAAACTTTTGGAGCCAGAGAGAATAATATATGAAAATAGTCAAGACGACTAGCTTGATTGAGCCTCCGCCATGTATATCTCACTAGGTCAGGATATTTAAGCCTCCATATATCCACTAGTTCCAATATATCTATGACATTTGTGATTTCTTTAAGTGCATGAGGGGGATAGTTTGTAGTGTGATTTCCTTTACGGTCCATAGAGGTATTTAAAACCGTTTGTACCTTTTCTCCATCACTGAGATCCCCCCAGCCAATGGCCAGGTGGCGGCCATCCAGTCCCTGCCCACCGATTGGCTGATCTATGATGAGATGACGCGAGCACATAGGATAGCTAGCATCCGCTGCTGCTCTGTGGTCTCCCCATTCACTGTAGCCATCTTCGGGGGCTGTGCCAAACTGCCCAGCACAGCCCTACAGGAACCTGCCATTCAGAAAGGTAGGGTTATCTTAACTGAAGGAAACATCCTTCAGTTAGATAAGTCTTGCCTGTATTTGCACTTAATATGTTGGAATATGACGGTTCCAAAGAGACTCTTGAAAAATCACTCTCTGCCTGTACGGTCCCTAGTTGATGTGTATTCTGTAAATGGTTAAACCTAACATCCTATGTGTCTGCTGTAGATGACGTGGTGAATGAGAGCAGTGACAGTGAGATGGAGGATCGCTCCACAGCCCACCTGGCTCAGATGAAGATTGACGAGTGGCTCAACTTCAAACTGGACAGAGAGGTGAGGGCATAGCTTGGTTATTTTGCAGTGCTGATATGTTCTATCTGTACTCAAAGAGCCCTTCAAGCAATATAACTGGGCATTTCATTTTTACAGCAGTTTTGCATCTAGTGCTCATCACCTTCCAGTGTTTCCCCTATATTTATTTAGCAGCGGCGGACCTGATGTTTAAAAAAAAATTTTTTGTAAAAAATGATTTTCCTGTGTTTTATAAATTTTGCCACACTATGAGGTTGGAATAGTACTATGAAATTGTGAAAATGCCCTTTTAGTGTGTGAGCTGTTTGAAAAGACATTTGATTTACTCAGATGGCTTATGCCATGTTCTTATGATATGGCAAAATGTGTAAGATTGCAAGAAATTAGCTTTAAAACTACTATTTTTCACTCAGCTCTAAAAGGGCCTCTAAAAACGTTGGCCGGAGATGGCGCCGTTGGCCATGCCCACTACCACGCGCCGTGCTAACTTTGCCACAGCTGCTGAATAAAATCCTAGGGGAAACACTGCCTTCTTATTTGTGTAACCCACGCTTTTTCTCCATCACTTCCTCCATCCACCTGTCTGTCAGATGGTGGGTCTGGTGTTCCAGCTGAGGCAGAAGTGGCACAGTCTGTTCCTGAGGAGGATCCGCTACCCCTCCAAGCCCTGGTCCCAGCTGGATGAGAACACCATACGGGCCCTGGTTTCTGTCAGTACAACACTCTGGCTTAAATTATGAAAGAAATACTGGAAATACCACCGTAAATGGGCCTGTAAACCTGGTAGCTGTACCACCGGGTATAGTACCTGTATCTGTCACTGACCCATACATCCCCAACCTGTCTGCAGGTGCTGGGGGCTGAGGATCAGACTGCGGGGCTGCAGCAGCCCACAGGAATTGGCCAGAGGCCCCGACCCATGTCCTCTGAGGAGCCCCCCCAGACCTCCTCCTGGAGGACTGCCAACAGCAGGAGGACCTCCGGCCCCACAGCCAGCACCGACGACGAACTCTTTATCCCCACCCCCTCACAAAAAGCCACAGACAGGTGAATAGAGAAGGTTGGATGTGTCAGTATGGGAAATGGACCAACTATGATCAAATGTTTTATCTCAGTATTCACAATGCCTTATAGATTAACGAAGTCTATATCAACCTGTTAATTACATTTTTGTAAATCTGATCTATGTCCAGTTCCTGCCCAGTCCAGTAATCCACCCACACCTCCCTCCCCTCCTCCAGGTCTTCCAGACTGTCCCCTGCCTCCAGACTGTCCCCTGCCTGGGCCCTCCTGCAGCCCAAAGTCTCCCATGGCAGCAGGGACAAGTGCTCCGAGCTCCCCACAGATGACCACTCCTCCACCACCAATTCTCCTGAATCTGCTTCACTCTGCCTCCGCAGCCCCTGTGCCAGCCCCTCCCCCACCTCATCGGGAAAGGTACACTAATGACCTATATCTTTATTTAGGGATGCAAACTAGTCACCTTTCAACGAAATTCTGAATACAAAATAGGTGACCTGTGTGAATCTGATGAGAAAAGTTTGGGGGGGGGGGGACTTTGGATCACACTACTGGCTGTAAGCGAACGAGTGATGCGCGTTTGGAGCAATACTAGCTGTATCCAAGGCTCAGCCAGTCGTTTACATAACAACAGAATGCAGCACCCGACTGAAGAGAGAAGAGACAAGCAACTTACTAGTTACAGCATCAGCGCGTGCTCTGGAAAGACAGCAGATAATAGAAAGGCAGTTTGCCATTTACAGTAGCGCATCCCCTGAACCATAACGAAGAGGTAGGTGAAAAGCCTGACCACGAGACGGGTGAGAAGGTGATGAAGCGTACTTACATGAGCTGTAACCGAGAAACAAGTGGCATTTGGAAAGTTTGAGGTGAGGGAGAAAGTGTGGTGGAACAAGTATTGTTTGCATTGTTTAGTAACGTTATCTTGCTAGCTGGATCGAATTCTCCGTTAGCTAGCCCGAGAAATGTTGAGCTACATTAGCCAACTTAACTGATCAAATAATTGAGTTTATGGTGTGAAAATTAGCTGGCTAATAAAGTCAGACACGTTTCAGTGCAAATTAAAAAAGTGTCACCTTTTTGGGCCCTCAGCAGTTTGCGCCCCTGTTTATTAGTACAGCTTGGCCATGTGTAAATCTATCATAGTTTAACTCAATCTCTCCCTCAGTGCTCCAAGTCTCCATCCCCGCGGCCAGGAGGTGTGACGGTGCGTTACTTCATCATGAAGAGTAGCAACCTGAGGAACATTGACATCTCCCAGCAGAGAGGAATCTGGTCTTCCACGCCCAGCAACGAGCTCAAACTCAACAGAGCCTTCCTGGAGAGCAGCCAGGTTTTCCTGGTCTTCTCTGTCCAGGGCTCCGGACATTTCCAGGTGTGTGTGTGTGTGTGGTTTGCGTATGTGGAATGGAGAATAGCAGACTGTAACATGTCATTTTGGTGCCTTTCAGGGCTATGCACGGATGATGTCGGTCATCGGACAGGAGCGCTGTCAGGACTGGGGCTCCACAGGGCTGGGGGGGGTCTTCAGTGTGGAGTGGACCCGGAAGGAGAGCCTGCCCTTCCAATATGCCCAGCAGCTGCTCAACCCCTGGAACGACAACAAGAAAGTGCAGATCAGCAGAGACGGACAGGTGGGTTACCTAACATCAATACAGTCAGAACATCTCCACAGACTAGGACCAATATAGACAACCGAACAAAGAGAGATGTTATGCTGTTAATATGGTGAAAATGTCTTCACAGACTACAGCTATTATGGTCAAAACTCCCCCACAGTCTACTGTTAAGATGTGAGGTCAAGATGATCCCACTATCTGAGAACAATAGAGCTTGCCAGCTTGTAGTCCTAAAAAAAAAGAAAATATTTAGAATTTTCTTCCTCTGGTTCATTGGCCATTCCTATGAAGTCCTGTGTGGCTCAGTTCTTAGAGCGTGGCGCTTGCAAAGCCAGAGTTGTGGGTTCGATTCCCAGTATAAAAAAATGAAAATGTGTGCACTCACTATTGTAAGTCGCTCAGGATAAGAGCATCTGCTGAATTACAAAAAATGTCAAATGTTTACGGGATGCATGCCAACAATAAGGTCTGAATTTAACAAAGGCTTATGGGATCTTACACGTTTTGTTCTATGAGATAATATCAGTCTGTTAACATGAACTTTATGAATTATTAAGCCTTTATGTTATTGTTTTGATTACTCAAATGCTTCAAAATTCACAGATAGTGATGTTAGTTGATGGAAATTATCTCATAGAACAAAGCGTATAGGATCTCCTAAGCCTGTGTTTACCACAGACCTTATTTTTAGCGTTTATCCAAAAACCCTTAAAAAAAAAAACATTAATTTCCCCATAGGCTTTGGCCAACGAGCCATTGGCTGAGTTCTCCCCCGTTAATGCCTACAAAAATGCGTCATTACTATTTTACTCTATATTGTCAAGATGACCCCACCGACAAACAGCATTCAATATACAAAGACTAATTTAACAAACATACCTAAATTGCTTACATTTAAGATTTCAAGTGAGATGACTTGTTTATTTCTTGGGGACTATGCAGAACACATACTGTATATTGCTAGTTTGCTACATACACTATATGACCAAAAGTATGTGGACACCTGCTCCTCGAACATCTCAGTCCAAAATCAAGGAGTGATTTTTTTTTTGCTATACATTTTTACATTTGAGTCATTTAGCAGACGCTCTTATCCAGAGCGACTTACAGTAGAGTGCATACATTTTTATTACATTTTTACATACTGAGACAAGGATATCCCTACCGGCCAAACCCTCCCTAACCCGGACGACGCTATGCCAATTGTGCGTCGCCCCACGGACCTCCCGGTTGCGGCCGGCTGCGACAGAACCTGGGCGCGAACCCAGCCCAGCCTGGGCGCGAACCCAGAGACTCTGGTGGCGCAGCTAGCACTGCGATGCAGTGCCCTAGACCACTGCGCCACAGCCTCTACTCTTCGGGGTAGGCTTTCCACTAGATGTTGGAACATTGCTGCGGGGACTTGCTTCCATTCAGCCACAAGAGCATTAGTGAGGTCGGGCACTGATGTTGGGCGATTAGGCCTGGCTCGCAGTCAGCGTTCCAATTCATCCCAAAGGTGTTCGATGGGGTTGAGGTCAGGGCTCTGTGCAGGCCAGTCAAGTTCTTCCACACCGATCTCGACAAACCATTTCTGTATGGGCCTCGCTTTGTGCACGGGGGCATTATCATGATGAAACAGGAAAGAGCCTTCCCCAAACTGTTGCCACAAAGTTGGAAGCACAGAATTGTCTAGAATGACATTGTATGCTGTAGCGTTAAGAGGGCCTAGCCCGAACCATGAAAAACAACCATGACCATTATTCCTCCTCCGCCAAACTGTATAGTTAGCACTATGCATTGGGACAGGTAGCGTTCTCCTGGCATCCGCCAAACCAAGATTAGTCCGTCGGAATGCCAGATGGTGAAGCGTAATTCATCACTCCAGAGAATACGTTTCCACTGCTCCAGAGTCCAATGGCGGTGAGATTTACACCACAATGCCGACCCTTGGCATTGCGCATGGTGATCTTAGGCTTGTGCGTTGCTGTTAGTCTATTGTTAGCTAGGCTAGTGACGAATAGTTATTGTGCTGACGTTACCTCCAGGGGCAGTTTAGAACTCGGTAGCAAATGTTGCAACCGAGGACAGACGTTTTATACGTTCTATGCGCTTCAACACTTGCCGGTCCCGTTCTGTGAGCTTGTGTGGCCTACCACTTCACGGCTGAGCCACAATAACAGCACTTACAGTTGACCAGGGCAGCTCTAGCAGGGCATAAATGTTACGAACTGACTTGTTGGAAAGGTGCTACATTGAAAGTCACTGAGCTCTTCAGTAAGGCCATTCTACTGACAATGTTTGTCTATGGAGATTGCATGGCTGTGTGCTCGATTTTATACACCTGTCAACAACTGGTTTGGCTGTAGTAGCCGAATCCACTAATTTGAAGGGGTGTCCACATACTTTTGTGTATATATAGTGTAGCTCATTTCCATCTTTGGTCTGTATATTTCTATGACTGGAATGGGACAATTTTTTTCCCATCTCACTGCCCCTCCTCACTTTATCTCTTATCTCTCGCTGGTTCATGTAGGAGTTGGAGCCTCAGGCTGGGGGCCAGCTGCTGCTGCTGTGGGAGGGACTCTCAGGGAAACCACAGCAGCTACCACAGCAACACAAGGTACAACAGGCCCCATCTTTATCATCAGATAACCATAGGTTACACACAACATGACTCCAGAAATATAATTTGCAGTGTTTAAGGAAATCAGACAAAATAACTCCTCACTCTTGGACAGACCCATTTCTTAATTTAAAATGCACCAAACTTTTGTTTAATTTTACGCAGCTTTGGCCTGTTCTTTTGCTATGCCCATTTGATTATTTTTTTATTAAATACTATTACCAGTTGGCAATGTGGTCATTAAATGTATTTTCTCCCTCTTTACCTATGAGAGATTGCACTGCTTGGACTGACCTTGAGGTCCTCACCATTTGACTTGGCTATGTAGTATTATAACAGATTGAAGACAGTATTATAACAGATCGAGGGCTAGTTTTGTTCCTGAATGTGTTTTGAACCACTTCCGTAGCCACTTCTTAACAACCAGTTACACAATGTGCATTCTATTTGGTGTTTTTTCAGTAACTGGGGTTTATGTTCAGCTTTTCAGATGCAATATTGTTATTATGTTCATGTTCAAGAATGTCTGAGTGCAGAAATATGTGTTTACATGAAGTGGCCTCACGAAGAAAGGTCTGTTCTGTTTGTTTTTAATAATCTGGATAATACAGTTTATAAGGAGACTGACATCTACCCTAACTCACAGTGAAGTATATGGGACTATGGAAGAGAGGAAGTGTTCAGTGAAATGTAATGATTGGGAGTATTAGTGAGGAATCTTGTCCCATAAAAAGTATGTCTTGTCAATGCTTCTCACAGCACATACGGTGCACTCAAAGTATTCAGACCCATTGACCTTTTCCACATTTTGTTACATTACAGCCTTATTCTAAAATGGATTATATTGTTTTTTCCCTCATCAATCAACACACAATACCCCATAATGACAAATCAAAAAAAATGTTTTACGCTAATTTATTACAAATCAACGAAACTATTACATTTACATAAGTATTCAGACCCTTTACTCAGTATTTTGTTGAAGCACCTTTACAGCCTTGAGTCTTCTTGGGTATGACGCTTGGAACACCTGTATTTGGGGAGTTTCTCCCATTCTCTGTAGGTCCTCTCAAGCTCTGTCAGGTTGGATGGGGAGCATCGCTGCACAGCTATTTTCAGGTCTCTCCATAGATGTTTGCCTCATGGTGGTGGCAACTTTCCTCCAGCCGTGACGCTTGGCATTCAGGCCAAAGAGTTCAATCTTGGTTTCATCAGACCAAATAATCTTGTTTCTCATGATCTGAGAATCCTTTAAGTGCCTTTTGGCAAACTCCCAGCGGGCTGTCATGTGCCTTTTACTGAGGAGTGGCTTCCGTCTGGCCACTCTAACATAAAGGCCTGATTGGTGGAGTGCTACAGAGATGGTTGTCCTTCTGGAAGGTTCTCCCATTTCCACAGAGGAACTCTGGAGCTCTGTCAGAGTGACCATCGGATTCTTGTTCACCTTCCTGACCAAGGCCCTTCTCCGATTTCTCAGTTTGGCCCAGCGATCAGCTCTAGGAAGAGTCTTGGTGGTTCCAAACTTCTTCCATTAAAGAATGATGGAGGCCATTAGGTTCTTGGGGAACTTCAATGCTGCAGTAATTTTTTGGTACCCTTGCCCAGATCTGTGCCTCGACCCAATCCTGTCTTGGACAATTCCTTTGACCTCATGGCTTGGTTTTTGCTCTAACATACACTGTCAACTGTGGGACCTTACATAGACAAGTGTGTGCCTTTCCAAGTCATGTCCAATCATTTGAATTAACCACAGGTGGACTCCAATCAAGTTGTGGAAACATCTCAAGGATGATCAATGGAAACAGGATGCACCTGAGCTCAATTTTGACTCTCATAGGAAAAGGTCTGAATACTTATTTTATTTTTTATATACACTACCGGCCAAAAGTTTTAGAACACCTACTCATTCAAGGGTTTTTCTTTATTTTTTACTATTTTCTACATTGTAGAATAATAGTGAAGACATCAAAACTATGAAATAACACATGGAATAATTTAGTAACCAAAAAAGTGTTAAACAAATCAAAATATATTTTATGTTTGAGTTTCTTCAAATAGCCAAGCTTTGCATTGATGGCAGCTTTGCACACGCTTGGCATTCTCTCAACCAGCTTCACCTGGAATGCTTTTCCAACAGTCTTGAAGGAGTTCCCACAATTGCTTAGCACTTGTTGGCTGCTTTTCCTTCACTCTGCAGTCCGACTCATCCCAAACCATCTCAATTTGGTTGAGGTCGGGGGATTGTGGAGGCCAGGTCATGTGATGCAGCACTCCATCACTCTCCTTGGTCAAATAGCCCTTAAACAGCCTGGATGTGAGTTGGGTCATTGTCTTGTTGGAAAACAAATGATAGTCCCACTAAGCCCAAACCAGATGGGATGGCGTATCGCTGCAGATTGCTGTGGTAGCCATACTGGTTACGTGTGTCTTGAATTCTAAATAAATCAGTCAGTGTAACCAGCAAAGCACCCCAACACCATAACACCTCCATGCTTTACGGTGGGAAATACACATGCAGAGATCATTCCTTCATCCACACCGCGTCTCACAAAGACACGGCGGTTGGAACCAAAAATCTCCAATTTGAACTCCAGACCAATGGACACATTTCCACCAGTCTAATGTCCATTGCTCCTGTTTCTTGTCCCAAGCAAATCTCTTATTCTATTTGGTGTCCTTTAGTAGTGGTTTCTTTGCAGCAATTCTACTATGAAGGCCAGATTTACGCAGTCTCCTCTGAACAGGATGTTGAACTGTGAAGCATTTATTTGGGCTCCAATTTCTGAGGCTGGTAACTCAAATGAACTTATCCTCTGCAGCAGAGGTAACTCTGGTACTTCCATTTCTGTGGTTCTCCTCGTGAGAGCCAGTTTCATCATAGTCCTTGATGGTTTTTGCGACTGCACTTGAGGAAACTTTAAAAGTTCTTGAAATTTTCCGGATTGACTGACCTTCATGTCTTAAAGTAATGATGGACTGTCGTTTCTATTTGCTTATTTGAGCTGTTCTTGCCATAATATGCACTTGGTCTTTTACCAAATAAGGCTATCTTCTGTATACCACCTCTACCTTGTCACAACACAACTGATTGGCTCACGCATTAAGGAAATTCCACATTAATCCAGGTGACTACCTCATGAAGCTGGTTGAGAAAATGCCAAGAGTGTGCAAAGCTGTCATCAAGACAAAGGGTGGCTTTTTGAAGAATCTCAAATATAAAATATATTGTTTACCACTTTTTTGGTTACTACATGATTCCATATGTGTTATGTCATAGTTTTGATGTCTTCACTATTATTCTACAATGTAGAAAATAGTAAAAATAAAGAAAAACCCTTGAATGAGTACGTGTTCTAAAACTTTTGACCGGTAGTGTATATACATTTGCTACATTTTCTAAAAACATGTTTTCACTTTCTCATTATGGTGTGTAGATTTTATGGGGAAATGTGTTCATTTAATCAATTTTAGAATAAGGCTGTAACGTAACAAAATATGGAAAAGGGGAAGGGGTCTGAATAGTTTCTGAATGTACTGTATGAGTTTCATGTACCATAGCAGCCCGTGGCACACAATGTGTTGAATGTTGTGTTAACGTTAATACACTGAGTGCACAAAACATTAAGAACACCTTTCCTAATATTGATTTGCACCCCATTTTTCCCTCAGAACAGCCTTAATTCGTTGGTGCATGGACTCTACACAGTGTCGAAAGCATTCCACAGGGATGCTGGCCCATGTTGACTCCAATGCTTCCCACAGTTGTGTCAAGTTGGCTGGGTATCCTTTGGGTGGTGGACCATTCTTGATATAGATCGGAAACTGTTGAGCGTGACAAACCCAGCAGCATTGCGGTTCTCACACTTAAACCGGTGTGCCTGGCACCTACTAGTACTAATAACCCGTTCAAAGGCATCTTTTGTCTTGCCCATTCACCCTCTGAATGGCAAAAATACACAATGTCTCAATTGTCTCAAGGCTTAAAAATACTTTAACATCTCTTGCCCTTCATCTACACTGATTTGAAGTGGATTTAACAAGTGACATCATAAAGGGATCATAGCTTTCCCCTGGATTCACCTGGTCAGTCTGTCATGGTATCATGGAAAGATCAGATGTTCCTAATGTTTTTTATACTCTTTGTATAACCTTGAACTGCTGTAGCTAAGTTGTGCCTGGTGAGCCCTTACTAGAGTTCATGTCTTTCTCTTTCATTCTGTCAACGACCCAAATGTTTCTGTGTTTTCATTTCAACTGATCTGTGATCGTTTGTAATTTATTTTGTATAATTTTTCTAATAAACAAAATACTTTATCCAGATTTTGGAAATGAAATGTTCAAGTGGGTATTTTTTGTTGTATCTGTTCATGTTATCCCTGGTAATGCAGGGGGTTAAATATTACACAATTGACTTACAAGTCTGTGTTCATCTGACACATTTTTATGGTTGTATTATCAAAGTAAGGTAAAGATATAAAGACCTTATCAATAACCTGTCAGCTTTTTTATACATCCCCATTACAGTATTACCTGAAAAGGATACTTCACCCTAAAATCAGATTATATGGTGCCAAATCTTTCCTACCTCGTGTATTCCAGACTGTTGAATTTAAAAAGTTGTCCATAGGAGTGCAAATCTATTCATGAATTCACTGGAATTTAGACTGAATTATTGGCACCAACCCTGACGAGAACCCTTTGATTTTCTGGTGAATAATCCCAGGTGCTGTTTGCTTATTATTGTACCTCTCAGTAAGTCATAGGAAAAACACATTTCAATAGTGCAAGAAAATATTTATTTGCTACATATTTACATTCCTTCCACCCCTAGTGGATTGTACAATGCATATTTGAGTTGAAGCCTTAGAAATTAAAACTTACTGAAGGCTACTGTACACACAGTAAATTTTAATGTACTAGAGCTGATTGCTTTTCTTATGTAGCAAGCCCACTCTTCCTTTCCTGTGTCCTGATGTGTGTGTATGCTGTGTAAGTTTTTTGCAGTAGTAGTGCATGTGAAACTGATCTAGGCTCTATTCTGGGTGTGTGTTCAGGTGAGGGATGGCCAGTGGTTTGTTACTGAGGTCTCTCCCTTCTGGTGGCATGCAGCATCCACTGCAGCAGATCTCCTGCCAAACCTTCCACTAAGGAACTGTTCTGCTCACTGGGTGGCTGACGTGTACTGTCCTCTAGGCAGTCTGAGTCCAGTAGACAACTCTCTGTAGAAATAAGATGGAACATTCATATAGTAGACCAAACATCAATATGGATTTTTTTTTGCATTACTATGAACTGAAGTATCACCTCACCAACCAGTGGATGATGCAAAAGTTAAATATAGGCAAAAATATTTTCTGGGTTTAAGTATTTACACAATAAGTCACCTCTTACTAGTAAAATCACTTATATCACATCAGTTTCAAGCGCACCTCTCCATTTACTGTCTTTATCAAGTCCAGCAGACAGACAGGCTAGGGCTAACAAAGAAAGAGGACTGTCTTACCTGCATCACAGCACACCCCAGGTGCAGCACAGTGTCCCTCCTCAGACCCACACACTCTTCCTCTGGCCTGGCAGGGGGAGTGCAGGTAGTTCTCCTCAGCACAACTAGCTGCCTCTGGGGAGCCCACGTAGCAGCCCATCCCTTCCCCACAGCAGATACTGGGGCCAAAGCAGAGGCCCCGATTTCCGGGGCCACATGACATGCACTGAAAATGAAAGGATCTTTTGTAAATAGCTGTGTGTAGAAGCGTTATTACACAAGACTAAAGCGCAGGTAAGTTACAACACCGCTGATTGGCCTACTGTGTTTCAGTGGCTTAAATTAATATTTACTTTTATTTAAGATTCAATACTGCAGGCATTATCAAGGAGTCACATAAAGGACGATGTCGGCCAAAAAATATCCGTAGGCTACATTTTGTCTCTGGCAGAGCTCATTTGTAGGCTATTCACATTAAGCTGATTTGATGCTTATCTGTAAGAACTGTTTCATTTTCATTAACCACGGAACAGAATGAATAGGCTACTTAATTTCAAACCAATGGATTCTTTGCACCAATAGGCCTAAAGTTTATTAATACACCAAAGCACTCACGTCCTTCCGAACAACCCAATTAAAACCAATCAACTGTTAAAATTATTGCGAACAAAACTAAGAAACTTTCATTAGAAAACATTATTTTCCATCGAAAAATAACTTACCGGTCTTTGCAGATCAGTAAAAGAGCGCTTCCCGCCTCGCGGACAGTTCTGGATGTAGCATGCAGAGGAGAGCGCGAGGAGCCCCAGGACGCACAGAAGTGGAATAGTAGAATCTGGCATGTTGTTCAGTCTAAAGTGCTTCGTCCAATTTGTACTGTAGGCTACGGCTACAACTGAACTCCTTCAAATGGCTCGTTTGTTTTTGAACGACTAAGAACTTTCCGTTATTTATTGGGATCGTCCAAGTTGGTACAACGCTGATAAAGCTTAAGCTTCGCGCCTACGTCATCACATAATTTGCCTCTCCCCACCGTGACCATCGCCAACGTCCGATCTGATCTCCCGATGATTCAACTGTCAAAATTAGTCTAATCCCTCTCCCATTTGATTAAAGAAAGACTCATTAGAATTGACCAATAACACTGGCAAATTAGATGAATGAGACTGACACTGTCTGTTTATATACAGTGGCAAGAAAAAGTATGTGAACCCTTTGGAAATACCTGGATTTCTGCATAAATTGATTTTAAAAATTTTATCTGATCTTCATCTAGGTCACAACAATAGACAAACACAATCTGCTTAAACTAATAACACACAAACAATTATACGTTTTCATGTATTTATTGAACACACCGTGTAAACATTCACAGTGCAGGGTGGAAAAAGTATGTGAACCCTTGGATTTAATAACTGGTTGACCCTCCTTTGGAAGCAATAACCTCAACCAAACTTTTTCTGTAGTTGCGGATCAGACCTGCATAACGATCAGGAGGAATTTTGGATCATTCCTCTTTACAAAACTGTTTCAGTTCAGCAATATTCTTGGGATGTCTGGTGTGAACTGCTCTCTTGCAGTCATGCCACAGCATCTCAAATCGGGTTGAGGTCAGGACTCTGACTGGGCCACTCCAGAAGGTGTATTTTCTCCTGTTGAAGCCATTCTGTTGTTGATTTACTTCTGTGTTTTGGGTCTTTGTCTTGTTGCATCACCCAACCTCTGTTGAGCTTCAATTGGCGGATAGATAGCCTAACATTCTCCTGCAAAATGTTTTGATAAACTTGGTAATTCATTTTTCCGTCGATGATAGCAAACTGTCCAGGCCCTGAGCCAGAAAAGCAGCCCCAAACCATGATGCTCCTTCCACCATACTTTACAGTTGGGATGAGGTTTTGATGTTGGTGTGCTGTGCCTTTTTTCTCCACACAGAGTTTTGTGTTCCTTCCAAACAACTCAACTGTAGTTTCATCTGTCCACAGAATACCTTGCCAGTAGCACTATGGAACATCCAGGTGCACTTTTGCAAACTTCAGACGTGTAGCAATGTTTTTTTTGGACAGCAGTGGCTTCTTCCGTGGTGTCCTCCCATGAACACCATTCTTGTTTAGTGTTTTACGTATTGTAGACTCACCAACAGAGATGTTAGCATGTTCCAGATAAGTCTTTAGCTGACACTCTAGGATTACTCTTAACCTCATTGAGCATTCTGCGCTGTGTTCTCGCAGTCATCTTTGCAGTACGGCCACTCCTAGGGAGAGTAGCAACAGTGCTGAACTTTCTCCATTTATAGACAATTTGTCTTACTGTGGACTGATGAACATCAAGGCCTTTAGAGATACTTTTGTAACCCTTTCCAGCTTTATGCAAGCAAACAATTCTTAATCTTAGGTCTTCTGAGATGTCTTTTGTTCGAGGCATGGTTCACATCTAGCAATGCTTCTTGTGAATAGCAAACTCAAATTTTGTGAGTGTTTTTTATAGGGCAAGGCAGCTCTAACCAACATCTCCAATCTCGTCTCATTGATTGGACTCCAGATTAGCTGACTCCTGACTCCAATTAGCTTTTGGAGAAGTCATTAGCCTAGGGGTTCACATACTTTTCCCAACCTATACTGTGAATGTTTAAATTATGTATTCAATATAGACAAGAAAAATACAATACAGTTTAAGCACGCTATGTTTGTCTATTGTTGTGACTTAGATGAAGATCAGATCAAATGTGATGACCAATTTATGCAGAAATCCAAGTAATTCCAAAGGGTTCACATACTTTTTCTTGCCACTGTACTTCAAGGAGTTGTCTGGAGAACGCTCTTGACAAGCCTATCCACTGTCAGGTTTTTGCCTAGGCCTATATGAAATGTGACACCATAGACATTCCAAGCATATGCATTACAGAGAAATATAACCATTTCATTACATATAATGCCAATGACTTCAATAATTGTCTCTAAAAACACATCCTAAACCTGTATTTCCATAACATAGGCCGAAAGATAATTTGTAAGTGTTCTCAACTAATTTTAGGTCATGCAAGTGGTCTCCCCTTAATTAACTGTTTGCATCCCAATCAGACAAGAGACTGAGAAGAGGGATGGCAATGTTAAAAAAGAAAGAAGGAACAGAAATAGTGAGTAATAGAGAAATGTTTGACTAAATGTGAAACAAAATGTGTGACATTGATCCAGAGTGATGTGCTTGTGACAGGTTATTAGACAGACAGGCAGACAGAGAGAGAGAGAAAGAGAGAGCAAAGAGAGAGCAAGCATTGTAAGACCCAGAGTGATGAGCTGCATCAGAAATCTTCTGTTTATGGCACATCAAGCAGGACCTCTGAACATGAGCTAAAGAAGCTGTCAGTCCTTTACAGCGATGCCACGGCTAATTGCTCTGAATATTTATGACTGTTACACTAAACCAGCTGTCCGTATGCAAGGCAGAAAACAAAATGGAGCAACAGTGAGAAGTCATGGGGAGCCTTTAAATGAATGGAGCAAAAATAACAATATCTACCCTCCACCCCCATGGCTGTATGGAAATTATGTGATGTCACAACCACAGCCAGTGCAACTAGTTGGGAGAGGAAACAGGATTCCCAATGATATTGTTACATTAGCCTACAATGGTGCAGCTTGGTAAACACATTTCTTAGACTGACCAATTATTCCATACATAGTCTACTGTAGAGCTATGGCAGTGGTGGGGGAACTGGGAAAGAGACCAAAATTCTGAATGGAACAATCGTTCACAGAGCTATGGCAGTGGTGGGGGAACTGGGAAAGAGACCAAAATTCTGAATGGAACAATCGTTCACAGAGCTATGGCAGTGGTGGGGGAACTGGGAAAGAGACCAAAATTCTGAATGGAACAATCGTTCACAGAGCTATGGCAGTGGTGGGGGAACTGGGAAAGAGACCAAAATTCTGAATGGAACAATCGTCCAGGGTTCCATCCAATTGGCAACAGATTTCCATGCAAATCTTCTAAAATATGCATAAAGAAAAATATGCAAGTTTTCTCACCAGTGGTGTTTCCACCAAACAGACAGCTGCGTGATGACATTGTGCACACAAAATGTTATTTTTTGCTGAAAAGGTTTCATGTACCGAATACATATCTAAAGTTCAATGTGTTTCGCATAGTTCATTTTACCTCTCACAAAAAGATCCCACCATGTCGAACAAACAAATTATCTGTAGGCATTTATAAAATTGTACCGAAACTTCTTGTTTCCATCACAATCGTAGTGACTTTTTTTATACTGTATGACTTTACTCGCATAAAAACTGTGCATAAAAACATGGTTTATGATGATAAATACCTTGAAATAAACCTTGAAACCAATATCAGTTGGACATGAAATGGACAGATGGAGCAGGGAGAAAATAAGCTACAGCTTGTGTGTGGTTTTGAACACGACCATATTTATGCAGTGACATTTGACACGTTTTTATTTAGGAATAAATCAATTTCCATTGGAAATTCAAATGGGCCTTTCTAAATGAGTGTTAATTCTCAGTGTCCTAACAGGTGGCTTGTTGCGTATCGTACTGGCGTTGGAATAGTAAATTCTCAATAAGGGTCTCGTCAGAATTTGTCAGAGGAAAAGTGACAAACAAATCCAATGCAGAGATGCGCCAGGGGACATTGTGTGTATGTCTATAGCTCCGTTTATACCTGTGTTTAACATGCGTCCTACATCCTGATATGGTCTGTTTACACTTATAATATCACAATGCGTCTTTTAAACATCTACACCTGTCTAAAAATGTGGGCACAATCATAATGTGGATGAGATCAAATCAAAATCTAATCTAATTTTATCGTATCGTACTCATATGTTGTAAATGCAGCAAAATGCTTATATTTCTCACTACAATAGTGCAGTAATACTGAACAATACACACAAATCCCCCAAAATAAAAATCAAGAAATTTCAGAACGAGCAATGTCAGAGTCCGGAATATAAATATAATTAGAAACTGGGTGGTTCGAGCCCTGAATACTGATTGGCTGACAGCCACGGTATATCAGACCATATAGCACCGGTACGACAAAATATGTATTTTTACTGATTAAATTATGTTGGTAACCAGTTTAGCTCTATGGATTAGGGTTAAGGTTAGGATTTAGGTTAAAGGGTTAAGGTTAGCGTTAGCTAAAAGGGTTAGCTAAAAGGGTTAAGGTTAGGGGAATGGTTAGCTAATATGCTATGTAGGTGCAAAGTAGCAAAAAAGTAGTAAGTAGTTGCTAATTACCTAAAATGCTAGTTGTCCGTGATGAGATTCAAACCCGCAACCTTTGGGTTACTAGACTTTTGAGTTATAATACCCTCCTTTCGTTTTTGCCTTAAGTAACTAACCTAAACTCAGCAAAAAAATTTAAGTCCCTTTTTCAGGACCCTGTCTTTCAAAGATAATTCGTAAAAATACAAATAACTTCACAGATCTTCATTGTAAAGGGTTTAAACTGTTTCCCATGCTTGTTCAATGAACCATAAACTTCACAATAAAGAGGCCTTTCTACTGACTCTGAAAAACACAAAAAGAAAGATGCCCAGGGTCCCTGCTCATCTGCGTGAACGTGCCTTAGGCATGCTGCAAGGAGGCATGAGGACTGCAGATGTGGCCAGGGCAATAAATTGCAATGTCCGTACTGTGAGACGCCTAAGACAGCGCTACAGGGAGACAAGATGGACAGCTGATCGTCCTTGCAGTGGCAGACCACGTGTAACAACACCTGCACAGGATTAGTACATCAGAACATCACACCTGCGGGACAGGTACAGGATGGCAACAACTGCCCGAGTTACACCAGGAACGCACAATCCCTCCATCAGTGCTCAGACTGCCCGCAATAGGCTGAGAGAGGCTGGACTGAGGGCTTGTAGGCCTGTTGTAAGGCAGGTCCTCACCAGACATCACCGGCAACAACGTCGCCTATGGGCACAAACCCACTGTCGCTGGACCAGACAGGACTGGCAAAAAGTGCTCTTCACTGATGAGTCGCGGTTTTGTCTCACCATGGGTGATGGTCGGATTCTCGTTTATCATCGAAGGAATGAGCGTTACACCGAGGCCTGTACTCTGGAGAGGGATCGATTTGGAGGTGGAGGGTCCTTCATGGTCTGGGGCGGTGTGTCACAGCATCATCAGACTGAGCTTGTTGTCATTGCAGGCAATCTCAACACTGTACGTTACAGGGAAGACATCCTCCCCCCCCATACTGCTCATTCTGTGCATGATTTTCTGCAAGACATGAATGTCAGTGTTCTGTTATGGCCAGCGAAGAGCCATTCCATTGAGCACGTTTGGGACCTGTTGGATCGGAGGGTGAGAACTTGGGCCATTCCCCCCAGAAATGTCTGGGAACTTGCAAGTGCCTTGGTGGAAGAGTGGGGTAACATCTCACAGAAAGAACTATTATCTAACCATATCAAACGTAACATACCTGTATGATACTAATTTGAGTGTCCTGGATTTACATTTACTATGTTACGTCTAGTCTATGCAACCAGTCTGGATCAGGACAAAGGACGCATGTTAGAACCAGGTATAAACAGGGCTACTGAGCGTGCTTTGTTAATGTGCCTGTGTGTGTGTGTGTATGAGAGAGAGAGAGAGAGAGAGTGGGAGACACTGATTGTACAGCACTTATGCACATCTGACAGAAACCTTGGTGACATCACAAGCTTTGATGCTAATTCATGCTACAGCCTATCATGCTGACACGTTACATTTTCCCCTTGTTTTAATAACTGAAATATAATTTTTTTAATGCCCTTATTCTTTCAATAGTTCTTCAAGAAAGTATTTATGTATGAGTAAAATGTATTGATATACCTTATAAAATAAATTAAAATAACAATTACATAAAGTTGTATTTTCTTCAAAACATTAAATCAACCTATTTGTCCTGCCCTTTATTATGGTTTTCACAATTGGTTGTCTATCATGAGGCCCTGTGATTGAAATGATTCACTCTATATGAAAATGAGATTTAGTTACACAATATTTGTTTATGAACTTGTGCAAACAAACACTTCTATAACTCCCTCCACATCCTTTAGTGACTGACTGTTTGTCATAATGGCACACTTAATTTTTATTTGACAGTCCACTTAGCAGGACCAGTGACATCTGGCGCACATCCTCTACTTCGAGAAGTATTTAGTATTTTATTAGGATCCCCATTAGCTGTTGTCAAGGCAGCACCTACTGTTCCTGTGGCCCAAATAGAAATAAAACATGACATCATACAAAACATTTCTCCATTATTACATTACCATTTTACAATACATTACTAAGAATAATGTGTGGGTGGGTGTAAAGTGTGTGTGTTAGAGTGAGTGTATGTGTGTGTTTCTTCACAGTCCGCATTGTGCTGTGAGGTGACGTTTTATCTGTTTATTAAATCAGATTTCATTGCTAGCTTGAGTTACCTGAGGTGGGAGATAGTTCAATGAATGGCTCTATATAGTACTGTGCATTTCTTAGACTCTGTTCTGGACAGAGACGTCTGCAGCATGTCTTGTGGGGTATGCATGTATGGGTGTCTGAGCTGTGTGTTAACTGATTGAAAATTAGCCTTGTGGTAACATTGCTACATTTTACATTGGCTACAGAACCATGCTAGCTCCGTTCTTCATAGTTTGTCACAACGCGGACTGTGAAGAACGGGACCGCCAAATTCTGAAGTGCATAATGCGTAAAAATCGTCTGTCTTCGGTTGCAACACTCACTACCGAGTTCCAAAGTGCCTGTGGAAGCAACTTCAGCACAAGAACTGTTTGTCGGGAGATTCATGGGATCACCATGCGCAATGCCAAGCATCAGCTGGAGTGGTGTAAAGCTCGCCGCCAATGGACTCTGGAGCAGTGGAAACAAGTTCTCTGGAGTGATGAACCACACTTCACCATCTGGCAGTCCGACGGACTAATCTGGGTTTGGCGGATGCCAGGAGAACGCTTCCTGCCCCAATGCATAGTGCCAACTGTAAAGTTTGGTGGAGGAGGAATAATGGTCATGGCTGTTTTTCATGGTTTGGGATAGGCCTTTTAGTTCCAGTGAAGGGAAATCTTAACACTACGGCATACAATAACATTCTAGACGATTCTGAGCTTCCAACTTTGTGGCAACAGTTTGGGGAAGGCCCTTTCCTGTTTCAGCATGACAATGCCCCCGTGCCCAAAGCGAGGTCTATACAGAAATGGTTTGTCGAGATCAGTGTGGAAGATCTTGACTGGCCTGCACAGAGCCCTGATCTCAACCCCATCGAACACCTTTGGGATGAATTGGAACGCAGACTGCGAGCCAGACCTTATTGCCCAGCATCAGTGCCCGACCTCGCTAATGCTCTTGTGGCTGAATGGAAGCAAGTCCCCGCAGCAATGTTCCAATATCTAGTGGAAAACCTTCCCAGAAGAGTGAAGGCTGTTATAGCAGCAAAGAGGAGACCAGCTCCATATTAATACCCATGATTTTGTTCGACAAGCAGGTGTTCACATACTTTTGGTCATGTAGTGTATGTGTTGTGATAATTGCGATGTTTGCTCTATAACCTGTTGGCTCATATGCCCTGTGACCGTGATATATGCCTAAGGCCGAGACAATAAGAAGACACAGTGGCAGAATAAATTCAACAACAAAACCCTGAGAGCAACCTCTGTCCGGTGAAGTCAACAAAGTTAATGGTTTCCGACATTTTCCAACTACTAAACAATTATTGATTTCGAACCACGGAGAGTTGCAACATTTCTTCATCATCATAGGAGTATGCTTAGTCTAATACAATGACAACTAAAAGATACCAAAAACTATTTAGTCCAATCAACGTAAGCTAAATATGATGTGGCTGTCCATGGTTCTGATTTGTGTGTGTGTGTGTGTTCGTGCAAGTAGAAAAACATGTTGACTCACCCTACTCATCCTCCTCTTTCATGTTGACGAAACGGTCTTTGACACTGTCATACAGTACACGCTTTAATGTTTTGTTGTCCTAGGCTACTTCCTTTCATGGGCAACGTTAGCTAGTTAACATTAGCCTTCTACATCTAGCTACATATTGAACTTCCATCCTCTCAGTTCAGGGGCACAATGTATTTTATGGTTGGATCAGAATAGCAGTTACAATTATTGGCCAGTACGGAGAATTAAGTTGGAGAATTAAGTCCAAATCTGTATCTTCATCAATGACTAATTTACGAAAGGGTCAATTTTAGCTAGCCACCGGAGGACAACAACACAACGAGATGCAACAACTCAAGTTGTTTCTGTCGATTATGTATATCTCCTGTGTTAGGAGTGAAGCCAAATCCAAACTGGCTTCCCTTGACACTTTTTTTTTGCTGCGCCAGGACCATTCACAGTTGAGCTCACTCAGTTTAGCTCAATGCTGATTGGCTATTATTTTATACTTTTTATCAAGAGAGGCCAAATGCTCGTTGGCTTCCCTTGCATTCAATGCTACAGGCGTCAACTCTGTCGTACTCTTTATGACCAGACCGCATCAGATAGATGGCTTACACATACAGAGACAGAGGGGTGATGTTGCGCTCGCTTGGATGCTTTCTCCGGTGAGATACATTCAGCCTCTTGTGAATTGAAGGAAAATTTTGACAACACAGAGAGACGAAAGATAAATAATTGTATGTTTTTTTCTTGGTCCATTTTTTGGGGGAAGCCTGGCTTCCCTTGGCATCCATGAATACATGACACTGTATATACAGTATGGAATTAAAAGTCTCATTAAAGTTTGGCTACATTTTCAGGCCCTCCCTTATGTCAGCATCGGTCTGGACATGACAGGCTGTAGCCAATACGGCAAATTATTTATGTAGATTTACATACACTTATGTTTTTGTTGAATAGCTAGTGTTTTTTGGTTTTCAAATATATTTTATTGGCTATTTCGGTGACTGGACTTGGTGCCCTAGCACAGTGGTTCCCAAACTGTGGGGCGTGCCCCGATGGGTTGGCAGAGGGGGCACCCCCTCCCCCCCAAAAAAGGTTTTAAAGGAACTCAGTCCGGCTTTAAACTTACTCTGGAAAGTTATAATAGTAGGATCATCCTACTAAGATGCAATTTCGAAATTGGGTAGTGCATGATGGAATGATGGCGCTGGAGCCGTCTTATCGGCTCTTAACCAACCATGCTATTTTGTTTGTTTTTTCGCGTTGTTCGTCTCTTATGACCAAAAAGAGCTTCTGGACATCAGAACTGCGATTACTCACATTAGACAAAGAGTTTTTCTTCAATGAGTCGGACGGGAGGGATATACAACAGACACCTGACCAGGCCCAGATCCCCGTAATTCGCTGGAGAAGGAAACAGAGATTTCACAAAAAAAGTTCAGGGTGCCTTGTAAGGTTTTGGCCGACGAGTGGCTAATCTGCCTTTGCCTTCCGTCCTGCTAGCTAACGTTCAATCGCTGGAAAATAAATGGGATGAACTGAAAGCACGTATATCCTACCAACAGGACATTACAAAACTGTAATATCTTATGTTTCACCGAGTCGTGGCTGAACGACGACATTAAGAACATACAGCTGGCAGGCTATACACTCTATTGGCAGATAGAACAGCAGCCTCTGGTAAGACACGGGGCAAGGGTCTATGCATACGTAAACAACAGCTGGTGCACGATATCTAAGGAAGTCTCAAGGTTTTGCTCGCCTGAGGTAGAGTATCTCATGATAAGCTGTAGACCACAATATCTACCTACAGAGTTTTCATCTATATTTTTTGTAGCTGTCTACATACCACCACAGACCAATGCTGGCACTAAATCGCACTCAATGAGCTGTATACCGCCCTAAGCAAACAGGAAAATGCTCATCCAGAGGCGGCACTCCTAGTGGCCGCGGACTTTAATGCAGGGGAACTTAAATCAGTTTTACCTCATTTCTATCAGCATGTTAAATGTGCAACCAGAGGGAAAACATTTCTAGACCACCTTTACTCCACACACAGAGACGCGTACAAAGCTCTCCCTCGCCCTCCATTTGGCAAAGCTGACCATAATTCTATCCTCCTGATTCCTGCTCACAATCTAAAATGAAAGCAGGAAGCACCAGTGACTCGGGTCTATAAAAAGACTCGGTGTATAAAAAAAGACTCAATGTATAAAAAAGTGGTCAGATGAAGCAGATGCTAAACTACTGGACTGTTTTGCTAGCACAGAGTGGAATATGTTCCAGGATTCTTCCGATGGCATTTAGGAGTACACCACATCAGTCACTGGCTTTATCAATAAGTGCACTGAGGATGTCGTCCCCACAGTGACTGTACGTACATACCCCAACCAGAAGCCATGGATTACAGGCAACATTCAACTGAGCTAACGGGTAGAGCTGCCGCTTTCAAAGAGCGAGACTCTAACCCGGAAGCTTTTAAGAAATCCCGCTATGCCCTCCGACAAACCATCAAACCGACAAAGCATCAATACAGGACTAAGATCAAATCGTACTACATAGGATCCGATGCTCTTCGGATGTGGCAGGGCTTGCAAACCATTACAGACTACAAAGGAAAGCACAGCCAAGAGCTGCTCAGTGACACGAGCCTAACAGACGAGCTAAATAACTTATATGCTCGCTTCGAGGCAAGTTCAAATCCCCGAACTGACAAGGTACAAATCTGTCGTTCTGCCCCTGAACAGGCAGTTAACCCACTGTTCCTAGGCCGTCATTGAAAATAAGAATTTGTTCTTAACTGACTTGCCTAGTTAAATAAAGGTAAAAAAAATAAAAAAAAATAAAAATAAAAAAAAGTAACAATGAAACATGAATTAGAGCATCAGCTGTTCCGGACGACTGTGTGGTCACGCTCTCCGCAGCCGATTGACTACAGCTCAGCGTTCAACATCATAGTGCCCTCAATGCTCATCACTAAGCTATGGACCCTGGGACTAAACACCTCCCACTCTACTGGGTCCTGGACTTCCTGACGGGCCGCCTCCAGGTGGTAAGGGTAGGTAACAACACATCTGCCACACTAATCCTCAACATGGGGGTCCCTCAGTGGTGAGTGCTTAGTCCCCTCCTGTACTTCCTACCACTGTTGTGTCATCAGCAAACTTAATGATGGTGCTGGAGTCATGCCTGGCCGTGTACAACTCCAGCACCATCATTAAGTTTGCTGATGACAACAGTAGGCCTGATCACCGACAACGATGAGACAGCCTATAGGGAGGAGGTCAGAGACCTGACCGTGTGGTGCAAGGACAACAACCTGTCCCTCAACGTGATCAAGACAAAGGAGATGATTGTAGACTACAGGAAAAGGAGGTATTCATTG
The DNA here is from genome assembly GCF_029448725.1 of Salvelinus fontinalis. Taxonomy (NCBI): domain Eukaryota; kingdom Metazoa; phylum Chordata; class Actinopteri; order Salmoniformes; family Salmonidae; genus Salvelinus; species Salvelinus fontinalis. The sequence continues at coordinate 25,363,972 of NC_074685.1, read as the reverse complement.
ACTAAATACACCAGTCTCAACGTTAACAGTGAAGAGGCGACTCCGGGATGCTGGCCTTCTAGGCAGAGTTGCAAAGAAAAAGCCATATCTCAGACTGGCCAATAAAAATAAAAGTTTAAGATGGCCAAAAGAACACAGACACTGGACAGAGGAACTCTGCCTAGAAGGCCAGCATCCCGGAGTCACCTCTTCACTGTTGACGTTGAGACTGGTGTTTTGCGGGTACTATTCAATGAAGCTGCCAGTTGATAACCTTGGATTAGCTAACACAACGTGCCATTGGAACACAAGAGTGATGGTTGCTGATAATGGGCCTCTGTACGCCTATGTAGATATTCCATTAAAAAATCTGCCGTTTCCAGCTACAATAGTCATTTACAACATTAACAATGTCTACACTGTATTTTCTGAACAACCCATCCCGGATCCGGGATAATTGTCATCAGCAACGCTGAATAGCAGGGCGCCACAGTCAAATAATATTACTAAAAATATTTATAATCATGCAATCACAAGTGAAATATACCAAAACACAGCTTAGCTTGTTGTTAATCCACCTATGGTGTCAGATTTTGAAAATATATTTTACAGCGAAAGAAATCCAAGCTTTTGTGAGTGTAGTTTTCAATGCTACATCAGCTAACCCCAAATTAGCATCGTCACGAAAGCGTGAAAAACAATAAAATTCATTGCTTACCTTAGATAATCTTCAGACGTTTCCACTCACGAGACTCCCAGTTACACAACAAATCTTCTTTTTGTTCGATAAATATAACTTTTATCACAAAAAAACGCCATTTGGGTTGTGCGTCATGAAGAAAAAAACGACAGCCTCATTCAGGTCCTGAAAGGAAGACGGAAATTTCCAAACGTATCAGATTAAAAAATATTTATAAAAATATTTATAATCATGCAATCACAAGTGAAATATACCACAACACAGCTTAGCTTGTTGTTAATCCACCTATCGTGTCAGATTTTGAAAATATATTTTACAGCGAAAGAAATCCAAGCTTTTGTGAGTGTAGCTTACTATGCTACATTAGCTTAGCCTTATATTAGCTTGGTTAGCTTGGTCACGAAAGTAAGAAAAGCAATCAAATTAATCGCTTACCTTTGATAATCTTCGGGTGGTTCCACTCACGAGACTCCCAGTTACACAACAAATGTTCTTTTTTTTCGATAAATATTACTTTTATATCCAAATACCTCCGTTCGTTTGGTGCGTTATGCTCCGAAATCCACCGGAAAGAGCAGTCACGAAAACGCATACGGAAATGCCAAATAATATCCATAATGTCCTCAGAAACATGTCAAACGTTTTTTATAATCAATCCTCAGGATGTTTTTCAAATATATATTCGATAATATATCAAACGGGAGTGTTGGTTTTTCATTAGGACCGGGAGAAACAATGGCCTCCTTTCTCTGTTGCGCACAACTCACTCTGAGAGCCCCCACCCATCCACTTACACAATCTGATCTTTCACGCTCATTTTTCAAAATAAAAGCCTGAAACTTTGTCTAATGACTGTTGACACCTTAGGGAAGCCATAGAAAAAGGAATCTGGTTGATATCCCCTTAAATGCATGTTAGGCATGCATAAGAGCAGAGAGGTTTCAAAAAAGAGGCACTTCCTGATTGGATTTTCCTCCGGTCTTCGCCTGCAATATCAGTTCTGTTAAACTCACAGACGATATTAAGACAGTTTTGGAAACTTTAGAGTTTTTTCTATCCTAATCTGACAATTATATGCATATTCTAGTTTCGGGGGCTGAGAAATAGGCAGTTTCAAATGGGTACGTTTTTTAGCCAAAAACGAAAATACTGCCCCCTAGTCTTAAGAATTTTTAATGCACAAAAAAATTTGCTTTTCTTTCAAAAACAAGGACTAAGTGACTTAAACTTTTGAACGGTAGTGTAAGTAAGAGCTACTGAATGTCATTTTTGGTGAGTTTGGACATTTACAAGCGAATGTGAACAAGAAACATTGTGCAAATTAACCAAATATTGATGCATGCTTGTTTGAAGGAAGAACAGTACTGGCTCTGGAGCAGCATGTGTAGGCTACACCTGTGTCTGTATAGAGTATGTATAGAGTCTGGAGTTGCTAGGGCAACGGACCTGCCTGCTGTGCTCTGAGCGGAGAGGAGAAGATGGGCCGAGAACAGAGGAGAAAAAATGCAAGGAAATCAAGATGGTGGCAGCTGTTCAAATAACTCATCCAAAGGGCTTTGACTTCTTAAACTTAGCAGAAAGCTAACACAATATGATGCTCCGTCACCTTACTAATTCAGCCACTTACGCAGATTAACTAGCAAATTCAATTTAAGGGTTGCATTAATGCAGAATTCAGTGCTTTCACACAGGAAAGAAAGATCAAACGCATAAGAAATATCTTGCAGCATTTTGTAAATGCAGACTAATTTCGTGCTTCAGTTGCACTTCACTCAGATGATAATTCATGAACTTGCATTCTTATCAGCAGACAGCGCTCTGACTGATGTGGAGCTACTTCACTCCAGTTCTTTCCTCGGTGAAGCCAGCCTACTTTTCTCCAGTAAAATGCAAGATTAACTTTAAGCAAAACATTAATGATAAACATTAGAAATATGATGGCCATGCATCGTTTTTGAAAAAAATATCTTACTTTTTCACTGTAAGCTAATTTACTTGTGTTGCTGTCAGCCAAATAGCGTTGAACTCCTGTTGTCATCTCATATAAATTAAACTATTTTCTGCCGAATGTGTTGCACTAATGTATTTTCTGTGAAGGAAAACTATAGTTGCACGTCCCTGATCACTCTGTTGAAGCAAAAAAACACTGTTGACTTTCAATATAAAAAGCAATATGAACATCCTGACAGTCTGAGGCAGGATACTCTGCAATCATCCTACTTGTAAGGCCTGGGTGTCGGAGTGGAAGTCAAGCGCAGGCAACAGCAGGTGCAATAACCAAATGTTCTTTAATGAACATGCAGAAAACTAGGCCACCCAACTAACACACTGTGTGACCACTTAAACAACCCCAGACACGGGGAATACAAAACAGTACAGCAAACACGATGCACGGAACAAACACCACCACTTACAAACAAACAATCCCGCACAAAGAAACCTGTATGCCGGCTGATTAAATAAGCCCAACTAATTAACCCTCATACAAAACAGGTGCGCCCAATAAACACATAGGGAGGGGGAGAAAAGGATCAGTGGCAGCTAATAGGCCGGTGACGACGACCGCCGAACGCCACCCGAACGGGAAGGAGAGCCTGCCTCGGTCGAAGTCGTGACACTACTCCAACTATTGGCAGGGATAATGTGGCCTTTCTTATTTGTCAGTATGAATGCAATGTGTGGGTCCTGTCTTGATGACTGTATAAGATTTACACTCATTGTCCTATAGATTTTTGTCGTCAAATTATTACTTGGAATAAACTAAAAGCTAAAACGCTCCTTGCCCCGGTGTTGTGCCGAAAAGTTCCCCCCTGCCAGAATCCCCCCCCCCCCCCCCTTCTCGTGAACGCGCACACACTCAATTCTTCATTGCTGCAACTTGCTTGCTAGTTGAGATTTCTGATCAGGTTCGGCTGCATTTCATTCTATTTATTATGTCGGTTTGAAAGCGGGGGAGGCACTAGTAATGTCTGCAGTTTTCAGATTGGCTATTTGTTTCATGTGTAATAGTCTATAAATAAATCTATTTGCAAAAATGTGTCATCTCTCCCATGTCTTATTCGACTAGTAGTTGTTCTGAAATGTTTATTGCTTGCCTACATTTTACTCTCTCCTCTATATTTAAAATAACACACATACAGTTGAAGTCGGAAGTTTACATACACCTTAGCCAAATACATTTAAACTCAGTTTTTCACAATTCCTGAAATTTAATCCTAGTAAAAACTCCCTGTCTTAGGTCAGTTAGGATTAACACTTTATTTTAAGAATGTGAAATGTCAAAATAATAGTAGAGAATTCTATATTTTTTTTATATATATATATATATTTTTTTTTCTATCTCCTTTTCTCCCCAATTTTCGTGGTATCCAATCGCTAGTAATTACTATCTTGTCTCATCGCTACAACTCCCGTACGGGCTCGGGAGAGACGAAGGTTGAAAGCCACGCGTCCTCCGAAGCACAACCCAACCAAGCCGCACTGCTTCTTAACACAGCGCGCCTCCAACCCGGAAGCCAGCCGCACCAATGTGTCGGAGGAAACACCGTGCACCTGGCCCCCTTGGTTAGCGCGCACTGCGCCCGGCCCGCCACAGGAGTCGCTGGAGCGCGATGAGACAAGGATATCCCTACCGGCCAAACCCTTCCTAACCCGGACGACGCTAGCCCAATTGTGCGTTGCCCCACGGACCTCCCGGTCGCGGCCGGGTGCGACAGAGCCTGGGTGTGAACCCAGAGACTCTGGTGGCGCAGCTAGCACTGCAATGCAGTGCCCTAGACCACTGCCCCACCCGGGAGGCGAGAATTATATATTTTAGCTTTTATTTCTTTCATCACATTCCCAGTGGGTCAGACGTTTACATACACTCAATTAGTATTTGGTAGCATTGCCTTTAAATTGTTTAACTTGGGTCTAACGTTTCGGGTAGCCTTCCACAAGCTTCCCACAATACGTTTTGTGAATTTTGGCCCATTCCTCCTGACAGAGCTTGTGTAACTGAGTCAGGTTTGTAGGCCTTTTTCCTCGCACACGCTTTTTCAGTTCTGCCCACAAATTTTCTATAGGATTGAGGTCAGGGCTTTGTGATGGCCACTCCAATACCTTGACTTTGTTGTCCTTAAGCCATTTTGCCACAACTTTGTAAGTATGCTTGGTGTCATTGTCCATTTGGAAGACCGATTTGCGACAAAGCTTAAACTTCCTGACATATCTTGAGATGTTAATTCAATATATTCCCGTAATTTTCCTCCCTCATGATGCCATCTATTTTGTGAAGTGCACCAGTCCCTCCTGTAGCAAAGCACCTCCACAACATGATGCTGCCACCCCCGTGCTTCACGGTTGGGATGGTGTTCTTCGGCTTGCAAGCCTCCCCCTTTTTTCCTCCAAACATAATGATGGTCATTATGGCCAAACAGTTATATTTTTGTTTCATCAGACCAGGGGACATTTCTCCAAAAAGTACAATCTTTGTCCCCATGTGCATTTGCAAACCGTAGTCTGGCTTTTTTATGGCGGATTTGGAGCAGTGGCTTCTTCCCTGCTGAGCGGCCTTTCAGGTTATGTCGATATAGGACTCGTTTTACTGTGGATATAGATACTTTTGTACCTGTTTCCTCCAGCATCTTCACAAGGTCCTTTGCTGTTGTTCTGGAATTGATTTGCACTTTTTGCACCAAAGTACGTTAATCTCTAGGAGGCAGGTATGACGGCTGCGTGGTTCCATTGTGTTTATATTTGTGTACTATTGTTTGTATAGATGAACGTGGTAACTTCATGCGTTTGGAAATCGCTCCCAATGATGAACCAGACTTGTGGAGGTCTACAATTGTTTTTCTGAGGTCTTGGCTGATTTCTTTTGATTTTCTCATGATGTCAAGCAAAGAGGCACTGATTTTGAAGGTAGGCCTTGAAATACATCCACACATCCATACATCCTCCAATTGACTCAAATTATGTCAATTTGCCTATCAGAAGCTTCTAAAGCCATGACATTATTTTCTGGAATTTTCCAAGCTGTTTAAAGGCACAGTCAACTTAGTGTATGTAAACTTCTGACCCACTGGAATTGTGATACAGTGAATTATAAGTGAAATAATCTGTCTGTAAACAATTGTTGGAAAAATTACTTGTGTCATGCACAAAGTAGATGTCCTAACCGACTTGCCAAAACTATAGTTTGTTAACAAGAAATTTGTGGAGTGGTTGAAAAACGAGTTTCAACGACTCCAACCTAAGTGTATGTAAACTTCCGACTTCAACTGAACATGAATTATTAATTTCGGTTGCCTATCCTGACGTGAAGTTTGTTTTATAGAAAGTATTTGACTCTGATGTGTGCCACAGAAAGTATTTGACTCTAGCCACAAAATTAGAAGGTGAGACTAGTATTTCGGCAAGGCCATTTTCTTGCCTGCCGAAATCCAACCCCCCCCTTCTATCTTGGGACTGCAAGGCCTGGCATACTTCAGAATTATTTTTGGTGACCTATCATGCCCTTTGATGTGTGCCACATGAAGTATTAGACTCTAGTCACAAAAGGAAGTCATTATTTCAGCAATAATAGTTTTCAGAGCCCTCTACTGTTCTCTCTACCCATCCCTCAATCCCCCATCTCGACTGCCGAACACCGCCCGAACAAGGAGAGGGACCGACTTCGGCGGAAATCGTGACAGTACCCCCCTCCTTGACTCGGGGACGGGGACGACCCGGAGGGCGAGGCGCAGGGCGATCCGGATAGAGACGGTGGAAATCTCGCTGCATAGAAGGATCCAACATGTCCTCCACTGGAACCCAGCATCTCTCGTCCGGACCATACCCCTCCCAGTCCACGAGGTACTGAAGGCCCCTCGCCCGACGTCTCGCATCCAGTATGGAACGAATGGAGTACGCCGGCGCCCCCTCGATGTCCAAAGGGGGCAGAGGAACCTCCCGCACCTCAGACTCCTGGAGTGGGCCAGCCACCACCGGCCTGAGGAGAGACACATGGAACGAGGGGTTAATAAGGTAATTGGGGGGAAGCTGTAACCTATAACATACCTCGTTCACTCTCCTCAGGACTTTAAATGGCCCCACAAGCCGCGGACCCAGCTTCCGACAGGGCAGGCGGAGGGGCAGGTTTCAGGTCGAGAGCCAGACCCGATCCTCTGGTGCGAACACCGGGGCCTCACTGCGGTGACGGTCTGCGCGTCGGAACCAGTCGTCCACCGCAGGAGCCTCGGTCTGACTCTGATGCCAAGGAGCCAGAACCGGCTGATACCCCAATACACACTGGAAGGGGATGAGGTTTGTGGCGGAGTGGCGGAGCGAGTACTGGGCCATCTCTGCCGAGGGCACGAACGCTGCCCACTCCCCCGGCCGGTCCTGGCAATAAGACCTCAGAAACCTACCCACATCCTGGTTTACTCTCTCCACCTGCCCGTTACTCTCGGGGTGAAAACCTGAGGTAAGGCTAACCGAGATCCCCAGACGTTCCATGAACGCCTTCCAGACCCTTGAAGTGAACTGGGGACCTCGATCAGACACTATATCCTCAGGCACCCCGTAGTGCCGGAAGACGTATGTAGACAAGGCCTCCGCAGTCTGTGGGGCCGTAGGGAGACCGGGTAGAGGGAGGATACGGCAGGACTTAGAGAAACGATCCACAACAACCAGGATAGTGGTATTTCCCTGTGAAGGAAGAAGATCAGTCAGGAAATCCACTGGCAGGTGCGACCATGGCTGTTGTGGAACGGGTAAGGGTTGTAACTTACCTCTGCGCAGGTGTCTAGGAGCCTTGCACTGGGCGCACACCGAGCAGGTAACATAAGCCCTCACGTCCTTAGCTAAAGTGGGCCACCAGTACTTCTCACTAAGACAGCACACCGTCTGACCGATACCAGGATGACCAGAGGAGGGTGACGTATGGGCCCAATAGATTAGCCGGTCGCAGACAGCAGACGGAACGTATAGATGCTCAGCCGGACATTGAAGGGGAGCGGGCTCTGTACGCAACGCCTGCTCAATGTCGGCGTCCAACTCCCACACTACCGGTGCCACCAGGCAAGAGGTCGGGAGTATGGGAGTGGGATCCATGGGCCGCTCCTCTGTATCATACAGCCGGGACAATGCGTCTGCCTTAGCATTCTGAGAGCCTGGTCTGTATGAAAGGGTAAATACAAAACGGGTGAAAAACATGGCCCACCTTGCCTGGCGAGGGTTCAGTCTCCTCGCCGCCCGGATGTACTCCAGATTACGGTGGTCAGTCCAGATCAGAAAAGGGTGTTTAGCCCCCTCAAGCCAATGTCTCCACGCCTTCAAGGCCTTGACGACAGCTCCCGGTACCCCACATCATAGTTTCGCTCCGCCGGGCTGAGTTTCTTCGAGAAGAAGGCACAGGGGCGGAGCTTCGGTGGCGTACCCGAGGGCTGAGAGAGCACCGCTCCTATCCCAGCCTCGGACACGTCCACCTCCACTATGAACGCCAAAGAGGGATCCGGATGGGCCAGCACGGGATCCGAGGTAAACAGAGCCCTCAGGTGACTAAAAGCCCTGTCCGCCTCAGCTGACCACTGCAAGTGCACCGGGCCACCCTTCAGCAGTGAGGTAATGGGAGCTGCCACCTGACCAAAACCCCAGATAAATCTCCGGTAGTAGTTGTCAAACCCTAAGATCCGCTGCACCTCCTTTACCGTGGTGGGAGTCAGCCAATTACGCACGGTTGCAATGCGGTCACTCTCCATCTCCACCCCTGACGTGGAAATGCGATACCCTAAGAAGGAGACGGACTGTTGGAAGAACAGGCATTTCTCAGCCTTGACATACAGGTCATGCTCCAACAGGCGACCAAGCACTCTGCGCACACATGCTCAGCGCGTGTAGCGGAGTATATCAAAATGTCCTCAATATACACCACTACACCCTGCCCGTGCAGGTCCCTGAAAATCTTGTCTACAAAGGCATGGAAGACTGAGGGCGCATTCATCAACCCGTACGGCATGACGAGGTACTCATAGTGCCCAGAGGTGGTACTGAAAGTTGTTTTCCACTCGTCTCCCTCTCGGATACACACCAGGTTGTAAGCGCTCCTGAGATCTAGTTTGGTGAAGAAGCGCGCCCCGTGCATTGACTCTATCACTGTAACTATGAGCAGTAGCGGGTGACTATACCTCACTGTGATCTGATTCAGACCCCGATAGTCAATACACGGGCGCAGACCCCCATTCTTCTTAAAAACAAAATAAACTTGAGGAGGCGGGTGAAGTGGAGGACCGAATGTACCCCTGACGCAGGGATTCTGAGACATATGTTTCCATAGCCTCCGTCTCCACCTGTGAGAGGGGATACACGTGACTCTTGGGAAGTGCAGCATCTACCAGGAGGTCTATCGCACAATCGCCCCGTCGATGTGGTAATTGATTCGCCTTTTTTTTATAGAAAATGCGAGAGCCAAATCGGCCTATTCAGGAGGAATGCGCACGGTGGAGACCTGGTCTGGACTCTCCACCGTTGTAGCACCAACGGAAACCCCTAAACACCTACCTGAGCACTCTCGCGACCACCCCGTGAGAGCCCTCTGTGGCCAAGAAACAGTGGGGTTATGAAAAGCTAATCAGGGTAGGCCCAGCACCACGGGAAACACAGGAGAGTCAATGAGAAAGAGACTAATTCTCTCCGTATGACCCCCCTGCGTCACCATACCCAACGGCGCGGTGACCTCCCTAATTATCCCTGACCCTAATGCTCGACTATCTAAGGCGTGAACGGGGAAGGGCACATCCACGGGAAAAATGGGGGTCCCTAAACTATGAGCTAACGCTCTATCAATGAAATTCCCAGCCACGCCTCAATCTACGAGCGCCTTATGCTGGGAATACGGAGAAAACTCAGGAAAAGTGACAGACACAAACATATGTGCAACAGAGGGCTCTGGGAGAGAATGGTGCCGGCTCACCTGGGGTGAGGCCAGAGCGCCCTGCCTGCTGCCTCAATTCCCAGAGGAACCAACCCAGCACCGACCGAACCCCCTTCGGTCTCCCTGCGCACCGCCCCTCCCAGCTCCATAGGTATCGGAGAGGGGGTGCGGGAGGATGGAACCACCAGACCCTGATCTGGACGTCCACGAGTAGCCAGCAGGTTGTCCAGCTGGATAGACAGGTTCACCAGCTGGTCGAACGTGAGGTTGGTGTCTCTGCAGGTCAGCTCCCGACGGACGTCCTCGCGCAGACTGCAACGATAATGGTCGATCAGGGCCCTGTCGCTCCATCCTGCGCCGGTAGCCAGGGTCTTAAACTCCAGGGCGAACTCCTGGGCACTCCTCGTCTCCTGCCTCAGATGGTAGAGGCGCTCACCCGCCGCTCTACCCTCGGGCGGGTGGTCGAAGACTGCCTGGAAACGGCGGGTGAACTCCTCAAACTTGTCCAACGACGCATCTCCCTCTCTCCATACGGCGTTGGCCCACTACAGGGCTTTCCCGGTGAGGCACGAGACGAGGGCGGACACCCTCTCACGATCCGATGGAGCCGGGTGGACGGTGGCCAGATAAAGTTTTAATTGCAGTAAAGACCCCTGGCAGTTCGAAGCCCTCGTCCTGGGGCAAGGAGAGACAGATCCCACTGGGTTCAGGCGGGAAAGGGGCACTCAAGAGAGACCCCGGTTGTGCTGGTGGAGGCGCTGGAAGAACTCCCTGTCTCTCCCAGCGGTCCATCGTCTGGACAACGCGATCCATAGCAATGCCAAGATGGTGAAGCATAACTGCATGCTCCTGGATGCGCTCCTCCACCTCAATGGCTGGGGTACCCTCTCCTGCTGATTCCATAGTAAGGTCAGAGATTCTGTAATGTGGTGCGTGCTGGTGGCAGGGAAGTCAGGCGCAGGAGAATGAACTTGGTAAAAACATAGCTGTTTAATAAACATCAAAACCTCCGAAAACCAAAGTATACAAAATAACAAATAGAGGGTGCAAAACCCGTCGCACACCAGAATAAACAATAAACACCTACACACAGCAAACGATCTCCGACAAGGACATGAGGGGAAACAGAGGGTTAAAAACACAACATGTAATTGATGGGATTGGAACTAGGTGTGTATGAAGCCAAGACAAAACCAATGGAAAATGAAAAATGGATCAATGATGGCTAGAAGCCGAACACCGTCCGAACAAGGAGAGGGACCAACTTCGGCGGAAGTCGTGACATGTACTCTGGGCGAACAAGAAAGTTCAAATATATAAGTCAACTTGAGTGCATATCCATAATCACAGTAAACTTATAATGATAGAAAAAAATAAGAAAAAAATAAATACATGTATAATAATATAATAAACAAAACTATGACTGAATGTGCCTCGATGAAGAATCCCTTCCCCAATAGGTCCCTTCGTCCTCAATAGGACACCCCCAGCACCTCCACCCTCCCCATCAACCTCCCCCCACCCATCAATCACAAAACACAATAATGATAATAATAATAATAGAAAAGAAAATATATACCAAGATATATATACACATACATGTACAGTAGATATACATAAACATATTCACAGGACACTCAACTTATCTCTTATCTCTGTCACCTACATCAGATATGCAGGTAACATTTCCACCTGGATGACAGCACATAATCAGCAAGACGGAGATGCTCTTCATCCGAGAGAATGCCTGCCCATTCTCAGATGTTAGATAATCCCAGATGATCACGTCATTTACATTCCAGCCCTTGTCAACTCCAGATTTGACTACTTCAACTCACACCCTGCTGGAATCCCTGCATTCTCAGATTCCCCTGTTATTAATCTCTATATTGTAATCAATAGTGTTTCAAAATGCTGTACTTGTATTAACATATATGTTCAGATCATTCCTGAGAGAGAAGGGGTGTAATATCTCCAGATGGGCGTGTGGTATCCTTCCACACCCATGCCAACAAGATGTTACTTCTTGTGGGGTCTTTGCCTTGAAAGTAAGTATGAGAGTATAAGTAATATACAATTAACCTACTGAAAGTATACTGACTAAAAGGCTAAACAGAACTGTCAAATTATATTACAGCTGCGTCGTTGTATACTTGCGAATTAGAATCTTAAGTGTAACATAATTTTGTTGGGGAAAACTGAAATTGCCATCAATTTTTTCCCCCAGTTTGCTGAATGTGTTCTGAAGGAGGAGTCCATTTTCTTTTCAAATACGGACAAAGTTATCATCATGAGAGAAGAAATAGCAGTCACTCTCCTCCAAAACACTGGTATGTTCAATTTCTAATTTAATATAATTATAGATAAAAAAAAAACATTTATATGGATCTTTCAAGTCAGGATAGGCAACGGAAAGAAATTAATAATGAATGTATGTGTGTTATATTAAACATAGACGGAGTAAAATGTAGGCAAGCAATAAACATTTCAGAACAACTACTAGTCGAATAAGACATGGGAGAGATGACGAATTTTGGCAAAGACATTTATTTATAGACTATTACACTTGAAACAAATAGCCAAACGGAAAATTGCAGATATTACTAATACCTCCCCCACGATCAAACCAACATACAAATAAAATGAAACGCAGCCTAACACGGAACGCAAACCGGCTGTGCGCGTGCGCCATCGTGCATAAATGTATTTTGTCCCCCCACACCAAACGCGATCACAACACGCAGGTTAAAATATCAAAACAATCTCTGAACCAATTATATTAATTTGGGGACAGGTCAAAAACATTAAACATTTATGGAAATTTAGCTAGTTAGCCTGCACTTGCTAGCTAATGTGTCCTATTTAGCTAGCTTGCTGTTGCTAGCTAATTTGTTCTGGGATATAAACATTGAGTTGTTATTTTACCTGAAATGCACAAGGTCCTCTACTCTGCCAATTAATCCACACACATCCAAATCGTTTCTAGTCATCTCTCTTCTTTCCAGGCTTTTTCTTCTCTTGACTTTATATTGCAATTGGCAACTTTCCTAAATTAGGTGCATTACCTCCACTGACCTCGTTCGTCTTTCAGTCACCCAAGTGGGTATAACCAATGAGGAGATGGCATGTGGGTACCTGCTTCTATAAACCAATGAGGAGATGGGAGAGGCAGGACTTGCACCGGCGATCTGCGTCAGAAATATAACTGATTTCTATTGTAGCCCTTGGCAACGCAGACGCTCGTTGGCCGTGCAAGCAGTGTGGGTGCAATAATTGAATAACATAGATTTCTACATTTATTTTGCAATGCGAGCGGTGTGGTCAGCCTGTAACGTGATCAGAAATCTCAACAAGCAAGTAAGACGTAACAATGAAGATTTGAGTGCGTACGCGTTCACGCGAAGGGGAGAATTCTAGCAGGGGGAGCTTTTCGGCACAACACCGTGTTGACATGCTAACTAGTGATAAAGCTATCTGTTCTTGTTAGCTAGGAACATATCTATTTGTTGTAACTAGCTAGCTACTTTACTAAAGTTGCGGAGTTCTGCTACTTTTCGAGAACTGAATTGTTACATAACAAATAAATACAAAATACTTTACTTGATAGCAGTTTGTCGGACGTAGATCGCTCTCGCGATGTCACCAGCTGTCTAATGCCTTAGATACGGATAACGTGATTGGCAGACGTGACCAGCAGAGACAGTACCATGGATAGTATACAAGTTTTGATTGGTTTACAGTTTAGTACACTGCGGCGTGTGCCTGTCCGGCTAATGAACACAAAAGTTCGTATTTTAATAACATGTGCAAGAATTGACGTTGCCAAGAAACGGAAATGTGCTCAGAATAAATAAATATGCATATGTAAAAAATAAAATAAAAATAGCTCCTCCCTCGACAGATTTGGAAAACTAAAACAGCTTGCTATGGCCCATCATAGAGGGCTCTCCTACTCTAAATGAAATGTTGCAGATGTGCAAGGCAGGGTTTTCCTAGTTATGCAGTTGGTGAAATTAATTTGAAATCATGCATTCAATCAAATTGATAATCAATATATGACAATAAAATTCTAATATTTACATGATCATATCATAATACAGATTTTTTTTTTTTGTACCTTTATTTAACCAGGTAGGCTAGTTGAGAACAAGTTCTCATTTGCAACTGCGACCTGGCCAAGATAAAGCATAGCAATTTGACACATACAACAACACAGAGTTACACATGGAATAAACAAAACATACAGTCAATAATACAGTAGAAAAATAAGTCTATACAATGTGAGCAAATGAGGTGAGATAAGGGAGGTAAAGGCAAAAAAAGGCCATGTTGGCGAGGTAAATACAATATAGCAAGTAAAACACTGGAATGGTAGATTTGCAGTGGAAGAATGTGCAAAGTAGAAATAGAAATAATGGGGTGCAAAGGAGCAAAATAAATACAGTAGGGGAAGAGGTAGTTGTTTGGGCTAAATTATAGATGGGCTATGTACAGGTGCAGTAATCTGTGAGCTGCTCTGACAGCTGGTGCTTAAAGCTAGTGAGGGAGATAAGTGTTTCCAGCTTCAGAGATTTTTGCAGTTCGTTCCAGTCATTAGCAGCAGAGAACTGGAAGGAAAGACGACCAAAGGAGGAATTGGCTTTGGGGGTGACCAGTGGAATATACCTGCTGGAGCGCGTGCTACGAGTGGGTGCTGCTATGGTGACCAGTGAGCTGAGATAAGGCGGGGCTTTACCTAGCAGAGACTTGTAGATAACCTGTAGCCAGTGGGTTTGGCGACGAGTATGAAGCGAGGGCCAACCAACGAGAGCGTACAGGTTGGAATGGTGGGTAGTATATGGGGCTTTGGTGACAAAAGGGCACTGTGATAGACTGCATCCAGTTTGTTGAGTAGAGTGTTGGACGCTATTTTATAGATGACATCACCGAAGTCGAGGATCGGTAGGATGGTCAGTTTTACGATGGTATGTTTGGCAGCATGAGTGAAGGATGCTTTGTTGCGATATAGGAAGCCGATTCTAGATTTAATTTTGGATTGGAGATGCTTAATGTGAGTCTGGAAGGAGAGTTTACAGTCTAACCAGACACCTAGGTATTTGTAGTTGTCCACGTATTCTAAGTCCGAGCCGTCCAGAGTAGTGATGCTGGACGGGCGAGCAGCTGCGGACAGTGATCGGTTGATGCATTTAGTTTTACTTGCGTTTAAGAGCAGTTGGAGGCCACGGAAGGAGAGTTGTATGGCATTGAAGCTCGTCTGCAGCTTAGTTAACACAGTGTCCAAAGAGGGGTCTGAAGTATACAGAATGGTGTCGTCTGCGTAGAGGTGTATCAGAGTATCACCAGCAGCAAGAGCAACATCATTGATGTATACAGAGAAGAGAGTCGGCCCGAGGGTTGAACCCTGCACCCTCATAGAGACTGCCAGAGGTCCGGACAACAGGCCCTCCGATTTGACACATTGAACTCTATCAGAGAAGTAGTTGGTAAACCAGGTGAGGCAATCATTTGAGAAACCAAGGCTGTCGAGTCTGCCAATAAGAATGTGGTGATTGACAGAGTCGAAAGCCATGGCCAGGTCGATGAATACGGCTGCGCAGTAATGTCTCTTATCGATGGCGGTTATGATGTCGTTTAGGACCTTGAGCGTGGCTGAGGTGCACCCATGACCAGCTCTGAAACCAGATTGCATAGCGGAGAAGGTACGGTGGGATTCGAAATGGTCGGTAATCTGTTTGTTAACTTGCCTTTCGAAGACCTTAGAAAGACAGGGTACGATAGATATAGGTCTGTAGCCGTTTAGGTCTAGAGTGTCACCACCTTTGAAGAGGGGGATGACCGCGGAAGCTTTCAAATCTTTGGGAATCTCAGACGATACGAAAGAGAGGTTGAACAGGCTAGTAATAGGGGTTGCAACAATGGCGGCAGATAATTTTAGAAAGAGAGGGTCCAGATTGTCTAGCCCGGCTGATTTGTAGGGGTCCAGATTTTGCAGCTCTTTCAGAACATCAGCTATCTGGATTTGGGTGAAGGAGAAATGGTGGTGGCTTTGGCGGGTTGCTGTGGAGGGCGCACGGCAGTTGACCGGGGTAGGGGTAGCCAGGTGGAAAGCATGGCCAGCCGTAGAGAAATGCTTATTGAAATTCTCAATTATTGTGGATTTATCGGTGGTGACAGTGTTTCCTAGCCTCAGAGCAGTGGGCAGCTGGGAGGAGGTGCTCTTATTCTCCATGGACTTTACAGTGTCCCAGAACTTTTTTTAAATTAGTACTACAGGATGCAAATTTCTGTTTGAAAAAGCTAGCCTTAGCTTTCCTAACTGCCTGTGTATATTTGTTCCTAACTTCCCTGAAAAGTTGCATATCACGGGGGCTATTCGATGCTAGTGCAGAACGCCACAGGATGTTTTTGTGCTGGTCAAGGGTAGACAGGTCTGGAGTGAACCAAGACTATATTTATTCCTAGTTCTACATTTTTTGAATGGGGCATGCTTATTTAAGATGGTGAGGAAGGAACTTTTAAAGAATAGCCAGGCATCATCTACTGACGGGATGAGGTCAATGTCATTCCAGGATACCCCGGCCAGGTCGATTAGAAAGGCCTGCTCGCAGAAGTGATTTAGGGAGCGTTTGACAGTGATGAGGGGTGGTCGTTTGGTCACAGACTCATTACAGATGCAGGCAATGAGGCAGTGATCGCTGAGATCTTGATTGAAAACAGCAGAGGTGTATTTGGAGGGCGAGTTAGTTTGGATGACATCTATGAGGGTGCCTGTGTTTACGGATTTGGAGTTGTACCTGGTAGGTTCATTGATCATTTGTGTGAGATTGAGGGCATCAAGCTTAGATTGTAGGATGGCCGGGGTGTTAAGCATGCCCCAGTTTAGGTCACCTAGTAGCACAAGCTCAGAAGATAGATCAATTCACATATGGTATTGAGGGCACAGGGAGGTCTATAGCAAGCGGCAACAGTGAGAGACTTGTTTCTGGAAAGGTGAATTTTTAGAAGTAGAAGCTCAAATTGTTTGGGTACAGACTTGGATAGTAATAAAGAACTCTGCAGGCTATCTTTGCAGTAGATTGCAACACCGCCCCCTTTGGCAGTTCTATCTTGGCAGAAAATGTTATAGTTAGTGATGGCGATCTCAGGGTTTTTGGTGGTTTTCCTAAGCCAGGATTCAGACACAGCTAAGACATCCGGGTTGGCAGAGTGTGCTAAAGCAGTGAGTAAAACAAACTTAGGGAGTAGGCTTCTAATGTTAACATGCATGAAACCAAGGCTTTTACGGTTACAGAAGTCAACAAATGAGAGCACCCGTGGAGTGGGAGTGGGGCTAGGCACTGCAGGACCTGGATTAACCTCTACATCACCAGAGGAACAGAGGAGAAGTAGGATAAGGGTAAGGCTAAATGCTATACGAACTGGCCGTCTAGCACGTTCGGAACAGAGTAAAAGGAGCAGGTTTCTGGGCTCGAGAACATAGATTCAAGGCATAGTGTACAGATAAGGGTAAGGTAGGATGTGAGTACATTGGAGGTAAACCTAGGCATTGAGAAATGATGAGAGAGATATAGTCTCTAGAAACGATTAAACCAGGTGATGTCATCACATATGTAGGAGGTGGAACAACATGGTTGGTTAAGGCATATTGAGAAGGGCTAGAGGCTCTACAGTGAAATAAGACAGTAATCACTAACCAGGACAATAATGGACGAGGCATATTGATATTATAGAGAGGCATGCGTAGCCAAGTGAACATATGGATCCAGGGAGTGGTTGGGCTGACTGGGTACACGGCGATTCAGACAGTTAGCAGGCCGATGCTAACAAGCTAACAGTTAGTAGGCCGGGGCTAAACAAGCTAGCAGTTAGCAAACCGGGGCAGGCAAGCTAGCAGTTAGCAGACCGGGGCAGGCAAGCTAGCAGTTAGCAGACCGGGGCAGGCAAGCTAGCAGTTAGCCGCCAGGGGCTAGGAGTTAGCAGACCGGGGCTAGCAAGTTAGCCTTTGGGGGACGTCGCGATGGGGGTAAGTCTGTTTTTGCCTCATTGTGCGCTGACGTCGATAGACCAGTCGTGGAATTAGTAGGTTTCCAGGTAGCTCTAGGTAGCTAGCAGGCCAGCAGAATGGGCCTTCAGCGGGCGTAGCGCCTGAGGGGCCTGTTGGAGTCCTCGGGCAGATTATGTCGGTATTCCAGTCGTAGAGGATCGGCGGGGTTCCGTGCCCCGTACCGGCAGTAGAAGGGGTCCGGATATTGTAGCCCAGGAGTGGGCTTCGGTGGTAGCACAGGAGCCCTGGCCGGGCTAGCTTCAGGCTAACTGGTGCTTGCTCCGGGATGGAAACGCTAGCCAGGAGTGGTCACCCGGGATTGCGGTTAGCCAGTTGCGAAGATCCAGATGAAAATGTTCAGAGTTTGCGGTAGGAATCCGGGGATATGGAGAGAATTAGGTCCGTTATGCTCTGGTTTGAGTCACGTTGTTTCTTACTGGCGAGAGCTTTCCGAGCTAAAGGTTAGCTGATGACCGCTAGGAATGGTTTGCTAACTGATAGCTGGTAGGTAGCTGGCTAGCATCAGTTGAGGGATTCCAGATCCGAAGTAAATATAAATACTTTAGAAAAAAGCAGATCCATGGCACATTGGGTGAGGCGGGTTGCAGGTGAATATTTAGAAGTTGAGGTTTAAGAAAATATTTTAAAAAGATAAGCGAAGAAAAAGATGTAAAAAGATATTTACAAGGGACACGACAGGACAAAGATGTCTGACTGCTACGCCATCTTGGATATGATTGATCAACTGTATCCAAATATCCTAATTATTGAACATGATTGGTCAATTGTATTTCTAATAAGAAATTAGCTACTGCAACATGTTTAAAACTGAAAGTCATAATAGTCGTAGTGGATGTGTGTACACTCTGTAGGCCAAAAAGGAGTTATTCATGATTATTTAATCACGTCTTTATTAATTAAATTAAGATTTGCTGAGATTTGCTTTCTTCAAGCCATTTTTCAGTAACACAAAATAAGAAATGACACACAAAAAAACTTGGCAGCATTTTGTCTTTTAAGACATTGCAAGAGATGAAACAACAATAAAAAGAAACAGACACTGGTTTTTGAATGTTCGCTTTAGTTGTACTGTAACATGTAGTAGATCAAAATTAAAAAGATTTAATATATGTATATATTTATATATTTATATTGATATAGTAAAAAAAAATTAAGCAGAAATGTCTGTCTCATTAATTCACAATAATCCTCTTAAAGTATTCACACGCAATAGCTTGATATATTTGAATATATATGTACACATAATAAATAAATGATATTTACATCCAAGTACACTGACTTTCTGTCTCTACCAAGAACACAGCAGGACACAACAGAAGTACATAGCAGCAAATGTTGCCCCAAAACAGAGGGTATGTGGGCCTCCATCCCTCTATACTTACACCATCCTCATATAAACCAGTCCTCTAACATTCATTCTTTCTTTAAGTCCTCACTCCTTTCACTCCTCACTTCACAAAGGCATTCTCTAAATTGCCCAGACCCATTAAAAAATATATGTCAACATATACTGTACACACTATAATGTTTAGAATAGTTTCATATATTGTAAAATGTCCCATACAGCCAAATATAATCTAGATATCTATAAAGGTAGTATATATTGACATATACATAGTTTTTTCAAATAATGGTGGGTCCTGTTCAAACAAGTACACCACATAAAACCCCATTGTCTCAAAGAATAATTCCTAAAATGCATTACTCTTCCTATAAAGTCTGAATCTCACCATGAGTATCTAACACCAAGTCTGCTGGCTCAGCTACAACCTGCTTGCTAGTGATCTTAAATAGACACTTTGCTCAGATAAGCAGCTTCATTGACCAACCTTGCCATGCAAAACAAACTCGCCCATTACCTAATCACTAACATGTCCTTTTCTGTCACTTTAAGAAATATCAATAGAGACCAAAAGCATCTAGAACGTCAACAAATTACAAACTGCTTTTGGCTGTCGCCTACATAGTTTCGAAACGAAGAAAAATGCAAAAAAAAAAGAAAAAAAAGAGGTCATCCTGGGATTGATCAAGCCATTTTGTGTCAGTTGTCGCCACATGGTGGCCATCCTCAGTCACTGCAGCTACTGACAGCACAGAGAAACATACATGTACAGCATCACTGGAGAGGTAGGAAACAAAGGCTTTTAAACCCAGCAATGTGCCGTTAATCATTCACAGCTGCAGTTCCATCAAATATTTGGAGATCTCCGATTGTTTTATACAACTGATCCTGTCATGCAATCCTGCCCCTTAGGGTTCTGAAGCCTCATTTCCATATCTCAACCAAGCACGCCTCTCACCAGTCCCCCCCTTACCATGATACAATGCAATACACTCCTGAAAAACACATCTCACATCCCTTAAAAACGGCTTCTGTATCCTAACCTTTTGGTTGTTTCCTTAGTGATTTGTGTGGTGGTGTGTTCTTATAGCACACATAAAGCCACAGGGGGAGGCTGTGTGGATGGATCTCCCCGTTTACCTGAATCATAGCTGTCTTTACCTCGTTCCTAATGTTAACAGATTATTCTAATCTGTGTACATGACCAATAAACTTTGATTGGATTTTGATTTAACCATGTGAATTAAGCAGAAGAACTGGCCTTGGACCAGTTGCACATGGCATACCATAACCACACATGCCCAACAGTCATGCCTCAAATCTGACACAACAGTAGTGTTCAATGTTGTCCGTCAAGCCCCTTTTTGTATATAGGTTGGTAAAACTGTGTTTTATTCAAACTCTGTCATACATCAGTTATTATGATGTCCTAGACTAAATATGCAGGATAATTCCCTTGTCTATACTTTTACATTATTTGTTATCTGTAGAAGTATTGGGCTTAAATTAAATAGATTCTACAGGTTTTGTATTTCAAATCCTTTCACCCACACACTGTCTTGCTCTTTATGATATATAAATATCATGCTAACGACAATGTAACAATAGCTTTTCCAGTAGTGTGTTACTCTTGACTCCAATCTTCACCCCAACCTAAATGTTAATTTGATTGCCTCATATTGTGGACAGCAGATCAATAGATCTAAAAACCTGTATACAAGTGGGCTTGAAGAGCGGCTTTGAATACCACAGTCTAAACTGTTATTTTTCTCCCCCTTTCCCATTGGTCCTCCATGCCTCTGTCCACCATTCATAGTGCAGTGTGTCCTAGGACCGCCCCGGGGTAGCAGTGAGTAGTATAACCATTTAGGACTGTACCAAATGAATGCTATTGATACAGGTGCTATGTGGTATGGTTTAATTATTGTAAACGTTTGTATAAGCTGAATTTAAATGATCGGCAGTGTTCTGGAGGGCCATATATCTACAGCAAATAGAATCTAGATCTCTGTGGACTCTATCCTCTCCAGACGGGTGGGCACCGGCCAGGGGGGGGCCAGCTGGTGGAGGGCGGGGGGGAGATTCTTGTCCTCGGCGAGGGGAGGTGGGGAGAGAGAGAGGGAGGGTAGGGGGGTGACGGGGGCAGGCAGGGGGATGGGGGCCAGGGACTGTCGGGGTGGTGAGGTGGGCGAGGGGGTGGTGTTGGTGGAGGTGAGCTTGGAGCCCAGCTGGCCCACGCGGAGCTCCAGGGCCTGGTTCTTCTGCAGGGTCTCCACATAGCTGAGCTGCAGCTGGGCCTGGTACTTGAGCACACGCTCCTTCTCGTCCATCCACACGTGGCGCTCCTTCTTGAAAGTGAGGGCCTGCCGCTCGCGCTGCTGCCGCTCGAGACGCAGCTCGCCTTGGAGGCGCTCCAACTGCCGACGCAGATCCCCCGCTTCCTCCCACTGCTGGTGGGCCTCCTGGCGCTGCTGGTGGATTTCCTGCCGCAATTGAGCCTCTTGAAGCTGGTGGGCCTCCTGGCGCTGGTGGGCCTCCTGGCGCTGGTGGGCCTCCTGGCGCTGAACTTTAGCTTCATCGCTCTGCAAACTCAGTATGGCATCTGGGGGAGGTACAGGGGGTGGAGGCAGGGCTGGGTAGGAGAAGGCAGAGCCCTCAGGTGGGCTGTGTGGGGAGGAAAGCCCCCCTCTGGTCCTGGATGCTTCCCTGCTTCCTCCGCCACCCCTAGCCTCAATAGCCCTATCCCTCGCACTGATCTCACCTAGAGCCCGCTTCAGCCCCACCACCTCAGCCTCAAACATGCCCAGCTTGTCCCTCAGCAGAGAGACCTGGAGAGACACAGGGAGGGGAGCAGGAGGGTCAATCAGTAGTTAAAGGAAGAGAAAGTGAGGGTTAATTCACTTGAAGTCCTCACAAGGATAGTATAATAAGGAACATTCTGAGAAGTGGGGACATTTTGCCGGTCCCCACAATGGAAAAGGCTATTTTAGGCTTAGGGGTTAGGTTTATGGTTACAGTTAGGAGTTCGATTTTGAGGCTAAGGAAAAATGGGAATCAATTACTTGGTCCCCAACACACTTTTTTTTGTTTGCGTGTGTGTGTGTGTATATGCGTGTGTGCAAAGTATTATTTGTATCTTTCAAAGTGTATGCAAATGCCTGTATCTGTATGCATGTGACTGACCCAAGAGCGCAAAACGCGTGGTGCACAGAGCAGAACAACTCTACAAATTGTAGCTAGTGTTTCAGGTCTGTCTACCTCGGTCAGCGTCCTCTGCAGCTCCCCTTCGCAGCGCTCCAGCTCCAGGCTCTTGGTGCTGTAAGAGTCCTTGAGGCCCAGCATGGCCTCCTCCCGGTCCCTCAGCTGGGCATTGACCTCCTTCAGCTGGCCCCGCAGGGCCACCATCTCCCCCGCCCGCTGGGTCACCTCCGCCTGGCTCTCCCTCAGCTGCTGCTTCAGCAGGGAGATCTCCCCCGCCTTCTGACACACCTTGAGGGGAGGACGGGGAGGGGGGATGAAAGGTATGAAGATGGTGGAAATAGAGATCAACAAGCATTTCTCTGTCTAATGGATATGCATGTACAGTATAGGACAGCTATTGCATATTTGATCATTGGTTTTAGAAAGTACTGCCCTTTTGTCCTTTTTTGGCATGGACATCTAGTAGATGTTATGCTGGGCCCTCACTCATCTCCCTCGTATCCCACACCCAGCCACACACACCACCCCCTTAACCCCAGGTAGTCCCACCCCCCTATCTCACCTCCCACTTGGTCTCCTCCAGGCGGGGCAGAATGTCAGCCTGCTCCTTCCTGTAGTCCAGGCACTTCCTCTCCAGCTCCTCCTTCTGGGCCAGCAGTGCAGCCATCTCCTCCTGTAGGCGCCGCTTATCCAGCGACAGACGGCTGATCTGGGCCTGCAAGGCACTCTGGGAGCGCTGGGCGCGACGCGTCACCTGGGTAGAAATACTTTTAGTAGAATGGACATTCCCCATTCAAATCAACATTCGGCAGTGGGTATACCGGTGGCAACCATATTGAGTGTACCATTTGGAATAAAATTAGAGAGCAGTGATTAAATAATCTCTTTGCACAGAACTTTACTCTGCATCTCTAAACTGCTCCTTTAAGCTCATTATTTGCCTTTTCTCTGTGTTTTTCCATGCAGCCATGGCTAATGCTATTGTGCTATATGATATTGGGTATAGCCTACCACCCCACAATCTGTGAACTGAGGAGCCATTCTATACTTGTAATATACAGTATATTCTGCAATTCTAATATCTATCTATTGTAGTTGTGTGGTCACCTGCTGCAGGCGTGAGGCATAGTTCTGCCGCAGCTCGTCCATCTGGCGCTCCCACACGCGCTGCTTCTCCTCAAACACCTGGACGATGGCCGCCTCGCTCTGGTCCAGGTTACGGCGCATGTGGAGAACCTTGCGGAGGGGAGGAGGAAGGGAACTCGGGTGTAATTAACGTGTATTGTGAGCTGCTCATATTTCCATCCACTGCAGGAGGTGTTGATGGTTATTTCACAAAATGGCTGACATCCATTACCAAGGTAAGTGAATGAGGACCAGTTACTGCCCCACTAGTCTTTCATATTTCTTTGTACTTCTCATATGCAATGTCAATGAATGTTGAATATCAATTGATAGCATTTTAGGTGTTCCACTATGTCTCCTTGTATTGCATTGTATGAGGGTAACACACTTCACCCACAAACTGCCACCAATGTGTACCACTCCAATATCACATATTGCTACTTCCAAAACCCTCAGTACTTGAATACCTTGCACTACTATTTCAGACCCAAGGCCTAACGTATCTTACCTACTTGACCATCAGCTAATAAGAATACAGTTGTCCACTCAGAGAGTTTCAGGCACACCCAATGGTTTTAACGGTTTATTCTTAAGCCATAGACAGTATTATGTACACAGTAAAATCACTGGTACAGTTACCCATGCCTTTATACAGGTCATGCAAACTCCTCAAATAACAGATGTTTGTGATTACACTCCTCTCCATATGTACTTGGACAGTGACTCTAAAATTGTACATTTGGCTCTATACTACTCCAGTATTTTAGATTTGAGATCAAATGTTTTATATGAGGCGACAGTACAGAATGTCACCTTTTATTCAAGGGCATTTACATACATTTTACAGTTTAGAAATGAAAGCACTTGTATCTAGTACCCCCCATTTGAGGAAGTAATTTGGAAAGTATTTGGACAAATTAACTTGAAGTGTATTAAGGTAGTCAAAAGTTTAGTATTTTATCCCATATTCGTAGCACGCAATGACTACATCAAGCTCGTGACTCGTTGGATACATTTGCAGTTTGTTTTAGTTGTGTTATATTTTGCTCAATTGGAACAGAATGGTGACTTGAGTAATTTTCTTTCTAAGTGAAAGATGTTTTCTGAACACTTCTAATTAATCCTGATAATGCCATCATTACAGAGGCTACAACAAAACATGCTACCTCTCAACATTGTGCGATGCCAGCATAGCCCAAAAATATGTTTGGTGTCTCAGATTGTTCTGGCAATTCTCACATACAGCTGTAATTTCTGCCAAATATGATTATAACATGTATTGACTCAGGGGGTTGAATACTTATCTAATCAAGATATATTATAGTGTTTTATATATTATATCATTTTTTTGCAAATGTTAGAATTGTTCTTCCACTTAGAGTATTTTGTGTAGATCGGTGACAAAAAAATTGACAATTAAATCCATTTTAATCCAACTTTGTAATTCAACAAAATGTTTGAAAAGTCCATCAATGGGTGTGAATAGTTTCTGAAGGCACTGTTTAGGTATAAAAAGAGCCGAAAATTTGCACTTTCATAAAGATTTTCTCAAAAATGGTTTGTGATACAAATGTAAAAAGCATGTTAAACATCCTTCCTCCCAATAAAGTTTTTATGTGAGAATTGCCAGAACAATCTGAGATACCAAAAATGTTTTCGGGCCATGCTGGCATGGAATAGCCCCCATTACCAATAACAGGGGAGGTTAGCATTTTTTGGCGGATATGATCTTTGAGCCTCTAGCCTCATTTTTCACGATTCATTCATGATTATCAATAATCATGTTAGCATCCACATTAATGTAGAAGTGTTCAGAAACATCTATTCTTACTCACAATCAAAGTGACTCCAAAATGACACAATACATTATTCACCATCAATTTCTTATTGGGCGAAATACAATCCCGAAACACAACCAAAACAAACTGCAAATACATGTAACGAGTTTGTGGGTCACAAGCTTGATTTAGTCATTGAGTGCAAGGAATATGGGACCAAATACTAAACTTTTGAATACTTTAATACACTTGAAGTGAATTTATCCAAATACTTATGATTTACTTAAATGGGAAGACTAGATAAATAAAGTGCATTCATTTCTAAACAGTAAAACAGAAATGTAAGAAAATACCCTCAAAAGCTGAATTCCGTACTGTCACCTCGTATGAAACATTTTATCTCAAATACAAAATGGTGGTGTATAGAGCCAAATGTGAGAGTTTTGCTTCACTCTCAAAAATACATATGGATGGGAGTGTATATAAAATAACTGTATTCACTGTGCTATAGTTGTGATAATTTGTTCCCATTTAGTATCCAGGGAGAGGGAGAGGATGGATACCCCCCAGTAGTATCCATCCTCTCCCTTTTCATCCCTCCCTCTTTCTTTCCTCATCTCCCTCGCTCTCCTCACCTCTTGCTCTCTCTCCCATAGCCGGTCCTCCAGGTCCTGGATGACGTCATCGGAGGATGGAGAGGGGCGGAGCGGCGCGGGGGCGTCACTCAGGTGGCTGAGCCTCTGATAGGACAAGGAGCTCTTCCCGGAGGAAGAGCGACCACTATCCGAGGCGCTCAGTCCGTTCTGGTATCCACTATTACCGCCGCTACCGCTAATGCCACCAGGCTTGTCCAACTTCTCCGGGGCCCCCGTGGCCCCCAGGTGGTTAATGTGGCTGGTAGAGGCACTCAGGGGCCCCAGGACAGGCGGAGGCCCGTAGCCCGAGCCAGCGTAGGTGGGCAGGCTGGTCAGAGAATTCCTCCCTGAGTCGGACAGGCTCCCCTGGCCTCCGCCCCTGCTGCCGCCCCCTCCTCCGCCTCTGGTACCTCCACCCCGGCTGCCAGGGCTGTCTGTGTCTCTGAGGGGTCCTGTTACACTGGGACCCCCACCACCTCCAGACCCTCCTCCGGCGCTGCGGCCCACTCCTACGGTTTGGGGGGGGCACACCAGATTCTGCATGGAGTGGAAGCTCTTGGGTACCACAGGCTTAAAGGCCGACGGGCGGACCAATCCTTCGTTGCTCTGGATGGGGGAGGAAGGCAAATGGTATTGGTGGTGAAATATAATGCGAGGATTGTACAACATACGTTATCTGACAATTTGGTTTACAGGGATTATGAATATGCTGCTATATGTATAATTACTTAAACAACCAGCATACTGAAGCTAAATGTGAATTTGTGATCTTAAATTCCCTGATTACAAGGGGGATTCATCTTATTTACTATAGTTTATTAATATACCAGTACACAAACTATATGTAGATATACATGTACCAGACCTTTTCAGAAATCTAATATAACGTACAGTAATAGCTAAGGCTAATGTTATTACAGTGCATGGAGGAGTTGAC
The DNA here is from genome assembly GCF_029448725.1 of Salvelinus fontinalis. Lineage (NCBI taxonomy): Eukaryota > Metazoa > Chordata > Actinopteri > Salmoniformes > Salmonidae > Salvelinus > Salvelinus fontinalis. The sequence goes on along the minus strand of NC_074685.1, from coordinate 25,337,317 downwards.
AGGAGAGGAGATCATATTTCATGTAAACAACTCCCTGTCATAAATGAACAACACTGATTTACAGCCGGTAGGTAACAAAGTACAGTACATGAATTTACGACAGTTTTTTATTGCCTGCACCATAACATACACATGCCTGTATGTACAAAACATACAACACACACTTTCAACATGAACCCTCATACTCAACCTACAGCCTGTATTTGGACACACACACACACACACACACACACACACACACACACACACACACACACACACACACACACACACACACACACACACACACACACACACACACACAGTGACCCACCTGAACCTGTTCCATCTTCCCAGAGATGGGGAGGATGTTGGGGGGGTTGTTATGGTTATCCAGCTTGGCTGCGCTGGCCGCCTCCTTGTACTGAGCCAGCTGTTGGCTACTGTTCTTATCATTGTTCAGCACGTTGTTCCCACAAATATCCAAACTCACCGCCCCTCTTGGTACCTCTCTACCCCCATCACGCCCATCCCTCTGGTCCCGCCCATCCCTCTGGTCCCGCCCATCACGCCGCCCGCCTCCATTCAGAAACACTGCATTGGCCACCTGCCTCTCACTGTTACCCGCCGCTGCCGCTCGGCTCCCATTGGGAATGCCCCTATTGCCATTGGAGACATGTCTGTTGCCGTTGTTATGGACGGGGGCCCTCTCTCTCTCTGTCCCCTCACAGAGCGGCAGAGGACGCTCACTGCCGTAGTAAGTAGAAGAGTTCTCGACGGTGGCAAAGCTGCGTTCGTTCGCCGTAGTCCCCTTAGCATGGGTCAGGGGAGGAGGTTGCTGAGAGGACCTCTCGATACTGTAACTCCTATCTTCCAAGCTCCTGCCCCTGTGGGTGGAGTTGGAGGTGGAGGAAGAAGAGGGGGGTGGTGGGGGGGCGCGAGGCAGGCTGTTCTGCTGGGTGGTGCGGGTGCCCACGCTCCGCATGGCGATCTCCTGCTGCTGTTGCTGCTGACCAGAGGTGGTGGTGGTCGAGGAGGATTCCCCGCTGGCCACACTGCCCATGCCCTGGGGGCGCCCCCCCCTCACTCAACACCCCGTGCTCCACACGCGCTATGATGGAGGGCAGGGAGGCAGCACCTGCCAACACACACTGCAGGACACACAGAGACAGGGACAGGGGAGAGAGGGGGAGAAAGGGTTCATTAGGAGTAAGGTACACACTGTAAGTAACAGAATTACTTAATAACTATAGACGACATAAGGAAGAGAGTAAAGGGGTTGACATAATGTAAAGTAAACACGCACACATTTATTTAGTGACCATACACACATGATCTATAGAGTGAGACATACTATATTGTAGGATATGACTGTTGATTCATATCTATGCACTAAGCTAAAAGTGCCATAGGCCTATATGTCAGCACTACCATTTTCTCATGCAATGTAATACTGACTGAACCCCCCCCCCCCCCCCCCCCCCCCCCCCCCACCCCGGGACATTGATACAGTGGGTGAGGTCATCCTTTCGCCCCCTTCTTACTTCTCTCCACCCGTGCTCTCCCCCCTCACCATAGCAATGAGTTCCCAATTCCCTGTTCCCTCCTCTCCTTCTGTCTCTCTGAGATAGGAGTCATACTATACACCCTGCAAAAGCTATTTAGGCGATTCAAACTCTTTTAAGAACAAGGTTACTTTGACACTAATTGAGATTTCTTGAGCATTCAAATATGATGTATAATTTTTTTAAACTAAAATAAGTACATTGAATGTATGATTAAAGTATGAATTAGAGTACTTATTTCAGTATGCTTCCCCTTATACGGTTACTCCTCATTCCACATCATATCAAAATTCACATATGCAACAATAATGAAAGCACATCTGATATAAAATGTAAAAACTGTTGATATTAAAGGGCTAACAAATAGCCTAGTCAATGCAAATGATTATCAAGTTCAATCAAATCATAAAAAATATTAACTACATTCTACATTAACAGATTGTACCTCAATTACAGATCCTGAATATACAACCATAGAAGGAAAGGTTACTCTGCTCTCTGCTCACACAACCTTCTTGTCTTGTTCCTTTCTCTCACCATCTCACACTCTACTTTGTGATTGGTTAGCAGAGCAGGTCTTTTGCACACCTGGTATATTTGCATGTTAACCCCTTGCCTTCTGACACATACACACACTCACACACACAGTTGTTCCCCCTGTGCCAATGATAATGACAAAAACCTATCTTCTTTATCAAACCTCTAATGGAAGGAAAAACATGGGAGACAATCGTCAATACTTCATTGCAAATAAGGCCATGCACAGTTTTGTGCATATAAAGACAGTACATCATGTCCGTGTATGTATCACTGAGTGCAATAAGGAACACTATCCATATTTGTATTATATCCTTGTCACTGAACCACACCCACAGGGAGCACTATCTGATTACTCACTAAAATATCTATCTCTGATTGAACATTGACCTAAAGGTAATATGTGAATTTATAGTTCATTGTACCAAGTGTAGCTTACTACTCCTATCTGAGCAAAGATGCAGTCAAACCTTGGTGTGAATTCTCTCTCTCTCCATTGTCTCTCCCCATTGTCTCTTCATGCCTGAAGCCAAGCCTGTGCACATGAAGCTACTGTGCTTCTATGTTACTTTGCTATAATAAGGTGAGTATTGACATTCCATCTCAGGTAGGACATGGGTACAGATTGGGATGTGAACAGGGGAGTACTGAATCCTTAGGATGAGGTGCTGTGTCCAAAACGGCATACGGTACGATACTGCCTCGGGCCAGCAGAGGGCCCTGTTCCAGTGTTGGCTGAGCTGTGGCACGTGCCTACACTCGCCTCACTGCCACAGTTACACACTCCTAGGCATTACATCATCGGCTCCATGCTTCAAATAGAGAGCGCGCACACACAGGCAGGCACTCTCTCTGGTGCGCGCTCCCCCATCATTCTCACACATACACACCCCCTCTCATTAAGGGAGTCTTCTCAATCTAATCTCCTGTGTTGACATGCAGTATGAGATCATTCCTAGATTAATAGGTGTAGTCTACACACCAGTAATACATTTTCTCCCCATATTTTCACTACATTGTCCATATATAGACCCGTATATACACCTCAAATGCAAACAAACTGCCCCCCAAACGGTGACCGCTGCGATCCCACTACACACACTTCATTCAAGGCCTCAAATAGGCCAGGCGTAGAAGTCCCGCAGAGCAGTCACATTGGGTACAGAGGTAACCACTGCACTGTAGAGAATATTAAATAATATTTTATCATTTTATCTGATAAAATTATCAGAGCTCCCTTGCCATTACCAGCATATTAAAACTGACATGCTAGCTCACATTTCTAGTCCATACATATCCTCATAATAAGCTTTATATCATGTCAATAATACAGTATTTGCTACATATATGTGTGGTAGTGATGTAGGTCTACAAATCAGCCTATTGCACGTCCATGCAATCTTTTCCTTTTAAGTACCAAGGTTGGTCTAAATTCTACTGTAGGCCATTTGCTCTTGGTCTGTCCATTTAAACTCCATGTATTCAAAATCATCTCCATTATTTTTGCAGCCGCTACAACAACCTCCTCATCACTACAGTGACGTGCATAGGCTGTCAGCTGACGCGGCAATGCTAGAGCACAATGGTGAAATGTTACTCGCTTCTCCATACCAGTGAAAAAGACCTAACCCAGCCACTAAAGGCAATAAGAACGAGATAATTAGCATGATCTATTCGATTCGTTTTTCTTTTCATTCACGCAATAGATAATGCGTGTGTGGGTTACGCAAAGCGCTCTACTCCACTCGCAGCTCTCTCTCCGTGGGGGGAATCGGAAAGGAGCGAGCTCGAGAAAACATCAGCATCCGCTACAACCCTCGCGCACAACCCCCCGCTTGCGCCTCACCGATTCCCATCTTTACTTTCAATCCAATGAGCAATATTAAAAAACACGGTCTCTCTCTCTCCCCATCTCGCTCTCTCCACTTATCTCTCTGCCACAACAACCTTTGAATCACCCCAAATCCAACATGGAAAGCGGCAGGATAATGGATTGGCAATGCGGTGAATGACGATAAATATAGAAAAACGCAGGTGTAGATTGTGCGCCGCGCTGCGTCGCTTACTAGGTGCGCGTATTTCTCTATGGAAATGAAAGAGCGCTCGGCTCCATCACTTCATAGCCGAGAACAGCTCCGCACTTACTATTAGCGGCAGAAGCAGCACAGACAACGCCGAATGAAGCCGAATTACGTCGCCCCACTGCTCCTCGGCGAGCTGTCCGATTCGGGGTTCGCAGATAGGGACGTTGGAGTGGCAGTAGGCCTATAGCCTACTCGTGTGGCTCTGGTCGGGGGGAGACTGCAACCGCTGTTGCCCGTAGCGGATATCGGGTGATGGAGACAGCGAGAGGATGCGTGTATCAGCTGTGTCACACACCCACCTCCGCCCCGCCCCTTCTGATAGAGCACAGCACCGCCCCCTTCCCAGACCCGCGCCTGCGCCCACACAAAGGTGTGAATTCTTCCTCCACCTTAGAATAGCACACAATGTATTGATTCTGTTCCATACAGAATACGTATGCAACTGCCGGAAAATGGGGACCCCTGCCAATCCTACAACATGTCTCTCTGTTTCTATCACTATGTATGCATCTACACATTAAATTCTATATTTATTCCTTTGAGTACTGCACAACTGAATGACACATGACCGGATAGGTTGAGTGTGTGTGTGTAGCTCGGACTTCAGTTCTTAGTACCAAGGGCAAGCGAGGCCTTGGGCAAACATGATGCCCAGTTCCCAGGGGCAGAGAAAGCAGAGCTGGCTGTGTAGATGAGGAACTGGAGCCTGAAATCAGCCTCACTCAGGACTAATCGAGAGAGAGACAGAGACAGATTGCAGAAAGAGACGAGAGAGAGCATAGAGCAGGGAAAGAGGGCAGAGCGAAAGAGAAACAGACAATGTTGAAGCTGTAGCAGGAGCTGAACCGAACTGTTAACTTGTCTGGAATGGAATATTTGGTGCTGGTCATAAAGCCAACAGACACCATCTCCCATAAGAGATAAAGTTGACAAGAAGACATCTGCTTAAAATGACCACTCCAACGACAAAAATAAGGATAAGAGAGAGAGATGAGTAGAAGAATAAGTATGACATAGGACTCTGTCCTATTTTCTAAAACTGATTGGGTTTACCAAAATCAAATACATGTATGGCGTTCAAAATCACGGAGCTCACACACATAGGCCTTTATAGGGATATAAAACCATACACCATACTTTCCATGCAAAACACATCTATCCGTTCATTGCATACGAGAGTTGCAGGTTTTATTTGGAGTAAATCAGGATCCAATGTCAAGAAATGTGTGACTCGATTCCCACGCATAATGCCTTCTTCATACACACTCCGCTGTGTGCACAATCATACCTACTACAACCACTCTTCTACACATAACCCCGTCAACACGATTAGAAAACAGCCATGGTCCTTCACACTAACACAGAACTGGACACAAGCCACTCCAACACAATTCACACGCACAACTCGCTTTGCCAGTCGTAGAGGGATCCACAAGACTGTCAAGAGACTAAAAACACACATAGACACTCTCTGAGCCAGGTTGGCAGAGAAAACAATTAATACTTACATGGTACATACACACGCACTAAAGCAAATATGACCGTTGTCGCCAGGTGCATGGTGATCCACACCCACACTGGACATTTAAAACTCAAATGTATTCACATTTCATGCTGTACTGACCTACTACACATAAACATAACACAGGACCAGATAGGCTACACAGGGACCGCATTCAAGTACGCAAGTGAAACAGGATCTGACATCCATCTTTAATAACGCCAGTGTTCTTTCTCTACTCTCCTCCTCTTTTTTAATTTCTGAGCCGCCATAGCTGAATGTCACTTAGGGGGAGAATAGGAGAGTCAGAGGAAAACTGAGGGAGTGGAAGAAGGTATACAAAGAGCAATCTCACAGCTCCACTAGTAGGCTCGTCCCTGTCGGTTCTCTTCTGATGCGCTCCACTAGTAGGCTCGTCCCTGTCGGTTCTCTCCTCATCCCTCGTTCCACTCCTCCATGTGGAAATGAACTGTAGTAATTCTCACCGCGTCCCAGCCCCTCTGAGCTACCAATAGCATCCTCTCACTCCCTCCATCCGCCTCCATAAAGTACACGCGTGCGCAAACACACACGCGCGTTGTTGAAAATATGTCCGATTTACCTCGCAAAAATGTGAATATTAGGGTTACAAAATAAATACATGTTTTGGAAATGCACCACATTTCAAATTATCTACATGAAAATCTGTAACTTCCCGTATATTTTTGTACAGTAAACCAGTGCTAGCAAGTCCACACAGGTACCTGCATGCGTGTGTGGTGTACACACAGGATCCCACTCACTCAACCATGACCGCAACACCACCACTAAAATATCCTCAAATACGCTGCATTTTTCCTCTCCATTCACAAATTCACTGGCGACATCAACAATTTGTCAAGGTTACTATGGCAATGGTTTCTGTCCAATTGGAGAAGGGGCTGGACTCATGTGACAGAGTAGAGGGAAAGATGGAGGGAGGGGAAAGAAACGGATTATTTCTATTTACCAATGAGTGGTTTATCTGCTGAAGTCATTGCTTAACAGAGAGGACATCATATTCACATAGAGTCCTTCTGCTTGGCTAACCCTAAAACCTGCCTATGCATTCAGAAAGACATGTGGGACCATGTTGAGGTTTATTTAGAGCCACCTGACTGTCCATGAAGAGGAGAGAAGGTCATCAGTCCCTATATAGTCACATATACCCCAGGATACTTACTCTATACAACAGACAGGGTTCAGATTTAAATTTGGTTTAAGACAAAATCCCTAGACCCCTACTCGATGTCTCATTTGATGCCAAGATGTTCCCACAAGGTGAATTTGGGTAGCAATTGATTTTATGGTACTGTTACCACCAGTGTAGGAAATTAGTATGGCGTTAGGTACTTTGATATAATTCAGACAATTTCATAACCTATTACGGGGGCTTGTTCAAATGAATCCCAAAGAAAAAAAGCAAGTAATTCTTTCTGTAGATTATTACTGGGTAATTATCATTTAACCATGTTATTTCTAAGTTAATACCTGGTCATTTACATACCAGCAAGCAAAATAATGTGTTAGATGATCTCATGGTTTTGGATTAAGATCATGTCCTGATGATGTTGGTTGGAAATAAAGCTGTAGTGTCAGAGATGAGATATCAACACAAACAGATGAGTGGGAATAAGAGGAACTGGACACTTCTGTTCTGGAACAGGAAGAAAATGCATTCACACATTTCACTTAAACACAAAAACAGTTTAATTAATAAATAACACCACAATCACAATGAACAGTCTGATTCATAGACATGGGACTGTGACCCTGGAATAAGAGAAGGAATGTCTTCCTATGTACCTGAGGAAGAGATTGAGGAATAGTTTCCCGGACACAGATTAAGCATAGTCTTGAAATAAAAAGAGAATCTCGATTGAACATGTTTCCCAATACAGGATTAGGCTTAATCTGTGTGCAGGAAACAAGTGGGTAAGGAAAACCTGATTCTAGGCAGGCTCTTAGCTATCTTAATTAATTAGCCAATATCCATGGTCCTACCATCATCTGCAACCAAACACCATCAAGGAGCTTGTTTTATTGGTTGCCTTCAAGCAGGATAACCCTGCTTTATAGAGTGGTTTGTGCTGTAATGTAACCATCTAAAGATGCCAAACTGGAATATATTTTCACAGTGATATATATTATCTAGTGACTAATAGCAGTGTCGACATTTTATGAAACCAGAAACATTTGAATACATAAAATATTCAATACATCATATTTTAATATCATTAGTATATCAAGTCATATAAAGGCAAGAGCCATGTATTTACACTACCTGTTGTGGAAAGGCAAGCCGTCATATCCACACTCAATTCTTCCTATAGTAGTAAACATCCATGCATTAATAAATAGTGCATCAATTAAAAATGATAAAAGCTACAGTGGCAATAATAGCCAAATGGGCTTTTTAAATTACATTTCTCAAAGGAAACTCTAGTTTCAGTACACTTCAGGTAAATCTATGAATAATCTATTGGATTTCTGACCTCCATTTGGGAAACTTCAAGTGTCACTATGAAAGATTGTGCAAAGGGGTTAAGATAATGCATAGGTTAGAAAACCTGCAAAAATAATTTAAAAAAAACGTCTTGTAGGGATTTTTATAACTAAAAGAGAATAGGTGATTGTACAAACATGGGCTATATTTCAACTTATGCTCAATTGAACATATTTTCTGGTTTTGAACTGTTTGAATTCATTCGCTGATCCTGAACATACCCCAGGGTTATTTTGCAGTAATGGGAACAGGGTCAAAGCTTGTTCCCATTGATGAGTTTACTATCCCTTCATGCAAGTGACGCCACGTGTTCAACTATATTGAAAAGAGCATATAATTTGTATAACACTCTTGCCCTGGTCACACAGACAGAAAAAGCTTAAACATGTGGCACACTTTTTCAACCATCACAGCAAACAAAATAACTCTTGACCTTGGTCAAGTGAAGTTGGAGACTCTGGGCCTAAACTCCCACAAGGGAAAGATAATGTTATTCGTTTTATTTATGTTGTTCAACTGTACACACACTGACCCGAGAGGGAAGTTTTTAGGCAGACAAACATTACGAGAACATTCGGAAACGTATCTGATCTCTTTTTTGGCTCCTGACAGGATTCTACTATCTCGGTGCAGTGAAGTATTAAAAGGAACCAAAACATGACCAGGGAAGAGGCCAGCACTGCTGTCTAATAAAGTCTGTTACAGGCCATGTGTGATCCTGGTTCGCATTCTAGTAGAGAACCAAACCACAGTTCACCTTTTGGGCTACACATATAAACAGAACCCCCTTTAGCAGTCTCCACCTCCACCCACCTCCACCTGATTCAGTTCAGGGAACACCTCTCCTGCCCACTCCTCCCCCCTGTTGTCTCCGTCAGACTGCCCCACTCCCTGCTCCCTGGGGGTGAGGGGCTCTGTGTCACTGTCGCCCCCTTCCACCACAGCTGTGTAGTCACTCTGGGTGGAGGTGGGGTGCCCCGGGCAACACAGGCTGATCACAGGAGCCAGGCAGGAAAAAAGTAGGCCCAGCATGGCAATGTAGAAGCTCTCCCCTGGGTAAGCCTGCATCCCCGCTGCCCCTCCTTGGCTTCTGGTGCCAGGCCTAGGAGACCAAGACCCAGACCCGGGCCAGGTCCAGCCCCCTACCCAGTCCCACAGTAGCCCAAATTTGCCCTCCTGAAGGTTGCCGCTGATGACGTACAGGCAAGCCCCACACACTCCCAGCACGGACATTAGGAAAACGACTGGGGAGAGTGGAAGGGAGAAAAAGAGACATGGAGGGAAAAGGAGAAAGAGAGCGAGAGGATGATAAACTAATTAATCCCAGAGAGAACTGCAGAGTGATGTAAATCAACATGGCTCAGCAAACATGACTCATGTCATTTTATGACACTTAATATTTTATGAGACCTGTGAGAGTATATTCTTCTTCAAATTATGACTAGCGGTTAAGAGCTTTGGGCCAGTAACTGAAAGGTTGCTGGTTCAAATCCCTGAGCCGACTAGATAAAAAATATGCAGATGTGCCCTTGAGCAAAGCACATAACCCTAATTGCTCCTGTAAGTCGCTGTGGAGAAGAGCGTCTGCTAAATAACTAAACATTTAAAAAAAATAAAAAAATGACAGTATAGTGATAAAGCCCTCAGAAAAAGAGACAAACAGACAGAGAAAAACATTGGCAGCAATTGAGACCGAATGAGAAAGAGAGAGAATAAGAAAAGTGAGAGAGATAGACAAAGGGAGAAAGGTTAGGTTACCAGTGGAGATGTGGAGTGACACCACCAGTCGAGGGTGGGACATCCCAGTCCCCAAGAAGTCCAATAAGAAGGAGGAGCTGGAGAGCAGGACAGCAGTGTAGCACAGAGCCGCCAGGGCATAGAGCAGCCACATCCCCCAGCCGTTAACACCACCCAGAGGACCTACAGGAAGGGAACACACACGTACTCTCAGTCAACTCCACACACATAAACACACACCACACTCCCAGGCTTCTGCATAAGCAGAAAGTAAATACGTTTAAGATCACAAACATGGAAATACGGACGAGTACAGTACATAGGCCTTTAACCAGACATATGTGGGTGCAGTTAAACTGTAGAAAATGTGAACTCTACATTGTCAAAACAAATGACGATTGTGTGGTAGCAGAGATAGAAGACAAATGTCAACCAATCTCTTCTTTGACGGTCCAGCCTTGCCCTTCCCTACCTGTGTCAGTGAGGTTCTGGGCAGCGTGCAGTGTGAAGGCCACTCCATAGATGATTTGTTTGCCTCCGGGGTCAGTACTGTTCCTGACCTGGATCCAGTTGGGGTCAGCGATGGACGTGCACAGGGACACCAAAGTAAAGCACTGGCAAACCGCAGCCGGAGACATGCTCAGAGTCATGGCTGGAAGGGAGACACGATGTAGCCCCATCCATAACAATTTGTAGTCAACTGTTGCTCAGAGAATTTGCAAAAGTTGCCAAATACATAGATGTAATGTCACTATTTAGGCAAGGTGTTTTACTAGACTGTTTTACTAGATTTTCTTACTGTTTCAGACAAATCATGTGTATGGTTAGCTGTAATAATATGACTTCAATGGATGTACAACTAAGAAGTAAGAAGAGTTTATGCAAAAAATGATGCAGCACAGAATGCTGTTGCAGGTTGTAAGAACATTGACAGTGTAAACCTGAAGTTGGGAAACTTGAAATGAGGAAGTGAGAGATCTGTGGAATGGTTCGGTATTATTAAGGCATCTGTCACTTAACCCTTCACTTACCAGCAGCTAGACTAGCACTAACACACTATAGGATGAAAATGTAGACTAGCTAGCTACTTGCTGCTAAGGGATAACCTAGCCAAGTAAAACTCAACTCTACAATGTACTTCACATCAACATCGTGGAGTTGAGTTTTACTTGGCTAACCAAGTGCCACAAATAAAAACAAAAGTCATGCGACAACTGAATTGTGTATTGTTCAGCATATTGTCTGAAAAGCAAGCTAAAGTGCCATCAGAAAGTATTCAGACCCCTTGACTTTTTCCAAATTTGATTGTGTTACAGCCTGAATTTAAATTGTAGATTTTTGTCACTGGCCTAGACACAATTCCCCATAATGTCAAAGTCAAATGATGTTAGACATTTTTACAAACGTATTAAAAATGAAAAGCTGAAATGTCTTGAGTCAATAAGTATTCAACCACTTTATTATGGAAAGCCTAAATAAGTTCAGGAGTAAAAGCATGAGATGACTACCTCATCTCTGTACCACACACATACAGATAATTGTAAAGTCCCCCAGATGACCTGTGAATTTCAAATACAGATTCAACCACAAAGACAAAGGAGGTTTACCAATGCCTCGCAAAGAAGGAAACCTATTGGAAGATGGGTAGGGGGAAAAAGCAGACATTCAATATCCCATTCAATACACTTTACACTACAAAGATACAGGCATCCTTTCTAACTCAGTTGCCGGAGAGGAGAGAAAACACTCAGGGATTTCACCATGAGGCCAAACAGTTACAGAGTTTAATAGCTGTGATAGGAGAAAACTGAGGGTGGCTCAACAACATTGTAGTTACTAAACAATAGTAACCTAATTTACAGAGGGAAAAGAAGGAAGCTTGTACAGAATAAAAAAATATTCCAAAACATGCATCCTGTTTGCAATAAGGCACTAAAGTAATACTGCAAAAAATGTGGCAAAGCAATTCACTTTTTGTCCTGAATACAAAGTGTTATGTTACGGGGCAAATGCAATACAACAAATTACTGAGTACCACTGTCCAAAGTATTGTTTTCAAGCATCTTGAAGGCTGTGTTATGTTATGGGTATGATTGTAATCGTTAAGGACTGATGAGTTTTTCAGGTTAAAAAAGAAACAGAATTGAGTGAAGCACAGGCAACAAACATCCCAGAGGAAAACCTGGAAAGCTGACTTGACCACCAGACAATGCGAGATTAATTCACCTTTCAGCAGGACAATAATCTAAAACACATGGCCAAATCTGCCAAGTTAACAAATCAAATCAAGTTTATTTTATATAGCCCTTCGTACATCAGCTAATATCTCAAAGTGCTGTACAGACACCCAGCCTAAAACCCCAAACAGCAAGCAATGCAGGTGTAGAAGCACAGTGGCAAGGAAAAACTCCCTTGAAAGGCAAAAACCTAGGAAGAAACCTAGAAAGGAACCAGGCTATGAGGGGTGGCCAGTCCTCTTCTGGCTGTGCCGGGTGGAGATTATAACAGAACATGGCCAAGATGTTCAAATGTTCCTAAATGACCAGCATGGTCAAATAATAATAATCACAGTAGTTATCGAGAGTGTAGCAAGTCAGTACCTCAGGAGTAAATGTCAGTTGGCTTTTCATAGCCGATCATTAAGAGTATCTCTACCGCTCCTGCGGTCTCTAGAGAGTTGAAAACAGCAGGTCTGGGACAGGTAGCACGTCCGGTGCTACCTGTCAGACTACCGACCATTTAGAATCCCACCGTACCTTCTCCGCTATGCAATCTGGTTTCAGAGCTGGTCATGGGTGCACCTCAGCCACGCTCAAGGTCCTAAACGACATCATAACCGCCATCGATAAGAGACATTACTGCGCAGCCGTCTTCATCCACCTGGCAAAGGCTTTCGACTCTGTCAATCACCACATTCTTATTAGCAGACTCGACAGCCTTGGTTTCTCAAATGATTGGCTCGCTTGGTTTACCAACTACTTCTCTGATAGAGTTCAGTGTGTCAAATCGGAGGGCCTGTTGTCCGGACCTCTGGCAGTCTCTATGGGGGTGCCACAGGGTTCAATCCTCGGGCCGACTCTCTTCTCTGTATACATCAATGATGTTGCTCTTGCTGCTGGTGATTCTCTGATACACCTCTACACAGACGACACCATTCTGTATACTTCTGGCCCCTCTTTGGACACTGTGTTAACTAAGCTGTAGACGAGCTTCAATGCCATACAACTCTCCTTCCGTGGCCTCCAACTGCTCTTAAACACAAGTAAAACTAAATGCATGCTATTCAACCGATCACTGCCCGCACCTGCTCGCCCGTCCAGCATCACTACTCTGGACGGCTCGGACTTAGAATACGTGGACAACTACAAATACCTAGGTGTCTGGTTAGACTGTAAACTCTCCTTCCAGACTCAAATTAAGCATCTCCAATCCAAAATTAAATCTAGAATCGGCTTCCTATATCGCAACAAAGCATCCTTCACTCATGCTGCCAAACATACCCTCGTAAAACTGACCATCCTACCGATCCTCGACTTCGGTGATGTCATCTATAAAATAGCCTCCAACACTCTACTCAACAAACTGGATGCAGTCTACCACAGTGCCATCCCTTTTGTCACCAAAGCCCCATACACTACCCACCATTGCAACCTGTACGCTCTTGTTGGTTGGCCCTCGCTTCATACTCGTCGCCAAACCCACTGGCTACAGGTTATCTACAAGTCTCTGCTAGGTAAAGCCCCGCCTTATCTCAGCTCACTGGTCACCATAGCAGCACACGCTCCAGCAGTTATATCTCACTGGTCACCCCCAAAGCCAATTCCTCCTTTGGTCGTCTTTCCTTCCAGTTCTCTGCTGCCAATGACTGGAACGAACTGCAAAAATCTCTGAAGCTGGAAACACTTATCTCCCTCACTAGCGTTAAGCACCAGCTGTCAGAGCAGCTCACAGATTACTGCACCTGTACATAGCCCATCTATAATTTAGCCCAAACAACTACCTCTTCCCCTACTGTATTTATTTTGCTCCTTTGCACCCCATTATTTATATTTCTACTTTGCACATTCTTCCACTGCAAATCTACCATTCCAGTGTTTTACTTGCCATCAGGGCCTTTTTTTTCTTGCCTTTACCTCCCTTATCTCACCTAATTTGCTCACATTGTATAGACTTATTTTTCTACTGTATTATTGACTGTATGTTTTGTTTATTCCATGTGTAACTCTGTGTTGTTGTATGTGTCAAATTGCTATGCTTTATCTTGGCCAGGTCGCAGTTGCAAATGAGAACTTGTTCTCAACTAGCCTACCTGGTTAAATAAAGGTGAAATAAAAAAATTAAAATCTACACTGGAGTTGCTAACCAAGAAGACAGTGAATGTTTCTGAGTGGCCAAATTACAGTTTTGACTTAAATCTACTTGAAAATCTATGTCAAGACCTGAAAATGGGTGTCTAGCAATGATCAACAACCAATTTGACAGAGCTTGAAGAATTTTGAAAACAATTATGGACAAATTATGCACAATCCAGGTGTGGAAAATGTAAGATTTACCTATGGAAACTCACAGCTGTAATCGCTGCCAAAGGTGCCTCTACAAATTACTGACTCAGGGGTGTGAATACTTATGCAAATTAGACATGTTCAATAAAAAAAATTAAAAAAATCTAAAAACATGTTTTCACTTTGTCACTATTGGGTATTGTGTCCAGATGGATGAGGGAAAATCTATTGAATAATATGTTTTATTCAGGCTGTAACACAACAAAATAAGGAATAAATCAAGGTGTATGAATACTTTCTGAAGGGTGTGTAGTCAGGCAGGCATTACAACCTATCTCGTGTCCTGAATTAACTCAAGAGAATCAGTTGTCAATAAAGTAACTAAAGCAGGCTAGCTAGCATGCGCTTGCTATTTCAGATCCACGCGCACAATAATAACTCTGCACAAGCTTGTTCTTTCGGAAATAGCTAGACTAGCGTTACTTACCAGAGCTACGAAAACAAGGAAATCCACGAACATACAATCTATTTCTTTAAATGTATATAAATGCCTCACGGGTGTGGCTAAATATATGTTTTTTCTGAGCCGACATAATCTAAAGCCAATTCAAAGCACGGAATTATCTAACTTTCATTTGGCTAACGCTGGCTCGTAGACAGTCTTCCGGGATGACCGGAAATTACAATCACGAGTGCAATGTTGTCACTAGTTACCACAGCCACAAAGGCTATATCGTAAAACTTCCTGAAAACAATCATGTGCCTTTTGGTCTTCATTTAAGATTACGGTTAGGCATAAAGCTAACGACACTGCTAAGGTTAGGTGTAAAATCATATTTTTAAAGGATTAATTGGTTTATGACTTTGTGGCTGTGGTAACTACTGACGACCCGAGTGCAACGGTGTGCAAACAATTAGTCGGTGACATTATGTAATTAACTAGCAAATCCAACAAAGCGTGAATTAGTATTTTTGCATACTGTACAATTATTTACCTGTCTCTGACAGGTTCATATTCATCCCACCAAGGAATCAACAATATGCTATGAAATCTGCTCTAAGAATGCAATAATGTGCAACGTACTCAAGGTACAACTGTGAGTAGTGATTGTATGGCCAAGTTTAAGATACAAATAAATATGATCTGGAAATACATAAAAAGAGGAAACATCCAAAATCCAGTTCACATGTCAACTTTATTCATATACAGTCTGTATACTGAGTATAATGAGAACACTCAATATAATCCAATAATTCAGTGTATGAAATTATAATTCTGAGTCTGTACCAGCATGAGTGTTGTCTAATGTGTTTGTTTATGCTTCATTACTTATCCGAGTTTGGCATCACAAATCTGGCAGCATTGAATATTTCAGGTTTTACTGTAGATTGATGAGGGAGTTTCTAGCTTCGGCAAAATCTGTCCACAATGTGTGTGTGTGTGTGTCTGTATATTCCCCATTAGGCGGTGTTTCGTATCTCGGGCGTGAGGTTGATGAGTGAGTTACTAGCCTGGGCCAGCTCGCTGATAGAGACCCTCCCTCTCTGTTTGATGAACTGAGCCACAGCGTTTAACTCTTCTGGCGTGATGGAGATAAACTTCCCTCTATCGTCGATCACTCCTGAAGAAAATAATGAGAATAAAGATGGTCAGACAGCAGAGAAGCAAGAGTGCCTGACTGTACTCTTTTACTCAGAGAAATAATGTTAATTTTGGCACACACTTTTATTCCCTTACCTGTGAGTTCACCATCAGCTAAGAGGTCCTGCAGTCTCGCAATTGCATCCTGTGAGCAAAGATTAGTTATGACCAATCATCTCCCTTCTCTCAACCACCACAAAAAACACTAATATAACCTTGAACCTTGTGGAGATACAACACAATCTGACACACATATTTCAAAATGAGAATAGACCATTGAGTGCAGGAATCATAGTCCATGGCACCCTTTGATCATTTTCCTGCCATCACCTGCCACTCACCTGTGTGCGCATTCCAAAGTGTGACGCCAGGTCTTCCAGCAGTACTACCTTGGAGTCCTGTGAGATAACCAGAGGAATATAGGGTAAAAAACCTATACGTTGTTAACAATAAAATGTCACATAAGGTGCAGCGTAATCGACTTGCATGTAGGGGGGCAAGGAGATCCCCTGCTCTGCTAAAACCATTGACAACTGCGTCCCTTTTTCAAGGGATTGTTGAATAAATGTTAAGTATTTGGTTATAATATTATCACATCACCTCTTGAACAGCAGACTGATTATTCCATACAAAACAATAGCTGACATTTACTGTAGCTCTATCATCATAATTCTACAGCAAATAGCCTACCTGCATGCTTTTCATCACCAGTAAACATCAATTGATCATGTGATTTCAGATACAGTTGAAGTCAGAAGTTTACATACACTTAGGTTGGAGTCATTAAAACTCATTCTTCAACCACTCCACAAATCTTTTGTTAATAAACTTCAGTTTTCGTAAGTTTTGGCAAGTTTGTGCATGACACAAGTAATTTTTCCAACAATTGTTTACAGACAGATTTTTTCACTGTATCACAAATCCAGAGGGTCAGAAGTTTACATACACTAAGTTGACTGTGCCTTTAAATAGCTTGTAAAATTCCAGAAAACGATGTCATGGCTTTAGAAGCTTCTGATAGGCGAATTGACATCATTTGAGTCAATTGGAGGTGTACCTGTGGATGTATTTCAAGGCCTACCTTCAAACTCAGTGCCTCTTTGCTTGATATCATGGGAAAATCAAAAGAAAACAGCCAAGACCTCAGAATTTTTTTTTGTACACGTCCACAAGTCTGGTTCACCCTTGGGAGCAATTTCCAAACGCCTGAAGGTACCATGTTCATCTGTACAAACAATAGTACGCAAGTATAAACACCATGGGACCACGCAGCCATCATACCGCTCAGGAAGGAGACGCGTTCGGTCTCCTAGAGATGAACGTACTTTGGTGCGAAAAGTGCAAATCAATCCCAGAACAACAGCAAAGGACCTTGTGAAGATGCTGGAGGAAACGGGTACAAAAGTATCTATATCCACAGTAAAATGAGTCCTATAATTGACATAACCTGAACGGCCGCTCAGCAAGGAAGAAGCCACTGCTCCAAAACCGCCATAAGAAAGCCAGACTACGGTTTGCAACTGCACATGGGGACAAAGATTGTACTTTTTGGAGAAATGTCCTCTGGTCTGATGAAACAAAAATAGAAATGTTTGGCTATAATGACCATTATGTTTGGAGGGAAAAGGGGGAGGCTTGCAAGCTGACGAACTACATCCCGACCGTGAAGCACAGGGCTAGCAGCATCATGTTGTGGGGGTGCTTTGCTGCAGGAGGGACTGGTGCACTTCACAAAATAGATCATGAGGAATAAAATGATGTGGATATATTGAAGCAACATCAAGACATCAGTCAGGAAGTTAAAGCTTGGTCGCAAATGGGTCTTCCAAATGGATAATGACCCCAAGCATACTTCCAAAGTTGTGGCAAAATGGCTTAAGGACAACAAAGTCAAGGTATTGGAATGGCCATAAAAAAAGCCCCGACCTCAATCCCATAGAAAAGTTGTGGGCAGAACTGAAAAAGCGTGTGCGAGCAAGCAGGCCTACAAACCTGACTCAGTTACACCAGCTCTGTCAGGAGGAATGGGCCAAAATTCACCCAACTTACTGTGGGAAGCTTGTCGAAGGCTACAATTTAAAGGCAATGCTACCAAATACTAATTGAGTGTATGTAAACTGACGCACTGGGAATGTAATGAAAGAAAAAAGCGGAAATAAATCACTCTACTATTATTCTGACATTTCACATTCTTAAAATAAAGTGGTGATCCTAACTGACCTAAAACAGGGAATTCTTACTAGGATTAAATGTCAGGAATTGTGAAACTGAGTTTAATTGTATTTGGCTAAGGTGTATGTAAACTTCTGACTTCAACTGCACATGACAATAGCCTCACGATCTGTCTTAATATTTGGCAAAAATTAAGTTGACATTTGGGTGATCTAAAATACAAGTGAAGTTAACTATACCCGATAGTGTGAGTGGTTTAGGTTAATTTCCCATCCTTTGTGGGCTCTGCATGTCAAGAAGGGCACGACTGCCGATGTACGGTTAGCTGATCATGTTTACGCATATTGTGTTGCAGCCATGCTGTGTTGTAGTCTTAGGTCTCTCTTTGTGGTGTCTCTTGTGATGTGTATTTAGTCCTACATTTTTAATCCCAGCCCAGGTCCCCGCAGGTCTTTTGACTCTTGGTAAATAAGAATTTGTTCTTAATTGACTTGACTAGTTAAATAAAAAAATGCAATAAAATTAAAATACAAATATTACATTGCAAGCTACCGGTAGAAATGTTGCACAGTTGGCTAAACAGAAGGTATTCATACCTCTTGACTTATTCCACATTTTGTTGTGTTAGAGCCTGAATTCAAAATTGATTATAGATTCTTTCCTCACCCATCTACACACAATATCCCATAATGACAAAGTAAAAACATGTTTTTAGAAATCTATAGAAAATAAAATACAGAAATATCTCATTTACATAAGTATTCACACCCCTGAGTCAATACTTTGTAGAAGCACCTTTGGCGCCGATTACAACTTTGAGTCATCTTTGGTACGCATGTATCAGCTTTGCACATCTGGATTTGGGGATTTTCTCCCATTTTTCCTTGCAGATTTTTTCAAACTCTGTCAAGTTAGGTGGTGAATAGCAATCATCAAGACTTTCCACAGATTTTAAATGAGATTCAAGACTGGGCTTTGGCTGGGCCACTCAAGGACATTTCACATTCTTGTTCTGAAGCCATTCCAGTGTTGCTTTGGCTGTATGCTTGGGGTCATTGTCCTGTTGGAATGGAACCCTTCGCCCCAGTCTAAGGTCGTTTGCACGCTGAAGGAGGTTCTCATTACGGATTTGCCTGTATTTGAATCCATTCATTGTTCCATCTATCCTTACCTGTCTCCCAGTCCCTGTCGCTGAAAACCATCCCATAGTATGGTGCTGCCACCATGCTTCATGGTAGGGATGGTGTTAACCAGGCACAGCTCACACCCATTTTTCTCCACACACAGCGTTTTGCATTCAGGCCAAATAGTTCAATTTGTTCATTAGAGTTACCAGCCTCAGAAATAGGCAATTAACTGCACCTCAGACTGCAGCCCAAATAAATGCTTCACAGAGTTCAAGTAACAGACACATCAACATCAACTATTCAGAGGAGACTGTGTGAATCATGCCTTCACAGTTGCTACAAACAAACTACTAAATGACACGAATAATAAGAGACTTGCTTGGGCCAAGAAACACGAGCAATTGACATTAGACTGGTGAAAATCTGTTCTTTGGTCTGAGTCGTCCAAATTTGAGATTTTTGGTTCCAACCGCCGTGTCTTTGAGACGCAGATTTGTTGAACAGATGATCTCTGCATGTGTGGTTCCCACCGTGAAGCATGGAGGAGGTGTGATGGTGTGGGGTGCTTTGCTGGTGACACTGTGATTTATTTAGAATTCAAGGCACAGTTAACCAGGATGGCTACCACAGCATTCTGCATTCTGGTTTTTGCTTAGTGGGACCATCATTTGTTTTTCAACAGGACAATGACCAAACACATCTCCAGGCTGTGTAAGGGCTATTTGACCAAGGAGGAGAGTGATGGAGTGCTGCATCAGATGACCTGGCCTCCACAATCATCAGACCTCAACCCAATTGAAACGGTTTGGGTTGAGTTGGACCACAGCGTGAAGGAAAAGCAGCCAACAAGTGCTCAGCATATGTGGGAACTCCTTCAAGACTGTTGGAAAAGCATTCCAGGTGACTACCTCATGAAGATGATTGAGAGAATACCAAGAGTGTGAGAGAATACCAAGAGTGTGCAAAGCTGTCATCGTGCTTCTACACCTGCATTGCTTGCTGTTTGGGGTTTTAGGCTGGGTTTCTGTACAGCACTTTGAGATATCAGCTGATGTAAGAAGGCTATATAAATACATTTGATGTGATTTGATCAAGGCAAAGGGTGCCTACTTCGAAGAATATAAAATATATTGTGATTTGTTTAACCCTTGTTTGGTTACTACATGATTCCACATGTTATTTCATAGTTTTGATTATTCTACAATGTAGAAAATAGTAAAAATAATGAAACACCCTTGAATGAGTAGGTGTCTCCAAACCTTTAACTGGTACTGTATATAGACAGGTGTTTCTTTCTAAATCATGTCCAAACAATTTAATTGGCCACAGGTGTACTCCAATCAAGTTGTGGTGACATGTCAAGGGTGATCAATGGAAATTGGATGCACCTGAACTCCATTTGTAGTGTTATAGCAAAGGGGTGTAAATACTTATGTAAATTATATATCTATTTCATTTTCAATAAATCTGCAAACATTTCTAAAAACTTTTTTCACTTTTTCATTATGGGATTTTGTGTGTAGATAGGTGAGGAAGAAAATATATTTAATCAATTTTGAATTCAGGCTTTAAGAACAGAATGTGGACTAAATCAAGGGGTATGAATACTTTGTGAATTTTTATTTAACCTTTATTTAACTAGGCAAGTCAGTTAAGAACAAATTCTTATTTACAATGATGGCCTAGGAACAATGGGTCGCCTTGTTCAGGGGCAAAACGACAGCTTTTTACCTTGTCAGCTCGGCGATTCGATCTAGCAACCTTCGATCTAGCAACTGGCCCAATGCTCTAACCACTAGGCTAACTGCCGCCCCATAAATGCACTGTAGTGGTAATGTACTTTTTTCTCCAACCAACGTAGGCCTACCTAATGAAGTTAACACTAATCCCTTTTCAACATTGTTTTTAAGAGTGTTTAATCACAATTGCTGTGGACAGACATGATAGGCTACATTGATTAATGGACAATGTCAAATTGGCTACCTAGCTAATAACAGATCATGTCAATATGGTTAGTTAACAAGTTAACATTCAGGGGATAAACTAGATGGCTTTATCCAAATAGTGTTTGATTTGCTTGCCATCTAGTGGTGATGACATAAGTCCAACTGACAACTTTATCAGAACGAGGACTTGCTGATGTCAAGCTCTTTCCAAAAGCCTAATCTCTAAAGATACAAGCCAAATGACATGCTGTTTGCTTAACTAGCTATACGCCAAATGGGGCTCCCGAGTTTCGCAGCGGTCTAAGGCACTGCATCTCAGTGCAAGAGGCATCACTATAGTACCTGGTTCGAATCCAGGCTGCATCACATCAGGCCGTGATTGGGAGTCCCATAGGGCGGCGCACAATTGGCCCAGCGTCGTCCCGCTTTGGCCGGGGTAGGCCGTCATTGTAAATAAGAATTTGTTCTTACCTGACTTGCCTAGTTAAATAAATAAAAAATAAAATAAAAAAATGGTTAGGCTATCCTCACGCATCTGAAATGACATGGTCAATTGAGGTTTACTGATCATGAAAAGCATGCAGTTAACTATAGCCTATAACTCGGATGATAGAGCTAAACGTGGAATAATCAGAACTGTGTAGTTCTAACTATTCTCTTCAAGAGGTTATGATGTTAAAACCAAATAGTTATAACATTTATTTAACATTCCCTTGAAAACGGCACATAGTTGTCAAAGGTTTTAGCAGAGCTGGGGGTCTCCATGCCCCGACGAATTGAGGCTTTTCTGCGGGAAAAGGGGGGTGCAACTCAATATTAGGAAGGTGTTCCTAAAGTTTTGTACATTGTGTATATGGTTCTGGTTAGGTTCCTGCTCATACCTTGATGTACTGGATGAACTCTTGTAGAAGGTTGCGTGACTATAAAAGAAGAACAAACATTAACATAAAATAGGGATTTTATGCCAGGAATCCGGTTACCGAGATTTACCGCCCAAAACTACTCCCTTTTCCCAGGATAAATATCTGCAAGAAACCGGTAAATTATTTACATGAACAGCAGTGTGAAACAAAACTGTTAAATTACATGCGATGTCTAAATGTGGCTTCTCTACAGACTCTGCATGATGAACCAACCCTCAGGGTGGGGACAGACAGCCCATCTTAGTATGGAGCGCAGATCACAATGCATGGAGACCTATCATCTCATGGTAAAATTTGTTTTTAGGTCTACATTTTCTGCAGCATAACCTACGCTACAGTAATATAAAAAAACAGAATGCTTGTCTAATTTACCCATCTCCATCTGGCTTTCGGGGGTGACCTTGTTTTTTAATTATAACGATGTTTTATTATTATTGCAGCTGCTGAGTTTTAATATATATCGAATATCGTTACTTTAAAATCAGTGCACGCGCAAGCTCTCCCCAACGCCATTGAAATGTTATCCAAAATAGACAATCCTGTTCTAAATTGAGATATATATACACTGCTCAAAAAAATAAAGGGAACACTAAAATAACACATCCTAGATCTGAATGAATGAAATATTCTTATTAAACACTTTTTTCTTTACATAGTTGAATGTGCTGACAACAAAATCACACAAAAATGATCAATGTAAATCAAATTTATCAACCCATGGAGGTCTGGATTTGGAGTCACACTCAAAATTAAAGTGGAAAACCACACTACAGGCTGATCCAACTTTGATGTAATGTCCTTAAAACAAGTCAAAATGAGGCTCAGTAGTGTGTGGCGCCTCCACGTGCCTGTATGACCTCCCTACAACGCCTGGGCATGCTCCTGATGAGGTGGCGGATGGTCTCCTAAGGGATCTCCTCCCAGACCTGGACTAAAGCATCCGCCAACTCCTGGACAGTCTGTGGTGCAACGTGGCGTTGGTGGATGGAGCGAGACATGATGTCCCAGATGTGCTCAATTGGATTCAGGTCTGGGGAACGGGCGGGCCAGTCCATAGCATCAATGCCTTCCTCTTGCAGGAACTGCTGACACACTCCAGCCACATGAGGTCTAGCATTGTCTTGCATTAGGAGGAACCCAGGGCCAACCGCACCAGCATATGGTCTCACAAGGAGTCTGAGGATCTCATCTCGGTACCTAATGGCAGTCAGGCTACCTCTGGCGAGCACATGGAGGGCTGTGCGGCCCCCCAAAGAAATGCCACCCCACACCATGACTGACCCACCGCCAAACCGGTCATGCTGGAGGATGTTGCAGGCAGCAGAACGTTCTCCACGGCGTCTCCAGACTCTGTCACGTCTGTCACGTGTGCTCATGTGCTCAGTGTGAACCTGCTTTTATCTGTGAAGAGCACAGGGCGCCAGTGGCGAATTTGCCAATCTTGGTGTTCTCTGGCAAATGCCAAACGTCCTGCACGGTGTTGGGCTGTAAGCACAACCCCCACCTGTGGACGTCAGGCCCTCATACCACCCTCATGGAGTCTGTTTCTGACCGTTTGAGCAGACACATGCACATTTGTGGCCTGCTGGAGGTCATTTTGCAGGGCTCTGGCAGTGCTCCACCTGCTCCTCCTCGCACAAAGGCGGAGGTAGCGGTCCTGCTGCTGGGTTGTTGCCCTCCTACGGCCTCCTCCACGTCTACTGATGTACTGGCCTGTCTCCTGGTAGCGCCTCCATGCTCTGGACACTACGCTGACAGACACAGCAAACCTTCTTGCCACAGCTCGCATTGATGTGCCATCCTGGATGAACTGCACTACCTGAGCCACTTGTGTGGGTTGTAGACTCCGTCTCATGCTACCACTAGAGTGAAAGCACCGCCAGCATTCAAAAGTGACCAAAACATCAGCCAGGAAGCATAGGAACTGAGAAGTGGTGTGTGGTCACCACCTGCAGAACCATTCCTTTTTTAGGGGTGTCTTACTAATTGCCTAAAATTTCCACATTTTGTCTATTCCATTTGCACAACAGCATGTGAAATTTATTGTCAATCAGTGTTGCTTCCTAAGTGGACAGTTTGATTTCACAGAAGTGTGATTGACTTGGAGTTACATTGTGTTGTTAAGTGTTCCCTTTATTTTTTTGAGCAGTGTATATATAATGGATGTCCTAGCCTACCTCTCTTTCAGGTAATACTGGCTTCTCCTTAAAAAAATGCTCCTTAGCTCTTGGGAGTCCCATGCAGGAAAAGCTAGACTAGAATAGCTTGCTAAGGCGACTTATGGTTGAGAAATTAACAGTAAATTCTCTGCCAACAGCTCTGGTGGACATTCCTGCAGTCAGCATGCCAACTGCACGCTCCCTCGAAACTTTATAGTGGTCTTTTATTGTCATCAGCACAAGGTGTACCTGTGTAATGATCATGCTGTTTAATCAGCTTCTTGATATACCACACCTGTCAGGTAAATGGATTATCTTGGCAAAAGATAAATCCTCACTAACTAATGTAAACAAATTTGTGCACAAAAGGTCTACTACACCTGTTGTATACGGCACAACACTTTAGAGAAATAAGCTTTTTGTGCGTATTGAAAATTTATGGGATCTTTTATTTCAGCTCATGAAACCAACACTTTACATGTTGCGTTTATATTTTTGTTCTCTCTCTTTCTTTCTCCCTCACTCCGCGGGCCTACAAAAGGGGGGCAGTGGGCCGCCAGTTGCCCAGCCCTGATCTACTTGATAAAAACGGGTTCATGTCGACAGCCACCTAAACCACTTAAACTGAACTATGCGAATACACTAGTAAACTACCTCTTCCTCTGTGACATCATCAGCTTCACCCTGCTCCTCGACGACAAAGGACTGTTTGAGCCTTAGGTACTCCTCTTCCTCCTCCTTCTCCTTCTCCTCTTTGGCCCGCCGCTCCTCTTCCTCCTAAACAGAAAATAATAATAGGAGAAAGAAGGAATGAGTGCAAAAGTGGGAATAAGAAGTGATGTGTCTACTTGCATCTGTGTTCAAAAGAGTGAGATAGTGTGTGTTCATTACCTCTTTCTGCTCCTGTTGTCTCTCTTTCTCATCCTCCTTGCTTCTCTCCTGCTCTCGGAGCTCCTGCATTTTCTTCCTTTCCTCTCTCTCTGCCAGCTCAGCCTGAGGAACACAGCATCAAACCCAGTCGCCAAGAAGAACACTTGCAAACATAAAATACAATGATTTGAAAATGCAGGGTGGGTCAAAGCAATATGGTGGATGCCCTTCACCTGCCTGGTTCTATCACAGCAGTGCAGCTGAGAGAAGATTCAGTGCAGCTGAGAGAAGAAGCAGTGCAGCTGAAGGGAGAACGCCATTTGAGGGGAGAAAGTCATTGTAGACTATTGACTAGGGCTGTGAGGCAATATTTTTGTTCATGGCAAATAGGAAAACAAGAAGCAGATCAAACTCTTTGGTCCTTTAAAAAAACTGTATGTAAAATCAAATCAAATTCAAATGTATTTATAAAGCCCTTCTTACATCAGCCGATGTCACAAAGTGCTGTACAGAAACCCAGCCTAAAACCCCAAACAGCAAGCAATGCTGGTGTAGAAGCTCGATGGCTAGGAAAAACTCCCTAGAAAGGCCAGAACCTAGAAAGAAACCTAGAGATGAACCAGGCTATGAGGGGTGATCAAGATGGCTGTGCCAGGTGGAGATTATAACAGAACATGGCGAAGATGTTCAAATGTTCATAGATGTGTGCTTATAGTTTGGAAAATAAATGTGGCACTGGATGACAACATAATGATATTTGTTTCCAACATTAGGGCTGTTTTCCTAAAGAAGTTAAATCAGCTTCATGTTTTGTTTCCTTGCCACAAAACTAACGAGTATTGTGATACTGGTATCGTCCCGGCCCTACTGTTGATTGACATGCTACTGATGACATAATGGACAATCTCCAATGAAGAACTGTTCTCCAGTTGTTCCAGAGAGTGGTAATACCTCTCTCTGAGCCCGTTTGGCTTGTTTCTCCTCCAGCTTCCTCTGCTTCTTGGCTCCAAGCTTCCCTGTGGCCTGGAACTGCTGTTCCTCCTCTTCTTCCTGCTCCTCCACAGCCACTTCCTCTACAGGGCTGTCCTCTGAAGGAGCATTCACACATTTGTGAAACTTCATTTTCACAGTAGAAACACATGTGATACTCATGTGTGTGTGTGTATGTCAGATGTGTTACCGTTGTCGGATGCGTCCCTTTGGGCTCGCCTCTGGGCCATCACCCTGCTGTTGAGATTTCTACGGCGTCGGGGCATGCCCGCCCCACGCTCCTCGGCCACCTGCGGGCGAGGAGCTGCCACCCGAGCCAACACATCCTGCCTTTGTTCACGATCAGCTGGAGAGAGGGGGGGGGGACCATTTTCAATTACAGATTATTGGGTCAATTTAGGCCAAAAACGAGTGCACATATGCGGAGAGAGGTAAAGAGCAGGAGACATGGGGAAGAGTTAATGGAGGGAGTCAGGGAAGGCAGATAATGGGACCACAGATAGACTCGATTAAGTTTACTAGTAGAAAGTATAGGAAGAGAATAGGGGAGGGAGACTTAAATATAGCAAGAGAAATAACGTAAATAAGCTTGTTGTCAACATGTTCCTTAGTCAGCTACAACAGTAGCTAGCTTCATTGAGAACTGACAGGTCATGACGAGCAAGTGATAGGGAAAAAAATAACACCCAAACAACCTCTACTTTTAACTTAGGTTAAACGCTATAAATAGCCAGTGTTAAACATGAATAGCAACTCTATTGCTAACATTAGCTGTTTAAGTATTGGTGTCGTTATCCAAACGCTTGGTAGCTACAGTTAACTCCTTACCTTCCTCTGTTTTTCCTCGTACCTTCACAGCAAAAACGATCAACACAATAAGGATTGCTGCTGCAATCAAATACACCACGATGTCCATTGCAAATTTAAAATGGTTATTTCAGATTCTATGAATTTCACATTTCAAACTCTCTTCTCCACCATGACAGACACGTATGTTGAGTTGTGCTTCAGAGACCCATGTCACGTGATATTCTTCTTCTTTAAGTTTTAATTGGCGAATCGCAACCAACTGATACGTGCATACACCGCCACCTACTGTACTGGAGTGTGAGACCGGTCACGACCTACCGAAAACACCATATTCTCTTAATTAACTAACCCTGAATTTTGAAGAAAATTTAATATTTCCCTAACAAACCTCTCTACTCCCATCAGCCCCACCCAAAATATCACCCACTCCACATTCAAGTCCAACCTCTCTGACCCTGTCAAACAACCTCTCTCATTCTACATCATACATTTCACAAAATAATAATACATGTTCAAACGTTTCCTCTACCATACAGCCATTACACATTCCAGTACCATGTTTCCCTATCAATTTCAAAGACAAATTAAATCCTGTATGCCCTAATCTCATCCAACACAACATAATGTCCTCCCTTCTATTCCCATTATATGACACTACCTCCCGTACAGATTTCCTTGTACTATAAACATTTCTGCCCTCACTACTTTCACCCCATTATCTCTGCCAGCAATCTAACCAATTTTTCAGAATAAATGTTTTAATTTCCCCTCTTCCCAACTGCACCTGTATATCCACAATATTTTTTTCCAATGCTCTTTTGCCATTATGAGCAGGAATCCAACAGAACTGAATTTCAATACCATTCTTTTGTAATCCAACAACAGCATAAATATTTCTAACCATAAATCCTCACGTTCTGACTTTCCAGATTTTAAACTACACAAAACTGATACAGAGTCCGAACATATTACTACTCTTCTTGATTGCACCTCCTATATCCATTGCAATCCAACAATTATCGTAACCACTTAATTGAATATACCGATACATAATTTGTTAGTCTCTTGCATAGATTAACATCAAACTCAAGAATAAATACACCTCCTGTTTTCCCATTCATATGATCCTTTGAACCATCTGTATACACTGCAAGGCAAGAACAAAACTGAGTACTAATATATCGATCCACTATTGTTTCTACATTAGCTTCTTCACACCGCTGTTTACTTTCTTCCATCAGGCTATGATCAACATGTGGCGTTTTATAAAACAACGGTAGCACATTTCCTATTGCCACAGCTGGCATTATAACAAGGTCCCTGAGTCCATATTTATCAACCGTTTTCCCAATCTCTGGACCAAAACCCCTATTTTGATGTTGTTCATATTCCCAGCAGTTTTCTAATACCGTCAGTGTTGGATGATCTACCGCACTACCATTCAATATTTCCTAGTATGCCAGGGCTAGATTAACTCATCTAAGGGATTGTGGCATTTCCGCAGAATCTACCTGTAAAGCCTCAACAGGTGTAGTTTTAAATGCACCATCGCACATCTTGAGTGCCCTCGCTTGCATTCTATCAAGGCGCAACATCGATGTAAAAGCCGCAGAACCATATACAAAGTACCCATGTCACGTGATCAACTAGCGTTGTCTCATTATTTAAATGTCAAATCATAGAGCGTGAAATACCAGAACCGTGTGGCTAGACAAATTCATAGCATAAAGACGGCAAGGCGCTACAGAGGGTGGTGACTACAGCCCAGAACTTCACGGGGCCGAGCTCCCTGCCATTCAGGCAGTGGCGTGTATTCATGGATACCAAGGGAAGCCAAACTTTCTCCAAAAATTGATCAAGAAAGAAATATAAAATAAAGTATCAAATAAAGTATATTTTGTCTCTCTGTGTTTCATATTTGTCCTTCAATTTGAAGAGGCTGAATGTATCTCACCGGAGAAAGCATCCGTACGAGCGAAACATCACCCCTCTGTCTCTGTATGTGTAGGCCATCTATCTGATGCTGTCTGGTCCAAAGGAGTACGACATTGTTGCCGCCCGTAGCATTGAATGCAAGAGAAGCCAGGGAGCATTTTGGCCTCCCTTGATAAAAAAAGTATAACATAATCGCCAATCAGTATTGAGCTAAACTGAGTGAGCTCAACTCTGAATGGTTCTGCTGCACCAAAAAAGTGTAATGGGAAGTCAGTTTGGACTTGGAGTCAATCTAATAAAATCGCATTGTAATTGACAGAAACAACTTGAATTGTTGCATCTGGTTGTGTTGTTGCCCTCCAGTGGCTAGCCAGCTAGCTAAAATTGTCCCTTTCCTAAATTATCCATGGATGGAGATAGGGATTTGGACTTGTGGTTTTACTTAATTCTCCGTACTGGCCAATGATTATAACGACAAATCTGATCCAACCATTAATTCATACATTGTCCCTCTGGCCTGAGAGGATGGAAGTTAAATATGTTGCTACAGTAGATGTAGAAAGCTAATGTTAACTAGCTAACGTTGCCCATGAAAGGAAGTTAGGCTAGCAAGCAAGCATTTTAGCCAGGTAGCATAGGACAACAACAAATAAAAGCATTTACTGTATGACAGAGTGATAGACCGTTTTGTCAACATGAAAGAGAGGAGGGTGGCATTGGCGTTTCTCTACAAGTAGAGTAAGTCAGCATGTTTTTTCTACTTGCATGAACACACACACATAAATCAGAACCATGGGCATCCACATCATATTTATTTTATGTTGATTGGACTAAATCGTTTTTGGTTTCTTTTAGTTGTCACTGTATTAGACTAAGCATAGTGTCACGTTCCTGACCTTATTTCCCTTGTTTTGTCTTTATTTAGTATGGTCAGGGCGTGAGTTGGGGTGGGCAGTCTATGTTATTTGTTTCTATGTTTAGGTTTGTTAGTTTGGCCTAATATGGTTCTCAATCAGAGGCAGGTGTTTGTCATTGTCTCTGATTGGGAACCATATTAAGGTAGGCTGTTTTCAATGTTTGTTTGTGGGTGATTGTTGCTGTGTCTGTGTTTGTTCGCCACACGGTACTGTTTCGTTAGTTTGTTCCTGTTCGTGCGTTCATGTTTTATATGTTCTCAAGTTCAGGTCTGTTCACGTCGTTTATTGTTTTGTAGTTTGTTTAAGTGTTTTTTCGTCTTCGTTTAATAAACGATAGTATGTATTCAAACCACGCTGCGCTTTGGTCCGATCCTTGCTCCTCCTCAGACGAGGATTACTACGTTAGCGTTACACATAAGTGACTTGATGATGTTGAAATAGTAGATGGAGCTCCTGTTAATTAATATATTCCATTTAGTGGACGTTTTTATCCTAAGCGACTTACAGTTATGCGTGCATACATTTTACGTATATATGGCCCCAGGAATTGAACCCACAACCCTGGCGGTGCAAGCGCCATGCTCTACCAACTGAGCAATACAGGTTTTCTTTGCAATGTGTAATAACTCTCTATGGTTCTAAATCATTAGTTGTTTAGTGGTCCGAAAATGTCTGAAATATTAACTTGCTTGATCATGTTGTAGGTCATGTAACTGTTTTTTGCATGCGATATGCTTTGTGGACTTCTGGATAAAGGTTGCTCTCCGGTTCTGTGATGAAACGAAGGTGTGGTTGAATTTATTCTGCCACTGTGTCTTCTTATTGTCTCTGCCTTTAGGCATATATCACAGTCACAAAGCATATGAATTTAGAGGTTATAGAGCAAACAGCTCAATTATCACAACACATAGGCTGTAATATGGTTTATTTTTCTGGCTTATCCTGTGATTTTACTCACGCACCGCTACTACAAAAGGCCCACATTTTTTTCAAAGACTCCAGCCTCCCAAGCCATAGACTTTTCTCTCTGCTACCACATGGCAAGCGGTACCAGTGCATAAAGTCTGGAACCAACAGGACCCTGAACAGCTTCTACCCCCAAGCCATAAGTCTGCTAAACAAGACAGTTAAATAGCTAATCAAATGGCTTCCCGCACTGACTCTCTTGCACTGACTCTGTGCACACACACATACTGTACTTACAATGACACTCCAACACACGCATACACACACACATACACACTACATACACCCACACAAACATAACATGCGCACACGTGCATATTGATGCCACACACACACACTTTCACACTCACCTATAGGCTGCTGCTATTGCCTATTCTCTATCCTGTTGTTCAGTCACCACTTTACCCCTACAATATGTACGGCTACCTCAATTACTTCGTAGCCCTGCACATTGGCTCGGTACTGGTACTCCCTGTATATAGTCATGTGTTCTTTTTTTACTGATTATTGTTATTTGTTATTCACTGTGTATTTATTCCTATTTCATGTTAACTCTGCATTGTTGGAAAATAACCCATAAGTAAGCATTTCATTGTTTAGAAATAATAATAATGAGTGGGTAGATCAGCTTTAATGTTGCAGATAGATTGTGGCTTCCATCATTTCCAATCCCCCATAAATGTTTTGTAAATATACACTACCAGTCAACATTTTTAGAACACCTACTCATTCAAGGGTTTTCCTTTATTTTTAATATTTTCTACATTGTAGAATAATAGTGAAGACATCAAAACTATGAAATAACACATATGGAATCATGTAGTAACCAAAAAAGTGTTAAACAGATCAAAATATATTTTATATTTCAGATTATTCAAATAGCTACCCTTTGCCTTGATAACAGCTTTGCGCACTCTTTTTTTCTTTTTTCGATTGACTATGACTTTTCAAATCACCCAGTATTGCTATCTGCAGTGTTAGTTCTTGGTAAATGTTGCAATTCTTCAGGCATTCCAAAATAAATGATCTAATGACTCTGCCTCCTCGCAGCAAAATCTGCAGAGCTGGGAAGATTGAATACCCGTATACAGTTGAAGTCGGAAGTTTACATACACTTTAGCACATGACATCATGCCTGGAGTTTGCAAAAAGGCATGGGAAAGCCTCAGAGCATTAGGCAAAGGATTATATAGACCAATAATGCAAATCAAACTCTTTGGCCTGAATGCAAAGTGCTGTGTGTGGAGAAAGATGGGTGTGAAGATGGGTGTGAGCTGTACCTCGGTAACACCATCCCTACCATGTTGGTGGCAGCATCATGCAATGGGATAGTTTTCAGCAGCAGGGACTGGGAGACTGATAAATATACAGGGAACACTGAATGAAGCCAAATACAGGCAAATTCGTAATGGGAACCTCCTTCAGTGTGCAAACAACCTTAGACTGGGGCGAAGGTTTCCATTCCAACAGGACAATGACCCCAAGCATACAGCCAAAGCAACACTGGAATGGCTTCAGAACAAGAATGTGAAATGTCCTTGAGTGGCCCAGGCAAAGCCCAGTCTTGAATCTCATTTAAAATCTGTGGAAAGTCTTGAAGATTGCTATTCATCGCCACTCCCCATCTAACTTGACAGAGCTTGAAAAAATCTGCGAGGAAAAATGGGAGAAAATCACCAAATCCAGATGTGCAAAGCTGATACATGCGCACCAAAGATGACTCAAAGCTGTAATCGGCGCCAAAGGTGCTTCTACAAAGTATTGACTCAGGGGTGTGAATACTTATATAAATGAGATATTTCTGTATTTTATGTTCTATAAATTTCTAAAAACATTGCATTTTTTATTTAACTAGTCAAGTCAATTAAGAACAAATTCTTATTTAGCAAGAGTCAAAAGGCCTCCTGCGGGGACCTGGGCTGGGATTAAAAATGTAGGACCAAACACACATCACAAGAGACACCACAAACCTACATAAAGAGAGACCTAAGACGTCAACTCAGCATGGTTGCAATACATGACATGTCACGATCGTCGTATAAGTGAGACCAAGGCGCAGAGTGCATAGAGTTCCACATAATTTTAATAAAGAGAAACTCACTAAACAAAACAATAAAGAGCAAATGAAACGTGAAGCTACTAGAGTGCACAAAGGCAACTTACTGTAGACAAGATCCCACAAACACAAAAGGGAAATGGCTGCCTAAATCTGATCCCCAATCAGAGACAACGATAAACAGCTGCCTCTGATTGGGAACCATATCAGGCCACCATAGACATACAAATACACCTAGATGACCCACCCAAGTCACCATTTTTTTAATTTTTTTTATTTAACCTTTATTTAACCAGGTAGGCAAATTGAGAACACGTTCTCATTTACAATTGCGACCTGGCCAAGACAAAGCAAAGCAGTTCGACACATACAACAACACATAGTTACACATGGAGTAAAAACAAACATATAGTCAATAATACAGTGAAAAAAAAAAATAAGTCTATATACAATGTGAGCAAGTGAGGTGAGATAAGGGAGGTGAAGGCAAACAGATATATTTTTTTAAATAAATAAAAATATAAAAAGGCCATGGAGGCGAAGTGAGTACAACACAGCAAGTAAAATAAAAACTAAAAAAACACTGGAATGGTTGGTTTGCATTGGAAGAAAGTGCAAAGTAGAGACAGAAATAATGGGGTGCAAAGGAGCAAAATAAATTAATAAATAAATACAGTAGGTAAAGAGGTAGTTGTTTGGGCTAAATTGTAGATGGGTTATGTACAGGTGCAGTAATCTATGAGCTGCTCTGACAGCTGGTGCTTAAAGCTAGTGAGGGAGATAGGTGTTTCCAGTTTCAGAGATTTTTGTAGTTCGTTCCAGTCATTGGCAGCAGAGAACTGGAAGGAGAGGCGTCCAAAGGAAGAATTGGTTTTGGGGGTGACTAGAGAGATATACCTGCTGGAGCGCGTGCTACAGGTAGGTGCTGCTATGGTGACCAGCGAGCTGAGATAAGGGGGGACTTTACCTAGCAGGGTCTTGTAGATGACCTGGAGCCAGTGGGTTTGGCGACGAGTATGAAGCGAGGGCCAGCCAACGAGAGTGTACAGGTCGCAGTGGTGGGTAGTATATGGGGCTTTGGTGACAAAACGGATGGCACTGTGATAGACTGCATCCAATTTATTGAGTAGGGTTTTGGAGGCTATTTTGTAAATGACATCACCGAAGTCGAGGATTGGTAGGATGGTCAGTTTTACAAGGGTATGTTTGGCAGCATGAGTAAAGGATGCTTTGTTGCGGAATAGGAAGCCAATTCTAGATTTGACTTTGGATTGGAGATGTTTGATGTGGGTCTGGAAGGAGAGTTTACAGTCTAACCAGACACCTAGGTATTTGTAGTTGTCCACATATTCTAAGTCAGAGCCGTCCAAAGTAGTGATGTTGGACAGGCGGGCAGGAGCAGGCAGCGATCGGTTGAAGAGCATGCATTTGGTTTTACTTGTATTTAAGAGCAGTTGGAGGCCACGGAAGGAGAGTTGTATGGCATTGAAGCTCGCCTGGAGGGTTGTTAACACAGTGTCAAAAGAAGGGCCAGAAGTATACAGAATAGTGTCGTCTGCGTAGAGGTGGATCAGAGAATCACCAGCAGCAAGAGCGACATCATTGATGTAAACAGAGAAGAGAGTCGGTCCAAGAATTGAACCCTGTGGCACCCCCATAGAGACTGCCAGGGGCCCGGACAACAGACCCTCCGATTTGACACACTGAACTCTATCAGAGAAGTAGTTGGTGAACCAGGCGAGGCAATCATTAGAGAAACCAAGGCTGTCGAGTCTGCCAATGAGGATGTGGTGATTGACAGAGTCAAAAGCCTTGGCCAGGTCAATGAATACGGCTGCACAGTATTGTTTCCTATCGATGGCGGTTACGATATCGTTTATGACCTTGAGCGTGGCTGAGGTGCACCCATGACCAGCTCTGAAACCAGATTGCATAGCGGAGAAGGTGTGGTGTGATTCGAAATGGTCTGTAATCTGTTTGTTGACTTGGCTTTCGAAGACCTTAGAAAGGCAGGGTAGGATAGATATAGGTCTGTAGCAGTTAGGGTCAAGGGTGTCCCCCCCTTTGAAGAGGGGGATAACCGCAGCTGCTTTCCAATCTTTGGGGATCTCAGACGACACGAAAGAGAGGTTGAAGAGGCTAGTAATAGGGGTGGCAACAATTTCAGCAGATAGTTTTAGAAAGAAAGGGTCCAGATTATCTAGCCCGGCTGATTTGTAAGGGTCCAGATTTTGCAGCTCATTAAGAACATCAGCTGACTGTATTTGGGAGAAAGAGAAATGGGGAAGGCTTGGGCGAGTAGCAGAGGGGAGGGCAGTGCTGTTGTCCGGGGTAGGGGTAGCCAGGTGGAAAGCATGGCCAGCCGTAGAAAAATGCTTATTGAAATTCTCAATTATAGTGGATTTGTCGGTGGTGACAGTGTTTCCTATCTTCAGAGCGGTTGGAAGCTGGGAGGAGGTGTTCTTATTCTCCATGGACTTTACGGTGTCCCAGAACTTTTTTGAATTTGTGTTGCAGGAAGCAAATTTCTGCTTGAAAAAGCTAGCCTTGGCTGTTCTAACTGCCTGTGTATATTGGTTTCTGGCTTCCCTGAAAAGTTGCATATCACGGGGGCTGTTCGATGCTAATGCAGAACGCCATAGGATGTTTTTCTGTTGGTTAAGGGCAGTCAGGTCAGGAGAGAACCAAGGGCTATATCTGTTCCTGGTTCTAAATTTCTTGAATGGGGCATGCTTATTCAAGATGGTGAGGAAGGCATTTTAAAAAAATGACCAGGCATCCTCTACTGACGGGATGAGATCAATATCCTTCCAGGATACCCCGGCCAGGTCGATTAGGAAGGCCTGCTCGCTGAAGTGTTTCAGGGAGCGTTTGACAGTGATGAGTGGAGGTCGTTTGACCGCTGACCCATTACGGATGCAGGCAATGAGGCAGTGATCGCTGAGATCTTGGTTGAAAACAGCAGAGGTGTATTTGGAGGGCAAGTTTGTTAGGATGATATCTATGAGGGTACCCGTGTTTACGGAATTGGGGTGGTACCTGGTAGGTTCATTGATAATTTGTGTGAGATTGAGGGCATCAAGCTTAGATTGTAGGGTGGCTGGGGTGTTGAGCATGTTCAAATTTAGGTCGCCTAGCAGCACGAGCTCTGAAGATAGATGGGGGGCAATCAGTTCACATATAGTGTCCAGAGCACAGCTGGGGGCAGAGGGTGGTCTATAGCAGGCGGCAACGGTGAGAGACTTGTTTTTAGAGAGGTGGATTTTTAAAAGTAGAAGTTCAAATTGTTTGGGAACAGACCTGGATAGTATAACAGAACTCTGCAGGCAGTCTTTGCAGTAGATTGCAACACCGCCCCCTTTGGCCGTTCTATCTTGTCTGAAAATATTGTAATTGGGGATAAAAATGTCTGAATTTTTGGTGGTCTTTCTAAGCCAGGATTCAGACACGGCTAAAACATCCGGGTTGGTAGAGTGTGCTAAAGCAGTGAACAAAACAAACTTAGGGAGGAGGCTTCTAATGTTAACATGCATGAAGCCAAGGCTATTACGGTTACAGAAGTCATCAAAAGAGAGCGCCTGGGGAATAGGAGTGGAGCCAGGTACTGCAGGGCCTGGATTCACCTCTACATCACCAGAGGAACAGAGGAGAAGTAGGATAATGGTACGGCTAAAAGCTATGAGAATTGGTCACCTAGAGCTACTCGAGCAGAGAGTAAAAGGAAGTTTCTGGGGGCGATAAAATAGTTTAAAGGAATAATGTACAGACAAAGGTATGGTAGGATGTGAGTACAGTGGAGGTAAACCTAGGTATTGAGTGATGATGAGAGAGATCTTGTCTCTAGAAACATCATTGAAACCAGGTGATGTCATCGCATATGTGGGTGGTGGAACTGAGAGGTTGGATATGGTATAGAGAGCAGGGCTAGAATCTCTACAGTGAAATAAGCCAATAAACACTAACCAGAACAGCAATGGACAAGGCATTATTACATTAAGGAGAGGCATGCTTAATCGAGTGATCAATAAGGGTCCAGTGAGTAGAGGTTGGTTGGGGTCGTGGCGATCCAGACAGCTGGCCGGGTATATGGCTATCGGTAGCAGCATAGGATGGAGGTCTGTTTGTAGATACCTCGTGCGTTTCCGTCGGTAGGTTCCGTGTAGTGGGGTTTTGTTCAGATAGCAGCCGATAAGACAGCTAACGATTAGCGGGCCTCAGATGAGCGTTCAGGTAACGTTGGGACGGAGGTGCCGGTTGGATAAATCCCTCGGGCAGATAACGTCGGCAGTCAGTCGTGAAGGCCCGGTGGGGTTCCGTATCTGCAGCAGCAACAAAAGAAACGGGTCCAGATGGTGATGGAACTCCTCAGCTGGCTAGCTCCAGCATGATTTGAGTTTGCTCCGGGGTCGACGTAAGCCAATAGTCACACGGTATGCAGCTAGCTAGCTGCGAAATCAAGGTGCAAGTGTCCAGAGCCTGCGGTTGGAATCCGGGGAAACTGAGAGAAAAAAAGTCCCGGAATGCTCCGGTCCGAGTCGCGTTGCACAAAAGTGCCGGTAGATTATCGAGCTAAAGGAATAGCTGATGACCGCAAAACGTGGGCAGCTGAAACACCAACGCTAGCCAGCAAACCGGCTAATTTCGGGGCAGCTACAGATTAGCTTCTTGCTAGCTATCGGAGTAGCTTCTGGTTAGCTTTCAGGCTAGCTTCTGAATTAGCCCCTGGGTATCTTCCACGATGGATTTTCAGATTGAGGTAAATAATACTTATTGTATTTGGTGATTGTAATTGGTGAAGCGGGTTGCAGGAAAGCTTTTGCAGGAAAGCTTTTGTAGTTGAGTTCTTGGATAATAAAATGAATAAAAGATATGTGAAGAAAAGGTGTAAATATATATATATACAGGACACGACACGACAATAGGGAAAAGACGTCTGAACTGCTAAGCAACCAACACAGAGAAAAAACAGCTGTCAGGAAGTGACAGTACTCCCCCCCCACGTCGGGGAGGGCGATCTCCGTTGCAGGGCGCATTGCCGGAGGCACCGGAACGTGGATCGTCGCCGGAGGCTACGGACCATAGACCGCCTCAGGAGGAACCGGACCGTAGATCATCGCAGGAGGCTCTGGACTGAGGACCCTGCTGAAGGTTCCGGACCGCGGACCATCTCCGAAGGCTCCGGAATGCGGACCGTCGCCGGAGGTTCCGGACCGCAGACCGTCTCCGAAGGTTCCGGACCGCGGACCGTCTCAGGAGGTTCCGAACCGTAGACCGCCTCAGGAGGTTCCGGACCGCGGACCGTCTCAGGAGGTTCCGGACCGCAGACCGTCTCCGAAGGTTCCGGACCGCGGACCGTCTCAGGAGGTTCCGGACCGTAGACCGCCTCAGGAGGTTCCGGACCGTGGACCGTCGTTGGACCGTGGCCCGTGAAACGTCGCCGGAAGCTCTGGACTGGGAACTGTCGCCGGAAGCTCTGGACTGGGAACTGTCGCCGGCAGCTCTGGACTGGGAACTGTCGCCGGCAGCTCTGAATGGGAACTGTCGCCGGAAGCTCTGGACTGGGAACTGTCGCCGGCAGCTCTGGACTGGGAACTGTCGCCGGCAGCTCTGAATGGGAACTGTCGCCGGAAGCTCTGGACTGTGGAGGCGCACTGGAGGCCTGATGCGTGGGACCGGTACAGGGGGCACCGGGCTGATGACACGCACCTCAGGGCGAGTGCGAGGAAGAGGCACAGGACGCATTGGACTGTGGAGGCGCACTGGAGACCTGATGCGTGGTACCGGTATAGGTGGCACCGGGCTGATGACACGCACCTCAGGGCGAGTGCGGAGAGGAGGCACAGGACGTACTGGGTTGTGAAGACGCACTGGAGACCTAATGCGTGGCACCGGGCTGATGACACGCATCTCAGCACGCCCGCTCTGTAGCACTCTCAATGCCAGCACCTCTCTCCGGAATCTTGCGTCGAGCTCCTCACTCGACTCCCTGACTGGCTCCATGTGCCCCCTCCCAAAAATGTCTTGGCCGTTCCGCTTTCGCTGCCTCTATCTCCTCCTTACGACAGCGATACTCCCTGGCCTGCGTCCAGGGTCCTTTTCCATCCAGGATCTCCTCCCAAGTCCACCTCTCCTATACATGCTGCTTGATCCATTTTTGGTGGGATCTTCTGTCACGATCGTCGTATGAGTGAGACCAAGGCGCAGCGTGCATAGAGTTCCACATAATTTTAATAAAGAGAAACTCACTAAACAAAACAATAAAGAACAAACGAAACGTGACCCTACTGGAGTGCACAAAGGCAACTTACTGTAGACAAGATCCCACAAACACAAAAGGGAAATGGCTGCCTAAATATGATCCCCAATCAGAGACAACGATAAACAGCTGCCTCTGATTGGGAACCATATCAGGCCACCATAGACATACAAATACACCTAGATGACCCACCCAAGTCACCATCACGCCCCAACCAACACAGAGAAAAAACAGCTGTCAGGAAGTGACAGTACTCCCCCCCCACGTCGGGGAGGGCGATCTCCGTTGCAGGGCGCATTGCCGGAGGCACCGGAACGTGGATCGTCGCCGGAGGCTACGGACCATAGACCGCCTCAGGAGGAACCGGACCGTAGATCATCGCAGGAGGCTCTGGACT
Source organism: Salvelinus fontinalis (assembly GCF_029448725.1). Lineage (NCBI taxonomy): Eukaryota > Metazoa > Chordata > Actinopteri > Salmoniformes > Salmonidae > Salvelinus > Salvelinus fontinalis. Next base: position 25,297,722 of record NC_074685.1, on the reverse strand, counting down.
GAGGACCCTGCTGAAGGTTCCGCACTGCGGACCGTCTCCGAAGGCTCCGGACCGCGGACCGTCTCAGGAGGTTCCGGACCGCAGACCGTCTCCGAAGGTTCCGGACCGCGGACCGTCTCAGGAGGTTCCGGACCGCGGACCGTCTCAGGAGGTTCCGGACCGCGGACCGTCTCAGGAGGTTCCGGACCGTAGACCGCCTCAGGAGGTTCCGGACCGTGGACCGTCGTTGGACCGTGGCCCGTGAAACGTAGCCGGAAGCTCTGGACTGGGAACTGTCGCCGGAAGCTCTGGACTGGGAACTGTCGCCGGCAGCTCTGGACTGGGAACTGTCGCCGGCAGCTCTGAATGGGAACTGTCGCCGGAAGCTCTGGACTGTGGAGGCGCACTGGAGGCCTGATGCGTGGGACCGGTACAGGGGGCACCGGGCTGATGACACGCACCTCAGGGCGAGTGCGGGGAAGAGGCACAGGACGCATTGGACTGTGGAGGCGCACTGGAGACCTGATGCGTGGTACCGGTATAGGTGGCACCGGGCTGATGACACGCACCTCAGGGCGAATGCGGAGAGGAGGCACAGGACGTACTGGGTTGTGAAGACGCACTGGAGACCTAATGCGTGGCACCGGGCTGATGACACGCACCTCAGCACGCCCGCTCTGTAGCACTCTCAATGCCAGCACCTCTCTCCGGAATCTTGCGTCGAGCTCCTCACTCGACTCCCTGACTGGCTCCATGTGCCTCCTCCCAAAAATGTCTTGGCCGTTCCGCTTTCGCTGCCTCTATCTCCTCCTTACGACAGCGATACTCCCTGGCCTGCGTCCAGGGTCCTTTTCCATCCAGGATCTCCTCCCAAGTCCACCTCTCCTGTACATGCTGCTTGATCCATTTTTGGTGGGATCTTCTGTCACGATCGTCGTATGAGTGAGACCAAGGCGCAGCGTGCATAGAGTTCCACATAATTTTAATAAAGAGAAACTCACTAAACAAAACAATAAAGAACAAACGAAACGTGACGCTACTGGAGTGCACAAAGGCAACTTACTGTAGACAAGATCCCACAAACACAAAAGGGAAATGGCTGCCTAAATATGATCCCCAATCAGAGACAACGATAAACAGCTGCCTCTGATTGGGAACCATATCAGGCCACCATAGACATACAAATACATCTAGATAACCCACCCAAGTCACCAACACGCCCCAACCAACACAGAGAAAAAACAGCTTACTATGTTCAGGGCGTGACATGACAACACAGCAGGGTAGGAACACAATATGAGTAAACATGATCAGCTAACAGTATATTGGCAGTTGTGCCCTTCTTGACATGCAGAGTCCACAAAGTATGGGAAATGATCCTAAACCATTCACACTATCAGGTATAGTTAACTTCACTTGTATTTTAGATCACCCAAATGTCAACTTAATGGTAGCCAATATTAAGAAAGATCGTGAGGCTATTGTCATGTACAGTTGAAGTCAGAAGTTTACATACATCTTAGCCAAATACATTTAAACTCAGTTTTTCAAAATTCCTGACATTTAATCCTAGTACAAATTCCCTGTCTTAGGTCAGTTAGGATCACCACTTTATTTGAACTTCTTATGGCTGAAGGGGCAGTATTGAGTAGCTTGGATGAAAGGTGCCCATATCAAACGGCATGCTCCTCAGTCATAGTTCCTAATACTTGCATATTATTATTAGTATTGGATAGAAAACACTCTAAAGTTTCTAAAACGGTTTGAATTATGTCTGTGAGATTAACAGAACTCATATTGGCAGGCAAAATCCTGAGTTGAAATCAAAACAGGAAGTGAGAAATCTGAGCCTGTGTGTATTCACCAGAGTCCCTAAAGAAATCCACTTGAGCTATTAATGATGTTGCACCGCCTAGGGGTTCTACTAGATGTCAACCATCAATAGAAATTTCAATGAGACTTCTATGATGTTGTGGGAGAGAATGAGAGCAGAATCAGTCAGGTGTCCATCAAGCACCCATTTCCTGATCATGCTTTTTCTTCATGTAAGCCACTGACGTTCCATTGCTCACGCAGACAAGAACGAATACTCCGGATGGAACTTTATTGAAGCTATATGTTAAAAACATCCTAATGATTGAGTCAGTACTTAGTTTGAAATGTTTCTTTGACCGGTAATATCACATTTTGACGTTTTTGTCCGATATAACGCTGACCAGAATTAGCGCTTGGATATGTAAACCAGACGCGCTAACAAAAGAAGGTATTTAGACATAAATAACGGATTTTTTCGAACAAAACAAACATTTATTGTGGACCTGGGATTCCTGGTGTGCTTTCTGATCTAGATCATCAAAGGTGGAATGGAATATTTATCATGATAATATTTATCATATATTTTTGTGTTTATGGTGACGCCATCTTTGCAGCTGTGGTATGCTACTTTTGAGCACCGTCTCAGATTATAGCGTGCATTTCTTTTTCCGTAAAGTTTTTTTTAAATCTGACATAGCGGTTGCATTAAGGAGAGGTATATCTATAATTCAATGTGTATAACTTGTATTATCATCTATATTTATGATGAGTATTTCTGTTGAAACGATGGGCTATGCAAAGTCACTTGTTGTTTTTGCATTTAGTGAATCTTGTCGCCTCAATGTAAACTCAGATTTTTTTATATAAATATGAATTTAATCAAACAAACATGCATGTATTGTGTAACATGAAGTCCTATGAGTGTCATCTGATGAAAATAATCGAAGGTTAGTGATTCATTTTATCTCTATTCTGGTTTTTGTGAAGCTATATTTAGCTGGGAAAAATGGCTATGCTTATTGTGGTTTTGTGGTGACCTAACATAATCGTTTGTAGTGCTTTCGCTGAAAAGCCTATTTGAAATCGGACACTTTGGTGGGATTAACAACAAGATTACCTTTAAAATGATATAAGACACATGAATGTCTGAGGAATTTTAATTATGAGATTTCTGGTTTTTGAATTTGGCGCCCTGCACTTGGACTGGCTGTTGTCATATCGGTCCCGTTACCGGGACTGCAGCCATTTAAGAATGTGAAATGTCAGAATAATAGTAGAGTGATTTATTTCAGCTTTTTTCTTTCATCACATTCCCAGTGGGTCAGAAGTTTACATACACTCAATTAGTATTTGGTAGCATTGCCTTGAAATTGCTTAACTTGGGGCAAACGTTTCGGGTAGCATTCCACAAGCTTCCCACAATAAGTTGGTTGAATTGTGGGCAATTCCTTCTGACAGAGCTTGTGTAACTGAGTCAGGTTTTGTAGGCCTTCTTGCTCGCACATGCTTTTTCAGTTCTGCCCACACATTTTCTATGGGATTGAGGTCAGGGCTTTGTGATGGCCACTCCAATACCTTGACTTTGTTGTCCTTAAGCCATTTTGCCACAACTTTGGAAGTATGCTTGGGGTCATTGTCCATTTGGAAGACCCATTTGCGACCAAGCTTAAACTTCCTGACTGATGTCTTGAGATGTTGCTTCAATATATACACACAATTTTATTCCTCATGATGCCATCTATTTTGTAAAGTGCACCAGTCCCTCCTGCAGCAAAGCACCCCCACAACATGATGCTGCCAGCCCTGTGCTTCACGGTTGGGATGTAGTTTGTCGGCTTGCAAGCCTCCCCCTTTTCCCTCCAAACATAATGGTCATTATAGCCAAACAGTTCTATTTTTGTTTCATCAGACCAGAGGACATTTCTCCAAAAAGTACAATCTTTGTCCCCAAGTGCAGTTGCAAACCGTAGTCTGGCTTTTTTATGGCGGTTTTGGAGCAGTGGCTTCTTCATGGCTGAGCGGCCTTTCAGGGTATGTCGATTTAGGACTCGTTTTACTGTGAATATAGATACTTTTGTACCTGTTTCCTCCAGCATCTTCACAAGGTCCTTTGCTGTTGTTCTGGGATTGATTTGCACTTTTCGCACCAAAGTACGTTCATCTCTAGGAGACAGAACGCGTCTCCTTCCTGAGCGGTATGACGGCTGCGTGGCCTCATGGTGTTTATACTTGCGTACTATTGTTTGTACAGATGAACGTGGTACCTTCAGGCGTTTCGAAATTGCTCCCAAGGATGAACCAGACTTTTGGAGGTCTACAATTTTTTTTCGGGGGTCTTGGATGATTTCTTTTGATTTCCCCATGATGTCAAGCAAAGAGGCACTGAGTTTGAAGGTAGGCCTTGAAATAAATCCACAGGTACACCTCCAATTGGCTCAAATGATGTCAATTCGCCTATCAGAAGCTTCTAAAGCCATGACATAATTTTCTGGAATTTTCCAAGCTGTTTAAAGGCACAGTCAACTTAGTGTATGTAAACTTCTGACCCACTGGAATTGTGATACAGTGATTTATAAGTGAAATAATAAATCTGTAAATTGTTGGAAAAATTACTTGTGTCATGCACAAATTAGATGTCCTACCGACTTGCCAAAACTGCAGTTTGTTAACAAGAAATTTGTGGAGTGGTTGAAAAATGAGTTTTAATGACTCCAACCTAAGTGTATGTAAACTTCTGACTTCAACTGTATATAACATTCTATTGGTTGCAAGAATTTTGCATAATAATTTAAATAGAAAAATCCATTGTTGTTTTGTGTATCAGTTCATAAACCATGTGCCATGGAATTGGTACATCGAAAATCTCTTCCCAACTATTTTGCAATCTACATGGCGCAGCTATCAATTTCTTGGTACTTAAATGGAACTGGTATAGTTTTTTATTTATCACAATTGTCTTTTGCCAATTTTGGTCTTTAATGCAAGTTCTTTACTTTCTCACCCTTCCACTTGCCTCTTCCATTTTTGCAGTAATGCTGAAATTAGTTGGTTGTAATTTTGAGTAGAGCAGACATTTCCATATATTTTTGTTAGCTGCATGCGTGACATAGCTCCACCAGTCCTATTAATGATATAATTTACAAAGATTAGACCATTTATTTTATTGGTATATATACTTCATATAATTTTTTTTAATCAATTAGTATATTTGTTTGGTCTTTTCTGGTGGATTAAACTGAAATTGCAACCAACTTTACATGGCTTGTTTTAAAAATAGTGATATTTTGGAGATTATTTCATTTTCAAATAACCGAAAGTGAGAGGTTGTAATCTGAATAAAGGGAAAAATACCATTCTTGAACATGGGGTGAGACATTCTCACTAATCTGCTAGAGAACCACTTCGGATTTAAGTGTAACTTTTATATGACTGAAGCCTTTAGTGAGAGGTAATGGTTTAATATTTAATAATTTCTGCCCTTCAAATTCATATTCATTATATAAATAGGCCCATTTAATTTTGTCTGGCTTGCCATTCCAAATATAATAGAATTATTTTTGCTCATATAATTTAAAAAACTAGTCGCTAGGTGTAGGCAAGGCCATAAGCTAAGAGGTAAACTGGGATATGACTAAAGAGTTAATCAGGGTGATTTCTTCACAAATAGACAGGTATTTTCCTTTCCAAGGTAGCAAGATATTATCTTTTTTTGTTCACTTTCTATTAAAATTGATTGTAGTGAGATCATTTCTTTCTTTTGGGATATGAATACCGAGTATGTCCACTTCCCCGTCAGACAGTTTTCTTGGTAAACTACACAGTAATGTAAAAGTTGTATTTTTTTGTGATCCAAAATGTAATATAGTACATTTATCATAATTTGGTTGTAATCCAGAGAGATTTGAAAGATTATCTAGATCCTCTATGAGGCTGTAGAGGGATCCAAATTGTGCATTTAAAAGAAAACATGAATCATCAGCGTACAATGACACCTTTGTTTTTAAGCCCTGGATTTCTAGGCCCTTGATATTATTGTTGGATCTGATTTTAATAGATAACATTTTGATGCCATAATAAATAGATATGCCAATTTTAGACAACCTTGTTGTACTCCTCTTAATAGTTTCATAACTTTCTGAGAAGTAACCATTATTTATTATTTTACACCTAGGGTTACTATACATAACTTTAACCCATTGTATAAGAGATTCTCCAAAATTGAAATATTCCAGGCATATATAAATTCCAGTTGTTCCAAAAGCCTTTTCAAAGTCAGCTTTGAATTCGAGGCCCGGTAAAAAAATTATATTTTATTTGATTAGTCATATAAGAGAGAACTATTCAAACATACCAAACAATTAAAACAAGATCATACGTTATACTGAGTCAAGTCATTGGATTTAATAAAAAATGTGTTATCTTTTCACTTTTCATGTGCTTGAATAAAATATATGAATCGATGTTGTTGCCTGGGAGATCTGTTTGAAGTCTCTATTAAAATTGTGGATGCGTTGGATGAGGTGGTGTCAATGAACAGAAGGAGTGTGCTCTGCTCCTCAAGATGTCAGATTGGAATGTGTCATGTGGATCTTCGAAACAGGGAGCATATCAAGGGTGTTATCTCTGGGGTGGCACTAGAAGTAAATGCAAAGGACTGGTTAAAAAGAAAATGTTTTATAAAATAAGCTACTTCTATGAAAAGGTTGTTTATCAGTACAATAAAATAATTCCCAAATGGAAGGGAAACATATTGTTTGTCATCTGTAGACCCATGAAATAAGCCAAAACAAGCTCAATAACTCAATACATGCACAGACTCCTGTTAAATATGCATTTACCTGTTTTGTGGATAGGCCTAGGCTACATCTTGATTTACCAAGTTTATTAATAGAGATTTAGCATTCAAATAAATGATTACCAATATGTAGTTGGATTGGTAAAAACAAAGTCAAATTGATTGTATGATTGTATAATTGATCCATTAATGCATACATGGGTGTCTCTGTAAAATGTTGATGTAAAAAAAATCGAATGTAGTGATATTGAACTCAAAAGATGCCCACTGATTGAACAGAGCAGTTGCTCATTTTATCTGGCTGCATCAAGTGCCATTCTGTGTCTGGCTAATATGCCTTCTTTTTTTGCAGTGGTATTGTTTTGGTATCGTTTTGTTATAGAGCATAGGTCACCAACCTTTTCTGAGTCAAGATCACTTCCTGAGTCAAAATGCAAGCCGAGGTCTACCGCTCAGATTTTTTTTTAAATATTACTTAAAAAACACAAGCCTATGCAAAATTAACCAATTAAAAACAGTTCTGTAGCATACCATGCGATTATCTGAGGACAGCGCCCCGCATACAAAAGCATTAAAAACATTTTCCAAACCAGCAGAGGCGTCACAAAATAGCCAGAAATAGCGATAAAATAAATCACTTACCTTTGAAGATCTTCCTCTGTTTGCAATCCCAAGGGTCCCAGCTACACAACAAATTGTCGTTTTGCTCGATAAAGTCCTTCTTTATATCCCAAAAAAGTCAGTTTATTTGGCACGTTTGATTCAGTAATCCACCCGTTCCACTCGTTCAACATGCAGACAAAGGAATCACAAAAGTTACCAATAAACTTCGTCCAAACAAGTGAAAAAACGTTTCTAATCAATCCTCAGGTACCCTAATATGTAAATAAACAATAAAATGTAAGACGTAGAATAGTATGTTCATTCTCGGAGATAAATAACGAAGTGCGCAACCTCATCCACGCACGCCACAAGACTACAGTCCAAAATGAGAGCCACCTTGAAAAACTACAATTACTAAGTAATTTTTCAAAAAACAAGCCTGAAACCCTTTCTTAAGACTATTGACATCTAGTGGAAGCCATAGGAACTGCAATCTGGGAGGATTTCCTTTGAATATCCCATAGACAAGCATTTCAATGGGTGGTGACGTCAATTCTTTTTTTTACAGATGGATTCTCCTCGGGTTTTTGCCTGCCATATCAGTTCTGTTATACTCACAGACATTATTTTAACAGTTTTAGAAACTTCAGAGTGTTTTCTATCCAATGCTCTTCTATCCAATTATGCATATCCTAGCTTCTGAGCCTGAGTAACAGGCAGTTTACTTTGGGCACGTCAGTCAACCGAACTTCCGAATACTGCCCCCTATCCTTGAGAAGTTTTAAGTGGCATTTCATGGAGGCATTCCATATGTTTATCAGTGTTTTATTTGCAAATCTATTCTGTGAGTTTTCCTAAAGACCTCTTTGTACTCGATTTGAAGATATTTTAAAAATTTCTTCAGAAAGTGTATGACTTTTTTTGTAATGTGTGTATCAAAATATTTGTATTTATTATTTTGTATGATTAATCAAAAATAATTGTACAAAGAATTATCAATGCACTATACTGTAACTGTACAGTTGAAAATCATATTAAATAATTGAGTATTATTCCATTCAAATTTCTGCAGTTAATGGAAACTAATATTGTACTTATTTGACTGTATACAGTGGCTTGCGAAAGTATTCACCCCCCTTGGCATTTTTCCTATGTTGTTGCCTTACAACCTGGAATTAAAATAGATTTTTGGGGGGTTTGTATCATTTGATTTACACAGCATGACTACCACTTTGAAGATGCAAAAGATTTTTTATTGTGGAACAAACAAGAAATAAGACAAAAAAACTGAAAACTTGAGCGTGCATAACTATTTACCCCCCTAAAGTCAATACTTGTAGAGCCACCTTTTGCAGCAATTACAGCTGCAAGTCTTTTGTGGTATGTCTCTATAAGCTTGGCAAATCTAGCCACTGGGATTTTTGCCCATTCTTCAAGGCAAAACTGCTCCGGCTCCTTCAAGTTGGATGGGTTCCGCTGGTGTACAGCAATCTTTAAGTCGCACCACAGATTCTCAATTGGATTTTGGTCTGGGCATTGACTGGGCCATTCCAAGACATTTAAATGTTTTCCTGTAAACCACCCGAGTGTTGCTTGAGCAGTATGCTTTGGATCATTGTCCTGCTGGAAGGTGAACCTCCATCCCAGTCTCAAATCTCTGGAAGATTGAAACAGGTTTCCATCAAGAATTTTCCTGTATTTAGCGCCATCCATCATTCCTTCAATTCTGGCAAGTTTCCCAGTCCCTGCCAATGAAAAACATCCCCACAGCATGATGCTGCCACCACCATGCTTCACTGTGGGGATCGTGTTCTCGGGGTGATGAGAGGGGTTGGGCTTGCGCCAGACATAGCGTTTTCCTTGATGGTCAAAAATCTCAATTTTAGTCTCATCTGACCAGAGTACCTTCTTCCATATGTTTAGGGAGTCTCCCACATGCCTTTTGGCGAACACCAAACGTGTTTGCTTATTTCTTTCTTTAAGCAATGGCTTTTTTCTGGCCCCTCTTCCTTAAAGCCCAGCTCTGTGGAGTGTATGGCTTAAAGTAGTCCTATGGACAGATACTCCAATCTCCGCTGTGGAGCTTTGCAGCTCCAGGGTTATCTTTGGTCTCTTTGTTGCCTCTCTAATTAATGCCCTCCTTGCCTCGCCCATTAGTTTTGGTGGGCGGCACTCTCTTGGCAGGTTTGTTGTGGTGCCATATTCTTTCCATTTTTTTAATAATGGATTTAATGGTGCTCTGTGGGATGTCAAAGTTTCTGATATTCTTTTATAACCCAACCCTGATCTGTACTTCTCCACAACTTTGTCCCTGACCTGTTTGGAGAGCTCCTTCGTCTTCATGGTGCCACTTGCTTGGTGGTGCCCCTTGCTTAGTGCTGTTGCAGACTCTGGGGCCTTTCAGAACAGGTGTATATATACTGAGATCATGTGACAGTTCATGTGAAACTTAGATTGCACACAGGTGGACTTTATTTGACTAATTATGTGACTTTTGAAGGTAATTGGTTGCACCAGATCTTATTTAGGGGCTTCATAGCAAAGGGGATGAATGCATATGCACGCACCACTTTTCCATTTTTTTGTGTTTCTGTCACGGCTGTTGGAAGGAGAGGACCAAGGTGCAGCGTGGTACGTGTCCATATGTATTAAATGAACACTGAAATAACAAAAATAACAAAGATAACGACCAAAACAGTTCTGGCTGGTGCAGACACACAACAGAAAACAACAACCCACCAACACAGGTGGGAAAAGGCTACCTAAGTATGGTTCTCAATCAGAGACAAAGATTGAGAACCATTCTCTCTGATTGAGAAGCACACCCGGCCAAACACATAGAACTAGACAACATAGAACACAACATAAAATGCCCACCCCAACACACGCCCTGACCAACCAAAATAGAGACATAAAAAGGATCTCTAAGGTCAGGGCGGGACAGTTTCAAATTTTTTGAAACAAGTAATTTTTCATTTCACTTCACCAATTTGGAATATTTTGTGTATGTCCATTACATGAAATCCAAATATAAATCTATTTAAACTACAGGTTGTAATGCAACAAAATAGGAAAAACACCAAGGGGGGTGAATACTTTTGCAAGGCACTGTACATTACCAAGTAATTCAAAGTAATTCTGCTGTTATGAAGTCAAATATTTTGTGGTCGGTTCTTCAATTCACAGATGGTATTGCATAGTTTCTTACTCAGCTGAACAGTGTTTAGTTTCTGCAGCACCATACCACAGTCAGACCTTTGATTAGAACAGGACAAATAGGGTAAATTCTCTGAGCCTCTGTCTCTGCAATCTCTCCCATCTTCATCTTCCAAAGAACATCTGCCAAGTACTACATGACACACACACACACACACACACACACACACACACACACACACACACACACACACACACACACACACACACACACACACACACACACACACACACACACACACACACACAAATCTTATCCTCCTCCCTTCATCCTCTCCTCCCACCCCTTCTTTTTTCCCTTATCCTTCTCCTCTTCCACCTCACCCCTTACTTCTCTCCCACACTCCCTACTGTAAACAGTTTGTCTCCACAAGGGTGTGTAATTCCAGAAGCATCCTCACGTGTTTTGGTGGTGTTTTTTCCAAGTATTAATTACCCTGTGAAGTGAAAGGGAAAATGTGACCCATCCAGCCCTGTTTCCTATAATAAAAATGGAGTTATGTATCTGTCAACTCCTGTTTTTTTACAGGATATTACAGCATTCTATAACTCATGACATTCAATGAGGTTTTATTGCTTGGTATTAAATGGGGCTATCCTATATAACTACAAATAACAACACAACAATGTCTTCTAATTGAACGCGACCATTCTTCAGAGACAGTATGTGACAGTCTTGCTGTCCTTTAGATTTATATATTTTGACAAAAGATAGGAAGGAACACTGGATGAGAGGAACGTGTGAACAGCCAATGTGAATGAGCCAGATACAGGAAGCAGAAAGGAGAAAAAGAGAACTGGTGACTTGTGCAGAATGTGGTAATGATATAATGACTGTGGTATTGATATAATGACTGTGGTAATGACAGATACAGTAGCTAGAGTGATAGCAAAATCAACAGAGATAACTGTTTGAACAGGCCTCCTCCCAGTCAGCTGCTTCCTACTCCCTTCCTCAAACAGACTGACAGACAGACAGACACAGCTGCCAGACCAAAATACCCCTGCCTGGCCTGAACCAACCCCAAAGATGGGAGGACACCCAGGCAGACCTGGGCAAGTCCCCCCTATGGAGCATGCCTCCCCAGTACTTCCACTCCCAAACCCCTTGGCTCCCCCTCCCACCCAATCCACACACCCCTGCCCCGTCATGGTACAGTCCCACAGTCCCAGGAAGGCCAGTCTATTTATGGAGGGCGGGGTCTGGCTGAGGAGAGGGGCAGGTGCTAAAAGTTTTGGGAGACTGTGAGAGTCAGTGAATGCACTTCAGCCAGCACTTTCTCCCTCTCCCACTCTTTTTACCTCTGTCTGTGAGGTGTTCCAGTCTTCTATCCACTTGGTAATGACCCTGGATATGGACAATGTGGAGGTGTTTGATACTGGGGTAAAGGGCAGAGGCCTCAGGACCACCAAGAACCTCTGTGCTGGGGAGGTTGTACTCGCTGAGCCCAGCTTCGCTGCAGTGGTCTTCGACAGGTAGGGACCAATGCATGGAGATTTTGGTCATAATGACAAAATCTCTCAGTGGCATGCACACACACATAAATTATTTCTTAGTAAGAAAGACAAATTGAATGCAAAAAGGATACCTTCATGGTTCCTGTATCAATGCATATCATTAACCATTTGATATTGTGGTTCTATTTATTAAAAAATACTTACATTCTGCTATGTCTTTGATGGGTAGGGCCTGATTCATGGTTTGTATCGTGGTGGCCAAAAGGCCATGTATAGTATTGGTATTTCACAGTGGAGTGAGCATATCCGTTACTCCTCAGGTGCCAGCCTGGTCTCATAGACCAGGCGTAACATAGTATACGTAAATCTGGGATGTTTCGTATGGTTATACACTGAGTATATAAAACATTAAGAACACGTGCTCTTTCCATGACCTAGACTAACCAGGTGAATCCATGTGAAATATATGATCCCGTATTGATGTCACTTGTTACATTTGAGACATGGATTGTGTATGTGTGCCATTCAGAAGGTGAATGGGCAAGACAAACAATGTAAATGCCTTTGAACGGGGTATGGTAGTAGATGCCAGGCGCACTGGTTTGTGTCAAGAACTGCAACCGGGTTGCTGGGTTTTTCACATTCAACAGTTTCCCGTGTAAATCAAGAATGGCCCACCATCCAAAGGATAACCAAACAACTTGACATGACTGTGGGAAGCATTGGAGTCAACATGGGTCAGCATCCCTGTGGAACCCTTTCGACACCTTGTAGAGTCCATTCCCAACAAATTTTGGCTGTTCTAATGGCAAAAGGGGAGACAACTCAATATTAGGAAGGTGTTCCTAATGTTTGGTATACTCAATGTATAAGACAGAAGGTTATTTAAGGCAAAAACAAAAGGAGGGTGTTTGGTCGGGTGGATGGGCAGGAATATAACGCAAACATATTCGAACCCAAAAGTTCAGTGTTTAAATCTCATCATGGACAACTTTAGCATTTTAGCTAATTAGCAACTTTGTAACTAATTACTACTTTTTAGCTACTGCACAACTACATAGCATGTTAGCCAACCCTTCCCCTAACCTTAACCCTTTAACCTAACTCCTAATCTTAACCCTAACCTTAACACTTAACCATAACCCCAAGCCGAGCTAACGTTAGAGTTAGCCACCTAGCCACCTAGCTAACGTTAGCCACATCAAATTGCAATTCTGTCAGGATTTGGCCAGGATTCTTTTGTTCACTAGATGCCCCCATTGCGCCTTTTTGAACCTTTTGTTTTTCCCTTGTTATAGTTATTAATTGCACCTGTGCCTCATTTTCTTGTGGGTATTTAAACCCTTAGTGTTCCTCAGTTCTTTGCTCTGTGTTTGTATGTTAGCACCCAGCCCCAGCCATGCTGTGAAACTTTATTTCTCTAGTTGGATTTCCTGAGGTACTCTGGTTTTGTTCTTGTTTATTTTTGATTATTCTTTTTAAGGTTTGTTTTTCCCTGCTGTTCTTACCACTTTGTGGATTTTCATTGTATCTTGTAGGATACTCATTTTTTCTCTTGGCATTACTTTTGACGTTGTGGATTTATATTTCTTGCCTGAAGATCTTTTCCCTTTATTAAACCACCATCTCTAGTACTGCTGTGTCTGCCTCATCTTCTGGGTTCTGCCGACTATTAGTGACTGTTTCTCACACCGGGTCCTGACAAATTCGTAACGTGTCATACGAATTGTACTTCGTAACATACAGTATCATACGAAATGGATGATGGACATCCACAAATTAACACATATCATTTTGAAACAACATATTATACTAAATGGAGGGAGACATTTTTACATTTACTATGACGTTATGTCTACCCCTGAGTCCAGATTGCAGGTGCTGGGTAGAAAACGATACCTGCTGTTTATGTATCAATGTAAACATAATCATTGTAATATCTGTTTAATATTACAATCTTACAGATTCTTGAAAGAAATGTCAGTTAAGTTTGTCTAAAATTCATTCAAAATTCAAACATCTTGTTGTTTGAGTGCTTTATAAATTCTATAGAATTCTGTAGTAAACTGTAGTATACTGTAGAATCCAATACTCCAAACTGTTGTATCCCTCGATCGTGTAGTGCATACTATAGACTTTTGTAGTATACTGTAGAATACTATACTACACACTGTAGTATCCCCTTGATCGTGTAGTGCTTACTATGTAATGTTGTAGTATACTGTAGAATATTATACTACACACTGTAGTATCCCTTGATCACGTAGTACTTACTTTAGAATTTTTTTATCGATTGCACCGCTAGCTAGCTTTGTCGATGCTGTTTTTGTGAGGACAGACACTGGGAGACGAAAAGCAAGTACAAGGAGGGAATATTTAATAAATAACAGACATGAAACAAAACAAGGACAGCATAACGACAAGCGGAACAAAAGAACATTAATGCAGACACGGGGATCAAACAGAGGAACAGACAGATATAGGAGGGGCACTCAACAAAATAATGGAGTCCATGTGAGTCCAAAGATGCGCTGGTGCACGTAACGATGGTGACAGGTGTGCGTAAGGATGGGTAGCCTGGCGCCCTCGAGAGCCAGGGAGGGGTAACCCCCGCAGTAACCCCCGATCTTAGGGGTGCCACCCAGCGTCCCACCTGGGCGAGCCTGACAGGCCGGCAGTGACATGGGAGTCGGACAAGCCGGCTGAGGCACGGAAGCCTGATGAGCCGGCTGAGGCACGGAAGCCTGATGAGCCGGCTGAGGCACGGGAGCCCGACGAGTCGGCTGAGGCGTGGGAGCCCGACGAGCCGGCTGAGGCATGACGTGGGATGTGAGCCTGATGAGCCGGCTGAGGCGTGGATGCCCGACGAGCCAGCTGAGGCACCCCCGGTTCCTACGGCAGCGGCACCCTGACCCGATGTCACCAGCAAAAACATAAAACTCCCTGATGCTTAAAATATTGGTGTCTGCATTCCGTAAGGACAGACGCTGGGAGACGAAAAGCAAGTACATGGGGTGAACATTTAATAAATACCGGACATGAAACAGAACACGGACAGCGTCTGGACAGGGGAAACAAAACGTCATTCATGCAGACCCGGGGATCAAACAGAGGAACAGACAGATATAGGAGGGGCAATAAACAAAGTAATGGAGTCCAGGTGAGTTCAAAGATGCGCTGGTGCGCGTAACGATGGTGACAGGTGTGCGTAATGATGGGCAGCCTGGCACCCTCTAGAGCCAGGGAGGGGTAACCCCCGCAGTAACCCCCGATCTTAGGGGTGCCACCCAGCGTCCCACCTGGGCGAGCCTGACAGGCCGGCAGTGACATGGAAGTCGGACAAGCCGGCTGAGGCACGGAAGCCTGATGAGCCGGCTGAGGCACGGAAGCCTGATGAGCCGGCTGAGGCACGGGAGCCCGACGAGTCGGCTGAGGCGTGGGAGCCCGACGAGCCGGCTGAGGCATGACGTGGGATGTGAGCCTGATGAGCCGGCTGAGGCGTGGATGCCCGACGAGCCAGCTGAGGCACCCCCGGTTCCTACGGCAGCGGCACCCTGACCCGATGTCACCAGCAAAAACATAAAACTCCCTGATGCTTAAAATATTGGTGTCTGCATTCCGTAAGGACAGACGCTGGGAGACGAAAAGCAAGTACATGGGGTGAACATTTAATAAATACCGGACATGAAACAGAACATGGACAACGTCTGGACAGGTGAAACAAAACGTCATTCATGCAGACCCGGGGATCAAACCGAGGAACAGACAGATATAGGAGGGGCAATAAACAAAGTAATGGAGTCCAGGTGAGTTCAAAGACGCACTGGTGCGCGTAACGATGGTGACAGGTGTGCGTAATGATGGGCAGCCTGGCACCCTCTAGAGCCAGGGAGGGGGAGCGGGGGCAAGCGTGACAGTTTTAATTTGAACGTGCTGTCTTTGGGGAGCTCATGCCGGAGGATTTCCTCTGAGGTTCCCCCCTCTAACATTTTTGTGGACATAACATTCTATAGTAATCACTGTAGTGTTTTGCAGACTTGACTGTAGTATACTGCAGTATTTACTGTAGTACTTTTTCGGACATGACTGTAGTATACTATAGTAATCACTATAGTGTTTTGCAGACATGACTGTAGTATACTGCAGTATTTACTGTAGGGTCTTTGCGGACATGACTGTAGTATGCTATAGTATTCACTGTAGTGTTTTTGCAGACTTTACTGTAGTATTCACTATAGTGTTTTGCGGATATGACTCTAATATACTGTAGTGTTTTTGCGGACAAGACTGTAGTCATTGATTATTGTCATTGATAATTGCCATTAACAGCCAATTAATTATGTAGGTTCATTGCTGTTGTGGAGCCTACGGAATTGTGTCACGCTGAGGATTATTTCTGTCTGTAATAAAGCCCTTTTGTGGGGAAAATCTCCTTCTGATTGGCTAGGCCTGGCTGCCAAGTGTGTGGGGCTATGCCCTCCAAGGCCCACCCATGGCTGCACCCCTGCCCAGTCATGTGAAGTCCATAGATTAGGGCCTTATTCATTTATTTAATTTGACTGATTTCCTTATATGAACTTTAACTCAGAAAAATCTTTTAAATTGTTACGTGTTGTGTTTATATTTTTGTTCAGTATAGATTGGAATGTACTTTGTATAGTGTAGATAAGCGACACACACACAAACACATATTACAATACAGTGTATCAATCTCTCCATCTACTGTACATGTGGATGGCCCATGAATAAGACCACACTTTCAGTTCTGTGCACTGTACTCTGTTTCTAAATGTGTATGAGTATGTGTTTGAGAGTGTGTGTGCATTGAGGGGTCTCAGTCTCTATATCTGCTGGAATGCTGGTCACAGATATGCCTGCTTACTGCGGAACAGTGTGGAACCATATAAGAGCTAGCATCGGGATGACAGCAGACATAGCAGGTATGCAATGAAAGGATCACACTGTTTGGAAAGAGGGGTGTGTGAGCTTTCCAAAACTATAGAGGAAGAATAGTGCAGGGGCTGTGTGTGTGTGTGTCTTGTCCCCTGGCAGCTATCTGCTTACAGAAGATTTGTTGAAGCTTTACAGCATGCCAACAATCATTGCAGGCATTAAGCTAGTTCCATTTCCTTTTAGACACACTCCCAGACACTCATAGGATAAACTGTTTACACACACAAGCCCATAGCCTGTCTTCAAGGTGTGGCAGTTATTTTATGGCTGTTTAGTATTGTGTTTTTGGCATAGCCATGTCACTTACATACGTTTTTAGTCCTACGCTGAAGCTTTTTGCACAATCAATGCACACCTAGGAAAATATTGTGTTGTAGTCCACTTGGTCGTTCTTTTTTTTATATACAATCAATCAATCAATCAATTTTATTTTATATAGCCCTTCGTACATCAGATAATATCTCGAAGTGCTGTACAGAAACCCAGCCTAAAACCCCAAACAGATAGAATGCAGGTGTAGAAGCACGGTGGCTAGGAAAAACTCCCTAGAAAGGCCAAAACCTAGGAAGAAACCTAGAGAGGAACCAGGCTATGAGGGGTGGCCAGTCCTCTTCTGGCTGTGCCGGGTGGAGATTATAACAGAACTATGCCAAGATGTTCAAAAATGTTCATAAGTGACAAGCATGGTCAAATAATAATCATGAATAATTTTCAGTTGGCTTTTCATAGCTGATCATTAAGAGTTGAAAAACAACAGGTCTGGGACAGGTGGCGGTTCCATAACCGCAGGCAGAACAGCTGAAACTGGAATAGCAGCAAGGCCAGGCGGACTGGGGACAGCAAGGAGTCACCACGGGCGGCAGTCCCGACGCATGGTCCTAGGGCCCATGTCCTCCGAGGGAAAGAAAGAGAGAAGGAGAAAATTAGAGAGAGCCAAGATTTTCAAAATGTTCATAAATGACAAGCATGGTCAAATAATAATCAGGAATAAATCTCAGTTGGCTTTTCATAGCCGATCAATAAGAGTTGAAAACAGCAGGTCTGGGACAGGTAGGGGTTCCATAACCGCAGGCAGAAGAGTTGAAACTGGAATAGCAGCAAGGCCAGGCGGACTGGGGGCAGCAAGGAGTCACCACGGCCGGTAGTCCCGACGTATGGTCCTAGGGCTCAGGTCCTCCGAGAGAAAGAGAGAAGGAGAAAATTAGATTTTCAAAATGTTCATAAATGACAAGCATGGTCAAATAATAATCAGGAATAAATCTCAGTTGGCTTTTCATAGCCGATCATTAAGAGTTGAAAACAGCAGGTCTGGGACAGGTAGGGGTTTCGTAACCGCAGGCAGAAACAGTTGAAACTGGAATAGCAGCAAGGCCGGGCGGACTGGGGACAGCAAGGTGTCAGCATGCCCGGTAGTCCTGACGTATGGTCCTAGGGCTCAGGTTCTCAGAGAGAAAGAGAGAACGAGAGAATTAGAGAGAGCATACTTAAATTCACACAGGACACTGGATAAGACAGGAGAAGTACTCCAGGTATAACCAACTGACCATAGCCCCCCGACACATAAACTACTGCAGCATAAATACTGGAGGCTGAGACAGGAGCGGTCAGGAGACACTGTGGCCCCATCCGAAGAAACCCCCGGACAGGGCCAAACAGGAAGGACATAACCCCACCCACTCTGCCAAAGCACAGCCCCCACACCACTAGAGGGAAATCCTCAACCACCAACTTACAATCCTGAGACAAGGCCGAGTATAGCCCACAAAGGTCTCCACCACAGCACAACCAAGGGGGGGCGCCAACCCAGACAGGAAGTTCACGTCAGTAACTCAACCCACTCAAGTGACGCACCCCTCCTAGGGACGGCATGAAAGAGCACCAGCAAGCCAGTGACTCAGCCCCAGTAACAGGGTTAGAGGCAGAGAATCCCAGTGGAGAGAGGGGAACCGGCCCTGGAGAGACAGCAAGGGCGGTTCGTTGCTCCAGAGCCTTTCCGTTCACCTTCACACTCCTGGGCCAGACTACACTCAATCATATGACCTACTGAAGAGATAAGTCTTCAGTAAAGACTTAAAGGTTGAGACCGAGTCTGCGTCTCTCACATGGGTAGGCAGACTGTTCCATAAAAATGGAGATCTATAGGAGAAAGCCCTGCCTCCAGCTGTTTGCTTAGAAATTTTAGGGACAATTAGGAGGCCTGCGTCTTGTGACCGTAGCGTACGTGTAGGTATGTACGGCAGGACCAACTCGGAAAGATAGGTAGGAGCAAGCCCATGTAACGCTTTATAGGTTAACAGTAAAACCTTGAAATCAGCCCTTGCCTTAACGGGAAGCCAGTGTAGGGAAGCTAGCACTGGAGTAATATGATCAAATTTCTTGGTTCTAGTCAGGATTCTAGCAGCCGTATTTAGCACTAACTGAAGTTTATTTAGTGCTTTATCCGGGTAGCCGGAAAGTAGAGCATTGCAGTAGTCTAACCTAGAAGTAACAAATGCATGGATTAATTTTTCTGCATCATTTTTGGACAGAAAATTTCTGATTTTTGCAATGTTACGTAGATGGAAAAAAGCTGTCCTTGAAACAGTCTTAATATGTTCGTCAAAAGAGAGATCAGGGTCAAGAGTAACGCCGAGGTCCTTCACAGTTTTATTTGAGACGACTTTACAACCATCAAGATGAATTGTCAGATTTAACAGAAGATCTCTTTGTTTCTTGGGACCTAGAACAAGCATCTCTGTTTTGTCCGAGTTTAAAAGTAGAAAGTTTTCAGCCATCCACTTCCTTATGTCTGAAACACAGGCTTCTAGCGAGGGCAATTTTGGGGCTTCACCATGTTTCATTGAAATGTACAGCTGTGTGTCATCCGCATAGCAGTGAAAGTTAACATTATGTTTTCGAATAACATCCCCAAGAGGTAAAATATATAGTGAAAACAATAGTGGTCCTAAAACGGAACCTTGAGGAACACTGAAATGTACAGTTGATTTGTCAGAGGACAGACCATTCACAGAGACAAACTGATATCTTTCCGACAGGTAAGATCTAAACCAGGCCAGAACTTGTCCGTGTAGACCAATTTGGGTTTCCAGTCTCTCCAAAAGAATGTGGTGATCGATGGTGTCAAAGGCAGCACTAAGATCTAGTAGCACGAGGACAGATGCAGAGCCTCGGTCTGACGCCATTAAAAGGTCATTTACCACCTTCACAAGTGCAGTCTCAGTGCTATGATGGGGTCTAAAACCAGACTGAAGCATTTCGTATACATTGTTTGTCTTCAGAAAGGCAGTGAGTTGCTGCGCAACAGCTTTTTCTAAAATTTTTGAGAGGAATGGAAGATTCGATATAGGCCGATAGTTTTTTATATTTTCCTGGTCAAGGTTTGGCTTTTTCAAGAGAGGCTTTATCACTGCCACTTTTAGTGAGTTTGGTACACATCCGGTGGATAGAGAGCTGTTTATTATGTTCAACATAGGAGGGCCAAGCACAGGAAGCAGCTCCTTCAGCAGTTTAGTAGGAATAGGATCCAGTATGCAGCTTGAAGGTTTAGAGGCCATGATTATTTTCATCATTGTGTCAAGAGATATAGTACTAAAACACTTAAGTGTCTCTCCCGATCCCAGGCCCTCGCAGAGCTGTGCAGATCCAGGACAGCTAAGCCCTGGAGGAATACGCAGATTCAAAGAGGAGTCCGTAATTTGCTTTCTAATGGTCATGATCTTTTCCTCAAAGAAGTTCATGAATTTATTACTGCTGAAGTGAAAGCCATCCTCTCTTGGGGAATGCTGCTTTTTAGTTAGCTTTGCAACAGTATCAAAAAGAAATTTTGGATTGTTCTTATTTTCCTCGATTAAGTTGGAAAAGTAGGATGATCGAGCAGCAGTGAGGGCTCTTCGGTACTGCACGGTACTGTCTTTCCAAGCTAGTCGGAAGACTTCCAGTTTTGTGTGGCGCCATTTCCGTTCCAATTTCCTGGAAGCTTGCTTCAAAGCTCGGGTATTTTCTGTATACCAGGGAGCTAGTTTCTTATGACAATTGTTTTTCGTTTTTAGGGGTGCAACTGCATCTAGGGTATTGCGCAAGGTTAAATTGAGTTCCTCAGTTAAGTGGTTAACTGATTTTTGTCCTCTGACGTCCTTGGGTAGGCAGAAGGAGTCTGGAAGGGCATCAAGGAATTTTTGTGTTGTCTGAGAATTTATAGCACGACTTTTGATGCTCCTTGGTTGGGGTCTGAGCAGATTATTTGTTGCGATTGCAAACGTAATAAAATGGTGGTCCGATAGTCCAGGATTATGTGGAAAAACATTAAGATCTACAACATTTATTCCATGGGACAAAACTAGGTCCAGAGTATGACTGTGGCAGTGAGTAGGTCCAGAGACATGTTGGACAAAACCCACTGAGTCGATGATGGCTCCGAAAGACTTTTGGAGTGGGTCTGTGGACTTCTCCATGTGAATATTAAAATCACCAAAAATTAGAATATGATCTGCTATGACTACAAGGTCTGATAGGAATTCAGGAAACCCAGAGAGGAACGCTGTATATGGCCCAGGAGGCCTGTAAACAGTAGCTATAAAAAGTGATTGAGTAGGCTGCATAGATTTCATGACTAGAAGCTCAAAAGATGAAAACGACATTTTTTTTTTTGTAAATTGAAATTTGCTATCGTAGATGTTAGCAACACCTCCGCCTTTGTGGGATGCACGGGGGATATGGTCACTAGTGTAACCAGGAGGTGAGGCCTCATTTAACACAGTAAATTCATCAGGCTTAAGCCATGTTTCAGTCAGGCCAATCACATCAAGATTATAATCAGTGATTAGTTCATTGACTATGACTGCCTTTGAAGTGAGGGATCTAACATTAAGTAACCCTATTTTGAGATGTGAGGTATCACGATCTCTTTCAATAATGGCAGGAATGGAGGAGGTCTTTATCCTAATAAGATTGCTAAGGCGAACACCGCCCTGTTTAGTTTTGCCCAACCTAGGTCGAGGCACAGACACAGTCTCAATGGGTATGGCTGAGCTGACTACACTGACTGTGCTATTGGCAGACTCCACTAAGCTGGCAGGTTGGCTAACAGCCTGCTGCCTGGCCTGCACCCTATTTCATTGTGGGGCTAAAGGAGTTAGAGCCCTATCTATGTTGGTAGATAAGATGAGAGCACCCCTCCAGGTAGGATGGAGTCCGTCACTCCTTAGCAGGTCAGGCTTGGTCCTGTTTGTGGGTGAGTCCCAGAAAGAGGGCCAATTATCTACAAATTCTATCTTTTGGGAGGGGCAGAAAACAGTTTTCAACCAGCGATTGAGTGCTGAGACTCTGCTGTAGAGCTCGTCACTCCCCCTAACTGGGAGGGGGCCAGAGACAATTACTCGATGCCGACACATCTTTCTAGCTGATTTACACGCTGAAGCTATGTTGCACTTGGTGACCTCTGACTGTTTCATCCTAACATCGTTGGTGCCGACGTGGATAACAATATCTCTATACTCTCTACACTCGCCAGATTTAGCTTTAGCCAGCACCATCTTAAGATTAGCCTTAACGTCGGTAGCCCTGCCCCCTGGTAAACAGTGTATGATCGCTGGGTGATTCGTTTTAAGTCTAATACTGCGGGTAATGGAGTCGCCAATGACTAGGGTTTTCAATTTGTCAGAGCTAACGGTGGGAGCCTTCGGCGTCTCAGACCCCGTAACGGGAGGAGTAGAGACAAGAGAAGACTCAGACTCAGACTCCGACTCGCTACATAATGGGGAAAACCGGTTGAAAGTTTCTGTTGGCTGAATGAGCGACACCGGTTGAGCATTCCAACAGCATTTCCCTCCAGAAGCCATGAGAAAGTTGTCCGGCTGCGGGGACTGTGCGGGGGGATTTATACTAACGTTACTATCTGTACTTACTGGTGGCACAGACGCTGTTTCTTCCTTTCCTACACTGAAATTACCCTTGCCTAACGATTGCGTCTGAAGCTGGGCTTGCAGCACAGCTATTTTCGCCGTAAGGCGATCGTTCTCCTGTATATTATGAGTACAGCGACTGCAATTAGAAGACATCATGTTAATGTTACTACTTAGCTTCGGCTGTTGAAGGTGTTGACGAACCATGTCCAGATAAAGCGTCCGGAGTGAAAAAGTTGAATGAGGGAAAAAAGTTGCGATGGAAAAACTAAAAATATAAACGGTAATTAAAAACAGAAACAAAACAAAAAACGTAAAGTTGTCAGCTAGCAAAGTAAAGTAAAGTTGGCAGCAAAACGCACAGCAACAAAACGCACAGCAACACGTCTGCAGAAACACCCCTGGCCTGCATGAATCATTACAAAACCATACTGTAGTCACCAGCCTTCACCTTAAGGCAAAGTTCAGAGATCGGGGAAGTTGTGTACAACATGCATGTCGAGAAAGCAGGTTTGAATGCTGCTAGATGAAAAACGTTTAGAAAGTCTGGCCTCGTGTATTGCGTAATTGTCTATTATAGAAATGGGATCTCAGGTACCTGTTTATTGGCACATCAGGGGAATGATAGCTGGGACCAGTCGGGTGCCTGTCCACCGGGGTGTATTTAGTGATTTGGGGCCCTCCCCTACCTTTCCACAGACATTAATTGCTATGATTATGTTTATCCCACAACTGAATATATTTATTTCAAATGCTTTTTTCATTTCAGGAATTTATTCAATATATAGGCTGCATAAAGTTGTTAACAATCAGTCAGTGGGGACCACCTGGGCAGCTGGGGCTCATTTAAATTGAAAACTATGAAACATAAGGTAGCAAGGTTTGTCTCTGCCTGTCTAAGTCATAAGCATATACATACAAGTGTAACAGTATAACTTTAGACCGTCCCCTCGACACGGGCGCGAACCAGGGACCCTCTGCACACATCAACAACAGTCACCCACAAAGCATCGTTACTCATCACTCCACAAATGCCGCAGCCCTTGCAGAGCAAGGGGAACCACTACTTCAAGGTCTCAAAGCGAGTGACATAACCGATTGAAACGCTATTAGCGCGCACTACCGCTAACTAGCTAGCCATTTCACATCCGTTACACAAGCATACAAGCGCAATCACACAAACATGATTAAACATTGTTTTATGGTAACTTTTTGTTATTTTCCTCATTGTTGAAATGATTGAGATGTTTGCTTCATGTTCAAGTGTCACAGGTAAAGTAAATAATGTCCTTATTTGTTCAGTTTGGGCATTACTTTTTAAATAATAAGCTCACATAAAAGAAATACTACAGTTTACTATAGAATGCAATAGTACTTACTATAGAATTCTATAGTATTCTGCAGAGGTAGGACCAAGTCATTATTTTACAAGTCACAAGTAAGTCTCAAGTCTTAGCACTCAAGTCCCAAGTCAAGTCTCAAGTCAAGATAGGCAAGTCCGAGGCAAGTCTCAAGTCAAGACCGTCAAGTATCAAGTGAAGTCTCAAGTCCTAAACTTTGAGTTTCGAGTCCTAAACAAGTCATAATGTGCTCTTCACCAAATGTAATACCATTTCATATTTTTAACAAGAGTAAGTTAGTATATTACATTTACGCAAATCATGAACGCTTTTAGAAATATCTATATATTTATTACTTTCCAAATAAATGTTATATTTCCATAGAAATACATGGGTAGCCATGAGAAAGACACATCTCCCCAATAGTGATCGACTATCGAGGATTGCTATGGGGCGCAATCGGGCGATGTAGGCTTCTACACAATCGCCCAACCTTAACACACACACACACACACATACACTCTCTCTGTGTGGTTACAGTAGGCTACCGTATGTCAATGGTTTTAGGAACAGCAGTAACATCAGGCAGGATTTAGGCTACCAACTGCCTAGCCAGTTGTAGCTCAATCTTGGGTGCAATGATCACGTTCCCGCACTGACTGACTAATGTGGAGGCTCATTGATTTAACATTATGTTAGCCTACACTAGGAAAGTAATAAAATATATAGCTGTCGGCTATATTAGCCACAACTTACCCTTCTTTGTGCAGCTTCAAATGTCGAACAAAGTTGGAAATTGTTGCGCCTCCGTCTGTAAATTTCTTCCCTCATGTTTTGCAAGTTGCAATCTGTTTTTTATTGATACAATGTCATCTTTATATCCGAAAATAAAAATGTTGGGTATCATCTTTCCAAGGGCTCCATCTGAATTCACCCGCCGACGTTCCTCTGCACTGCCACGTACAACTTTTTTTCAGATGACACAATTTGATTGGCTGCTGTCCGATTCAAACTGTAATCTGTTAAATGAAGAGTTGATGCTCTGCACACTTTTTTAATAGTATCATTTTTAATATTCGGGCTTGGGGAGGGTATCAAGTCAGGTCGAGTCATAAGGCTCAAGTCCAAGTCAAGTCACATCAAGTCACAAGTCATTGGTGTTAAAGTCAAAGTCGAGTTACAATTCATCATATTTGTGACTCGAGTCCAAGTCATGTGACTCGAGTCCACACCTCTGGTATTCTGTAGTAAACTGTAGTACACTGTAGAATACTATATTACACTCTGTAGTATCCCTCAAGCATGTGTAGTGCTTACTATAGAATGTTGTAGTATACTGTAGAATATTATACTACAACACCGTAATATCCCTCAATCGTGTAGCGCTTACCTCATTTTGTATTATGCTGTAGAATATTATACTATACACTGTAGTATCCCTCGATAGTGTAGTGCTTAATATATACAGTAATTTTGTAGTATACTGCCAAATATTATACTACACACTTTAGTATCCCTTGATCATGTAGTGCTTACTATAGAATGCTGTAGTATACTGTAGAATAATATATACTACATACTGTATTGATATGCTAATACTAAATTAGCATATGTCCCTTCCATTCCCCTCCCCCATAACCCAATGTCTGCCACCCATGACTGAAAAACATTCATGCCAAGGAGAGACCATATATTGTTTATTAAACTATTCTCCATACCTAATTAATTCAATGTAAACACAAACGACATTGGAAGAGCAGGAGGAGGCGAGTTCGATAACGACTCACCCCGCTCCTGTACAAAGGACCGAAGACAGCTTTTTAACATATTCCATGTCTTAAAAATGTTTTACTTTTGTTAAATCATTTATACATATTGTAAATGGCTTTTACAGAATTGGAAGTTTTACATAGAAAAGTACTTTTAATTATGGCTTGTTTTTATTGGTTTTAACAACATGTACTTTTTAACAAATTTACATGTAATATCCAAATGCTGTTTTTATGCGTTTATGCCATTTTTACGTGTAAAAAAAATGACGTACAAAAATATATATGAGCTGTTTTAAAGGAAATGCGATAAAACTTTTCCAAAAGAAAAAATCAACAATAAGCACAACCATTCATCACACTATTCAAAAATCACAAAACTCCCCTCCCAGTATCTTGAAGAAGAAATTTCCATCCCCTACGTTACATTTTTAATAAAGTTATTTCCCCTTTCCTCCAACTCAAATCCCCTTCCCGTAAACCGGGTTTATTCCCAACCTTTACCCTAAACCAGCTTCGTATCCTCTCGTATTTTTTACTTTTTTACTTTTTAAAATGTGTTTTAATCAAGTTGAGAAAAAAAGGAGAACTCCTCCATCCCCTCCCCCTTGTACCTTGCCAAACCTGAACTTCACCAGACAGAAGGTCAACCTAACCGGTCAGACCAGTGTCCTACCTACAGTACATACAGGTTATTGTAATGTAGTCTGTGTGTAGCTGGTGTAGAGGAGTCAGGCGCAGGACAGCAGATATGAGTAAATAAATGTATTTTACTCAAAAATAGACAAATACAATACAAAATAAGCGAGCCCACATAAACTGACCGTATTACATAAAAACAATCACTCACAAACAAACATGGGGGAACAGAGGGTTAAATAATGAACAAGTAATTGGGGAATTGAAACCAGGTGTGTAAAGACAAAGACAAAACAAATGGAAAATGAAAAGTGGATCGGCGATGGCAAGAAGGCCGGTGACGTCGACCACCTAACACCGTTGACGTCGACCGTCAAACGCCGCCCAAGGAGAGGGACCGACTTCGGCGGAAGTCGTGACAGTTATGGACAATTTGCTTTTTTTGTTTGTCCAGTAAGTTTCCTCAAGGAGAAAACCCCCTAAAAGTTTTTTTCAAGATGATTAAAAAGATAATCAAACAAAAGACAATTAAACAAAAGCACTATAGTAAATACTACATCTACTACAGTAATGTCTGCAAAAACAGTACAGTAAACACTACATTCATGTCCACAAAAACACTGCAGTAAATACTACAGTATTCACTCTAGTGTCTAGTGTTTTTGCCCAAAAACCCTGCGCAAAAACACTACAGTGAATACTATAGTAAAGTCCGCAAAAAAGGTACTGTGAATACTATAGTATATACTGTACATCAGTTGGGGTCTCTATAAGCTTGAATATGAGTTCCTAAACATAGCATGAAAGTGTATCCTTGTAGCTGTGTGGGCTAATATAGTCAAAATATTTGTCTTCGGGTAAGTTGAGCCAATGGCCATGGGGTAAGTTGAGCCAATGGCCATGGGGTAAGTTGAGCCAATGGCCATGGGGTAAGTTGAGCCAATGTTTGAGCCAAAGGCAAGTTGAGCAAATCTAAGTGTTTTCTTCCTAGGCGTGATGCAAGGCAACAGTGCTGGCCTATCTTAAAGGTATAAAAAATAATGTACAAAGTGTTTGTTAGGTTTAAAGCCTGTTAAAAGACGCTTAAAATTATTAACAGATAAAAAAGCGATTGTATTGAATTTTGATTGGGAAATAAAGATAGACCTGGTTTTAAAAAGGTAGTGGTAATATTTCATTCAGTACAGACATTTGTACACTGCTTAACTTAACCCGGGGGAGGGTCGTGCCAAATGACCACTTTTTTTGGACAAGCTATGTTTTCAAAACTGTAATATTTACATGAATTCTGATTATTTCCAGGTATGCACAACATCCTGAAATATATGCAGATATCTTTGCTATAAAGAAAATTAGATTTCCTTTCACGGAATGATGCTGATTGTAAAAAATGGCTCAACTTACCAACTCTCCCCTACATATAGTAAACCAGAACAGATATAGTGGTGGAGCTCAACAAGTACACGGAATGACAGTGGAAACATTCTCAGATGAAGTGCAAACAGAGTTTTAGAGAGAGAGAGAAGTTTGGAAGGTGTGTGGGGAATACCATCATATTTCTGTAAAGTCATCTCAGAATAGCCCATTACATAAATACAGTGCATTCGGAAAGTATTCAGACCCTTTCACTTTTCCCACATTGTTACTTTACAGCCGTATTGTAAAATTGATTAAATCGTTTTTCCCCCCTCATCAATCTACACACAATACCCCATAATGACAAAGCAAAAACAGGTTTAACATTCTTTTTGCAAATGTATTAAAATAAAAAAACGGAAATATCACATTTACATAAGTATTCAGATCATTTATCCTCAGTACTTTGTTGAAGCACCTTTGGCATCAATTACAGCCTCAAGTCTTCTTGGGTATGATGCTACAAGCTTGGCACACCTGTATTTGGGGAGTTTCTCCCATTCTTCTCTGCTGATCCTCTCAAGCTCTGTCAGGTTGGATGGGGAGCATCGCTGCACAGCTATTTTCAGGTCTCTCCAGAGATGTTCGATTGGGTTCAAGTCCGGGATTTGGCTGGGCCACTCAAGGACATTCAGGGACTTGTCCCGAAGCCACTCCTGCATTGCCTTGGCTGTGTGTTTAGGGTCGTTGTCCTGTTGGAAGGCAAACCTTCACCCCAGGCTGAGGTTCTGAGCGCTCTGGAGCAGGTTTTCATCAAGGATCTCTCTGTACTTTGCTCCGTTCAACTTTCCTTTTGATCCTGAGGTGTCTCCCAGTCCCTGCCACTGAAAAACATCCCCACAACATGATGCTGCCACCACCATGCTTCACAGTAGGGATGGTGACAGGTTTCCTCCAGACGTGACGCTTAGCATTCAGGCCAAAGAGTTCAGTCTTGGTTTCATCAGACCAGAGAATATTGTTTCTCATGGTCTGAGAGTATTCAGGTGCCTTTTGGTAAACTCCAAGCAGGCTGTCATGTGCCTTTTACTGAGGAGTGGCTTCTGTCTGGCCATTGTACCATAAAGGCCTGATTGGTGGAGTGCTGCAGAGCTGGTTGAATTCTGGAAGGTTCTCCCATCTCCACAGAGGAACTCTAGAGCTCTGTCAGAGTGACCATTGGGTTCTTGGTCACCTCCCTATTGCTCAGTTTGGCTGGGCGGCCACCTCTAGGAAAAGTCTTGGTGGTTCCAAACTTATTCCATTTAAGAATGATGGAGGCCACTGTATTCTTGAGGACCTTCAATGCTGCAGACATTTTTTAGTACTCTTCTCTAGATCTGTGCTCTGACACAATCCTGTCTTGGAGCTCTACGGACAATCCCTTCGACCTCATGGCTTGGTTTTTGTTCTGACATGCACTGTCAACTGTGGGACCTAATATAGACAGGTGTGTGTGCCTTTCCAAATCATTTTCCAATTAAGTTGTAGAAACATCTCATGGATGATCAATGGAAACAGGATGCATCTGAGCTCAATTTCGAGTCTCATAGAAAAGGGTCTGAATACTTATGTAAAGAAGATATTTCTGTTTTAATTTTTTATAAATGTATACATTTGCAAAAGAATTACAAACCTGTTTTCGCTTTGTCATTATGGGGTATTGTATAGATTGATGAGGATTTTTTATTTATTTAATCCATCTTAGAATAAGGTTTAATGTAACAAAATGTGGAAAAAGTCAAGGAGTCTGAATACGAGGCAATATTTATTGGGTCTGTATGAAAAAGGGCGAGGGAAAAGGGCGATGCACTGAAAAAAGGGCGAGGGAAAGGGAAGAGGATAGCCAGGAAAGACATAGAAAAAAGGAGAGAGGAAATATGAGGTAAGTAGTTAAGGGACTGAGAGATTTAAATGCTGACACAGAACAGGTCTTTCTCTTCACTGATAAGGTACAGAAATGGCTCCCCACTCAGTTTGCTGTGAGAGCGTATTATCATTCATTCCTGAACCTACACTCTCCAGCACACCAACATATCCCTGTTTTGTCACGTCTGCTCCCGCTCTTCCCTCCCTCCTGGCGCTTGAGGGCGCCAGAATGCCTTGCATCACTCACTCCTGCCATCCGTCACGTACACCTGCCTTTCCTCGTCACGCGCATCAGCGTTATTGGACTCACCTGGACTCTCTTATCACCTGTTCATTTTCTCCCCTATATGTGTCAGTTCCCCAGCTCTGTTCCCCGCTTCTGCATTGATTGTTTTCTGTTTGCTAACGCTGTTTATGTCTCGTTCCATGTCCGTTATTTATGAAATGTTACTCCCCGTACCTGCTTCGTCTCTCCAGTGTCATCATTGTGACAGAATGCAGAAGCCATCACACGAAGCATCGGGGAGTACTGGCGTTCTGGTTGGTTTAGTGGCATCGGCTCTGGGTCACCACCGATGGAACCGGGGGTGCCTAGCCTGCTCGTCGGGCTTCCACGCCCTAGCAGGCTCGAGAGGTTTCCTTGCCCCGGTTGGCTCGGATGGCGGCCATCCCACGTCGGGCCTCAGCTGGATCGTCAGTTCTTGTCTGCTCAACCGGTCCAGGAGTTTTTTGTTTGTTTGTTTTTTGTTTTGTCGGTGACGTCGGGGGTGGATTCTGCCGCCGATGGAACCGGGGGTGCCTAAGCCAGCTCGTCGAGCTTTCATGCCCTGGCTGGCTCGAGAGGTTTCATTGCCTCGGTTGGCTCGGTGGCTTCCCATCCCACGTCACACTTCACCGGATCATCGGGTTTCCTCAGCGGGATCGACAGGCGTCTTGACTCAGCCGGATCGTCAGGCTCCCATGCCTCAGCCGGCTCGCCAGGCTCTCACGCTCCTGCCGGTTCGTCGGGCTTCCACGCCTCAACCGGCTTGCCCAGCGCCCATGTCTCGGCCGGTTCGCCCAGGTGGGACGCCGGGTGGCGCCCCTAGAGGGGGGGTACTGACACGTCTGCGCCCGCTCTTCCCTCTCCCCCTGGCGCTTGAGGGCGCCAGAATGCCTTGCATCACTCACTCCTGCCATCCGTCACGTACACCTGCCTTTCCTCGTCACGCGCATCAGCGTTATTGGACTCACCTGGACTCTCTTATCACCTGTTCATTTTCTCCCCTATATGTGTCAGTCCCCAGCTCTGTTCCCCGCTTCTGCATTGATTGTTTTCTGTTTGCTAACGCTGTTTATGTCTCGTTCCATGTCCGTTATTTATTAAATGTTACTCCCCGTACCTGCTTCGTCTCTCCAGCGTCATCATTGTGACATGTTTTTTTATCTATTTAATGTCTTCTCCAACCTGCTGGCTTCTCACACTACCATGGCCATCGAATCACCCCCAGCTTCAAATAGGCGCAATCACTCGTTTTAAGACCCACCAGAGTGAAAATTGCTAGTGAAATAAATCCACTCCATTATCAGTCCATGATGTCATCCACTGGTCATTGCCTTGCGTTGTTATTCTCTACCCCATATATACTAATTATACTAAACATTAGGAACAACTTCCTAATATTGAGTTGCACCCCCCCATTTTGCCCTCATAACAGCCTCAATTCGTTGGGGCATGGACTCTACAAGGTGTCGAAAGCATTCCACAGGGATGCTGGCCCATGTTGACTCCAATGCTTCCCACAATTGTGTTAAGTTGGCTGGATATCCTTTGGATGGTGGACCATTCTTGATACACACGGGAAATTGTTGAGCGTGAAAAACCCAGCAGCTTTGCAGTTCTTGACACAAACCGGTGTGCCTGGCACTTACTACCATACCCCG
Source organism: Salvelinus fontinalis (assembly GCF_029448725.1). Lineage (NCBI taxonomy): Eukaryota > Metazoa > Chordata > Actinopteri > Salmoniformes > Salmonidae > Salvelinus > Salvelinus fontinalis. The sequence continues at coordinate 25,266,068 of NC_074685.1, read as the reverse complement.
TTCAAAGGCACTTCAATCTTTTGTCTTGCACATTCATCCTCTGAATGGCACACATACACAATCCATATCTAAATTGTCTCAAGGCTTAAACATCCTTCTTTAGCCTGCCTCCTCCCCTTCATCTACACTGATGGAAGTGGATTTAAAAAGTGACATCAATAAGGGCTCATAGCTTTCACCTGGATTCACCTGGTCAGTCTGTCATGGAAAGAGCATGTTCTTAATGTTTTGTATACTCCGTGTATAGGCTATGTTCCCAGGACAGTTTGAAACTTCAATTCCCACAGGGCCTATGTAGTAGTTCGGACTGATTTCTCTAGGGCCTGCCATCCCTGCCATTAGGTTTTATGGTAACAGGTTTCCACTAAATCTGATAGTTACCAAGGACAGAAGGGAGGATGAGAGCGCAGCAGGGTTTGATTTTCAATAGTTTCAGGGGGCTGGTAAACCCCTGAACCCCATAAGAAATCCTGACCTCTAACCCTTGACCTCCCCACTTTTCCCAGTCTGTCTCAGCAGGTGTGTCACAGCTGCTTCCGTCGCCAGGCCAACCTCCACCGCTGCGCCCAGTGTAAGTTTGCCCATTACTGTGACCGCACCTGTCAGACTGCATGCTGGGACGAGCACAAGCAGGAGTGTGGTGCCATCAAGAAGAACGGAAAGGCCCCCAATGAGAATGTCCGGTAAGAAGAAGGGAGGAGAGAGAGTGGAGGAGGGAGAAAATAGAGAAGGAGAGAGAGCTAGCGGAGAGAGGTGGTGGAGGAAGGAGAGAGAGGGGAGGAGGGAGAAAAATAGAGGAGAAGGAGAGAGCTAGCGGAGAGAGGTGGTGGAGGAAGGAGAGAGAGGGGAGTAGGAAGAGAATGGATGGACAGGGGAAGGTGAGTGGTTGTCAATGCCTTGCCAAGTTGCATAAAAAAGAAACCAGGCTATGTCAGCCACTCATATAAAACTATAATGCTAATGCTAAATCTCCCTGTCCCTCTCCAGTCTTGCTGCCCGTGTGCTGTGGCGCATACAGAAGGACACAGGCATTGTGTCGGACAGCCAGCTGACCTCAGTGGACCAGCTGGAGGACCACGTGGCCGACATGCCCACCGACAACCTCGAAGAGCTCAAGATCGACGTGCACAACTTCCTGAACTACTGTCCCAACATCAGGCACGGCGTGGAGTACATCTCACACATCTTTGGCATAGTACGTATCAATGAGTTAGTCATCTTACCATCCAGATATCTCAAACTTTGGCACAGTACGTACAAGATCACTGGTTGATCTATTTCGACTATAGTATGTGTTCTTTTACTCTCTATGGACTGTGAGGTACTGTCATTAACCATTCATATCTTTATTCCTCTCTCTCTGTCTTCCTCCACTGTTTTTCTCTCTCCATCCCCCCTTTTCTCCATCCATCTGTAGATAAACTGTAATGGTTTTACTCTGAGTGACCAGAGGGGTCTGCAGGCAGTGGGAGTAGGTCTGTTCCCTAACCTGTGTCTGGTCAACCATGACTGCTGGCCCAACTGTACTGTCATCCTCAACCATGGCAAGTATGTATCCCCCAAGAGAGGGAGAGGGAGAGATAAAACTTTTGTATGTGATTTGTAAACTCTTTGACTGCCATCTCTTCCAGTCAGTCAGCTCTGAATGCAACCTTCCACTCTAAGAGGAGGTGGGTCTCTCTGCCTGCTTCAAACTAACATCTAACCTTTGAACCTTGAGCATCCGATCCTCAAAGATCTCATTAGCACCTGTTATTAACCCTCAACCCTCTATCATTGGACGTTAGTGAGGAAGTCAACAGAACAACAGTACCAAATGACAGTCAGGCATTCTAATCTTGACCCTGACATTGAATAGTGTGATTTCCCATATTTTTCCTTTTTTACCACGGGACCGTTTCCTCATTGAGCATGATCAAATTACTCATTATCATAAAAGTACTATCAAATCTGACCCCTAAAGTTAATAACTGAGGGGAAAACAGAATATTACGAAACTCAACAAATTGTGTCTGTCCGACTATAACTTACTTATAGCATGGTTTGTTTAGCTCTCAGTAGGACTGAGTTGCTATTCTGCTTGAGGCTTTGTTGTGTGAAGTGTGTCTATTGTTAGATTTTGCTCAGTTTTCAGTCAACTACCTGATAAGATTACTTCAAACATCACATCATAACGTGAATGTATTTTTAGACTTTTAGACTGCCTGCACTGTGTTGGTGATGATGGCTGTTTTTGGTTGTCTGTCAGTGCAAAATCCCCAAACTGCTTTGTTAGAATGTTGTTTCAAGTTGAGTGAAATGAAAACCCCCACACTGAGCTTGCAGCTGGGCTATGGATGTTCCTCCAAACCATATTTATTATTCATCAGGAGCCAACAGTCCAAGATGTTGAGCTCTGAACGATCAATATAACTTTCTCTGAACCACGAGCTGCAAGGATTATCCAACCAGTGATGTTTATGTTTGCTGACTGGTCAATGAAGGTTTCCTATCTCCATAAAAAACAAAAATGCTGTCAGCTCCCTGGACAACTATGTCACTGCAATAACTTTCCTGCCCTTTCGCTATTGTAGCAATTGAGAGAGAACATTCGTAGCAGGGCTTGAACTTGCAGACCCGTCCTTGCAGTGGTCTAATGCACTGCATCTTAGTGCAAGATGCCCATGGTTCAAATCCAGGCTGTATCACATCTGGCTGTGATTGGGAATCCCATCAAGTGTTGCACAATTGGCCCAGTGTCGTACAGGTTTGGCCAGGGTAGGCCGTCATTGTAAATAAGAATTTGTTCTTAACTGACTTGCCTAGTTAAATAAATAAAAAAACAGGTAAAGGTCTAGGGGCTACACTACCCCCTTTACCTTCCCTTATGGTTACTACCGTCACACTACACTACCCCCTTTACCCTCCCTTATGGTTACTACCGTCACACTACACTACCCCCTTTACCCTCCCTTATGGTTACTACCATCACACTACACTACCCCCTTTACCTTCCCTTATGGTTACTACCATCACACTACACTACCCCCTTTACCTTCCCTTATGGTTACTACCATCACACTACACTACCCCCTTTACCCTCCCTTATGGTTACTACCATCACACTACACTACCCCCTTTACCCTCCCTTATGGTTACTACCATCACACTACACTACCCCCTTTACCCTCCCTTATGGTTACTACCATCACACTACACTACCCCCTTTACCCTCCCTTATGGTTACTACCATCACACTACACTACCCCCTTTACCCTCCCTTATGGTTACTACCATCACACTACACTACCCCCTTTACCCTCCCTTATGGTTACTACCATCACACTACACTACCCCCTTTACCCTCCCTTATGGTTACTACCATCACACTACACTACCCCCTTTACCCTCCCTTATGGTTACTACCATCACACTACACTACCCCCTTTACCCTCCCTTATGGTTACTACCATCACACTACACTACCCCCTTTACCCTCCCTTATGGTTACTGCCATCACACTACACTACCCCCTTTACCTTCCCTTATGGTTACTACCATCACACTACACTACCCCCTTTACCCTCCCTTATGGTTACTACCATCACACTACACTACCCCCTTTACCCTCCCTTATGGTTACTACCATCACACTACACTACCCCCTTTACCCTCCCTTATGGTTACTACCATCACACTACACTACCCCCTTTACCCTCCCTTATGGTTACTACCATCACATCACACTACATCACCCCCTTATCCCTTATGCTCCAGGGCCTGTTCTTTCAGCATGTGACATGCAGAGCTCACAAGCTGATCCTAGAGCAGCTGTTACTCTGGCACTAGGCTAACCATGCCGCCCTGCTCCCTCAGGATTGAGCTGCGTGCGCTTGGTAAGATTGCTGAGAATGAGGAGCTGACGGTGGGCTACGTGGACTTCCTGAACGTGTCAACGGACCGCCAGAGAGCCCTGAAGCACCAGTACCACTTTGACTGCACCTGCAAAAGCTGCAGCAAGAACCTCAAAGATGACCTAATGATGGCTGCCAAGGAGACCGAAGGCAACAAGGTGGGGGAAGTAGTGACATGTTGAGGGCAGAGTTGGGGTCAATTCATTCCATTCCAAACAGTGGGGTCCTGGGTCCTGGGTCCTTGGCCCCATGCCGTTGATGGCCCCATCACACAGATGGGCATCTCACAGCTGATGCATCAGAATCATGTAGTTAAATGCACAAATTAAACACCTGATCATACCTCTGAGGGCCCAGGGGCCAACAACACATCACCCTAATTACTTTTCAGTTCAATAAAGTTCCATGCTTCCCCTCTCCCTTAATGCATCTCAACTCTCACTGTACTCGTGCCTCACATGAGATCCCAACCTGAAATATCAGCTACCATAGATAGAACAAAATACATGTAGCAGTTGATATGAAATCAAGTTTTTCTGATTTCATCTGAGATATGGTAACCTAATGCTGAATTCCAATTGATTGTCTGAGACATTGCAAAATAATATGACTAACTATCTTAGCACATGACCATATCTTTAGTCAATGCCATGGACCTGGATATGTGTTATATCAGTATCTATGTATGGGAATTGACTTGGCGCAAATTATGATTAATCACAAGGTGTGTAACACAAGTATAAGTCTGTGTCCTACACTAGTCCATTTTTGTAGTTGCTGAACCATTAGTCTCCTCACACAGCTGCTGTGTCTGTGAGAAGAGACTACTGGACCTTTAGTCTCCTCACACAGCTGCTGTGTCTGTGAGAAGAGACTACTGGACCTTTAGTCTCCTCACACAGCTGCTGTGTCTGTGAGAAGAGACTACTGGACCTTTAGTCTCCTCACACAGCTGCTGTGTCTGTGAGAAGAGACTACTGGACCTTTAGTCTCCTCACACAGCTGCTGTGTCTGTGAGAAGAGACTACTGGACCTTTAGTCTCCTCACACAGCTGCTGTGTCTGTGAGAAGAGACTACTGGACCTTTAGTCTCCTCACACAGCTGCTGTGTCTGTGAGAAGAGACTACTGGACCATTAGTCTCCTCACACAGCTGCTGTGTCTGTGAGAAGAGACTACTGGACCATTAGTCTCCTCACACAGCTGCTGTGTCTGTGAGAAGAGACTACTGGACCATTAGTCTCCTCACACAGCTGCTGTGTCTGTGAGAAGAGACTACTGGACCATTAGTCTCCTCACACAGCTGCTGTGTCTGTGAGAAGAGACTACTGGACCATGAACACATTATACAACATTTCCTCCAATGGAACAGTTTTCAGATTTGCTGGATATGTCACTCTCTTGTGGTTGTCGGCAGTAGTGCATTTTGGTCACCAGGCATTTTCCTTTACTGTCAATGATCAGGAGTGAATGATGGTGGGATGTGCAATGTGCATACTCCCAAATGTTAATACACTGACGCTGTTGTGTTTACTGTATTCTCTCTCTCAGCCCTCTGATGAGCTTGTGAAAGAGGTAGAGGAGTTAAGTTTGGAGTGCCTGGCCAAGGTTGAGGCAGCTCGTACTGCAGGTGACTTTCATGAGGTAACAACAACCCCCTCCTATACCTTTAGGGATGGCTTTGGAGTTTGGTAAATACCTCTCTGTCACTGTCCCATATAATTCACTCTGCCTCTTTTGTTAAACCCGCAAATTCCCTCTCCATCCCTCCCTTTCCCTCCACAGGTGGTGAAGCTGTGTCGTGAGTGTCTGGACAAACAGGAGCCCGTGTTGGCTGATACACACCTGTACCAACTGCGTATGCTGAGTGCAGCCAGCGAGGTGCTGTCCTACCTGAAGTTCTTCTCTGAGGCTGCAGAATACTCACGCAGGATGGTGGAGGGATACATGTGAGTGTTTGTAATGGGGACAGAGAGGTGGAGACTAATCTAATGGACCATATGAAGATTTGCATTTCTACAGCTTTAAAATCCCATTTCTACGTTTACATTTTAGTCATTTAGCAGACGCTCTCATCCAGAGCGACTTACAGTTAGTGTATTCATCTTAAGATAGCTAGATAGGACAACAACATACACTACATGCTCGTCGAACATCTCATTCCAAAATCATGGGCATTAATATGCAGTTAGTCTCCCCTTTGCTGCTATAACAGCCTCCACTCTTCTGAGAAGGCTTTCCACTAAATGTTGGAACATTGCTGCGGGGACTTGCTTCCATTCACCCGGACACTGATGTTGGGCAATTAGGTCGGGCTCACAGTCTGTTCCAATTCATCCCAAAGGTGTTCGATGAGGTTGTGGTCAGGGCTCTGTGCAGGCCAGTCAAGTTCTTCCACACCGATCTCGACAAACCATTTCTGTATGGACCTCGCTTTGTGCACGGGGGCATTGTCATGCTGAAACAGGAAAGGGCCTTCCCCAAACTGTTGCCACAAATTTGGAAGCACAGAATAGTCTAGAATGTCATTGTATGCTGTAGCTTTAAGATTTCCCTTCACTGGAACTAAGGGGCCTAGCCCAAACCATGAAAAACAGCCCCAGACCATTATTCCTCCTCCACCAAACTTTACAGTTGGCACTATGCATCTGGGGCAGGTAGCATTCTCCTGGCATACGCAAACCCAGATTTGTCCATCGGACTGCTAAATGGTGAAGCGTGATTCATCACCCTAGAGAACGCGTTTCCACTGCTCCAGAGTCCAATGGCGGCAAGCTTTACACCACTCCAGCCGCGCTTGGCATTGCACATTGGTGATTTTAGGCTTGTGTGCAGCTGCTGGCTCCCAACAAACAGTTATTGTGCTGACGTTGCTTCCAGGGGCAGTTTGGAACTTGGTAGTGAGTGTTGCAACCGAGGACAGATGATCTGTACGCTCTACGCGCTTCAGCCCTCAGCGGTCCCGGTCTGTGAGCTTGTGTGGCCTACCACTTTGCAGCTGAGACGTTGTTGCTCCTAGAAGTTTCCACTTCACAATAACAGCACTTACAGTGGACCGGGGCAACTCTAGCAGGGCAGACATTTGACAAACTAACTTGTTGGGAAGGTGGCATCCTATGACGCTACGACGTTGAAAGTCACTGAGCTCTTCAGTAAGGCCATGCTACTGCCAGTGTTTGTCTATGGAGATTGCATAGCTGTGTGCTCGATTGTACACACCTGTCAGCAACGGTGTGCCTGAAATAGCCGAATCCACTAATTTGAAGGCGTGTCCACATACTTTTGTATATTTAGTGCACGAATTACTTAATCCTAAACATGTTCTCTTTTCCTCCTCTTCCCTTTGCACCAACCCTCTTCTATCCCTTCTCCTGAGCAGGAAGTTGTACCACCCCAATAACGCCCAGTTGGGCATGGCCACCATGCGGGCTGGCGTGACTCACTGGCACGCAGGGCTCATCGAGGTGGGCCATGGCATGATCTGCAAGGCCTACGCCATTCTCATGATCACACATGGACCCAACCACCCAATCACCAAGGACTTGGAGGTACACTAGACTACAGGCTGCCTCATTAGGTTGATTAACCTATGCCATTAGAAAAAGATAGCATGGGGCCAGTTCAGTAGGGTACAATGTTACAAAACATTCAATAGAAATGTGTGGAAGGGAGATATGATTGTCTGGTCGAATAGTGAAGTGTAAGCTCTATTGGTTACATATCTATAATTTCACCTCACTGAATACTAATTTCCCAGATTACACCAGACCAGTCTACCTTTTGACCCCTGACCCCTTGTTTCCTAGTCAATGCGTATGCAGACCGAGATGGAGCAGAGGATTTTCAAGCAGAATGACTGCGTCTACCACAGCATGAGAGAGGCTGCCCTGCAGAACAAGCCCATGGGCATGATGGCTGAGGCAGTCAGTGTTGAGGACAACGTCAAGGCCCTCTTCCACAAGCAATGAGCTTCTGTACACACCACTTTCATACCATTGAAATGCAGTGGTTACCAAATCTGCCCCCTAAAATAATTATTGGCTGGCCCTCAACTACAGCTGTAAGGCTCAAAGTTCCTATGAACGTCTTACCTTTTTTGTGCTAGTAAACATTGCATCAGTATACCCACCATGTGCCATATTACCATGTGAAATATTGAATGTAAAAGGCAATAAAAGCGAACACTGGATAGTCTGGAGTCTGTTTTGCTATACATTGCAGCTCAACTAATCAAAGCTAAGGATCAACTCTTTATAGACAAACCATAGAAGTCAATACATTTTCTTGGTTTATTCAAAAAGGGTTGAGAGATCACTACATGCGCTTACTTATCCTCTTGCAGACGATGGGGTGAAGCGTCATGGTCTGGAAAGATAAAGGGTGCACATAGATTAGGTTTTACAGCCCAGTTACATTTGAAGGAGGGAAATTCCACCCCTTGTTGATAATTCAAACTAATTCTAGTCCCCACCCATAATACTCACAACGATGATGTTCCGTGACTGACTCAATGCCCTTCAGTGAGACGTTTAGCGCGTTCCCAACCAGATTCACCGTAGCCTGGGAAAGGGTAGAGGAGTCAGTGCATGACATACCATGAAAGAGTAACAAACTAGATAGTTCCAAGTTAGCACACTACGGCTTGTTATAAGTAGGTTTAGCACCACTCATAGAATGGGTCATGGAAACATGCTAAAAAAATAACACATTAAAAGTAGGGAGAGCAACTGTTCATTGATCGCTACATGTGTAGACATTTGCTCCAGCTCTAAGGAAACTGATAAACATTTTATCAGGTGTAAAAGCTGAACTGAAACAAATGCCTGCACACTTTGGCCCTCCAGGACTGGAATTCCCCATCTATGTAATTTACAACTTAAGTACAAGTTAGCCAATGTGCAGGTGTGCCCATGAGGCCCCAAGTAAGTGTGGGTGTGTCTGGTTGAGCAACTCACCTTGTTCTTCTCTCCAGTCATCGTCTCCAGCTTAGCCTCCTGGCCAACTGTGAACGAGTTGACCATGACTTTGGTGTCTCAAATCAAATTGTATTGATCACATACACATGGTTAGCAGATGTTCATGCGAGTGTAGCGAAATGCTTGTGCTCGTTCTAGTTCCGACAGTGCAGTAATACCTAACAAGTAATCGAACAATTCCCCAACAGCTACCTACTACACACAAATCTAAAGGGATGGAATAAGAATACATACAAATAAATATTTGGATGAGCAATGGCCGAGCGGCATAGGCAAGATGCAATAGATGGTATAAGATACAGTATATACATATGAGATGAGTAATGTAAGATCTGTAAACATTATTAAAGTGGCATTGTTTAAAGTGACTAGTGAGTCTCTATGTAGGCAGCAGCCTCTCTGAGTTAGTGATTGCTGTTTAGCAGTCTGATGGCCTTGAAGCTGTTTGTAGTTTACCCCCGGTGATGCATTGTGCAGACCTCTGGAGAGCCTTGCGGTTGAGGGCGGTGCAGTTGCCGTACCAGGTGGTAATACAGCCCGACAGGATGCTCCCAATTGTGCATCTGTAAAAGTTTGTCAGGGTTTTAGGTGACAAACCAAATTTCTTCAGCCTCCTGAGGTTGAAGAGGTGCTGTTGCGCCTTCTTCACCACACTGTCTGTGTGGTTGGATCATTTCAGTTTGTCTGTGGTGTGTACTGTACGCCGAGAAACTTAAAACTTTCCACCTTCTCCACTACTGTCCCTTCAATGTGGATAGGGGGGTGCTCCCTCTGCTGTTTCATGAAGTCCACAATCATCTCCTTTGTTTTGTTGACCTTGAGTGAGAGGTTGTTTTCCTGACACCACACTCCGAGTGCCCTCACCTCCTCCCTGTAGGCTGTCTCGTCGTTGTTGGTAATCAAGCCCACTACTGTTGTGTCGTCTGCAAACTTGATGATTGAGATGGAGGCGTGCATGGCCACGCAGTCATGGGTGAACAGGGAGTATAGGAGGGGACTGAGCACGCTCCCTTGTGGGGCCCCTGTGTTGAGGGTCAGCGAAGTGGAGATGTTGTTTCCTACCTTGACCACCTGGGGGCGGCCCGTCAGAAAGTCCAGGACCCAATTGCATAGGGCGGGGTTGAGAACCAGGGACTCCAGCTTAAGGATGAGCTTGGATGGAACTATGGTGTTGAATGCTGAGCTGTAGTCAATGAACAGCATTCTTACATAGGTATTCCTCTTGTCCAGATGGGTTAGGGCTAGTTTGGATTTGTAGTGAAGACATCTTTAGATTTATGAATAACCTTAGCTAAGGAGCACCATAGTTCGATTATGAATAAGACAGAAAAACTCAACTGACCTAGCAGTAATTTTTGGTGCAGGCATTAAGCCATTGGATACAATAACCATGGCTGACTGTTGTATCCAATGTTTAAGACCACAAATAACAATAGCAACCCTGTGTTAATAAACGCATGCTTTTGTGACACAGTCGATGCAACGCAGCGATACCGGCCAGGAAGGTTGAGGGTTCGCCGAATACCATGGACGAGTTCACTCTGTTTCACTAGGCCTACACTACGATCAAACCCGGCTGCAGACAATGATCAGCTCGGGGGAAATCAGATTTTCAACATTTTGATACCATATTAAATATATGCAACGAATTTTCAATTCAATATCATGGTTTGCGTTTTCAACATCACAATAAATAGAATATGTAAATCTCAACAAACAGTAAATACATCCCTTCCTACCTTGTAGGCCTACCCAATAACAAATGCTTGACAATCTCCGAATGTCATTAAACTTTTTGGTGTTTTGTAACAGATGTCTCTTTCCATTCATCAAATGGCCGCTTCATAGTTTGGATTGATTGATTAATTGATTGAATTTATTTGTCAGATAATATCAAAATGTGGTTGTGTCTCTTATTAAACTCCTTTGAATGCAGTTTGCTATAATGACCAGCAGGTAACGCTTTAGAGTAGATATTTTGAAACGTTTGGCACCAGATTGACCTCTTTACTTCGAAATTCGAACTCTGGTGTTGCACCAATACAGTTCCCCAGGTCATCTCGTAGCTACAGTACGCTACTTCGGAGCTATTTTTTTATAGCAAGCGGTCGGTAAATAATCATAATTTTAAATTTTATGGACTAGATGCGATAGTCAGCAGCATTGAATTTACCTAACCACAATTGATTTAAAATAAATAAGCTATAATATGTTTTTTCAACAGTAGCTTACAGTTATGTTTTCTATTATGCTATGTATTAATAATGTAATTTCCCATAATTAAAAAATTAACATGAACACATGTTTTTGAAACTGCAGTGGGCTGACTGTTATGCATTATAATAATGTTATTACATTATAGTCCAATAGTCACTTGTGAACTGTTGATCCGTGTGCCCAGATAGATATGTCTGCCCTTGTATCCTTATTGTAAATTATTCTGTCAAATTGCTACAACAAGGAAGCGAACGTAACCCAAAGGCTTATCATCATACTATTTTTCATCATACTTCTCTCTGTTTTGACTACTGACAGGTGTCAGATATGCAGTACTGCAGCACGCGTGGCGGTGTCCAGGGTTGGAACTTTCAGGATGTTTTGTTATCGGGATATGCGCCAGACGGGGGGATGTTCATGCCTGAGACCCTCCCCACCCTGACCCCTGATACCTTGAGGTCCTGGAGCTCTCTGTCCTACCCCCAGCTAGTGACGGAGGTCTGCTCCCTGTTCATCCCTACAGAGCTGATCCCTCGAGCAGACCTGGACGGTGAGACCTGGAGGGTTTGGGTAGCTGAGTGACACGTTGATGGATTGATTGATGGTTGGAAAATATGGTACAGTTAGGTGTAAAGTGAAGAGGGTTTGGCACTTGTTTTTTTTCACATCTAGGTATATATCAAAATGAAGCAACTCTGTTCATGCCCCTTCCTCACCGCTTTTCCTTCACTCTCTCTCTTTTGCGTGATCCTTCTGCCCATCTCACTCTCTCAATCTCACTCAATCTCACTCTTTTACACCCCTCTCCACTCTCTCTCTCTCTCTCTCTCTCTCTCTCTCTCTCTCTCTCTCTCTCTCTCTCTCTCTCTCTCTCTCTCTCTCTCTCTCTCTCTCTCTCCCTCCCTTGCCCCAGGCCTGGTGAGTGCGGCCCTGTCTGGGTTCGCCGTGCCGGGGGTGGTGAGCTTGGCCAGGCTGAAGGGTGGGCTGTGTGTGCTGGAACTCTTCCACGGTGAGACCCTGGCCTTCAAGGACCTGGCCATGACCTGCACCGTGCGCTTCCTCGACTACTTCCTGCGCAAGGAAAGCCGGCGCGCCATCGTATTAGTGGGTGAGAAGGGGCACTTTGGGCAGCATTTGGAGTGTTTACATGTTTAGTTACATGCTAGGTCTATTATGTTGATGTATATTACATCTTACGTGTCTTAATAGTGTCCTCCTATCCTCTTCCCTCTCCCACGCTGCGGCCTACCTTCCTAGGCACATCTGGGGACACGGGTGGTTCAGCCATCCACAGTGCGAGAGGCCTTGGTGGGGTAGACGTGGTAGTGGTGTACCCCCGGGGCCGCATAACTCTTGTGCAGGAGAAACAGATGATCACCTGCCTGGAGGACAATATCCATGTGTTTGCAGGTTAGAGAGAGGGCCAGATAGTATGAGGGAGCAATATTCTAAAGTGGCTTCCTCTTCTTGCCCCCTTCTTTGATAGTGAGAGATGATGGCCATATCATGGGAAAATATAGGAGTTTTAGCCTTCAGTAATAATGATCTTACCTTATCCTGTGATAAGATGGTATCCTTGGTATGATAACACAACCCTCATTTATCTCCCCTGCACCACTAGCGGATGGCAGTTCTGATGACATCGACGTGCCCATCCGTCGACTGTTTTCAGACCAGGAGCTGGTGAAACAACACAGCCTGATGAGTCTCAACTCAGTCAACTGGTCTCGTGTCATGGTGCAGCTGGCACACTTCCTTTATGCCTACCTGCATGTGAGTGGGCTGGAGCAGGCAGAGACGGGGGCACCCCTACCCGCCTTGGAGATGGTAGTGCCCACAGGGGGGGCGGGGAATATCGCCGGTGAGAAGTTTTACAATTACACAGTGTTTCCACTACTTTTTCCCATTTGTGCCCCTTTTTGGATATATTTTTTGGATTAGAGATATATTTATATTTCTTCCCTACTTTTTTGCTCAAAGAGGAAAGGAAACTAAGCCGTTTGAGAGTATTGGAACATAGCTCATGTTTTTCTCTGGTTTTCCTTAATCTCTCCTCACTTCATTCTTTGTCTGTCTCTCTGTCCCCTCTCTCAGCCGGCTGCATTGTGAAGCAGATGGGGATACCGCTGTGCCTCGTTGCCATGACGAACGCTAATGACATAGTGCACAGGACTGTGCAAAGTGGGGACTTTTCCATGGCAACCAATGTCACGCAGACCATGGCCCCGGCTATAGACATTCAGGTGCTGTGCGTGATGGCTCGTCACTTTGTTTAAGGTTTAAGAAGTGTGTGTGTGTACTGTGGCTAACACTGTGCTCTCACCCCAGGACCCCTATAATATGGAGCGTGTGTTCTGGCTGCTGTCTGGTAGAGATGGAGCCCTGGTAAAGGGCATGATGGAGGAGTTTCAGCACTCTCACAGACACACTCTGCCTGAAGCTCTCCACAAACAGGTCAGATGCATGAATACATAATTTACATGTTCTTGTAGAAAGATAAGTGCCCAGTACCGTTGGTTGTTGAATGTTCTCTCTCAAATCACCACACATACTTATCCCCCCCCCCCCCCCCCTGACATCTCAGTCAACCAGACAGGTTCTACAGGCCTTAGTTTTGTCACACCTGGACTACTGCCCAGTTGTGTGGTAAAGAAGGTGCGGCAAAGAACGACATAGGCAAATTGCAGTTGGTCCAGAACAGAGCAGCACTTATTGTACTTAGATGTACAGTACCTGTCAAAAGTTTGGACACACATACTCATTCAAGGGTTTTTCTTTATTTTTACTATTTTCTACATTGTAGAATAATAGTGAAGACATAAAAACTATAAAATAACACAAATGTTATCATTTAGTAACCAAAAAAGTGTAAATCGAATCAAAATGTATTAAATATTGTAGATTATCAAAGTAGCCACCCTTTGCTTGATGACAGTTTGCAAACACTTGGCATTCTCTCAACCAGCTTCACCTGGAATGCTTTTCCAACAGTCTTGAAGGAGTTCCCACATATTCTGAGCACTTGTTTGCTGCTTTTCCTTCACTCTGAGGTCTAACTCATCCCAAACCTTCTCATTTGGGTTGAGGTTGGGTGATTGTGGAGGCCAGGTGATCTAATGCAGCACTCCATCACTCTCCTTCTTGGTCAAATAGCCCTTACACAACCTGGAGGTGTGTTGGGTCATTGTCTTGTTGAAAAACAAATGATAGTCCCACTAAGCGCAAACCAGATGGGATGGTGTATCGCTGCAGAATGCTGTGGTAGATATGCTGGTTAAGTGTGCCTGGAATTCTAAATAAATCCCTGACAGTGTCACCAGCAAAGCACCCCCACACCATCACACCTTCTCCTCCATGCTTCACGATGGGAACCACACATGCAGAGATCATCCTTTCACCTACTCTGCATCTCAAAAAGACACTGCGGTTAGAACCAAAAATCTCAAATTTGGAACCATCAGACCAAAAGACAGATTTCCACCGGTCTAATGTACATTGCTCGTGTTTCTTGGCCCAATCAAGTCTTTTCTTCTTACTGGTGTCCTTTAGTAGTGGTTTCTTTGCAGCAATTTGACCATGAAGGCCTGATTCATGCAGTCTCCTCTGAACAGTTCATGTTGAGATGTGTCTGTTACTTGAATTCTGTGAAGCATTTATTTGGGCTGCAACTTCTGAGGCTGGTAACTCTAATGAACTTATCCTCTGCTGCAGAGGTAACTCTGGGTCTTGCTTTCCTGTGACGGTCCTCATGAGAGCCGGTTTCATCATAGTGCTTGATGGTTTTTGCGACTGCACTTGAAGAAACTTTCAAAGTTCTTAAAATGTTCTGGAATGACTGACCTTCATGTCTTAAAGTAATGATGGACTGCTGTTTCTCTTTGCTTATTTGAGCTGTTCTTGCCATAACATGGACTTGGTCTTTTACCAAATAGGGCTATCTTCTGTACACTACCCCTACCTTGTCACAACACAACTGATTAGCTCAAACACATTAAGTTAGGTCACCACCAAACCACAATAAGCACAGCCATTTTTCCAGCGAAATATAGCAGTCAGAAAAAGCAGAAATAGAGATAAAATTAATCACTAACCTTTGATGATCTTCATCAGATGACACTCATAGGACTTCATGTTACACAATACATGCATGTTTTGTTTGATAAAGTTCATATTTATATACAAAAAATCGAGTTTACATTGGCGCTTTACATTCACTAGTTCCAAAAACATCAAGTGATTTTGCATAGCCACATCGTTTCAACAGAAATACTCATCATAAATGTAGATGATAATACAAGTTATACACATGTAGTTATAGATATACCTCTCCTTAATGCAACCGCTGTGTCAGATTTAAATAAAAAATTACGGAAAAAGCAAACCATGCAATAATCTGAGACGGCGCTCAGAACAATAGCAAAATTAGCCGCCATGTTGGAGTCAACCAGAAAATACATGATAAATGTTTCCTTACCTTTGATGAACTTCATCAGAATGCAGTCCTAGGAATCCCAGGTCCACAATAAATGCTTGATTTGTTCGATAATGTCCGTTATTTATGTCCAATTAGCTACTTTGGTTAGCGCGTTTGGTAAACAATTCCAAAGTCACAAAGCGTTATATGTCCACTATAACGTGACGAAATGTCCAAAAGTTCCATAACAGTCAGTAGAAACATGTCAAACGATGTACTGAATAAATCTTTAGAATGTTGTTAACATACATCTTGAATAACGTTCCAATCAGAGAATTACATTGACTTCAGTTGAGCGATGGAACGGAGCTGCCTATCACGCGAACGAGCGTGGTCAGCTCGTGGCAGTGGTGACTAATTCCTGTCTCCTTCGGCTCCCCTTCACATTAGAGTCATCAGACAAAGTTCTATTGACTGTTGATATCTAGTGGAAGCCGTAGGAAGTGAAAACTCATCAATATCTTGCTGTAATTTCAATGAGAGCTTAGTTGAAAATCTGCCACCCTCAGAAAAAATCCAAACAGGAAGTGGAACTTCTCAGGTTTTTGCCTGCCATATGAGTTCTGTTATACTCAGAGACATAATTCAAACAGTTCTAGAAACTTCAGAGTGTTTTAAATCCAACACTAATAATAATATGCAAATATTAGCAACTATGACTGAGGAGCAGGCCGTTTACTCTGGGCACCTCTGTGCACCTTTCATCTAAGCTACTCAATACTGCCCCTGCAGCCATAAGAAGTTTTAAGGAAAGAAATTCCACAAATTAACTTTTAAGAAGGCACACCTGTTAATTGAAATGTATTCAATGTGACTACCTCATGAAGCTGGTTGAGAGAATGTCAAGAGTGTGCAAAACTGTCATCAAGGCAAAGGATGGCTACTTTGAAGAATCTCAAATATAAAATATATTTTGATTTGTTTAACACTTTTTTGGTTACAACATGATTCCATATGTGTTATTTCATGGTTTTTATGTCTTCACTATTATTCTACAATGCATAAAATAGTAAAAAATAAATAAAACCCTTGAATGAGTAGGTACGTCCAAACTTTTGACTGCTACTGTACATGGAGGGCGAATGCCAGTAACACACATGTCAATATCTCCTGGCTCAAAGTTGAGGAGAGATTGACTGCATCACTATTGGTCTTTGTACCAGGTGTTGAAGGTACCAAACTGTCTGTTCAAGCGGTTGGCACACAGTTCGGACACTCATTGGTACCACACAAGACATGCAACCAGAGGTCTCTTCACAGTGCCCAGGTCCAAAACAGACACTGGGAAACACACAGTATTAAATAGAGCCATGACTACATAGAACTCTCTGCCACCCTAGGTAACTCAAACTAGCAATAAAATCGGATGTAAAAAAAAATCGGACTGCACGACGGGGACTGGGAAGAGAAAAACAGACATTTTTATGTATTTCTTGTATTGTATTTTTCATTGATATGTGATGAATGGTTGTCTCGCCAGGCTATCTTAAGATAAATGCACTAGCAGTGGGTCGCTCTGGATAGGAACATATGCTCAATGACTAAATTGTGATGTAATTGTAGTGCTATGTACACTGAGTGTACAAAACATTAAGGACACCTGCTCTTTCCATGGCAAAGACTGACCAGGCCAATTCAGGTGAAAGCTATGATCCCTTATTGATGTCACTTGTTAAATCCACTTCAATAAGTGTAGATAAAGGGGAGGAGACAGGTTAAAGAAGGATTTTTAAGCATTGAGACAATTGACACATTGGATTGTGTGCCATTCAGAGGGTGAATGGGCAAGACAAAATATTTAAGTGCCTTTTAACAGGGTATGATAGTAGGTTCCAGGTGCACTGGTGCGTGTCAAGAACTACAATGCTGCTGGGTTTTTCATGCTCAACAGTGTATCAAGAATGGTCCACCATCCAAAGGACATCCAGCCAACTTTTATAATTATGTATTTTTTTTATTTAACCTTTATTTAACTTGACACAACTGTGGAAAGCATTGGAGTCAACATGGGCTAGCATCCCTGTGTACCATAGGCTTTAGCATTCACTTCAGAAGACATAGGACCCTAGGTTTATATGGGTCACATGGGTTTCTATCACAAGCCGTCGGTTTGTATCTTTGGATAAGACCTTTTACAGCCAGAACTCCTGATCTATTGTACTGTTAGGCAGCTGAGAGAGAATTTGGTCTCATAAAGATGATGTCAGAGGTTGTATGACTCAGCTCTGTTCCTGCTCTGTTCATGCATCGTAAGGTAAGACACATATACAGTACACACATAAACACAAAAACTCATCCATAACGTTTATATATTTCAGCAACATCTCATGGTGAGTTTTAGCGTGTGTGTTTTGGTATTGGAAATACTTGAGACCCGAGTTGACTTGAAACATGCAACAATGTGTGTGTGTCTGTGTCTGTGTCTCTTACCTGTTACCTGTGTAGAGTCCATTCCCTGACGAATTGAGGCTGTTCTGAGGGCAAAGGGAGGTGTGGGGGGTGCAACTCAATATTAGGAAGGTGTTTTTAATGTTTTGTACACTTGGTGTATATTATGTATTTTATTTGTTGTTGTGATTTGTGTTTGGACACCAGGAAGAGTAGCCGCTGCCTCGGCAGCAGCTAATTGGGGATCTTAATAAATACTACTCCTCCCCTCCTCTCTCTGTCTCCAGTTGTCTCAGGTCCTCACAGCAGGTGCAGTAAGAGATGAGGGGATAGTGGAGACCATGCAGAGATGCTGGAAGGAGAACCAGTATCTACTATGTCCGCACACTGCAGTGGCTGTGTGGCATCACTACCACTGTCCCCCCACTGCAGGGGTCAACAGGTAAGAGACACAGACACACACACACACACACTTTTAGTATTTTACTAAATAAACACATTTCTTAGTTGCAGGCTCAATCATTTACATAATGCATCATGGCTGCATACCGAATACCGCCGTCTAGCTCACAATTTTAAACCCATTCCCCTGTCTAGGTGTTGCATAGCAACGGCCTCTCCGGCCAAGTTCCAGGAAGCGGTGCAGAAGGCAGGGCTGACCCTTGACCTCCCTGAGGCAGTGCGGGCTCTGGACAAGATGTCCACTCGCTACCTGGCCCTGGAGCGGGGCCAGGACTGGGGCAAGGACTGGGAGGGCAGGCTGAAGCAACACATCCAGGCTATAGGCTCAGCCAGGCAACGTGGAGTGTCCTACTACTCAACTGTGGAGTGTAACTAGTTATATAAGAAATTAGGCTTATGGATGCACACTGATAATTCAGATGGAACTGTTAACAGGCATTTGCCATGGATTATCAGAAATAACGAACACTTATTAACCAATGAGATTGTTTCATAAAGTGGATAATAGACCACTTACTGCTAATACCAGCAATAACTATGTCTACAGTTAGATGTTTTATTTACTGTCTTGAAGAGATCAGTTTTATATGATCAGATATTGTTACAGTATAAGAAGATTGTTTATTGTATACGTTTGATCAGAATTCAGATCAAATGGTGTAATTGTCAAATGGTGTGTTTTGCAATCAAACTTCTGCACAATTTATTCCCTGACCATAAATGCTGACAATAAAAGTTGCAGAGGCAATCATGTGTGCAGGAGTAATTACAGTAAATGATTAGAACGGAGCTCTGATTAGGTTTTTATTCCCATCACTACATGTAAGAGAGACAGTGTGGTGGTGTGCATGATGCCCGTCAATATTGCCTTAAGAAATTTCCTGTGTACCATAGGCTTTAGCATTCACTTCAGAAGACATAGGACCGTGGGTTTATATGGGTCACATGGGTTTCTCTCACAAGCTGTCGGTTTGTATCTTTGGATAAGACCTTTTACAGCCAGAACTCCTGATCTATTGTACTGTCAGGCAGCTGAGTGGGACTTTGGTCTCATAAAGATGATGTCAGAGGTTGTATGACTCAGCTCTGTTCCTGCTCTGTTCATGCATCGTAAGGTAAGACAGAATCACAAAACACGGGACGAGATGTTAAAACTGTCCATTGTGCCAATAGATGGTATGCACTCACATGAGATTTGCCGTGATGTTGACAGAGTGGCATGGGAGGTTTATTTCTTAGACTGGGTTAAGATGTCAATTTTGGGACACATCCTCAGTAGTGTGCCTTCGAATCAGAGGGTGTTTCGGCCTTTAATCACTAAACACCCTCATCAAAGGTGGCCAGCTAAAGGGTGATCAAGCCTTAGCTTGTGTCCCATGCCCAATTAAGATTTCCCACGGGACTATGCAAGGCAGGGGCGTCCTCTTCCCTGAGCCAGCCCTACAGCTGACCGCATACCTCATATGCCCTCCTCAAGTTGGAGGGATCTGAATTGGGTTCTCAGGTGGGGGTGGGGGGGGGGGGGGGGTCATGAAGTTATAGCCCAGCAAGGGTCCTTCCGTTTGATCCAGATCCACTGGCTGCCTCTTTCAGCTGCTTGAGAAACTGCTCTGACGGTCTGCCGCAGAGCCTGTCCATGGATTCCAAGTTCTTTCAGCAACCTGATGGTGGAAAAAGCCACGAATCCTCTGCATCCTACTTCAACTGGCCAGACTTTTGCATTCCAGCCACGCTGAGTTGCGTCTGCTGCCAACTCTGTGTAACGCAGTTTCTTACGCTCGTAGGCATCTTCAACAGAGTTTTCCCACGGGACTGTGAGCTCTATGATGTACACAGCCTTTCGTGAAGGGGACCAGAGTACCATGTCTGGCCTAAGGTTGGTAGAAGCAATCTCAGGGGGAAAAATGAGTTGTTGGCCAATATCGACAAGCATCTTCCAGTCCCGGGCCATGCCTAGGTGTCCAGTTTCTGGCTTTGTAGTAGGATGCTTGGGCCTTTTCTGTCCCTCCCGGATGAATGTTGTTGTTTTGACGGGATTGCTTGTTTTTGGAGGTAATGAATTGGTTGCACTCCTCTTGGTCTCAAGTGCTGCAGCCAGGCTCTTGAGGACCTGATTGTGCCTCCAGGTGTAGCGGCCTTGTGAGAGGCTGGTCTTGCAACCTGTCATTATATGCCTGAGAGTCGCTGGAGCTGGGCAGAGGGGGCAGGTCGGGTCCTCGCCATACCATTGATGTAGGTTTTTTGGTGATGGAAGCACATCATAAACAGCTCTTATGATGAAGCTGATGTTGCTTGCCTCCATTTGCCAAAGCTCACTCCAGTTGATCTTTCTCCTCTCCAGGCCTTCCCATCGCGTCCATTGCCCTTGTTTAGCAAGAGAGACAGCCTTTGCACTTCTTGCAGTCTCCTCCTGTCTGCGCACCTCCTCGACCACCAGCTTCCTGCGTTCAGATGTTGTTGCATTATGGAACGTTGGTTTGCTTGCTGCCAGGCCAAAGCCTCCTCTTCCATGCTGGATATTCCCCACAATGTCTTGGTGTCTCAGGGCGGATGTTGCTTGCTGCACAGCCTTGGATGATGTCCATTTCCGTCCAGTTTGTAGGGGAGGTGCAGCCTTGCTAATGGTCTGGTCTTTGGAGTCCTTCAATGTCATCTGAAGTCTTACTTTAGAGCACTTGTACTCCTCCGTTAGACTTGTAAGAGGTAGTTCAAGGACCCATTTGCCATAGAGGCCGATGTTACTCAGGCATCGTGGGACACCCAGCCATTTCTTCACGTATGAGGTAATGGTTCGCTCCATCTTCTCCACTGTTGTTATTGGGACCTCATAGACGGTGAGTGGCCACATTACCCGGGGGAGAAGTCCAAACTGTAGGCACCAAAGCTTGAGCTTCCCAGGCAGTAGGGTCTTGTTGATGTTCTCAAGACCGTCGGCGATGTCCTGTCTTACTTGCTGCACTTGATCTTTATCCCGGAGGCTTTCGTTGTACCATATACCCAGGCTCTTGACGGGTTGCTCAGACACCGTTGGTATCGGGTCATCTCCAATGCAGAACCTCACATCTTTAAGCTGTCCCTTGACTATGGAGATGCTTCGAGATTTGCTTGGCTTGATTTTCATCCGGGCCCACTTGATGTTATCCTGCAGTTTTGCAAGTAGCCGCCTGGTGCATGCTGCAGTGGTGGTCAGTGTAGTCATGTCATCCATGTATGCTCGGATAGGTGGGAGACGGAGCCCTTCCTTAGTTCTCTCACCGCCGACCACCCATCTCGATGCCCTGATGATGAGTTTCATGGCCATAGTGAAGGCCAGAGGTGCAATTGTACAGCCTGCCATCATGCCCACTTCCAAGCGCTGCCATGTTGTTGTGAAGTCCGGTGTTGTGAAACACAATTGCAGGTCTTGGAAATAGGCCTTTACCAGTGTAGTGATGGGTTCTGGTACAAGGAAAAAGTTGAAGGATTCCCAGAGGAGTTCATGGGGAACTGAGCCAAAGGCATTGGCCAGGTCGAGGAAGATGACATAGAGGTCTCTCTTGTCCTTCTTAGCTGTTTGGATCTG
Organism: Salvelinus fontinalis; assembly: GCF_029448725.1. NCBI lineage: Eukaryota > Metazoa > Chordata > Actinopteri > Salmoniformes > Salmonidae > Salvelinus > Salvelinus fontinalis. Next base: position 25,244,097 of record NC_074685.1, on the reverse strand, counting down.
GTGCCAAATCATACTAGTATGTTCCAGGCAACCAGAGAAACCAGGAATGCCTGCTTTCTGTACAGATGTATCAATGTACTTGTTCCTTTCCAGGTAAGTGGACAGCCTCTGTGCTATTATACTGAAAAAGATCTTCCCTTCGACGTTGAGAAGGGAGATTGGTCGGAATTGACTGATGTCTGTCGCATCCTTCTCTTTTGGGATTAGCACACCACCAGCCCTTCGCCATGCCTTTGGTATTATTTCCTTCTGCCACACTATCCTCATGAGCCTCCAAAGAAAGCGTAGAACATCCAGGGCGTTCTTGTAGAGCTTATATGGTACTCCATTAGGCCCAGGAGCCGAGGCCGCTCTTGCTCGTCGGACAACGTTCTCTACTTCCTTCCATTTTGGAGGGTCAGTGTCCAGATTGAATTCTGGTGGTTGAATAGGTGGGATGTCATGTGGGATGATTATCTGCTCATGCCTTTTCGTGTCCTGGTGGACCTTTTCCAAATGTTCTTCCAGTTCTGGCTTTGGAGTTTTTAGGATTCCGCACTTTTCCTTTGCGAAGAGGTCTTTGACAAACTTAAAGGGTTTTTTATAGAACCGTGTTCTTGAGTGTTCCTTCTTCCTACGAAGTTTCCTTATGTTTTCCGCTCTTCGCAAGGTTGCCAGCCGACATTTGATGTCTGCTTGGAGTAGCATGAGACCTTCTCTCTCTGCATCAGAGGCCTTCTTCCACTGCTTTCTCAGCTGCCTTCTCTCTCTGACAAGTATCTCGATCTCTTGCTGCCTCCTAGATTTGGCTGGCGCGGGTGGTGTCTTGCCACTTCTCCTTTCGTTTACTCCAAAGCGCTCTTCTCCGTAGTGGTAGATAATGTCTCCCATCCTTTCAAGCTTTTTCTCTGCTGTTCCTACCTGTTGTTCCAAGATTTTTGTCAGGTCGTTTTTGATTGTTTCCCACTCTCTCTTTTCAACAGCTTTGGGCCACTTCACACTCGGTCTGTGCCCTTTGACCTTTTCCTCTTTTAGAGGTCTCTGTGGTTGAGTGAGTTCATCCACCGGCATTTCTGTGCTTGTGTTATCCTCCTCCGTTACAGGGGTGCTGATGCTCTGCGAACTTTGGTTTGCGTCCCGTCGCTGTGCTTCATTCGACTGATTTGACTGGCTGCTTCGTAAGAAGTACTGGTCAATGCGAAGTCCCTGTCTCTGCTCTCCCAAGCACCTTTTCCTCCCTTGATGGATCCTTAACCCCCTTGCCGATGTTACTCTCTCCCAACCACAGCTGCACACCTGAAGTGTGTGTCCTGCTGCTGTTATGGTTGTCTCATGTGCTGTGGTCCTACTCGTAGTCGTTTCCATTCCTGGGTCCGTAACCGTGTGATCAGTCGTTGAGCCATCTTGCGCCCCAGCTCTCGCAGGCTCTAGGGGTATGTTCCTTTGTTGACTTTCAGTAGCACTTAGCGGGTGTCTCCAACATACTGAAGCAGCGTCGGAGACTGCCAACATGGGTAGCTAGCCCATTACAGCCCCATTGGGGTCTATTCCCTCCGGTCAGCTGTCTCTCCAAGCTGTCACACAGACTTTCCTATGTTGTCAGCTGTCCTTTCACAGCAGTCACTGGACTAGTCCAGATAATCAGAATCATAAAACACGGGACGAGATGTTAAAACTGTCCATTGTGCCAATAGATGGTATGCACTCACATGAGATTTGCCGTGATGTTGACAGAGTGGCATGGGAGGTTTATTTCTTAGACTGGGTTAAGATGTCAATTTTGGGACACATCCTCAGTAGTGTGTCTTCGAATCAGTGGGTGTTTCGGCCTTTAATCACTAAACACCCTCATCAAAGGTGGCCAGCTAAAGGGTGATCAAGCCTTAGCTTGTGTCCCATGCCCAATTAAGATTTCCCACGGGACTATGCAAGGCAGGGGCGTCCTCTTCCCTGAGCCAGAACTCCTGATCTATTGTACTGTCAGGCAGCTGAGAGGGACTTTGGTCTCATAAAGATGATGTCAGAGGTTGTATGACTCAGCTCTGTTCCTGCTCTGTTCATGCATCGTAAGGTAAGACACATATACAGTACACACATAAACACAAAAACTCATCCATAACGTTTATATATTTCAGCAACATCTCATGGTGAGTTTTAGCGTGTGTGTTTTGGTATTGAAATACTTGAGACCCGAGTTGACTTGAAACATGCAACATTGACTAACCAGAAAGTTATGTTTTTGTACAGTAAGCTTTATTTGTCTCATAGAGCACACGCCATTACACAAGCAGTTACAAGCAAAAACTCATATTTTACGTCTATATCTATCTGCTGTAGAAAATGTATGTACATACTGCAGGTATGCCTCTGACATTGAAACATGCAACAGATTTTTTTTACACCGTCCTTCAACTCAGGACTGTCCCTGAAAACACCTAGAGGCTGTTTTATTGGTGGACTCTGTGGGGAGGGGTGTGGCTAATCATGTGCAGTAGCTTCATCAGCAGATCGTGGTCATGGCTACTGCTCTCTGATTGGCTTATGTATTCGGCAGCTTCGTCCTCAAAACAGGATTGGTCAATGCTACAACCCTCTAAAAGAGAAAAGGTACAAATAGACAATCTGTCACACAACTGTAACCTAAAATATCAAACTGAATCCAGGTGAACTCACAAGCAATACATTTCATTAGTACAGTATTACCATTGACTGTGGCCAATGGCTATACGACACTTCATTTCTTCCTGAACTCTTAATAAGTGATCTTGGAACAAATAGCTAGCTAGCTGACAATGAGAATGCATTCAATACCACGAGACCTTGGCACATACTATTAACAATTAAATAGTCTATTGAAATTGCCACAACCAGCTATAAATAGAAAAACAAACCCTACTGCATGCAAGGCTTTTTGCTATTTTGCTAAATCATTCCGTGTGGATAGAAACAGTTTCTATACAGGAACACAGCAGGGTAGTCTTGATCTTACCCACGTCACAACAGATCCCTGGCGCAGCACAACGTCGCTCTTCAGAGCCACACACTCTTCCTCCGGCCTCACAGGGAGAGAGCAGGTAGTTCTCCTCCGCACAACTAGCTGCCTCTGGGGAGCCCACGTAGCAGCCCCTCCCCACAGCAGATACTGGGGCCCAAGCAGCGGCCCCTGTTGCCCGGGCCACAAGACATGCACTGGAAAGATAATAGGAAACAGAAAGTTATAGTTACATTGTTATTATAGATAAAAGTGATATACACTGCTCAAAAAAATAAAGGGAACACTTAAACAACACAATGTAACTCCAAGTCAATCACACTTCTGTGAAATCAAACTGTCCACTTAGGAAGAAACACTGATTAACAATAAATTTCACATGCTGTTTTGCAAAATTAATAGACAACAGGTGGAAAGTATAGGCAATTAGCAAGACACCCCCAATAAAGGAGTGGATCCCGCTACCACCGCCTTTGTGCAAGGAGGAGCAGGAGCCCTGCAAAATGAGCCCTGCAAAATGACCTCCAGCAGGCCAAAAATGTGCATGTGTCTGCTCAAACGGTCAGAAACAGACTCCATGAGGGTGGTATGAGGGCCCAACGTCCACAGGTGGGGGTTGTGCTTACATCCCAACACCGTGCAGGACGTTTGGCATTTGCCAGAGAACACCAAGATTGGCAAATTCGCCACTGGCGCCCTGTGCTCTTCACAGATGAAAGCAGGTTCACACTGAGCACGTGACAGACGTGACAGAGTCTGGAGATGCCGTGGAGAATGTTCTGCTGCCTGCAACATCCTCCAGCATGACCGGTTTGGCGGTGGGTCAGTCATGGTGTGGTGTGGCATTTCTTTGGGGGGCCGCACAGCCCTCCATGTGCTCGCCAGAGGTAGCCTGACTGCCATTAGGTACCGAGATGAGATCCTCAGACTCCTGGTGAGACCATATGCTGATGCGGTTGGCCCTGGGTTCCTCCTAATGCAAGACAATGCTAGACCTCATGTGGCTGGAGTGTGTCAGCAGTTCCTGCAAGAGGAAGGCATTGATGCTATGGACTAGCCCGCCAGTTCCCCAGACCTGAATCCAATTGAGCACATCTGGGACATCATGTCTCGCTCCATCCACCAACGCCACGTTGCACCACAGACTGTCCAGGAGTTGGCGGATGCTTTAGTCCAGGTCTGGGAGGAGATCCCTCAGGAGACCATCCGCCACCTCATCAGGAGCATGCCCAGGCATTGTAGGGAGGTCATACAGGCACGTGGAGGCCACACACTACTGAGCCTAATTTTGACTTGTTTTAAGGACATTACATCAAAGTTGGATCAGCCTGTAGTGTGGTTTTCCACTTTAATTCAAATCAAATTCAAATTGAGATGGACAAGAAAAGGGCATATCAGTCGTGACCATGCATAAGAGGTATGGGTGGTCTGGTTAGTCTTACTTTGCCCTCAAACACTAAAATGAGTTCAGCTTTCCACAGTTCTACGCTACATTCTTAAACATTATTGTATGAACAACAACAGTAGGAGGGAGGGGGGGGGGGGGTGTTAAGGGTAAGACAGGAGCTATGACTTCAGAGTTGCTTGTGTGTGTGTGTGTGTGTGTGTGTGTGTGTGTGTGTGTGTGTGTGTGTGTGTGTGTGTGTGTGTGTGTGTGTGTGTGTGTGTGTGTGTGTGTGTGTGTGTGTGAGGGACATTTTTGAGTGTGTGTGTGTGTGTGTGACACTTAACTCAGCCTGTATAGGCTATGTAACAACTAATAGGAGAAAAGGAGAACTTTAGATAAATAAAGAAATGACTCAAAAGATGATTAAAAGGTTTATTGTCCTCAGAGGGTGTCACGTTCTGACCTTTATTTTCCTTTGTTTTGTCTTTAGTTAGTTGGTCAAGGTGTGAGTTGGGGTGGGCAGTCTATGTTATGTGTTTCTATGTTTAGGTTTGTCAATTGGCCTGATATGGTTCTCAATCAGAGACAGGTGTTTTGCATTGTCTCTGATTGGGAACCATATTTAGGTTGCCTGTTTTCACTGTTGGTTTGTGGGTGTTTGTTTCCTGTGTCTGTGTTCGTGCCACACGGGACTGTTTCGGTTAGGTTACTTTGTTATTTTGTATATTTTGTCGTGTTCAGTTAATTATATTAAAACATGGACACTTACCACTCTGCGTCTTGGTCCGATCCCTGCTATACCTCTTCAGACGAAGAGGAGGAAATCAGCCGTTACAGAGGGTCCTGCATTAATAATAAGAGCACATTTGACCTTGACCTCACTATGTCAATCATGTATTTCTCAATATGTTTTATCCTAGACAGATCCTATACATTTAACTCAAGCCATTATCTGAACACTTATTTCCACCCCAAATTAATTTTTCGAATTACACTCATTATTACTCAGTCCACCTAATGGAAAAACGTCAATTGACGTCATAGGCCTACATGATAATGCTGAAAACTAACATTGAGGAAGGCACATTTGGAAAGTCCTAGTGGCTATCTAATAATAATAAAAATAGCTCATATTATATTTGTGCGAAAATATGCGACGGACTAGGAAGAACAATTCATTTATGAATTTGTAAAATGTTACAATGTATCCGTGTATGAAATTGCTTTGATGAAAGGGTAAATCACAGTTGAGATTTGGCGTGTCAAAAATACATTTCATTTCTGACCGGCGACAGAGCCATGCTCCTCCCCCGTTGACTGTCGACTCCACCTGCCCTCTAGTGATGGGCATTCCGTATTTTCGGCTCATTTAGCTCCGTTCACTTAAAAGAGCCGGCTCATTTCTCTCCCAAACGGATCTTAGTGTAAAATGCTTAAAAATCGACCTAGAACCTACAAATATCAAATCTCAAATGTAAAGCCCAAAAGGTAGGCTACCAGTATATCAGATCGTGAAATGCGCGTTCAAATACATTTTTACCTGGCCAAATTATTACATGGTCTCAATGGTTTCGTGGAGGGTATACGCCGCATACCCACGTATTTCTTAATCCCCATTGATACATAACAATTTAGTGTAGTGGATGTATACGCCACTTCTATTAATAAGGCTGATGGAACAGATCAGAATGTTTAGCTTAAAATGTTGATAAACTATTATTTCTTTACATTTTAGTCGCAGCCATGTACAGATGACGGTAGGGCTTTGGGTGAATGTTCCAAAATGCAATTTGCGGGAAGACGCCGTTCTAAAATGTGCACCGCACTTGCGAGCGGTTTCATGAACAGAGATGGAAATATCCGTTAGAAATGTTGAAAGAATGGGGGTTTAAATATGCAACAACTATCATGGGTTGCTAATATGACTAGGATAATACATTTGGCTGCTAGACAATGAAAGAACGTTTAAAGAAAACGCATACGAGTAGGCCTAAGTCTTTATAAAAAATTATTGCCTCCACGTTTCTATGGTGGGGTTTTGGCTATAGGCTACTTCCAAGTAAGGTAAGACATGCCTCATAATATGAAGTAAAACGTCCAGGTTTCAAACAGTTAAGGAATAGAAAAAAATATAGCGATACTAATGATAGGCCTTTCCCCAAAACCATCTCTATTAAATTGTAACGACCCTGGGTCCCACTTCTGACACCAATGTAATAAATCAGGCAGGGAGCAGGTCTCGAACCCTCGACCTTCTAGCCCGAGGTCCGGTGCCCTATCGACTGTGCATGCAAAAGCATGCTCATGCGGCAGAGTCGATTTCCGCTCTTATAAACCCAGGGTCGTTACAAAATGTTAATCACAGTACCTACAAAGTAGCCTATGCCTACCTGTCAGAATGATATCATGACTATTTGTGTCAATCCAGTAGGCATTTATTTAGCAAACTTCAACTCATGTGCTACAGAAACACTGCTAACCAAACAACAGTGCTAGGTGCCTGCACAGTTGAATTAAACTACACTCAAAAAACAAAATTTCTTATATTTTTCCCAGACCTCAAAAGTGGACTTAGAACAGCGATTCCCAACCCTGGTCCTCGAGTACCCCCAACAGTACACTTTTTGTTGGAGCCCTGAACAACCACACCTCATTCAGCTCATTGAGGGCTTGATGATTAGTTGACAAGTTGAAACAGGTGTGCTTGTCCAGGGTTACAATACAAAATGGCACTGTTGGGGGTACTCCAGAACCAGGGTTGGGAAACACTGATTTAGAACATAAAATGGTGTTGTTTTTCTGTAAAAAAAAAAAAAGGTGTGACTTTGAGAGTGAAACCCTGAAAAATGTAGGGAAAATATGAAACCTGTGATAAAAAAAACTACATGTATCTATTTCAATGGTAGGCCTACTATTAGCATAGTTGTACAGTACAGATTGGGTTGGCCTGACTTTGAAAAAACAATATGGGATTTATCGTTTTAGGTCATTCTGAGTGTAGGCTATGTCACTGTTTTTCATATTTTTCAGACGGGGCGCCATTCCTTCGCCGGGCGCTGCGTCTGGAAAAAAAATGAGTATACCTACTTCTCCAGGCACCACTACACCATTGGATGGCCTGTTGTTTTTGGGGCACTCAAAAGATCAGCTTGGATGGGCTCTCCCCACTATTTGTGGTTTCTGCAGTGAGGATTCACCCTCATTAGTTAATAATTTTGTAACTTATCTGCAGAAAACGTTGTTTTGAGCTCATAAAGCAGTAGTAGCAGTATGCAAATTAGGGAGCCAAATTAACGTCTCTTTCACCAATGCGATTCGGCTCCATACGTTCACCAAAAAGATCCGTTCAAAAAGAGCCGTTCGTTCGCGAACGACCCATCACTACTGTGAGTCGGACAAACATGGCGGCGGTTCGGTAGATCAAGACCGGACGACGAGCTTCATTTTATTAATGTCAACAGTCACGGATAAACCAGAGCCCGAGAAGAACCGAATAGAGACTCCGTGTATAGTGGCAAACGGAAAAATTGTATCAGCATATTATTATTTTTCATCCAAGAAACGTCATACAGGTTTGTGTGACAACAGTGAACAGTAGAACGCTTCACTTACAGCGCAATGGATAATTATTTTGCTGTACATCCTGAACCTTGTTTGGGATTTTAGGAGACTTCAGAGAAATGTGTGGGAGGTAAGATGTCAATGGCTTTTGACTACGTGGTTCTATGGTTGTTTTCGTCCCAGTTGGCTTAATTCTATTTCTTTACTATCGTGCGTGTGTGTCACTGTCAGCTGACACGTAGTTCCAGACAGGTCGATACTCGACTCGGGAGATGGGCAGTAAACTAAGGGAGATAAGGAGAAAAGAGAATGAATACACACAGCAGAGGTTATTGTTGGACGACTGATACAGGTGTTGTCAGCCCTAGTTTCTAATTATCAAAAGCCTTATCAATATCAGTCTATTGTCATGGCCATACAGTTCTCAAATATGGTCTCACATTCACATCATTGTTTTGTGTGATGCATAATGCCAAATTGTTATATACCAATATAACAATGCATTTGTTTGCATGATAGTAAACAATAGATGTACAAATAATACTAGTCATTGTTGACTATAACATAGTTATAACATGTGATGTCCTCCATCCAGTACTATTAGTTATTTTCCACTGTAAGCCCCAGGCTGACACTAGACCCCTCCCACATGTGATTCATATATGATTTTGAACATTACTCTTCAACTCCCCATTCAACCTCCCCTCCTCAACCCATATTTCCCCATGGATGGACTCCCTTCATGCGATGAGCTCTAATGTTTTCCCCATAGCTCATACTAGCCCTCTGTGTATTCTTTGTTTTTGTATGCAGTTATATGTCAGTGTACTCAATAAACATAAGTAAGTGTCAAGCAGGTCAGGCTACTAGTAACCATGGACCATCAGAAGACACTATATATACAAAAGTACAGTTGAAGTCAGACGTTTACATACACCTTAGCCAAATACATTTAAACTCAGTTTTTCACAATTCCTGACATTTAATCCTAGTAAAAATTCCATGTCTTAGGTCAGTTAGCATCACCACTTTATTTTAAGAATGTGAAATGTCAGAATAATAGTAGAGAGAATTATTTATTTCAGCTTTTATTTATTTCATCACATTCCCAGTGGGTCAGAAGTTTACATACACTCAATTAGTATTTGGTAGCATTGCCTTTAAATTGTTTAACTTGGGTCAAACGTTTCAGGTAGCCTTCCACAAGCTTCCCACAATAAATTGGGTGAATTTTGGCCCATTCCTCCTGACAGAAGTTGTGTATCTGAGTCAGGTTTGTTGGTCTCCTTGCTCGCACACACTTTTTCAGTTCTGCCCACAAAATGTTGATAGGTTTGAGGTCAGGGCTTTGTGATGGCCACTCCAATACCTTGACTTTGTTATCCTTAAGCCATTTTGCCACAACTTAGGAAGTATGCTTGGGGTCATTGTCCATTTGGAAGACCCATTTGCGACCAAGCTTAAACTTCCTGACTGATGTCTTGAGATGTTGCTTCAATATATACATATAATTTTATTCCTCATGATGCCATCTATTTTGTGAAGTGCACCAGTCCCTCCTGCAGCAAAGCACCCCCACAACATGATGCTTCCACCCCCGTGCTTCAAGGTTGGGATGGTGTTCTTCGGCTTGCAAGCCTCCCCCTTTTTCCTCCAAACATAACGATGGTCATTATGGCCAAACAGTTATATTTTTGTTTCATCAGACCAGAAGACATCTCTCCAAAAAGTGCCATCTTTGTCCCCATGTGCAGTTGCAAACCGTAGTCTGGCTTTTTTATGGCGGTTTTGGAGCAGTGGCTTCTTCCATGCTGAGCAGCCTTTCAGGGTATGTCGATATAGGACTCGTTTTACTGTGGATATAGATACTTTTGTACCTGTTTCCTCCAGCATCTTCACAAGGTGCTTTGCTGTTGTTCTGTGATTGATTTGCACTTTTCGCACCAAAGTACGTTCATCTCTAGGAAACAGAACAGGTATCCTTCCTGAGTGGTATGACGGCTGTGTGGTCCCATGTTGTTTTTTACTTGCGTACTATTGTTTGTACAGATGAACGTGGTACCTTCAGGAGTTTGGAAATTGCTCCCAAGGATGAACCAGACTTGTGGAGGTCTACAATTTTTTTTCTGAGGTCTTGACTGATTTGTTTTGATTTTCCCATGATGTCAAGCAAAGAGGCACTGAGTTTGAAGGTAGGCCCTGAAATACATCCACGGTACACCTCCAATTGACTCAAATGATGTCAATTAGCCTATCAGAAACTTCTAAATCCATGACATAATTTTCTGGAATTTCCAAGCTGTTTAAAGGCACAGTCAACTAGTATGTAAACTTCTGACCCACTGGAATTGTGATACAGTGAATTATAAGTGAAATAATCTGTCTGTAAACAATTGTTTATTGTTTATTGAAAAATTACTTGTGTCATACGCAAAGTAGATGTCCAAACCGACTTGCCAAAACTATAGTTTGTTAACAAGAAATTTGTGGAGCGGTTGAAAAACGAGTTTTAATGACTCCAACCTAAGTGTATGTAAACCTCCGACTTCAACTATAAATACAGTCGTGGCCAAAAGTTTTGAGAATGACACAAATATTAATTTTCACAAAGTTTGCTGACTTCAACTGTATTTAACCAATCACAACTTACCCATTTTAAAGTCATACATTATTTTATCCAGCCTAGTAGTGAAGTTAATCTAGGTCTTATACTATTTTTATCTGAGGTTTCTAGTGAATGTACAAAGGCAGCTTCAGTCTAGAGTGTAAACTTTGCATTATGGACAAATTTTATGCATTGACTCGGTCCGCATTGTTTGCATATCAGTGTTGCTGATGGTTTTAACAAAGAGAAGTGGGTGTTAACCATGACTGATTACATGTGTAAGTCTGTGTGTGTCTGTGTCTTTCTGTGTTGTGTGTGTGTGAGAGAGAGAGAGTGCTCTTGTGTGGATTGCTCCATGCACATGCAGCAAATGCAGACATTCCTGGAGTGAGTGGAATATCACAGGCCCACAGCTGCTGTACAGAGCTAGAGCTGCTCTGTGCTGTCTGTCACTGAAGCTGTCTGACTTCCTAGGCCTTCAATGACTAGACTAGCAACTATGCACTCAGCATAGCACAACTGTTACTGTATACTTAGCTAGTCAAGGTTGAAAATGGCCTTACCCCTGTGAAAAGTTTGAGGTTTCTTACACAACATCAAACGTTCTCTCTCCGGTTATAAATCATAACATGTGATATACAGTACCAGTCAAAAGTTTGGACACACCTACTCACTCAATGTTTTTTCTTTATTTGTACTATTTTCTACATTGTAGAATAATAGTGAAGACATAAAAACTATGAAATAAGTTGGAATCATGTAGTAACCAAAAAAGGGTTAAACAAATCAAAATATATTTTAGATTAATCAAAGTTGCCACCCTTTGCCTTCATGACAGCTTTGCACACTCTTGGCAGTCTCTCTACCAGCTTCACCTGGAAGGCTTTTCCAACAGTCTTGAAAGAGTTCCCACATATTCTGAGCACTTGTTGGGTGCTTTTCCTTCACGCTGCAGTCCAACTCATCCCAATCCATCTCAATTGGGTTGATGTCGGGTGATTGTGGAGGCCAGGTCATCTGATGCAGCACTCCATCACTCTCCTTCTTGGTCAAATAGCCCTTACACAGCCTGGAGGTGTGTTGGGTCATTGTCCTGTTGAAAAACAAATGATAGCGTAAACCAGATGGGATGGCGTATCGCTGCAGAATGCTGTGGTAGCCATGCTGGTTAAGTGTGCCTAAAATATGGACTTGGTCTTTTACCAAATAGGACTATCTTCTGTATACATTGTCACAACACAACTGATTGGCTCAAATGCATTAAGAAGGAAAGAAATTCCACAAATTTACTTTATTTTTATTTATTTTTTAAATAAATTTTATCCCCTTTTCTCCCCAATTTTCGTGGTATCCAATCGCTAGTAATTACTATCTTGTCTCATCGCTACAACTCCCGTACGGGCTCGGGAGAGACGAAGGTCGAAAGCCATGCGTCCTCCGAGGCACAACCCAACCAAGCCGCACTGCTTCTTTAACACAGCGCGCCTCCAACCCGGAAGCCAGCCGCACCAATGTGTCGGAGGAAACACCGTGCACCTGGCCCCCTTGGCTAGCGCGCACTGCGCCCAGCCCGCCACAGGAGTCGCTGGGGCGCGATGAGACAAGGAAATCCCTACCGGCCAAACCCTCCCTAACCCGGACGACGCTAGCCCAATTGTGCGTCGCCCCACGGACCTCCCGGTCGCGGCCGGCTGCGACAGAGCCTGGGGGCGAACCCAGAGACTCTGGTGGCGCAGTTAGCACTGTGATGCAGTGCCCTAGACCACTGCGCCACCCGGGAGGCCCCTCACAAATTTACTTTTAAGAAGGCACACCTGTTAATTGAAATGCATTCCAGGCGACTACCTCATGAAGCTGGTTGAGAGAATGCCAAGAGTGTGCAAAGCTGTCATCAAGGCAAAGGGTGGCTACTTTGAAGAATGTCAAATATAAAATAGATTTTGATTTGTTTAACAGTTTTTTGGTTGCAACATGATTCCATATGTGTTTTTTCATAGTTGTGACGTCTTCACTATTATTCTACAATGTAGAAAATAGTAAAAATAAAGAAAACTCTGGAATGAGAAGGTGTGTCCAAACTTTTGACTGGTACTGTATATATATTACATTTCCTTCAGTGACTCAAGTTTAACACGAGGTCCCAAGCCTCAAGCAAATGAATCCCTTTGTCTCAAGACAGGGGTCAACTAGGTTGACTTTAAAACTTGCTCTACAAGCTCTAACACAACAGCATCCAGATAACCAATGTCTCTTTTCCTCTTTGGTCCTTTCCCCAGGTAATCTCCAGTCACTCAGTTACCACCCCTTTCCCTTTCTCCCCTTCCGTCTCCCCCCCCCCACCCTGCAATTATGGCGTCATCCCCTCCTGCAGCCCCCTTGACAACGTCCCCCTCCACCCTCCGCCCTCCCTCGGCTCTGGACTCTCTCTCCATGTCCTCTCTCCTGTCTGGGGACCTGGAGGACGAGGCGGGAGACAGAGGGGGCGATGAGGGTGGCCTGGGTGACCTGGAGGTGAACCCATACGACGGCTTGCCCTTCTCGTCACGCTACTACTCCCTGCTGGAGGAGAGGATGAAGCTTCCTGTTTGGAGCCTTAAGTACCGCCTGCTGGAACACCTGGAGACAAACAGCATGGTCGTGGTCAGCGCCCCCAGTGGCACGGGAAAGAGCACACAGGTAAGAGGCATGCATAATACGTACAAACATGCACGCACACACAGAGGCATGGGCACACACATGAGCGCTGGTGGTGAAGAGCACTCTCACTCTGTCTCCCTCCATCTCTTTGTCTCCATATTTGTCCCTCACCTTCTCCCTCCAAGGTGCCCCAGTGGTGTGTGGAGTATGCCCAGTTCCATGAGTTCTCCCATGGCTTGGTGTGCTGTTCCCAACCCTATGCTGTGGCTGCAGCGAGTCTGGCCCTCAGAGTGGCTGATGAGATGGACCTGAGTATGGGCCTGGAGGTCGGCTACTGTGTCCCCCACGATGATGGCTGTACCACCGATACGCTACTCAGGTGAGGAGGGAGGTAGACACACAGGTGTGCATGAAGATTGGGCTATGTGTATGTACACAGACATACACATAGGTACAAGCTTGGGTACACACCCATCACACTATATGACGGCACCGTCCTTACTTCCTCCTTATCTTCTTCTAACTCAAATCAAATGTATTTCTAAAGTGCTTTTTACTTCAGAAACCCAGCCTAAAACCCCAAACAGCAAGCAATGCAAATGTAGAAGCATGGTGGTTTGTCTAACTGGTTTGTCCACCCTCTTTTCTGCTCTTCCCGGCCTGGATTAAAATATTGTTGTCCTTGTATTCTTATCTCTTATCTCTCTTTCTCTCTCTGTCTCCCCCTGAGGTGTATACAAGTGCAATACAATCGGATTAAAAGTGCAATATGCAGAAATCGCTCCCCCATTTCCTGGTTGCTAAAATTCTAATAGTTTCCCCTTTTTCAGTTTATGTGACAAAACAAGTGTAGAGACATTGTACCATCTAAACCGCTGTGAAATATATTTTCCATAACCAAAATATTGTATTTTCAGCTGTTAGAAGCTGGTATACAAAACTGAAGCTAAAAGATGCAGAAAACTAAGCTTAAATCTGAAATATGTAACTTTTTGGGCGAACTGACCAAATTCACATAGAAATATTTGCTATAGATCTGTCACTCATTGAAAGCAGGTCTAAGAAGCGGTATATATGTTCTATAGGATCTGTGCTGGAATTGATTAATATCTAATATCTATTTCTATGCTTCCCATTCTAAAGTTTCATTTTTGCGTCTTTTACTTTCGGTTTTGTACACCAGCTTCAACAGCTGAAAATACAATATTTTTGGTTATGGAAAATATATTTCACAGCGGTTTAGATGGTACAATGATTCTCTGCATGTGAGTTTCCCAAACTCGGTCCTGGTGCTCCCCCCTAGGTGCATGTTTTGGTTTTTGGGCAAAAACCAATATGTGCACTCGGGGGGCAGGACCGATTTTGGGAAACCCTGCTCTACACTATACTTGCTTGTTTTGTCACATAAACTGAAATTAAGCGAACTATTGGAATTTTAGCAACCAGGAAATGATGGGGATTTCTGCATAGTGCATCTTTAAGACCGGGAAGCATAGAAATAGCACACACAGAACAGATCTACCGCTTCTGTGTAAGAATGAGAATGTAATGAGAATGGCAGATCTATAACTACATTTTTTTTTAAAGTTACATATTGCAGCTTTAAGGGGTGAGTTTGTTTCTCTCCATGATCTCTCTCAGGTTTGTCAGTGACTCTCTGCTCCTGGGAGAGATGATGTCGGACCCCCTGCTGCGTCAGTACGGGGTGCTGGTGGTGGACGAGGTGCAGGAGCGCACGGTGCCCACCGACGTCCTCCTGGGCCTGCTGCGGGACGTGTGCAACCAGCGCTCCGACAACCTCCGCGTGGTCCTGCTCACCGACCCCTCCCTCGCCCCCAGCCTTGCCACCTTCCTGGGTGAAAGAGTTCCGCTTCTAACACTGGATGAGCCTGTCGGAGGTACACCCGACACAGAGATGTGGAGGAGACCACTGGTTGTCATGGAAACGGTGTACAGGGATCCTGGCGGGAGGGAGTCGGCGGCGGCAGCGTGTCACATGGTGTTGGATCTTCACCGCAGGGGGGAGGAGGGGGATGTAATGGTCTTTCTCCCCAGCGCCCAGGTAGATGCACGCACACACACAACACAGTATACTAAATATATCCAGCTAATCTCATTAACTACTGGGGCTGTTTTTATCAGATCAGTAGACGGTAGATGCCCAGTAGGCCTACTGCTGTTACAGAGAGATGGCTCAGTGGGTTACGTTTGTTCGGGTTAGTTAGGGTAGTTAGGGCTAGTTGGTGTTAGTTAGTGTAGTTGGGGTTAGTCAGGTGCATGCAACAGTAGAGTTGTGGTATTACTCCCCACACGATGTAAGTCGTTTTGGATCAAAGTGACTGCTAAATCAACTTATTTTGTATCCGATTTTTCTTGTCCGTTTCTGATCGACTTTCTTCCATCTGAAAATCCTTATTGAACTGAGTCTTATTTCTTAATGCTTTGTTGTGCGGTGTTTTGTAATATGCCATCCTCTTTCTTGTCTGTTGTTGTCTCTCACGCTGGGGACAGAGAAATGGGGGCACTGTAACCTTAGACTGCTGAATGGCATCAGTGTGTATCCGGTGTCCTGGTTAATGCATCCAGAACACACACACACAGATTGATTGATAAATAGATACATACACTTCACCCAGATATGCACATATTTTAGGATATTAATCAATTCCAGCACAGATCCCTATCATATTCACATCCACCTCTCACATACACACTCCCACTATGTCAACATCACCACACCCTAGCACCTCGCCGCATTCCCGGCTATGGTTTCAAATCCAGAGGCATACCTGGACTTAAGTACGGTAGTTGACGCCATGGCTGCAAAACACAGGGCTAGCTAGCCAGGAGAACTGATCTGTATTAGAAGAGTCACAGTAAACAGAGTACTGTTTGCCAAGTCTCAACTCAGATCAACCTAAACCATGCGTATAGGGAGAGGGAGGGAGCAAGAGAGGGGGTGAAACATGAGAAAGGAGCAGGAGCAGGAGAATGGGAACAGGGGATATATATATCAAATATATTATTTATTCATTTAGATCATTTTTTACTTTTTAAAACAATAAAAACTCATTGGTTTAGATAGCTTAATGTGAGAACGCCATTAAAAAGTATGAAGACTTTGCCAGGGCAAGGGGTGGGGCAGTGGCAAAGATGAGGAGTTGCTTCCACTCTACCGCTTTAATTGCCCTCAGTCTGTACCCTATGGTCAATACCTTTAACTGGTTAGCATAACTACTCCCACACAGCTGCAGAAAGGAGGGAGAAAATGATAGCCTTCAAATAAAATTTTATTGGTCACATGCACATCTTTAGCAGATGTTATTGCGGGTGTAGTGAAATGCTTGTGTTCCTAGCTCCAACAGTGCAGTAATATCTAACAATTCACAACAATACACAAATCTAAAAGTAAAATAATGGAATTAAGAAATATATACAAATTAGGACGAACAATGTCGGAGTGGCATTGACTAAATATAGTAGATTTATATGAGATGAGTAAAGCAGTATGTAAACATGATTAAAGTGACTAGTGTTCCATTATTTAAAGTGGCCAGTGATTCCATGTCTATGTATATAGGGCAGCAGCCTCTAAGGTACAGGGTTGAGTAGCCGGTTGGTACCCGACTAGTGATGGCTTTTTAACAGTCTGATGGCCATGAGATAGAAGCTTTTTTTCAGTCTCTCAGTCCCAGCTTTGATGCACCTGTATTGACCTTGCCTTCTGCGGGGTGAACAGGCTGTGGCTCAGGTGGTTGATGATCTTTTTGGCCTTCCTGTGACATCAGATGCTGTAGGTGACCTGGAGGGCAGACAGTGTGCCCCCGGGGATGCGTTGGGCAGACCGTACCACCCTCTGGAGAGCCCTGCGGTTGCGGGCGGTGCAGTTGCAGTACCAGGAGGTGCTACAGCCCGACAGAATGCTCTCAATTGTGCATCTGTGGGGCCTCCCGGGTGGCGCAGTGGTCTAGGGCACTGCATCGCAGTGCTAACTGCGCCACCAGAGTCTCTGGGTTCGCGCCCAGGCTCTGTCGCAGCCGGCCGCGACCGGGAGGTCCGTGGGGCGACGCACAATTGGCATAGCGTCGTCCGGGGTAGGGAGGGTTTGGCCGGTAGGGATATCCTTGTCTCATCGCGCTCCAGCGACTCCTGTGGCGGGCCGGGCGCAGTGCGCGCCAACCAAGGGGGCCAGGTACACGGTGTTTCCTCCGACACATTGGTGCGGCTGGCTTCCGGGTTGGAGGCGCGCTGTGTTAAGAAGCAGTACGGCTGGTTGGGTTGTACTTCGGAGGACGCATGGCTTTCGACCTTCGTCTCTCCCGAGCCCGTACGGGAGTTGTAGCGATGAGACAAGGTAGTAATTACTAGCGATTGGATACCACGAAAAATTGGGGAGAAAATGGGATCAAATTTTTAAAAAATAAATAAAAAATTGTGCATCTGTAAAAGTTTGTGTGGGTCTTAGGGGCCAAGACAAATTTCTTCAGCCTCCTGAGGTTGAAGAGGCGCTGTTGTGCCTTCCTCACCACAGTGTCTGTGTGGGTGGACTATTTCAGTGATGTGTACACCGAGAGACTTGAAGCTTTCCACATTATCCACTGCGGTCCCGTCAATGTGGATAAGGGCGTGCTCCCTCTGCTGTTTCCTGAATTCCACGATCAGCTCCTTTGTTTTTTTGATGTTTGAGGGGTAGAGTGGAGGTTGGCGGGGTAGAGTGGAGAGCGGAGGGGTAGAGTGGAGAGCGGAAAGAGTGGATGCATTTGGGACACTAAACTCTACATTGCAGTCATGCACTGCATTTAGGGAGCTTAAATAGCATGTCCTCCTTTCATTGAAATGACAGTGTCTCTACTTGTCCACTCATTCACTTGTCTTTAGAATGTCAGGAAATAAATTTCTCAAGAGCGTGTCAAAGTGCCCAGGATAAAACAGTATACAGTGCATTCGGAAAGTATTCAGAACCCTTGACTTTTTCCAAATGTTGTTACGTTACAGCCTTATTCTAAAATGTATTAAAAATGTTTTATCTACACACAATACCCCATAATGACAAAGCAAAAACAGGTTTTTAGAAATTATTGAAAATGTGTAATATATATATATATATAAATATGGAAATATTACATTTACATAAGTATTCAGACCCTTTACTCAGTAATTTGTTGAAACACCTTTTGCATCGATTACCAGCCTCGAGACACTACAAGCTTGGCACACCTGTATTTGGGGAGTTTCTCCCATTCTTCTCTGCAGATCCTGTCAGGTTGGATGGGGAGCGTCGCTGCACAGCTATTTTCAGGTCTCTCCAAAGAAGTTTGATCGGGTTCAAGTCCAGGCTCTGGCTGGGCCACTCAAGGACATTCAGAGACTTGTCCCGAAGCCACTCCTGTGTTGTCTTGGCTGTGTGCTTAGGGTCGTTGTCCTGTTGGAAGGTGAATCTTCACCCCAGTCTGAGGTCTTGAGCACTCTGGAGCAGGTTGTCATCAAGGATCTCTCTGTACTTTGCTCTGTTCATCTTTCCCTCGTCTCCCAGTCCCTGCTGCTGAAAAACATTCCCACAGCATGATGCTGCCACCACCATGCTTCACTCTAGGAATGGTGCAAGGTTTCCTCCAGACGTGGCGCTTGGCATTCAGGCCAAAGAGTTCAATCTTAGTTTCATCAGACCAGAGAATCTTGTTTCTCATGGGCTGAGAGTCCTTTAGGTGCCTTTTGGCAAACTCTAAGCGGGCTGCCATGCCTTTTACTGAGGAGTGTCTTCCGTCTGGCCACTCTACCATGAAGACCTGATTGGAAAGGAAAGGAAAGGGGGATACCTAGTCAGTTGTACAACTGAATGCCTTCAACTGAAATGTGTCTTCCGGATTTAACACAACCCCTCTAAATCAGAGAGGTGCAGGGAGCTGCCTTAATCGACATCCACGTCTTCGGCGCCCGGGGAACAGTGGGTTAACTTCCTTGCTGAGGGGCAGAACGACATATTTTTACCTTGTCAGCTCGAGGTGGAATGCTGCAGAGATGGTTGTCTTTCTGGAAGCTCTGTCAGTGACCATCGGGTTCTTGGTCACCACCCTGATAAAAGCACTTCTCCCCCGATTGCTCAGTTTGGCCAGACGGCCAGCTCTAGGAAGAGTCTTGGTGGTTCCAAACTTCTTCCATTTAAGAAGGATGGACGCCACTGTGTTCTTGGGGACCTTCAATGCTGCAGACATTTTTTGGAACCCTTCCCCAGATCTGTGCCTCGAAACAATCCTGTCTCGGAGCTCTACAGACAATTGGCTTGGTTTTTGCTCATGCAATGTCAACTGTGGGACCTTATATAGACAGGTGTGTGCCTTTCCAAATCATGTCCAATCAATAGAATTTACCACAGGTGGACTCCAATCAAGTTGTAGAAAAATCTCAAGGATGATCAATGGAAACAAGATGCACCTGAGCTCATAGCATTTAAAAAAAATAAGGCTGTAATATAACAAAATGTGGGGAAAGGGAAGGGGTCTGAATACTTTCCGAATGCACTCTATATTATCAACCATTTCTCTCTCTCTGTTTCTCAGGAGATAGATGAGTGTGGCTTTCTGCTGCAGAAGGAGTCTGTGGCCCTGAGTCCTCAGCTGGGGCCCCTCAGAGTTCTACACCTCCATACGGGCCTCGGGGGGGACATCCAGCGCGTCTACGAACCTGAGCCAGAAAGGCCTTCTGGTGACACGGAGGGGTCTGAAGGACTGGAAGGGCCAGGGATAGGGGTGGGGATGGGAGTGAGGCGCAGGGTTATCCTCACAGACACCCTGGGGGAGGCCTCCTTCTCTCAATCTTCAGTGCGCTACGTCATAGACACAGGCATGCAACTCAAGACAGTGAGTATTCATTTATCAGAGGTGGGAGGGAGAAGGAGTGTGTGTGGTACTATCCTACACAGTGGGCTCATCCCTGTTGTCAAATGTGGCAATGCTACAATGCCGCATAACCTCAACAAACTATTGAGGTGTACCGAGTTGCAGTGCCATGCATAACCTCTCACTCTTCTGCCTCTGTGTCATAGGTTTACAACCCTCAAATCAGAGCAGACTCACAGGTCCTGCGTCCAATCAGCCGGCACCAAGCAGACATGCGGACGCAGAGGGTAAACGGTGACCTACCAGGTAGGTTAGGGTCAATCAATCCGTTTTAAAAAATCAACATGGAATGTGGTGTTTTTCTAATTTAAGAGAAGGGACATAGATAGCTGTTACAGGCCAACTATCCTCTCTATGTGTTCTTCTGACCCCTCTCTCCTGTCCCTCCAGGTCTGTGTTTCCGTCTGTACCCCCAGGCTCTTTATGAGGAGGGCATGGCAGAGGCCCGCAGCCCGGGGGTGATGGAAGAGAACCTCAGCCACCTGGTGCTGCTCCTCAAGAGGCTGGACATCGCTGACATGGGCCAGTGCAAGTTCCTGGACAGGCCTGGTAAGGAGGGCCACGCATCATCTAGCTAGTTGAGCCTTACTCTCTCCTTTGAATGAATAAAGTGCCCTTTTTTTCATGGGAGTTTGTGTTTACTAGGTACCTTCTATTTTGTGATATCAGACAAAATATAAATATAATATCTTCCAATATCCCTCAATTTCTTCAATTCATCCCTTTCTATTTTATTCTCTCTTTTATTCCCCTCCCCCCCAGCTCCCGAGGCTCTGATGCAGGCTCTGGAGGACCTGGACTACCTTGCAGCGTTGGATGATGATGGGAACCTGTCTGAAGTGGGCATCATTATGTCAGAGCTGCCTCTGGAGCCTTCGCTGGCTAAGGCCCTCATCGCTGCCTGTGAGTTTGACTGTGTCAATGAGCTGCTCACCATCGCCGCCATGCTCACAGGTACACACGACAGACACACACACACTACACTCACTACACTGACCAATGGGATTATTACTGGCTATAAAATGTGCCTTTACTCATTGCTCCTCTTTTTTACGTGCAATTCAGAATATTGCTTTGTTTCTATAACGTTGACTTTATGTTTTTTAACATTCATTTAAATTCTCCACCTGTGTGTGTTCCCAGCTCCCCCCTGCTTTGTGACCCCCCCACCCCAGAAAGAGGAGGCAGCAGCCACTCACAGACGTCCACTGTTGCACAATGAGGGAGACCACCTCACACTCATCAACATCTACAACGCCTATATACAGCGTGAGTCTATATAATACCACACACACACACACACACACACACACACACACACACACACACACACACACACACACACACACACACACACACACACACACACACACACACACACACAGCTGCAATGTACAGGAGGTTTGGTTTATGCGCACAAACACACACACACACAAACATCAACTTTCAGATATACACATATGGGCACAACATGCATTTTACACAGTTCTCCTCCTGAATATTAATCTGATTGCTCTTTTAGACAATGAGGATGATGCCTGGTGTACTACCAACTTCCTGAACCCCGCTGCATTAAGATTGGCTGGGATGATTAGGGCGGAGCTGCTGGAGGTGATGCAACGAATAGAGTTGCCCGTCTCGCCTCCTGCGTTTGGTTGCCAAGACAACTGCACTAATATCAAGCGTGCGCTCATCTCAGGGTTCTTCCTCAAGGTAAAAATACTCATCAGTTCACTTCTCCATTGAAAATTAGTTTGTTAGTTTATGTTGTGTGTCTGAAATTTGATGGGGAAATATATAGACCCTAACGGTTAGGGCCTAACCTCTCTCTCTCTCTATCCTCCCCCCTATTTGTCTTTACCTTACTGTCTTTCTCAATTTTCATATTTTCTTCTTTCTTTCCATTCTGGTGTCTCTCTGCCTTTTGCCCCCTCCCCCTCGGTCTCTCCTGCTCTTTCTGTATTTGTTTCTTTTTCTCTTCTCCCTTCCCCTGTCTCTCTCTCAGGTGGCTCATGATGTGGACGGTTCAGGTAACTACCTCCTGTTGACTCACCGTCACGTGGCTCACCTCCACCCCTTCTCTTCCTATCTGTGTCGCCGGCCGCGCCCCAACCCCCCCTCCTGGGTGCTCTACCACGAATTTACCATCTCCCACGACAACTGTGTCCGCACCGCCTCCGAGGTGCATCCCCACATGTGAGTAACCCCAACATTTTTTGTGAACTTTTGTTGTAGTTAGTATGTATGTAATGCACACAGTAACCCTGAACTTCTTTATGCCATCCACATAGTGGCGACTTTGCTTCCTTTTGGAATACTAGTCCTTTGATAGACAGTTCAGTAAACTGTACTATCTGTCAGAAGATAGTGGGTGCATTCCAGGTTATCATGCAGCGCAGATGATCAGATCGAACAACAACAAGCGTTACACTTCTACGGAACCATGTTAATATGATATAGAAGTCTTCTGACATGTGCACATGTCATTACATTGAGGTAAACTAGGCATTTAAGTGCATTACTTTTATGTAACCTTGTTTTCTGTGGGAAGGTTGGTGGAGCTGGCCCCTCAGTACTACCTGGGCAACCTGCCGTCCAGCGAGGGACGGGACCAGCTGATGGAGCTGAGACAGAGTCTGCTGCCCCCAGAGGAGGAACAGGAGAGGGGGCCGGAGGGGACCTACGACACATCCCACATTGAGGAACACTTAGACAGGACCGCAGATCCACGTAATCAGGACAGCACTGAGCTGTGTGTCATACAGTGACGGGAACGACCTGGCCGACCAAAAGCAGAACCAAGGGAGGAGAACCTGAGATGGAGGACATTGATGCACTACGCACACTCAAAGTGCTACTGGGAACACACTACAGAACTGTACTGTTGCACGGACAGCTGATGAGGGAGAGAATGTACAGTACACTCTCCGGCCATACACAGCTGTATGGAAGCAGTTGTTTCCATCTGAGTGAATAGGGCTCACTTACAGGTGTTAGTGAAATATTTTTCAAATGAGATTACATGCATTTTTGGCACATGAAAATGTTTGAGACTGAACCTGCAGAGTTCCTATAAAATAAACCGTATACTGGTACCCAAAGTAATATACAGTGTATTTGGAAAGTATTTAGACCCCTTGACTTTTGGCTTGATTTTTGCCAACTATGGGACCTTATATAGACAGGTGTGTGCCTTTCCAAATCATGTCCAATCAATTTAATTTACCACAGGTGGACTCCAATCAAGTTGTAGAAACATCTCAAGGAGTTCAATATCGAGTCCCATAGCAAAGGGTCTGAAAGGTCCCCTGTTTTTATTTTTTATAATGTGCAAATGTTTCTAAAAACCTGTTTTTCACTTTGTCATTATAGGGCATTGTATGTAGATTGATGGCCAAAGAGTTCAATCTTGGTAGAATAAGGCTGTAACGTAACGAAATGTAAAAAAAAAAGGAAGGGGTTTGAATACTTTCCGAATGCACTGTTGAGAATTATATATTGTCAGAAGAGTTGACTATTCTACGAGGGTACCTGATACTTCACTGAAGATATCAGTCAGCTGTCAGGTGGACATGAATCCTTTCAATGATGACAGTTGAGGTATATTATTGATGCTGTCACTTCCAGGGAATATGTGTTTTTTTGTTTGTTGTGGCACCAGCACCTATCTCTTCAGTGGAAACTTTGATCCCTTTGTAGAAGTACCCAATCACAGAAGTTTGATGTGGACTGGACATGTGATTCTCAGGGCTCAGTTGGGTTTATAGAGGGCGATCTACCATTGTACAGAGCTTCCATGTTGAGGGATTTAGAATCCAGTTTTTGCTACCGTTGTTCTTTGTATTCTATTGGGTTTAGTGTTTGTATCTGGACCCCTCTTCCCCCACTCCAATGTGTTTAAATAATCAAATATTTGTGTGTGCAAATCAAGGGTGTCAGGTCAGCCTCCCCTATCTAAAAAAACTTTTTAGTATATGATATTGAACATCAAAATAAAAGGTTAATTTGTTGAATATCGACTTGAAATAGTTAACTACTTAATTTGAAAGGATTCCTCCGGCCTTTGATGTTAGCCGAGACCAACCTGTCAAATATGGAGCGTTTGTGCTTCTCCTATGGTTGAGTGGTAGAGGGAAGACTCCTCAAGCGTAGATGAGACATCTTTTGTCACTATGCAGGGAGCTAGAGATAAGGTTGCAAATTACTCTTTGAATCTTACCTGGCAACTGCCAGCCCAGTCCTTTGTCTCCTTTGGCTGAGCCACTGGCTCATCCTTCACCTCCATCACTTTCCTTTCTCAGCCTTCAAGTCCTGAATGATACAAAAAGGTATATTTTTCACTTGCACTATTTCCCAATTTTTTCATGAAATTGTTTTGAATGATTATCACCAATGTTATATGCTAATAGTTTCCAGTAGAGATCAGCAACGTTGTGTTACATAGGATTGTCAGAGCTACTAGGAGTACTGGGTGGATGGAGTCAAGCGCAGAGAGCAGGTTTAAGGAACGTGGATTTATTTTCCAATGCACAGGGAAAACGATCATGCCCTAAAACATACGGGCGCATGAAATAAGGAGTCCAAAAACACCGGACTAAACTGTTCCGAGAAAATAAAGAAATCCACTTCACAATCCAACACCAACATAACAGAAAACAAGCCCGCACAACAGCCAGCGGGCTACCTACCCGTAAATAGCCTACCCCCCAAACTAAACTCAAAACAGGTGCACCCAATCAGCCCAAACTAACAGAAACAAAAAGAAAAGAATCGATGGCAGCTAGTAGGCCGGTGACGACGACCGCCGAGCGCCGCCCAAACAGGAAGAGGCACCATCCTCGGCGGGATTCGTGACAGTACCCCCCCTCTGACGCGCGGCTCCCGCAGCGCGACGACCCGGAGGACAAGGCGCAGGACAATCCGGGTGGCGACGGTGGAAATCAGCCAAGAGGGAAGGATCTAAAATGTCTCTCCCCGGTACCCAGCACCTCTCCTCCGGACCGTACCCCTCCCAGTCAACGAGGTACTGCAGGCCCCTCACCCGGCGTCTCGAGTCCAGAATAGCTCGTACAGCGTACGCCGGGGACCCCTCGATCTCCAGAGGGGGCGGAGGGACCTCCGGTACCTCACCTTCCTGAAGGGGACCAGCTACCACCGGCCTGAGGAGAGACACATGAAACGAGGGGTTAATACGATAGTAAGAAGGGAGTTGTAATCTATAACACACCTCGTTTATCCTCCTCAGGACTTTAAATGGCCCCACACACTGCGGCCCCAGCTTCCGGCAGGGCAGGCGGAGGGGCAGGTTTCGGGTCGAGAGCCAGACCCTGTCCCCTGGTGCGAACACAGGGGCCTCACTGCGGTGGCGGTCAGCGCTCCTCTTCTGCCGCTCACTGGCCTGCCTGAGAGAGGCCTGGACTGCCCGCCCGGTCTCTCTAGAGCGCTGTACCCACTCCTCCACCGCAGGAGCTTCGGTCTGGCTCTGATGCCACGGAGCCAGGACCGGCTGGTACCCCAATACGCATTCAAATGGCGACATGTTAGTTGAGGAGTGGCGGAGTGAGTTCTGGGCCAACTCTGCCCACGGGACGTACCTTGCCCATTCTCCAGGCCGGTCCTGGCAATACGACCTCAGAAACCTACCCACTTCCTGGTTCACTCTCTCCACCTGCCCATTACTTTCGGGGTGATACCCAGAGGTAAGGCTGACCGAGACCCCCAGACGCTCCATAAACGCCCTCCATACCCGGGACGTGAACTGGGGACCTCGATCAGATACGATGTCCTCCGGCACCCCGTAATGACGGAAGACGTGGGTAAATAGAGCCTCCGCAGTCTGTAGGGCCGTAGGGAGACCAGGCAATGGAAGGAGACGACAGGACTTAGAAAACCGATCCACAACGACCAAAACAGTAGTGTTCCCCTGAGACGGGGGAAGATCAGTCAGGAAATCTACCGATAAATGAGACCATTTCCGTTGTGGAAGCGGGAGGGGTTGTAACTTCCCTCTCGGCAGGTGCCTAGGAGCCTTACTCTGTGCGCATACCGAGCAGGAAGAGACATAGAGTCTCACGTCCTTAGCCAAGGTGGGCCACCAGTATTTCCTCCTAAGACCCCGCACTGTCCTCTCAATCCCCGGATGACCCGAAGAAGGTCATGTATGAGCCCACCGAATCAACCGATCACGAACACCAAGCGGTACGTACCTATGGCCAGTAGGACACTGGGATGGCACAGGTTCTACCCTTAACGCCCGCTCGATGTCCGCGTCCACCTCCCATACCACCGGGGCCACCAGACACGAGGCTGGAAGGATGGGAGTCGGATCGATGGGCCGGTCATCCGTGTCATAGAGACGAGACAGCGCGTCGGCCTTAGTGTTGAGGGAACCTGGTCGGTAAGAGATCGTAAATCTAAAACGAGTAAAAAACATGGCCCACCTAGCTTGACGCGGATTCAGTCTCTTCGCCTCTCGGATATACTCCAGATTGCGGTGGTCAGTCCAGATGAGAAAAGGGTATTTTGCCCCCTCAAGCCAGTGTCTCCACACCTTCAGGGCTTTGACCATAGCTAGTAACTCCCGGTCCCCCACATCATAGTTCCGCTCTGCCGGCTCCAGCTTCTTAGAAAAGAAAGCACAGGGACGGAGCTTCGGTGGAGTGCCCGAGCGCTGTGATAGCACGGCTCCAACACCAGCCTCGGACGCATCCACCTCCACTATGAACGCTAACGAAGGGTCCGGATGCGCCAACACGGGAGCCTCAGTAAACCTTGCCTTCAACTGGTTGAAGGCTCCATCTGCCTCGGCCAACCACCGTAGACGCACCGGCCCCCCCTTCAGCAGTGAGGTAATGGGTGCCGCCACTTGACCAAAACCCCGGATAAACCTCCGGTAGTAATTGGCAAACCCTAAAAACCGCTGCACCTCCTTTACCGTGGTTGGAGTCGGCCAATTACGCACGGCGTTAACGAGGTCACACTCCATCATCACCCCCGAGGTGGAAATGCGATAACCCAGGAAGAAAACGGCTGGTTTGGAGAACACATATTTCTCAGCCTCGACGTACAGGTCATGCTCCAGCAGTCGCCTAAGCACCCTGCGCACCAGGGAGACATGCGCGGCGCGTGTGGCAGAATAGATCAAGATGTCATCAATATATACTACCACACCCTGCCCCTGCAAGTCCCTGAGAATCTCATCTACAAAGGATTGGAAGACGGCTGGAGCATTCTTCAACCCATACGGCATGACGAGGTACTCATAGTGGCCTGATGTGGTACTAAACGCTGTTTTCCACTCGTCTCCTCCCCGAATACGCACCAGATTATACGCGCTCCTGAGATCCAGTTTTGTGAAAAAACGCGCTCCGTGGAATGATTCCATCGCCGTAGCGATGAGAGGTAGTGGATAACTAAATCCCACTGTGATTGAATTTAGACCTCGATAATCAATGCACGGACGCAGTCCTCCCTCCTTTTTTCTCACAAAAAAGAAACTCGAGGAGGCGGGTGACATGGAGGGCCGAATGAACCCTTGTCCCAGAGCTTCCGTGACATATGTCTCCATAGCCAACGTCTCCTCCTGTGACAATGGGTACACGTGACTCCTGGGAAGTGCAGCGTTCTCCTGGAGGTTTATCACGCAATCCCACCGTCGATGAGGTGGTAATTTAGTCGCTTCCTTCTTACTAAAAGCGATAGCCAAATCGGCATATTCTGGGGGAATGCGCACAGTGGAAACCTGGTCTGGACTCTCCACCGATGTGGCACCAATGGAAACTCCCACACACCTACCTGAACACTCATCTGACCACCCCTGAAGAGCTCCCTGTCGCCAGGAAATGAGGGGATTGTGAATTGCTAACCAGGAAACCCCCAACACCACTGGAAACCCAGGTGAGTCAATAAGGAAAAAACTGATCTGCTCCCTATGATCCCCCTGGATTACCATGTCCAGCGGAATCGTGGCCTCCCTGACCAGCCCTGACCCTAACGGTCTGCTATCTAGGGAGTGCACGGGAAAAGGTGGGTCTATCTGCACCAGCGGAATACCCAACCTACGGGCGAGTCCGCGATCCATAAAACTCCCTGCTGCGCCTGAATCGACTAGCGCCTTATGCTGAAGAGAGGGGAAAAACGCAGGGGAAAAAAATAACCAAAAACATGTGACCAACAGGGAGCTCTGGGTGAGTTTTGTGCCTACTCACCTGGGGTGGCCGAGGAGTATTCCGCCTGCCATCCCGACTCCCAGATGGACTCCTCCAGCACCGGTCCGAAGTGTGTCCTCTCCGGCCACAGTAGGTGCAAGAAGAGCCACCTCCTCCGGTCCCCCTAGATGCAGCTCCTCCCAACTCCATCGGAGTTGGAGCGGGAGGGCTGGGAGGTGGAATGAACAGGACCCCCTCTGAACACCCGCGGGCAGCTAGCAAGTTATCTAATCGGATCGACATGTCGATCAGTTCATCTAAAGAGAGTGTGGTGTCCCGACAAGCTAGCTCCCGACGAACGTCCTCCCGGAGGCTACAACGGTAATGGTCTATTAAGGCCCTGTCATTCCACCCCGCACCAGCAGCCAAGGTCCGGAACTCTAATGCGAACTCCTGGGCGCTCCTCGTCTCCTGTCGAAGGTGGAACAGACGCTCACCCGCCGCTCGGCCCTCTGGTGGGTGGTCGAATACAGCCCGAAACCGGCGGGTGAACTCTGCGTAATGGTCCCGAGCCGAGTCTGGGCTGTTCCAGACGGCGTTTGCCCAGTCCAGGGCCCTCCCCGACAAACAGGAGACAAGGAGGCTTACACTCTCCTCCCCCGAGGGAGTCGGACGCACGGTAGCCAGGTAAAGCTCAAGCTGGAGCAAAAATCCCTGGCAACCAGCCGCTGCTCCATCGTACACCCTCGGGGGGGTGAGACGCAATGAGCTGGTCCCAGCCGATGACCCTGTGGGAGTGGGTTGTGTCGTCTGCAGGGGAGCTGTAGGGGGCGTCGGAAGACCACTCCTCTCCCCTCGTTCCATCCTCTCCATCATCTGGTCCATCGCTGACCCGATACGATGAAGTACAGCTGTATGATGATGGACACGCTCCTCCATAGTTGGGAGAGGGGTGGTCGCTGCTCCTGCTGACTCCATAGATTGGTGCGGGCTTCTGTCAGAGCTACTAGGAGTACTGGGTGGATGGAGTCAAGCGCAGAGAGCAGATTTAAGGAACGTGGATTTATTTTCCAATGCACAGGGAAAACGATCATGCCCTAAAACATACGGGCGCATGAAATAAGGAGTCCAAAAACACCGGACTAAACTGTTCCGAGAAAATAAAGAAATCCACTTCACAATCCAACACCAACATAACAGAAAACAAGCCCGCACAACAGCCAGCGGGCTACCTACCCTTAAATAGCCTACCCCCCAAACTAAACTCAAAACAGGTGCACCCAATCAGCCCAAACTAACAGAAACAAAAATAAAAGAATCGATGGCAGCTAGTAGGCCGGTGACGACGACCGCCGAGCGCCGCCCGAACAGGAAGAGGCACCATCCTCGGCGGGATTCGTGACAAGGATGGTGCATGTTTAATTAATTTATTAATTAGGTCATGTAAAACATATATAAATTGCAGAAAGGTTCCCTAGTTTTAGGCCATCTGAACACAGAAGAGTTTATCACAGAATTACAACAAAAATATGGATAAACTAGATGGTCTGTAAATCTGACCTTGACGTCATAATGGACAAAGTGTCATGTTTTGCGGCCTAATCTCTCGTGGACAGATTATCTACGTCAACATAATTGGTACCGTAGAATCTGTATGGACTGTAGGATAAAGGGACGCGTAGTATAACGGTGGTTGGGTTTTTCGTCACTGGTTGTCTGGTTATTTGGACAAATCACACGATTTCGCAGGTGCTAGCATCTTTCGAATTTCGGAAGGGGAGGGGACATTCGGCCCGTATTTTGTAAAGCGAGAGGGTGGAGCTCCTGGTTCCGGTTCCACTCCTCGTTGTAGCATTCCTTGATCCCTTCTCTTAATTAAAGAGAAAATCCACTCAGAACTACAGTACCAGTCAGAAGTTTGGACACACCTACTCATTCAAGGGGTTTTCTTTATTTAATTTTTTTCTACATTGTAGAACAATAGTGAAGACATCAAAACTATTAAATAACCCATATGGAATCATGTAGTAACCAATTTTTTTTTAAACAAATCACGATATATTTTATATTTGAGATTTTTCAAAGTAGCCATCCTTTGAGGACAGCTTTGCACACTCTTGGCATTCTCTCGACCAGCTTCACGAGGTAGTCACCTGGAATACATTTCAATTAACAGGTGTGCCTTAATTTGTGGAATTTCTTTCCTTAATGCATTTGAGCCAATCAGTTGTGTTGTGACAAGGTAGGGGTGGTATACAGAAGATAGCCCTATTTGGTAAAAGACCAAGTCCATAGTATAGCAATAACAGCTCAAATAAGCAAAGAGAAAAAACAGTCCATCATTACTTTGAGACATGAAGGTCAGTCAATTTGGAAAATTTCAGAACTTCTTCAAGTGCAGTCACAAAAACCATCAAGGGCTATGATGAAACTGGCTCTCATGAGGACCACCACAGGAAAGGAAGACCCAGAGTTACCTCTGCTGCAGAGGATAAGTTCATTAGAGTTAACTACACCTCAGATTGCAGCCCAAATAAATGCTTCACAGAGTAAGTAACAGACACATCTCAACATCAACTGTTCAGAGGAGACTGCATGAATCAGGCCTTCATGGTCGAATTGCTGCAAAGAAACCACTACTAAAGGACACCAATAAGAAGAAGAGACTTGCTTGGGCCAAGAAACCCGAGCAATGGACATTAGACCAGTGTAAATCTGTCCTTTGGTCTGAGGAATACAAATTTGAGATTTTTGGTTCCAACCGCCGTGTCTTTGTGAGATGCAGAGTATGTGAACGGATGATCTCCTCATGTGTGGTTCCCACCGTGAAGCATGGAGGAGGAGGTGTGGAGGTGCTTTGCTGGTGACACTGATTTATTTAGAATTCAAGGCACACTTAACCAGCATGGCTACCACAGCGTTCTGCAGCGATACGCCATCCCATCTGGTTTGCACTTAGAGGGACTATCATTTGTTTTTCAACAGGACAATGACCCAACACACCTCCAGGCTGTGTAAGGGCTATTTGACCAATAAGTGATGGAGTGCTGCATCTGATGAGCTGGCATCCACGATCACCCGATATCAACCCAATTGAGATGGTTTAGAATGAGTTGGACCGCAGAGTGAAGGAAAAGCAGCCAACAAGTGCTCAGCATATGTGAGAACTCCTTCAAGACTGTTGGAAAAGCATTCCAGGTGAATCTGCTTGAGAGAATGCCAAGAGTGTCTCATGGGCATAGCCTGTCTAGGGCCCCATCCTTCTACTTTATAGAGTGGCGGGGCTGTCAATTGGTTATAAACAAATCAAGGAATGTGGCTTTATAAGGCACCTAAAGCCAATTTGACGCCTGCTCAATATTATATGAGCAGACAGGCTAAGTCACCAGGTCACAGAGCATGATACAATATCAACATTGTCTTTGCTTTAGGCACAACAGTAAATCGAACAATGTGAAATTAAACTCATTAAATGTAGGCTAATCCTTACGACTCACCATACTGTCATAGATTCAATATTGTAGCGACCTTAAACCAACACCTAGCAACCTCACCAAGAAGTTTGGACCTATTGGTGTAACGGTAAGGTGTTGGCTTGACAGTTGCTGGACCCAAGTTCAAGTCCCGGTTGGGGCTACCCCCTGGATTTGCTACATTGGTGTCAGAATAGGGATGGTGCCTGTGGGGACATTGGAGATCCAAGTACACATGAGGGTCTTGGTATAGAGAAGCATGGGGGGGGACACACTCTCCCGAAGGAAGAGAGTAATGTAGGTTGCTGGACACGTGTTCAAGTCCTGGTCAGGACTACCTCCCATTGGCTATAATATTACTTTAAAATTCACTTACCTTTTTTTCATACATTTTGTGTCGGATTGCTCATCCAACTTGCAGAGGTGAGATATGTTAGTTATGATTGAAGATAGAAGAGTTGTCCCAAGACATTACGGTAATATGTCATCTAGTCGTACGTGACATCACAAAGAAATCAAGTTTCAAGAGCGTGGGAGGCAGGTAGGGGGATTCAGAGCTTGGTGTTAGGATCATCACAACCATTATTCACTGAAAAGCCTATTTATGAATCCAAAACCAATTGTATGCCTTACGGGGGAAAACAATTCTAAACATTCAGAATGAGTATTTGGTATTTCATTAGGATCCACATTAGCTGTTGCGAAAGCAGCAGCTACTCTTCCTGGGGTCCACACAGAACATGAAACATAATATAGAACATTAACAGACAACAGTTCAAGGACAAAGCTACATACATTTAAAAACGCCACACATAGCCAACATATCAATACATACATGAAAATATCTAGGTCAAATAGGGGAGAGGCGTTATGCTGTGAGGTTTGCTTTATGTTGTTTTAAACCAGGTTTGCTGTTGATTTGAGCAATATGAGATGGGAGTTCCATGCAATAATGGCTCTATATAATACTGTACGCTTTCTTGAATTTGGGGACTATGAAAAGACCCCTGGTGGCATGTCTGGTGGGGAAATTGTGTGTGAGCTATTTGTTAATTGACTTTGCAAACAATTTAGAATTTAACACGTTTCTTATAAAAATAAGTGATGCAGTCAGTCAGTCAAAACATTATTACGGACAGACCTCTTCCCCATCTTTACAACCATTGAATCTATATTTCTTGCCATGACAGTTTACAATCTACGGTAACACGGAGTAAACTCATATCTTGGAACAGCATCTTCAATGGGAAGTATTGAACAAGTATTGAGAACCTTTGATGTTGGATGTGTTGAACACTGGTTGACCCCAACCCACACAACTCATGGTTACAAGAGAAACATATGGCCCTACTCATAATTCACCCACAGAACCTACATTTAGGGCTGGATTAAATCCGTAACGCTAAATTTCAGCGCTCTTGCGCAATTCACATTTAAAGGTCATTTCCAATTGAGCCAACATATACAGCGTTTACCATGAATGCGGCTCCGCAAACACAGGAAAATTGCCTTTAAAATCAGCGCTGCGGATTGAATCCAGCCCTTTGTTTCATTTCCCTTTACTTGGCATAATGCTTTCTTTGCAGAAAATAATCATAGAAAATCATGGTTGTTTTAAATACATTGTACATCAGGGGTAGGCAACTAGATAGGACCTTTCAAACAAGTCCGTTTGTAAAATTTCTGCCCTGCTATATCTGCCCCGGTCAACTGTAAGTGCTGTTATTGTGACGTGGAAACATCTAGGATCAACAACGGCTCAGCTGCGAAGTGGTAGGCCACACAAGCAACATAAGCACAAGAAATGTAGAGGCTGTTATAGCAAAGGGAGGACCAAGTCCATATTAATGGCCATCATTTCCGAATGAGATGTTCGACGAGCAGGTGTCCACATACACTACATGACCAAAAGCATATTTTTCTTCCCATTTGTGGGAATATTTGGAACAAATTTCCTAAATTAAACTAATCTTTAGTTGAATTCCTGGTGATTTTCATCTTTAAAAAAAAAAACAGAAAATCACCTCAATTATTTTTCGACCTTCGTCTCTCCCGAGCCCGTACGGGAGTTGTAGCGATGAGACAAGACAGTAACTACTAACAATTGGATACAACGAAATTGGGGAGAAAAGGGGGGTAAAAAAAAGAATGTGTTATGTTTTCTTCAAAATTACCAACAGATGACACACAAGTAAACTGTCAAACTTTATTTGAAGATCAAAACCAAGCTACAGCAGTAGGACATGTCCATATCATAGTGACGCAAAGTGTGTGAAAAGGCTGCAATCAAGCACTTTGAAAATGGATAAAAAGAACATGTTCCGAAAAAAATGTATGTTAGAGTCAATGCACATGGCCACGGTAAAATTCACCTTGTCTTTCAACCAAGATTTTTTTCCATTTCTGAGCACTTATGGTTAGCAAGTTTTGCAATGCATTCAGTCGTTTATTCATTGATTATAAGAAGTAATTTGTGATGATTTGTCAGTATATGCAGCTTGCAACGTGGTGGATCACCAGGTCCTGTAGCAGGACACAGGTGGAGATCAGCCCAGGTAGAGGAGGGTGATAGGGGAGAGAGGGGGGTTTGGAGAGTTAAGGGAGGCAGGGTCATAGCGGGAGTAGGAAGGTGGGGATAGAGATGGGGGACAGGGGGAAGGGGGGGCTGATTTCGAGGCTTTGTCCTCATTTCTTCTTGGGTTTTGCCTCCAGAGGCAGTCCAATATCTTTCCCGCGCAGCTTCAAACCTGAGAACAAAAATGTTTGAGGTCAGACAAACAAGGACCAATGATAAAATGAAAAGTACCGATGAATAAGGTGGCATTATGCTACTCGGAAACATGATAAAACATAGGGGTTGATTATTAACAATGTCAGTGACAGTCTGTCCCAGATTCCACTCACCGATTGCCCTCTCAATTTTGCCCATGACCTGATTGTTGGGAATTGCTTTTCCACACTCATAGTCTGCAATGACCTGAGGCTTCTCATTAATTTTCTGAAAGTCAAAGCCAAGAGACATCAGAAGAAATCAGTAACCTAAAAACATAATATTTAGACCTACAGTCAAAAACTGTTGAAGTGTCAGTCATCAGAGGCAATCTAATTTAAGCTACATATACACATGATTAGATACATCTCGAAAGTGTCCTCCTCTCCTCATCTACAGCTGTACAGATGTGAATGTATTGGACATTGTTTTCACCTACCCTGTGTTTTCAGATAAGTACAGATGTAGAGTAGACGAGGAGAGTAAGCCACAGAAATTCTGACTACAGAAATGCAATGTCCTTATGCTGTGGTATTCAAAGTCGAGGGGAACTGCAGTGGGGCCCCCCAAAATAAAACATGAATACATATGAATAGTACGGATTATTGTATGGGGTAATATACAAAAGTTTTTGAGAAAGATCATAAAAAATATGAGCAAATATATTTATTGGTTTCTTTTCACTTTGATAAGGGATTAAAATGTAATGAATTGAGGGTTATTTGTTAATGAAAAAATCTAAAATGTACCAATTTTAAGGTTGTGTCATAATATTTGGGGTGGGGTGGTCACAAAACGTTATTGCGAAAAACATTGGGTCCCCAGAATTTCTGGCCAAAAAATTGAGATCCTCACTGAAAAAAGTTTAATACCACTGTCCTAATGAGTCATGTGGGTCTGCAGCAGCTTTACTCACAGTGGCCAGATCTTTCTGGGTGAGGCCGCTGTTCTGGCGGCCCTGCTGGATAACCTTTCCCACCTCCAGGGAGACCCTCAGGTGCTGCAGCTCCTCTGTCTCCCGGTCCAGCTTGGCGGTGTTCTTGGTCACCAGGTGCTGCTTGTTCTGCCCTGCAGACCCTGTGGACACAGATGAATTGGCAGGGTTAGTAAACAAGCCATAGCATAATTTCATTCAGAAATCAATGCATCATGTTCCAGACCAAGTAGGGGAGATGGTGGATTGCACTTGAATTGCTATTTATAATAAAGGCTTACATTTCTTGGTAGTATCGAGGTCTTCTCCACGTCTCTGTGCAGCTGTGATAGCCTAGAGATAACATAGTACATTATTCAACACTTTACTATACCATTCCATAACAAAGGGATACATTTAGCTAGTATAGATGATGAGTAGTCCAGGCCAGGAGGCAGATACAACACAGAATCCAAACACAGGCCAGCTACAAAAACAAACGTTTTTAAATGGTGTTAATTAACAAAAATTCAGGAGAGAACTTTGAGGATCTGGGGACACATGCCAAATCTTTTCAGTCTCGTGAGGGGGAAAAGGTGTTGCGGTGCCCTCTTCACAACTGTCTTGGTGTGTTTGGACCATGATGGTGTCCACATTACCAAGGAACTTGAAACTCTCGATCCACTCCACTACAGCCTCGTCGATGTTAATGGGGGCCTGTTTGGCCCGCCTTTTCCTGTAGTCCACGATCATCTCCAATGTCTTGCTCACGTTGAGGGAGAGGTTGTTATCCTGGCACCACACTGCCAGGTCTCTGACCTCCTCCCTATAGGCTCTCTCATCATTGTCAGTGATCAGTGACACTGTTGTGTCGTCCGCAAACTTAATGATGGTGCTGGGGTCGTGCTTGGCCACGCAGTTGTTGGTGAACAGGGAGTACAGGAGGGGACTAAGCATGCACCTCCGAGGTGCCCCTGTGTTGAGGATCAGTGTGGCGGATGTGTTGTTACCTACCCTTACCACCTGGGGGTGGCCGTCAGGAAGTACAGGATCCAGTTTCAGACAGAGGTGTTTAGTCCCAGGGTCCTTAGCTTAGTGATGAGCTTTGTGGGCACTATGATGTTGAACGCTGAGCTGTAGTCAATGAACAGCATTCTCACATACAGTTGAAGTCGGAAGTTTACGTACACTTAGGTTGGAGTCATTAAAACTCGTTTTTCAATCACTCCACAAATTTCTTGTTAACAAACTACAGTTTTGGTAAGTCGGTTAGGACATCTACTTTGTGCATGACACACGTAATTCTTCCAACAATCGTTTACAGACAGATTATTTCACTGTTTCACAAATCCAGTGGATCAGAAGTTTACATACACTAAGTTGACTGTGCCTTTAAACAGCTTGGAAATTCCAGAAAATGATGTCATGGCTTTAGAAGCTTCTCATAGGCTAATTGACATCATTTGAGTCAATTGGAGGTGTACCTGTGGATGTATTTCAAGGTCTACCTTCAAACTCAGCGCTTCTTTGCCTGACATCATGGGAAATTTGAAAGAAATCAGCCAAGACCTCAGAAAAACATTTGTAGACCTCCACAAGTCTGGTTCATCCTTGGGAGCAATTTCCAAATGCCTGAAGGTACCACGTTCATCTGTACAAACAATAGTACGTACGTATGAACACCATGGGACCACGCAGCCATTATACCGCTCAGGAAGGAGATGTGTTCTGTCTCCTAGAGATGAACGTACTTTGGTGCGAAAAGTGCAAATCAATCCCGGAACAGCAGCAAAGGACCTTATGAAGATGCTGGAGGAAACGGTTACAAAAGTATCTATATCCACAGTAAAACGAGTCCTATAACGATATAACCTGAAAGGCCGCTTAGCAAGGAAGAAGCCACTGCTCCAAAACCGCCATAAAAAAGCCAGACTACGGTTTGCAACTGCACATTGGGACAAAGATCGTACTTTTTGGAGAAACGTCTTCTGGTCTGATGAAACAAAAAAAGAACTGTTTGGCCATAATGACCATCGTTATGTTTGGAGGAAAAAGGGGGAGGCTTGCAAGCCGATGAACACCGTCCCAACCGTGAAGCATGGGGGTGGCAGCATCATGTTGTGGGGGTGCTTTGCTGCAGGAGGGACTGATGCACTTCACAAAATAGATGAGGCAACATGAGGAAAATTATGTGGATATATTGAAGCAACATCTCAAGACATCAGTCAGGAAGTTTAAGCTTGGTCGCAAATGGGTCTTCCAAATGGACAATGACCCCAAGCATACTTCCAAAGTTGTGGCAAAATAGCTTAAGGACAACAAAGTCAAGGTATTGGAGTGGCCATCACAAAGTCCTGACCTCAATCCTATAGAACATTAGTGGGCAGAACTGAAGAAGCGTGTGCGGGCAAGGAGGCCCACAAACCTGACTCAGTTACACCAGCTCTGTCAGGAGGAATGGGCCAAAATTCACCCAGCTGATTGTGGGAAGCTTGTGGAAGGCTACCCAAAATGTTAGACCCAAGTTTAAATTGTTTAAGGCAATGCTACCAAATACTAATTGAGTGTATGTAAACGTCTGACCCACTGGGAATGTGATGAAAGAAATAGAAGCTGAAATAAATCACTCTACTATCACTCTACTGCATATTATTATTACTATTGGATAGAAAACACTCTCTAGTTTCTAAAACCGTTTGAATTATTTCTCTGAGTGAAACAGAACTCATTCTGCAGCACATTTCCTGACCCGGAAGTGGAAAGTCTGAAATCGATGCTCTGCTTTTCTTCCTGCCTATACATGGGCATGAAACGTAAGAGTCTACGTTCACTTCATAGACCTTCCCCTGGGAGTCAAGAGGCTGTGAGAGAAGAAATTTCGTGTTTATCTTGGTCTGACGTTGAATACAGGCTCTTTGTATGACGTGTCCCTCATTTCCGGTACTCTGAGGAGCGCGCGCAGGACAGTGGGATTGCCTTCTGTTTAGCTGCCGTTATGGACGACCAATATCTCCGGCTTTGATTTTATTTGATACATGTGACCATATCATCGTAAAGTATGTTTTTTCAATATAGTTTAATCAGATTATTTAAATGTTTTCGGGAGTTTTGCCGTGTTCCGTTCTCTTCCGTTTGTTGACATGGAGAGATCCGTGCCACCCGGCTAGCGCGCGTGCTAATTCAAGAGGGAAAGTGTCCGTTCTGAATCCAAACAACAACTGTTCTGGACAAATGACACCTTGTCCAACATTCTGATGAAAGATCAGCAAAAGTAAGACCCAATTTATGATGTTATTTCATATATCTGTCGTAGTCGCCGGCGCCCAAGTGTTTCTGGCTATTGTGCTAAGCTAATATAACGCTGTATTGTGTTTTCGCTGTAAAACACTTGATAAATCGGAAATATTGTCTGGAATCACAAGATGCCCGTCTTTCAATTGCTGTACACTATGTATTTTTCAGAAATGTTTTATAATGAGTATTTAGTTATTTGGCGTTGGTGTCTAATTTTTCTGTCTGCTTTCGGTGCAATTTCTGACTGTAGCTGCAATGTAAACTATGATTTATACCTGAAATATGCACATTTTTCTAACAAAACATATGCTGTACAATAAATATGTTATCAGACTGTCATGTGATGAAGTTGTTTCTTGGTTAGTGGCTATTTATATCTTTATTTGGTCGAATTTGTGATAGCTACTGATGCAGTAAAAAAATCGTGGAGTAAGAAAAGTGGTGTCTTTTGCTAACGTGGTTAGCTAATAGATTTACATATCTTGTCTTCCCTGTAAAACATTTTAAAAATCGGACATGTTGGATGGATTCACAAGAATTATACCTTTCATATGCTGTATTGGACTTGTTAATGTGTGAAAGTTAAATATAAAAAAATAAAAAATGTTTTGAATTTCGCGCCCTCCACTTGAGCTGGCTGTTGTCATAAGTGTACCGACGTCGGGCTGCAGCCATAAGAAGTTTTAAAGCACTTCATGGCTACTGACATGAGTGCTACGGGGCAATAGTCATTTAGGCAGGTTACCTTTACCTTCTTGGGCACACGCGTTACAACTATATCAGTACGCTCGTAACAACCTAAGCATTACGAAACTTCTCTTCAAATCAATAAACCTCACGTCATCAATAACCATTATTCTTTGTTGACCAAATTAGTCATTGACCTCCATCCAAAAGCCCTTGCTTTGTGGGCAAAAAAAAACAGCACCTGCTGTAGGGAGACAGATGGGCCTCTCTTACCTCTTCCTGTCAGCTTGAATGCAACCACTAACTAGTTGTCTTGAACACAGCTCCCTAGCAACCCAACACGCACCAGCTGCTACTAATTCAGCCTCCACACCTGTTTGCAACACTTACACTAGCTGCCTTGAACGCAGGTCCTCAACAAGTATCAGCTGCAACTCATTGCTATTCAGCCTCCACACACCTGTCACTTTCCTTAAATCGCCACTGCCATCCTACTTAAAATATGACCGAACTAACATTCCTCTTTGTTCTGCAGTGCATGTTGCGTGACACTGTGCAATGCTAGCCTTATAAAGTTTTGCTGAGAAATGAATTGTAATGATGGGGAAACTAAGCTTCCTGACGCATTGAGCATTTCCAGCCAATTGTCACAAATAGGTTCATTACTTGAGGCTTTGATCCACAGTGTACAGTGCCAACTTATAGATGTTGCACAGGCCATAGTGCGTGCGCTGGGTAACCTATCTTCTACTGAAACCAATACCAAACCAGTCAGGTGGAAGTTGGACAAAATAAAGCTGCTTCTGATAGTGATACAAGCATCGGCACACTGCTTCAAAGTAAACTGCTTAGGAATTTCGACGCATGCCTTGGCTTGCCGGTATCAAAGGTAACATCACTAATCTTTTGTTGAATCTCTCACCTGCTCCCATCAAGTCTCATTCACTAACCTCTACTCAGTGGTAAAGTACTTAAGTAAAAATACTTGAAAGTACTACATCTGTACTTTACTATTTATATTTGACAAATTGTACTAAAGAAAATGTAACTTTACTTATTCTGAATGCTTAGCAGGACAATAAAATGGTACCATCCCTACAGCCTTATCTGGTGGACTCACTAAATGCATGCTTTGTTTGTAAATTATGTCCGAGTGTTGGAGCATGCCCCTGGCTATCTGTAAATGTAAAAAAAAAGAAAGTTTTTTGCTTTAATACTTCAAAATTATTTACATTTTTGATACTATAGTATGGAATCAATTACTTTGATGCTTAAGTCTATTTAAAAATAGACCTCCCAAGTGGTGCAGCGGTCTAAGGCAATGCATCACAGTGCTAGCGGCATCACTACAGATCTGGGTTTGATACCGGGCTGTGTCGCAGCCGGCCGCGACCGGGAGACCCATGAGGCGGCGCACAATTGGCCCAGCATACTGCTTCCTCTCCCCCATCCTCTCACCAGCGGTGCAACTGATTTTTTTTTTGCCTGCTCTGGTCTCCAGGCTACCTTGCCTGTGCTCGCTCCCCGCCTCAGGTTTCACTGGCCCCGTGACCACTGCTCCAACAGCAGCTCACCCGCTATCTGCCAGTGTTGACCTCTTTTCCCTCAGATTTCGCTAACCTCCCATCTCACGGACCTTGCCTGCGATATTGTCAGACTCTGGTTCCCCTTCCCAGCTGCGACCCTGTCCCAGTTCAGTGAACCGACTGCCTCTGTTCAGTATTCAATGCTGGCCACTCTTACTCTGGCCTCCTAGCCTGCGCTTCCTCCCCTTCAGGTCCAGCTTGCCCCATGTCCGCTGCTATTGCAGCGGCTCACCCCCTCTACCAGTGACGTCCCCCTCCTCCCCTTAGGTCTCACTGGCCCTGTGACCACTGCAGCGGCTCACCTCTCTGCCAGTGACGACCTCGCTCCTCACCTCGGGCCGAGTGCAGCGGCTCACCCTCTACCACTGCCATCCTCTCACCCCACCTCAGGCCCCGCTGGCCTGTGACCACTGCTCTCATGGTGACACACCCACCCTCTCCACCAGTGACAACCTCCATCTTCGCCACTGGTCCTGTGACAGTCATCCCTGCAGTGCCTCACATTCTATTGTCGGCATCATCCGCTCAGCCAGCTATATGTGCCTGCTGCGGATCGGCCTGTTACTCACAGCTGTGACCTTCGCTCAAATCAGTGAGCCGATTGCCTGTCTCAGTTTCTTCCTCTACCCAACTGTGACGTAGAAGTCCGTCACTGGCCGCGGGCAGCATTTGGTACTTTAACGCACGCACACATTCATCACTCCTCCCTGCTCCGTTATCAGATAAGTTAACAATGTGGGTCGACACACAAGTTAACTTCTGTCTTACGACATACATTTCACACTTATGTCAGTGTTCATAGTTAATATAAGCAATATTTATTATACTTATCGATGTTGTGGATGAGCGCGTTTGTTTGTTCTGTTCCTCTCTCTCTCTCCATCTCTGTAGCTTCCGGGTATGCTGGATAAGGACCCGAACTAAGGGAATTGGGCTGACTTTGTAGTGCCTGTCCCAAATGGCTCATTAAATGTAAAATGGGCATATTGAAAGACAGTCAGTAGTGATGTAATTTTG
This sequence comes from Salvelinus fontinalis, assembly GCF_029448725.1. Classification (NCBI taxonomy): domain Eukaryota; kingdom Metazoa; phylum Chordata; class Actinopteri; order Salmoniformes; family Salmonidae; genus Salvelinus; species Salvelinus fontinalis. The sequence continues at coordinate 25,202,153 of NC_074685.1, read as the reverse complement.
TAAATGTTATATTGTGATATTGTTTCATAAAACATGTTGCAATGTATATACTTTAGTATGTTTAGTTAAATGGAAAATGTAGGTTTGTATAGGTAATTGCTCAATTAATTAGGGTTAATTGTTCTCAGGGGAGGGGCTAGCCTACAAAAGGAGCCTCTCTTTCAGTTCATGGGAAGGCATTTTGGATTGAGCTGTGGATGGGGTAGCATTGTTTTTAGCTGGCCCATAAGGTATATGTTTGGCAGTACTGTTGTTTTTGTTCCGGAATCACTTTGTAAATAAACACCCTTGCACAGAATAACTTTTGCGGCTCCGCCATCTTTTTATTTTGATAGAGGTTAGGTTTTCCAGTTTAGCCTTCTGGCCTACTCTACGTGACATATGGTGGCAGTGGTGGGATGGCGCACCGCAAATCAGTGAATTCCAACGAGAGAGTTAAAGGAATGCATACAGGATTACTTCTCAGCAGCAGCATCAACTGCCAGAAAAAGTACCTGAAGTTGAAACGGGGTGGAATACCATGGAATCGTCTGGTGAAGAAGAGGTCAAGTATGAGAAACTAGGAGCCCGACCAAGGGGCCAAACACAACCAGAACCATTTGAGCTACCGGTTGAACCAGCAGATACAGCCATAAAAGACCAGCTGACTGAAGGAGCAGTTCGGGGACCAGAACCACACCCAACCATGGTAGCCCTTTTCCAGCAACTTTTCACCTGCCTTGAGAGGGACGAAGACCTCAAGCAGGAGTTACGGGGCCTACGCCAATCTATCCTCACAGCTCCTCACCAAGCGGAACTCGTCAGTGAGAGCCCAAGATTGGGTCTGCCAACACCAGGACGACAAAGGCTCGACGCAGCAGGGACTTCAACTCCACAGCAGGCTCCCCAAGCAGTAATGAGGCCAGCACCAGGAGACCAGTCCAGCAGTGTGAACATCCATCTTCCAGCATTCCTGAGGAAGGAGCCAAAGATGCCCTCATACCAGTAGGGGGAGGACATTGAAAACTACCTGCTGAGGTTTGAGCGCATGGCCAAGACGTGGCAGTGGCCGGAGGTAGAGTGGGCCTGCAGGCTTGTCCCATTGCTAACGGGCAAGGCCTTAGAGGCTTACACAGCAATGGATGAGGGTCTGTCCAACGTCTACAAGGCCTTGAAGGAGGCGCTGCTGGTGAAGTTCGACATCTCCCCAGAGACCTACCGTCAACGCTTCAGAGCTGCATCGACGCCACCGGGTGAGTCGCCGACAGAGACGTACCACCGCCTCAAGGGTCTCTACCGACGATGCGTTCGACCGGAGAAGACACAGGACGAAATCGGTGAGGTCATCATCCGAGCAACTTCTACAAGTTCTACCACACGATATTCGAACCTGGGTCCGAGAGCACGAGCCCAAGGATGGGCTTATGGCGGCCAAGCTTGCACTGTAGTACCTTAAATGCACGTAAAGGGGGCCCACCACGACCTGCAGCACCCGCTCCAAGGAGTCTGAGACACAAGGGACATCAGACGCCAGAGATGGAGGTAACTCTGGGGGTTGTGTCTGGGAGGAGGGAGACATTTTACATTTTTACATTTTACATTTTAAGTCATTTAGCAGACGCTCTTATCCAGAGCGACTTACAAATTGGAAAGTACATACATATTCATCCTGGTCCCCCCATGGGAATTGAACCCTGGTCCCCCCGTGGGAATTGAACCCACAACCCTGGCGTTGCAAGCGCCATGCTCTACCAACTGAGCCACACGGGACCGTAAGGGATCATGCAGTTCGCTCTGATGGGAGGGGTCTGACCTGTTTTTACTGCCGACAGCAGGGGCACATAGCTTCAATGTGTCCGCTACGTAAATCCAAGCTCTCAGGTTACTGTTATGTACCCAGAGAGGGGGATGGTGTTCAGAATAGACAGAGTGGGGAAGGATCAGGCTTGGTACCTGTAAAAGTGAATGGTAAAAGTCTTACTGCAATGATTGACACCGGCAGTTCCCTGTCGTTGATCAAAAAAGGTAATGTACCTGTTAATGACATTGATTATGGTCACCAGACACTGATCCAATGTGTCCATGGTGACCAGTCACAGCAGCCCACAGCTGAGCTCACGGTTGAGATTCAGGGTCAGAAATACCTTCTCAAAGTTGGGGTAATGGAGAAGCTACCTTTTGAGATGATTTTGGGGAGGGATGTGCCTGTACTCTCTGATCTGTTGGGAAGTATGGGGGGGGTCAGCTATATGAGCAGTCAGTTTGCCAGTCTGATGTTCAGGTGTCATGTTCAATTGTCACTCGTGCCCAGGCGAAAGCTGGTTTACAACCTCTGCCTGACTTGTGTGATAGTCTGTGCGAGGGGGGAACCAAAGGGCCCAGAAAGTCACGCCGCTAGCGGCGTCTGGAGAAGTATGTGGGAACCCCTGTACCTGTTGCTTATGTGTCTGGGTTAGAGGTGCAATGGGATGTTCCACAAAATTTTGCTACACTGCAGAAGTCTGATGCAACATTGAAAGGTTTATTTGACAAGGCCTTAGCTGGGGACAGTCAATCTTCATGTGGGGGGATTTACACAGTAGACAACCACATACTCTACCTTGGGTCAGGGGCAGATAGATGGCACCACCAATTTCCTGCTATCTGTAGACCACTTGTTCTCAACCTTGCACATACAGTTTCATGGGCAGGTCATCTAGGGCAACATAAGACCCATCTTAGGCTAGGCTCCCGTTTCTTTTGGCCCTCCATGTATACTGATGTACAAACATACTGCAAATCATGCTCCACGTGCCAGAAAACCAGTGCTGTCCGTAGGTCTGACCGGGCTCTATGTTCACTGCCAGTTATCTCTACCCCATTCAAGAGAATTGCAATGGACATTTTTGGACCCTTGGAGAAGAGTAGCGCAGGTTACAAGTATATATTGGTGATCTGTGACTATGCCACCCGGTTCCCAGAAGCCTTCCCACTCCGTTCCATAACCACTCCAAAAATAATCTGTGCTCTTGTTCAGCTCTTCTCTCGTGTAGGAATCCCAGATGAAATCCTGACGGACCAAGGGACAAACTTCACCTCGCGACTGATGGTTCAACTCCACCAACAGCTGGGCATTAAAGGCTTGAGGACCACTCCCTAACATCCCCAAACGGATGGGCTCGTAGAGAGATTCAATCAAACACTCAAGAACATGCTGAGGAAGTTTGTGGCAGACACTGGTAAAGACTGGGATAAGTGGTTACCCTTCCTGCTTTTTGCTTACAGGGAGGTGCCTCAGGCATTGACAGGTTTCTCGCCATTCAAACTCCTCTATGGATGGCCTGTGCAGGGACCACTGGACCTGCTGAAGAAGTGCTGGGAAGGTTCCCCAGTAGCTACCTCAGGACAGGGAATTGTCCAGTATGTCCTCCAGATGCGAGACAGGTTGGAGCGGTACCGAGAGGAAGCTAGGGCAAACTTTCAGCAAGCCCAGAAGAGAGAGTATGACCAGCACACGCGCCACAAAGAGTTTGAGCCAGAACAGAAAGTCCTGCTCGTCCTTCGCTCTACCAGCAAGCTCCTGGCGCAGTGGCAAGGGCCGTACCTAATCGGGAGGAAGATGGGCCCGGTGACCTACGAGGTGAAAAAACGATCAGCTTGGCAGAACCACACCAGTCTACCTGTTCCAGCTACGTTCTACCCCGAGCCCTTACGAATCACTCGCCTACATCCCAGACAATCTTAACATGCCGCTCCTTCCGAGCCATTATTAATCAGGTTCCATCGCCTCGGCAATAGTTCCAATCTGAGACGAACCATCCCTGTATGGCTATCCTGCTGACCAATTCATTGGACACTCCTAATGCATCGGAGCTGCATCCATGGCATCTCAACACCATACAACTCCCTGGACGCTGGTCCTCTCAAGCCTATCATTCCTACATCTGCTGACCTCAACAGCCCACAACATGCTCATCTCTCAGAACCTGCATTAACTCAAGTCTTACTGCCTCATTTCACAGACAGTCTACCTCACACACAGAATCCTACCCAACCAGCCAAAAGCAGATTGGCTCGTCAACTAAGCCTGAATCACCAAGGTCTTTTTTCTCCTTGTGACCGTCGCTTCTGCTTGCTCCCATGATGTTCAAGGTTGGGTCCCTGTAGGCATCTCATCCATACGCATATACTACCTCAACGATAAATCGCCAAGTGACACGGCACCTGCGGTCCAGAAAAGCTCATTTCCTCTCAATGGTCTGACTACCTTGGAGTTATTTTGGGGGATTGCCATCACCACAGCAGCCTAACTACCATGGCTTGATGATGACGTCTGAGACTCCAAGCAAAACTCTACATAGTAGGGTTGGGCTGATGAGATTCATTCGAATATCATGATATTTGACATTGACGATATTGTGAAGTGAAAGACTACTTTCAAATCAAAATCGCAGTTATTAGGCTGCATCTACAATGAATTTATAAATTATTCAGACCCCTTGACCTTTTCCACATTTTGTTACAGCCCTATTGTGGATTTTTTTTATTTAATCAATTTACAATCTACACATCTTATCAAATATTAAACAACTTATTTACATATCTATTCAGACCCTTTGCCGTGAGACTCAATTGAGCTCAGGTGCATCCTGTTTCCATTGATCATCCTTGATGTTTCTACAACTTGTCAATTGAATGGGACATAATTTGGAAAGGCACACTTGTCTATATAAATCACATTTATTTTTAAAGCCCTTCTTACATCAGCTGATAACTCAAAGAGCTGTACAGAAACCCAGCCTAAAACCCCAAACAGCAAGCAATGCTGGTGTAGAAGCATGGTGGCTAGGAAAAACTCCCTAGGAAGGCCAGAACCTAGGAAGAAACCTAGAGGAACCTGGCTATGAGGGGTGGCCAGTCCTCTTCTGGCTGTGCCATATATAAGGTCCCACATTTGAAATTGTTCTTTTGAATTCTGTAAAGTGAGAGTGGAAGAAGTGAAAATATTGTCTATCAACAATGACAAGCCACCGGGGTCTGACAACTTGAATGGAAAATTACTGAGGATAATAGGAATGGTAATATTGTCTGCTATTTGCCACATCTTCAATTTAAGCCTACTAGAAAGTGTGTGCCCTCAGGCCTGGAGGGAATTCGTCATTCCACTTCCTAAGAATAGTAAAGCCCACTTTACTGGCTCAAATAGCCGACCACTGAGCCTGTTACAACCCTTAGTAAACTTCTGGGGGGGGGGGGAAAGTGTTTGACCAGATACAATGCTATTTTACAGTAAACAAATTGACAGACTTTCAGCACACTTATAGGGAAGGACATTCAACAAGCACAGCACTTACACAAATGACTGATTGGCTAAGAGAAAATGATTAAAAAGATTGAAGTCTAAAACATCTGCTGCTGGAAAGTATTACACCCCCTGCTATGTTGTGGATAGAGTTACCTGTAATAGAACAGGGTGTTCTTTAATGGAAGCCTCCAACATAATCCAGGTAGAATTAGGAATTCCCCAGGGCAGCTGTCCAGGTCCCTTTTTCAATCTGATGACATGCCACTGGCTTTGAGAAAACACTATACATGTCAGCTACTACAGAGACCGAAATGACTGCAACACTTAACTTCTTTGATATAGGGGGCAGCATTTTCACTTTTGGATGAATTGCGTGCCCATAGTGAACTGCCTCCTACTCTGTCCCAGATGCTAATACATGCATATTATTATTGGATAGAAAACACTCTGAAGTTTCTAAAAGTGTTTGAATGATGTCTGTGAGTATAACAGAACTCATATGGCAGGCCTGAGAAAAAAACCTGAGAAAAAATCCAAACAGGAAGTGAGAATTCTGTGGCTGGTCGATGTTAAACTCATCGCATATTCAATTCCCTGTAATATATGGATCTGTTTGCACTTCCTACGCCTTCCACTAGAAGTCAACAGTCGGTAGAACGTTGAATGTAGTTTATACTGTGTTGTGGGACCGGATGAGAGGGGAATGAGTCAGTGGTCTGGCAGATTGCCCTTTCCTGGTCACGCGCTTTCCTCATGATATCGCCTTGCGTTCCATAACTTCTACAGACATGAAGGAATGCTCCGGTTGGAACGTTATTGGATATATGATAACAACATCCTGAAGATTGATTCTCTACTTACTTTGACCAGTTTATTCGACTTGTAATATACATTTTAAGTTTTCGTCCGTTTGCCTGCATCTGCGCGAGCGTTTGGACACGTGTACTACACATGCTAGCAAAAGTAGCTACTTGGACATAAGTATCGAACAAAATAAATGTATTGTGGAACAAGGATTCCTTGGAGTGCATTCTGAGGAAGATGATCAAAAGTAAGGGAATATTTATGATGTAATTTCGTATTTCTGTTGACTCCAACATGGTGGAGAAATGTTGTTAAATCTGAGCGCCGTCTCAGATTATTGCATGGTGTGCTTTTTACGTCAAGTTTTTTTGAAATCTGACACAGCGGTTGCATTAATGTGTGAAAGTTAAATATTTCTCAAATATTTTTTGAATTTCGCGCTCTGCCTTTCAGTGGAATGTGGGAGGAGTTCCGCTAGCGGAACCCCGGGGCTAGACAGGTTAAGGTTTAAATATGCACATTTTTGTGAAAGTTATTTAATTTATAATAATGTCTTCATATCTCAATCATTGCCATGTGGTTAATCAATTCTATCCAAATGAAAAATAAACCTAAAAAGTAACTTTAATTGCCAACCATGTAAAAACAGCCTACATAGCTGCAAGTAGAAAATATAAATATTCTATAAATCACATTGTTGCAGACAGGCCACGTGTAGTCAAACTTCAAACATTGTATCAACTATTATCTTGGGTCCGGCTGAAGCTTGTGCTAGCGAATTTGCAGCATTGCATAAAATATTCTGGGCCCTCAGTTTCCATCGTGACACACCCAGCTGTAGGTTATTTGCGCAAGGTATAAGAAGCAGTCCTTGACTAGGTCAGGAGTTCACAGTAGCTGAGTACCGGCACCTCAAAATGTTCTAATGCTTCAGCTCAAGAGTATTGTGGAGCACCTGCACCTAAATATAAACAGCACCAGCACCCAAAATGAGTACCGGAACCTATTTCAGTTAAGCATTGATAAGTAATCAGGTTGGCCGATTATGACGTTTCCACTGGATCAGAGCATGACATTTTTCCCTTTCACGCTGAGTGCTTGTCAAAAGGGAGAGAGCTGGAAAGACTTTTCTAATACATTGAAGAACTATTGTAATCCTCAATGGATGTAACAAATTCTTATTTACAATGACAACCTACACCGGCCAAAGCTGGACGACGCTGGGCTATTTGTGAGCCGCCATATGGGACTCCCAGTCACGGCCGGTTGTGATACAGCCTGGAATCAAACCAGGGTGTCTGTAGTGACGACTCAAGCACTGAGATGCAGTGCCTTAGAATGCTGCGCCACTCGGGAGTCCAAACCAGAGTTCAAGTAACAGACACATCTCAACATCAACTGTTCAGAGGAGACTGCATGAATCAGGCCTTCATGGTCAAATTGCTGCAAAGGAACCACTACTAAAGGACACCAATAAGAAGAGACTTGCTTGGGCCAAGAAACACACGCAATGGACAGACCGGTGGAAATCTGTCCTATGGTCTGATGAGTCCAAATTAGAGATATTTGGTTTCAACCGCCATGTCTTTGTGAGATGCAGATTAGGTGAACGGATGATCTCAGCATGTGTGGTTCCCACCGTGAAGCATGGAGGTGGTGGTATGGTGCTTTGCTGATTTATTTAGAATTTGACCAAGGAGATATGGAGTGCTGCATCAGATGACCTGGCCTCCACAAGCACCTGACCTCAGCCCAGTTAAGATGGTTTGGGATGAGTTGGACCACAGAGTGAAGGAAAAGCAGCCACAAGTGCTCAGCATGTGTGGGAACTCCTTCAAGACTGTTGGAAAAGCATTCCTCAAAGCTGGTTGAGAGAATGCTTAGTGTGCAAAGCTGTCAAAGGCAAAGGGTGGCTACTTTGAAGAATCTCAAATATATTTTGATTTGTTTAACACTTTGGTTACTACAAGATTCCATATCAGTTATTTAATTGTTGATGTCTTCTATTATTCTACAATGTAGAAAATTGTACAAATAAAGAAATACCCTTGAATGAGTAGGTGTCCAAACTTTGACTGGTACTGTGTGTGCGCGAGCGTTACTGCTCGACTCAAAACAACCTCCGTCAATTTTTAAAGTGAAAGAAATAACAAATTCAGAAGACGACTAGTCTTGAATGCATCCGCTAACTAATTGCCTTGAAAGCAGCACCCTAATGTAGCAACTCAACAAACACCAGCTGTTTCTAATTGCCAATTAGCTTCCATGCCCATTTTTAACACTAACTCAATTATGTTGTTAACTAGTTGCCTTGAATGCAACACCTCAACGGGGGGGGGGGGGGGGGGGAATTGCCAACACCACAGCAGCCAAACCCATGCTAACATTCCATCCATTAAACTCTCAGATGTAAAGTCCCCTTTTTAGAGGACCTGCGTGGTTCTGGCTGACCTTTTTGCTTATAAAATCGATCTGTGGACGCCGTAGATTGTAATGGCTTGCAGTGAGAAATAGCTCTGGTTGCCACCAAGACAGTATATTTTCAGAGCCTGTGTGACTTAGGATGTAAAATCTGAAACCACATTATGCTGGAATGTTACTCCCATTTCATTTGCTTTCCCGACTGACTGTCCATAAACTCCTGGCTGAACCCTACATCACAGCCACTGACAAAGCACATGCCTGCAATCATTACATCATAGCGCAGCAGGAGAGAGTGGTTTCCTCACGGTTACACATTCAGAGATCGATTAATAGCCATTCACCTAAAATATTTTGCATTTTATAACAGAAAACACTCAGACGGACAAGATTAATATGAGATGAAGGGCGAGTTCCTAACGACTTCAGGAAGCCAAGCTAGAGTAATTAGACATTCACAGCAATGTGGGCAGACGTTTTGATCAAGAGTGACCTTCGGAAAAGATGCACCTTTTCTCTAACACCAAACATACAACTGTATTTTACAACTGTATTTTACAGTTGTGGAATCTTAGTTTTTATAAATTTGATTATACTACACTGAACAAAAATATAAACGCTACATGCAACAATTTCAAAGATTGTACTGAGTTACAGTTCATATAAGGAAATGTTTTAATTAGGCCCTAATCTATGGATTTCACATGGATGGGCGGGCCTGGGAGGGTATAGGGCTACCCACTTGGGACCCAGACCCACCCACTGCGGAGCCAGGCCCATCCAATCAGAATGAGTTTTCCCCCACAAAAGGACTTTATTGCAGACATAAATACACCCCCCCCCCCCCCCAGCCGATTCTGCAGGTGACGCCGGATGGAGGTCCTGGTGTGGTTCTGCGTGGTTTGTGACTGAGGCAAGTTGGAGGTAGTGCCAATTCTCTAAAATGACATTGAGATGAATTATGGTAGAGAAATTAACCTTCAATTCTCTGGCAACAGCTCTGGTAGACATTCCTGCAGTCAGCATGCCAATTGCACACTCCCTCAATTTGAGACATCGTGTTGTGTGACAACTACATATTTGAGTGGCCTTTTATTGTCCCCAGCACAAGCTGCACTTGTGTAATGATCATGCTGTTTAATCAGTTCCTTGATATGCCATACCTGTCAAGTGGATGGATTATTTTAGCAAAGGAGGAATGCTCACTAACAGGGATGTAAAAAAATGTGCACAAAATCTGAGAGAAATGTGTGGGATCTTATTTCAGCTCATTAAAACATGAGAATTCTTCATGTTGCATTTATATTTTTGTTTAGTATATATTTAAAAGCATATTTCAAGCCTTATTCATACAGTTTTGTTGTAGGAAATACACAAGATATTACATTTATCAAAGTTGTACTGTGTAACGTTACTTGGTTGTGTGCGCAAGTGAGTACACCTCGGCAATAACCTTTTTTTTTTTACCAGAAAGGTGAGGTTACCCTTTGAGTATGCAGCATTACTAGTTATGACCCTGAGTGTAGCTAAATCATTATTTTGGGGGATTATGCAGATTCACATTTCGATTGCATTTAGTTACATTTAACTGGTTAACTCAAAATTAAACCGATTTCAATGTTTGGTCCTTAACTAAAGTGAATAAAAATATAATTAATCGACGTTAGACAAATGATTAGCTAGATGAAAACAGTCGTTTTCTGCCTACGGCAATCGTTTTACCGACCAGGAAATTCCAAAGATTAGCGAGAAGGTTGTCCCCCGAGATGTATAATATTAGTAAGGTTTCCTGCAAGCAGTGACCGTGTGTAGCCAACATGGGCTCGCTCAGAGGTTGGATTCAACCGCATGTTCACATGTTGGCTAATGTTAGCTGCTATAGCTAACGCTAGCTGACTAACCGTACTGTACCTGCTTAGATTTGGCCTGGGAAGCAGTTGGACCCTTCTTCCTCAACACAGTTACAGTGTCCCAGTCGCTTTCTGCCATTTTTCCCAGGGATTATTACCTTAACGTTACGACAATAACTGTATATACAAATATAACCCTATCAGCCGGGGATATTGAAACGATAGCTAACAATGTAGGGCGACGTAAGGCTTACTTTGCTACGCTTGCGCTGACAAACGACGGAGTCATTTAGAGGGTTCGTTTATGGTTTTACTCCGGTGGGAGGAGTTTAACTGGGTGAAAGTAGTTTGCATTCGTTTTGGAACCGGACTGCCCCGGGCGTGAGCCGAGTGCCGTTCAAAGCCCACGACGAAGTCTGTTCAAAAAATAAGTGACGTAATTAATCACTTGGAGTAATGACTAGTATTCTGCGTTTTCACATGCAAAATTGATTGCTTTTGATAACTATCTGCCTTTCCAATGAAAACTAGTTTGACAATTCAAATATATATTTGATGGAAAAAATATGTGTTTCTGAACGATGCACCTTGTTGACAACATTAACAAGCGGCGCAGACTACGGTTCGATTTGAGAAGGGCGCTCTTCCCTTACAGCTTTTGACCGTCCACGTCATGGGTCATAGACCGGTGCCCCGCGTCTCAGCATAATCGAATACGCCCACTATAGTAAAGACTCACCCGTCAGTGACCCACCGACGCGTCTTCCAATTCCAAAACTTTATTGAAAACAACCTCGTTAACAGGCAAATACCATAGAGCTACAGCGACCTCTTCTGTTGGAAAGAAAGTGCCTGAGAACCAAGGAAATGTCCATGTTCCAGTTAATGATGTGTGTGTATATGTACAGTAACTCATTGCATATAGCTTGATACTACAAAATATCCCTCATTCATAATGTATAGGGGTTGATGTTACTAAATTTCCATACAATGTCATATAAACAGGGGTTGAAGTGGGAATTCAGAGATGGAGTGGAGGAGCCCCTATTTGCAACATTGTCTCAGAGCATTTCGTATTATTATGTATGTAAACCCGAGACATCGCATTAGTGTCATATGTTACGTTTTGTTTGGAATGTCAAATTTTTGAATGTCCATCATCCATTTCGTGTGATATGTTACGAATTGTAATTCGTACAATATGTTATGAATTGCAAAATGTACAATATGTTACAAATTTGCTAAATGTATATATTAGTAAATCCTATTTGTTGTGGCTATTATTAGCTAGGTGGCTAATGCTAACGTTAGCTAGCTCTAGGGATTAGGGTTGAGGTTAGGAGTTAGGTTGAAAAAAAACTAAAGTCTTTGTCCACGCAGAAATCAAATTAGCACAGCTGGATTGTACAATATTTACCCATTTATTATTTAAAAAATTATTCTACTCTGTCAAATTTGTTGTTGATCATTGCTAGACGACCATTTTCAAGTCTTGCCATAGATTTTCAAGCAGATTTAAGTCAAAACTGCAACTCATGAACATTCACTGTCTTCTTGGTAAGCAACTCCAGTGTAGATTTTGCCTTATGTTTTAGGTTATTCTACTGCTGTAGGAAAAATCACCAAGGAAGCCAAGCCAATAAAAAAGCCATATTACAACCTATGTTGTGATAATTGTGTGGTTTGCTCTTTAACCCATTTGTTCATATACCACAGTGATATACAATAAAGCTGTGACAACAAAAAGACAACAGTCACACAATGCCGGAATGAATTCAAGTACAAATACAGTGCATTCGGAAAGCATTCAGACCCCTTGACTTTTTCTACATTTTGTTGTTATTTCTATTCTAAAATTGATTAAATTTGTTTATTTCCATCAGCAATTTACACACAATACCCCATAATTACGAAGCAAAAACAGGATTTTAGAAAATTCTGCACTAAAAATAATCCCTGAAATATCACATTTACATACAGTTGAAGTTGGAAGTTTACATACACTTAGGTTGGAGTCATTAAAACAAATTTTTCAACCACACAACCAACAAACTATAGTTTTGACAAGTCGGTTAGGACATCTACTTTGTGCATGACACAAGGAATTTTTCCAACAATTGTTTACAGATTATTTCATTTATAATTCACTGTATCACAATTCCAGTGCGTCAGAAGTTTACATACACTAAGTTGACTGTGCCTTTAAACAGCTTGGAAATTTTCAGAAAATTATGTCATGGCTTTAGAAGCTTCTGATAGGCTAATTTACATTATTTGAGTCAATTGGAGGTGTAGCTATGGATGTGTTTCAAGGCCTACCTTCAAACTCAGTGCCTCTTGGCTTGACATCATGGGAAAATCAAAAGAAATCAGCCAAGACCTCGGGAAAAAATTGCAGACCTCCATAATCACTTGGAGTAATGAGTAGTATTCTGCATTTTCACATGCAAAATTGATTGCTTTTGATAACTATCTGCCTTTCCAATGAAAACTAGTTTGACAATTCAAATATATATTTGATGGAAAAAATATGTGTTTCTGAACGATGCACCTTGTTGACAACATTAACAAGCGGCGCAGACTACGGTTCGATTTGAGAAGGGCGCTCTTCCCTTACAGCTTTTGACCGTCCACGTCATGGGTCATAGACCGGTGCCCCGCGTCTCAGCATAATCGAATACGCTCACTATAGTAAAGACTATTTGAGACATTATTTGAGTCAATTGGAGGTGTACCTATGGATGTGTTTCAAGGCCTACCTTCAAACTCAGTGCCTCTTGGCTTGACATCATGGGAAAATCAAAAGAAATCAGCTAAGACCACGGGAAAAGAATTGCAGACCTCCACAAGTCTGGTTCATCCTTGGGAGCAATTTCGAAACGCCTGAAGGTACCACGTTCATCTGTACAAACAATAGTACGCAAGTATAAACACCATGGGACAACGCAGCCGTCATAACGCTCAGGAAAACCGGTCCACTGCTCCAAAACCGCCATAAAAAAAGACAGACTACGGTTTGCAACTTTTTGGAGAAATGTCTGGTCTGATGAAACAAAAATAGAACCTCTGGTCTGATGAAACAAAAATAGAAAATAGAACATCCAGGATGGCATCAAAAGTGACCAAAACATCAGCCAGGAAGCATAGGAAATACACACACACATTCTACTGGTCAAAAATTTTAGAACACCATTTTTCCAGTTATTGAAATTCACAGTTTAATGTCTAATTGTACTCTGAAATTAAAGCATAGAACAAACAATTGGAGACAAAAACAAAACGATTCCATGATTTCTTAACACAATTTGACTTTTGACTCACCAAAGTAGCCATCTTTTGCAGACATAACAACCAAGCACACTCGTGGCATTCTTTCTACAATGTAAATCAAATATTGTTCGGAAAATTCTTCCCAACACTGTAGCAGAAGTTCCCACAAATGTGTTGTACTTGTAGGTTGCTTTGCTTCCACACTTCTGCCCAGTTCATCCTAAACCAGCTCAATGGTGTTTAAGTCAGGAGATTGCTGGTCATGCCATGATTTGAAGCCTACTGTCTTCTAGGTAGTTCTGACATAGTCTGCAGGTATGTTCTGGGTCATTATCTTGCTATAGGATAAACCCCATAGCCTGGAGGTATGTTCTGGGTCATTATCTTGCTGTAGGATGAACCCCTGACCAAGTAGGCGTACACCAGAGGGTATTGCATGGCGCTGCAAAATGCTGTGGTAGCTGTTGTGGTTCAGGGTGCCACTCACTCTGCAAGTCGCCGACTCTGGATCCAGCAAGAGAGCCCCAGACCATCACGCTTCCTCCTACATGTTTGACAGTTGATATCACACACTGAGGAATCATCCTTTCGCTTAATCGACGACGTACAAAAACTGCGCGATGAACCAAAGATTTCTCCTTTTCTGTGAAGTCAATATATATAAATCTAGTGCCTTTGGAAAGTATTCAGACCCCTTGACTTTTTCCACATTTTGTTACGTTACAGCCTTATTCTAAAATGGATTAAATAAATACAAATCCTCAGCAATCTACACACAATACCCCATAATTGTCATGGATCCCCCTGGTACTGCCGTCCTCAAGCAAATGGGAAGGAGGAGAGGGTCAATCAGGAAGTGGGCAGGTTCCTGAGGTGTTACTGTCAGGCCCGTTCGGGGGAGTGGGTGGATTTTCTACCCTGGGCAGAATTCCTTTCGCCACTCCTCCACTAACCTCACTCCTTTCCAGTGCGTGTTGGGGTACCAGCCGGCCCTGGCACCTTGGCATCCGAGCCGGACCGAGGCCCCTGCGGTAGACGAGTGTTTTCGGCGCGCTGAGGAGATCTGGAACGCTGCGCACACTCGTCTCCAGCGGGCTGTGCGTCGGCACAAGGAACAGGCTGACCGCCACCGCAGTGAGGCGCCTGTTTTCTCTCCAGGTGACCGGATCTGGCTCTCCAACCAGAACCTGCCCCTCCGCCTGCCCTGCCGGGAGCTGAGCCCGCGGTTTGTGGGGCCGTTTAAAGTCCTGAGGAGGGTTAATGCATTAATGTACCATTTGCAACTCACTGCTGATTATCGCATTAACCCAACTATTCATGCGTCTCTCCTCAGGCCAGTGGTGCCTGGTCCCCTCGCTGAGGCTGGACCCAGTGACGCCCCGCCTCCTCCTCTGGACATCGAGGGAGGTCCGGCGTACTCGGTCCGGGAAGTCCTGGATTTGAGGTGATGGGCGGGGAGTCTCCAGTACCTCATCGACTGGGAGGAGTATGGCCCAGAAGGGCGGTGTTGGGTTCCTGCGGTGGACATCCTGGACGCTTTGCTGACCAGGGATTTTCACCGTCAGTGTCTTGATCGACCCGCACTGCGTCCCTGTGGTCGTCCCAGAGGCCGGTGTCGTCCCGCTGCTGGTGCAGTGCTTCAGGGGGGTGGTACAGTCACGGATTCCACCTGTGGTAAATTAAATGAATTGGACATGATTAGGAAAGGCACACAACTGTCTATATAACATCCCACTGTTGACAGTGCATGTCAGTGCAAAAACCATACCATGAGGTCGAAGGAATTGTCCATAGAGCTCCGAAACAGGATTGTGTTGAGGCACAGATCTGTGGAAAGGTACCAAAAAATGTCTGCAGCATTGACGGTCCCCAAGAAGTTAGTGGCCTTCATCATTCTTAAATGGAAGAAGTTTGGAACCACCAAGACTCTTCCTAGAGCTGGCCGCCCGGCCAAACTGAGAAATCGGGGGAGAAGGGCCTTGGTCAGGGAGGTGACAAAGAAACCCGATGGTCACTCTGACAGAGTTCCAGAGTTCCTTTGTGGAGATGGGAGAAATTTCCAGAAGGACAACCATCTCTGCAACACTCCACCAATCAGGCCTTTATGGTAGAGCGGCCAGCCTGAAGCCACTCCTCAGTAAAAAGGTACATGACAGCCCGCTTGGAGTTTGCCAAAAGGCACGTAAAGACTCTCAAACCATGATAAACAAGATTCTCTTTGGCCTGAGTGCCAATTATCACATCTGGAGGAAACCTGGTACCATCCCTACGGTGAAACATGGTGGTGGCAGCACCATGCTGTGGGGGTGTTTTTCAGCAGCAGGGACTGGGAGACTAGTCAGGATCGAGGGAAAGATGAACGGAATAAAGTACAGAAAGGTCCTTGACAAAAACCTGCTCCAGGGTGCTCAGGACCTCAGACTGTGGAGAAGGTTCACCTTCCAACAGGACAATGAACCTAAGCACACAGCAAATACAATGCAGAAGTGGCTTCGGGACAAGTCTCTGAATGTCCTTGAGTGGCCCAGCCAGAGCCCGGACTCGAACCCGATCTAACATCTCTGGAGAGACCTGAAAATAGCTGTGCAGCAACGCTCTCCATCCAACCTGACAGAACTTGAGATGATCTGCAGAGAAGAATAGGAGAAACTCCCCAAATACAGGTGTGCCAAGCTTATAGCGTCATACCCAAGAAGACTCAAGGCTGTAATTGCTGCCAAAGGTGCTTCAACAAAGAACTGAAAAAAGGTTCTGAATACTTACAGTTGAAGTTGGAAGTTTACATAAACTGAATTTAAATGTATTTGGCTAAAGTGTATTACAATTCCTGACATTTAATCCTAGTAAAATTGCCCTGTCTTGTGTCAGTTAGGATCACCACTTTATTTTAATAATGTGAAATGTCAGAATAATAGTAGGGTATGATTTATTTCAGCTTTTATTTCTTTCATCACATTCTCAGTGGGTCAGAAGTTTAGATACACTCAATTAGTATTTGGTAGCATTGCCTTGAAATTGTTTAACTTGGGTCAAACGTTTCAGGTAGTCGTCCACAAGCTTCCCTCAATAAGTTAGGTGAATTTTGACCCATTCCTCCTGACAGAGCTGTTGTAATTGAATCAGGTTTGTAGGCCTTGCTCGCACACGCTTTTTCAGTTCTGCCCACAAAATTTTCTATAGGATTGAGGTCATGGCTTTGTGATGGCCACTCCAATACCTTGACTTTGTTGTCCTTAAGCCATTTTGCCACAACTTTGGAAGTATGCTTGGGGTCATTGTCCATTTGGAAGACCCATTTGCGACCAAGCTTTAACTTCCTGACTGATGTCTTTAGATGTCGCTTCAATAAATCCACATAATTTTCCTTCCTCGTGATGCCATCTATTTTGTGAAGCGCACCAGTCTATCCTGCAGCAAAGCACCCCCACAACATGTTGCTGCCACCCCGTGCTTCAAGGTTGGGATGGTGTTCTTCAGCTTGCAAGCCTCCCCCTTTTTCCTCCAAACATAACGATGGTCAATATGGCCATACCACCCTCATGGAGTCTGTTTCTGACCGTTTGAGCAGACACATGCACATTTGTGGCCTGCTGGAGGTCATTTTGCAGGGCTCTGGCAGTGCACCTCCTTGCACAAAGGCGGAGGTAGTGCTCCTGGGTTGTTGCCCTCCTACGGCCTCCTCCACGTCTCCTGATGTACTGGCCTGTCTCCTGGTAGCACCTCCATGCTCTGGACACTACGCTGACAGACACAGCAAACCTTCTTGCCACAGCTCGCATTGATGTGCCATCCTGGATGAACTGCACTACCTGAGCCACTTGTGTGGGTTGTAGACTCCGTCTCATGCTACCACTAGAGTGAAAGCACCGCCAGCATTCAAAAGTGACCAAAACATCAGCCAGGAAGCATAGGAACTGAGAAGTGGTGTGTGGTCACCACCTGCAGAACCATTCCTTTTTTAGGGGTGTCTTACTAATTGCCTAAAATTTCCACATTTTGTCTATTCCATTTGCACAACAGCATGTGAAATTTATTGTCAATCAGTGTTGCTTCCTAAGTGGACAGTTTGATTTCACAGAAGTGTGATTGACTTGGAGTTACATTGTGTTGTTTAAGTGTTCCCTTTATTTTTTTGAGCAGTGTATATATATAGATTTTCATTCCCCACACAAGCCAATACATTGCTCATCCAATTGAAATACTTTAATACAAATTTAACAAGGACAAGGGTTTTGAAAAAGCACAACTGCTTTATTTTTTCTCTCAATAAGGAAAGGGTGAATATGATCACATATCTGAAAGGATAAACATCAGGTACGATAAATAGACCGTGTGATCAGTTCCAGAGTGCACAGGTCCTCTGACAAATGAAATATGTATCCTAAAAGTACCAACAAAAAAAGCATCAGGATGATATCTTGGTGTAGGTACAGTAATGAGTGAAGACGAGAGCAGGCGGAAACCAAATGAAGTTTCTCAGGTGTGTATAAGACGTTTCAGTGTACACCTTCCAGTCTCTGTCCAAAAACTGACAGGGTCGTCACAGCAAAAAGCACAGTAGAGATGGGCAAAAAGCCATTACAAAGTCCAATAAGCCAATCCACAAGTGAAAGCAGTCCACCCTGTGAGAACATCATAGTGACCTTTGAAACACTTACCCTTTTATTAGTGATACAATATATGAATCAAACATATGTTTTTAGACTCCCACCCTCCCCAACTGACCGTAACTCTGAATATAGTTGAACAGGTATGCATCATGTACAGACGTCAGTGAAACACTGCCATAAAATATGAGTCTGAACATTTTGTAGTGTCATGGATCATTAATACGCAGAAACATTTATAACCAGTTATGACATTGGAATAGTAAGTTTCAAAATGAGTGCCCTTTTTTTTAATATCACAGATGCCAACAGTTCATATAATTTTTCTAACAAAACAAATGCTTTAATATTTCCTTCTTCAGAGAGCCCAAAACAACTGCAGCGTTCACCAAAAAACCTATGCGAAGAAACTACATCAATTCATAAAGCAATTCTAAACACCCTCTTTTGTCGTGAAATTGTAACATAAAAATAGATATTTGGACCCTGATTGAGAGTTAGGCTGCGTTTATTGCTAGCGCCACCCCAGAGGCCTTACATGGTGCTGAATGTTCACTAGGGAGGTGTGCCTACTCATTCCTTCACTAACCCCTCCACCTTTCCATCGAGTTGTGTTAAAAAAAAAAACAGAAGTGTTTTATAGCTCTAGGAGCAAAAACAAAAACACTATAGGAGCGGGAATATAAAAGCACTTGACATGTATCAGATGTGAATTCAGATTTCAGCAACTCATTACAACCAAAAGTATAGCAATAAAAAGCAACATTTCAATCAGCTGTTGAGATCGTACAGTAAGTCAATGAAGCCAGTCGTCACTCCCAAACACTATAGATATCCCCCACTCCCCAACACTATAGAATAAACCACATTTTTTGCCAGCTCGGTTGATCAAAACCTCACACTACGGCAGCAGTCTCCGCTGTCTTTTGAAATGTTGCGATAGGGTCCTGGATCAGGCTCTACGATTAACACACATTCAGCACATCACATGCACACTGCATCAACACTAGGATAGCTTCAAATGAGGCAAGATGATTTCTCTAAAATGTCCTAGTTTTTGCTTCTGTTTACAAAACACATAGGAGACAAAACAAAAGCAAAAAACAGCCTTTAAAAAAATAACGGAAACATTTTCTAAAAATCGAAGCAGTTTTGTCACAGTTCACGAGCTGTGTGAAGTACCCCAGGGGGCTCTGAGGGCGACACGCCCCAATTCACACCTTTCCATGTTTACACACAATGATGTCCTTAAAATCTGTTTTTGAAGTCCTTTAATAATAGAGCAAACAGGCGATGATTACTTACTTAAAAAAAAAAGAAGATTAAAACGACCAGCAAAATTCTTCAAAAAGTGAGGGAAAAGGACACGTTTGTTTTTTATGCTTACAGATTTGCTTTCTTGTGGTGACATGTCAAGTGTCTGCCTCCTCTACTGGGCAATAGTCCAAAAAAGTAGTGTGGCAAAAACAGGGGGAACTAGGAGTGAACTATCGGCAGGAGCTGTTCGTTTCCTTTTTCAGATGCAGAGCAACACAGAAAACGTGCATTTATTTATTTTTTGTTACCGTTCTTCTCCCGAAAAAGGACAATGTTAATAAATAAGGAGAACCTTGAGTCTGCTTATACACACACACACACACACACACACACACACACACACACACACACACACACACACACACACACACACACGGTGTTTAATAATAATAAGTGTCCGGTTCTGGTAGTTCGAGGAGTTGGTACAGTATGCCTGCCTGCTCCTTAGTTTGGCGCCCGATCTGGGGGTTGGCAATAGAAGGCTGGGAGGTGGGTCGAAAGAGGGGTTGTGTCTTCCAGAGGCAGGTTGGGTGGAGGTTGAAGGTCCGTTGCCATGCCTTGCCCTCCACTTTGACAGCCTGGGGTTTGATGGCTCAGGTGCATGGTGCTGGTTTGCCCTGCCAGCCGGGAAGGGACTCCTGGACTTTGCTGGTCATCAGGCCCCACGACAGTGCCTTCCCCTCACCCACCAGCTGGTGCCCATTTCGCAGGGCTTTACTCTAAAACACACACATGAGAAACGCAAGGTTAACATTTCATATCATTTTCAAATGGACAACAAAACAATAACACTAATGTCACCAAGGAGGGAAATTGTTAAAACAATCTAATTTAAAAACGGTCTAATAGCAAGAATTAGACACCATTAGAAAAAAAGCTATTATCAAGCATAAGTTTTTTTTGCTAGAAGTAATATGCACAGGAGAAGATCAATACATTATTTGTGTAACATTTTAACACATTCAAAAGAAACACCAGAGCATTCATGTATGAACTGCTTGCTGTGTGTTATCAACATGACCCTCTTACATCCAAGTTGTAAATATTAGAGGTAAATATGTATATTTGATTTACAGCATTTATTTATCGCCTATGACATTTTCTTTGTGTATTTAATTGTGATAATGTACTGATATGTGATTGTGTGATTGCGTATTTCTTTCCTTTTGTTTCCATAAATGCCCATCTAGAGACGGGTGTTAAATTAGTATAAACCAGAAACACTCCTGCAATGCATCGGACGATTGTTTGTTCAATGTCTTTGTACTTGTCCCTATCCAAATATACCAGTAAATGATACTACGTGCCTACAAGATTAGGCTACCTATGTCTATGAGCACCATTTGATTAAATACAGTTCCCTAGGTAAGTTTAAAGACAAATTAATCTTGTGATGAGACATTTTTACCTCAGGTACCATATTACTGGTTATGACGCAATATGTTCATTATTAATTACAATAGTTCATAGCAGTGCATCCAGTTGAGTTCCTTCAGAGCCATATATAGTCTGTTCAGGGCAACTTTGACAGCTAGACACTAGTTGCTTCTTAACAGACATGGAGAGTTGAGGTGCTGACAGTGGTAATTGACGTCACGACACATTTTAACCAATCAAAATTAATTGAGGTCATAATCAACTACCAAACTCTCCATATATGGCTTTGATTTCATACATTGGCACATTGGATTGAAGAAAAACAAAAAACGAAATGGATAAAAATTGAATTACCTATATTTACAGTGGGTGGCTCACCTTCATGCCATCCTCCGGCCCCTTGACGGTGGGCTCGGGGGCCGAGGGGGGGGTGGAGTGGGGTGGCTCGCGCCCGGGATTGGGGTAAGGGGGGGAGCGGATGATGACTGTCTTGTTGACCTGCATGACAGGTCTCTGGATGGGGGTGGGAAAGGGGCCGGTGGTGGGGGGACGCATGTGCATAACCATGCTGCCCTGGGGAGGGGGGACCTGGTGGAACACACACACACTGTTAGCATGGCAACACGTCTCAGTATATATGCATGGTTATTTTTCTTTAGGCAAATATTAAGGGGGTTGCGGAGATGTGTGCAAAGCTACAAATATTTTCCAGACTGAATTCTAAAATGACATTTCATCAAATTGCTTTATGCTCGTGACTCAAACGTACACTAAGGTCTTGAGAGGCCATTGTGCCAGAGCAGTTCAGGGAAGCTGCATGTCAAAACTGATTAGTCATTCAAATGGTGCAACATCACAGTGATTTGAACAAGCAGAATGATTGAGTTGAGGTTTCTATAACCTTGCCGTGTAGGGGGCACAGCAGGGCCTCATACCAGCCGGTGGCCGGGTCTCTGTAGCAGCAACTACAGGTCAGGCCAGGGCCACTGCAAGCCCAGCCTCGCTGCTGAACGGCCTGCATGGATGAGGTCTTCTGTTTCCAATGAAATGGGAGGGGGAGGCTATATGAGTATGTATGGGCAGCTGGGATTGTGTGTCAGGACCGTTTGTGTGTGGTGGGGTGGGGGGTACCTGCTACTGTAAGAGCCTGTAAAAGTGCCTGTAAAATTGTGTTTGTGTGTATGAAAGTGTGTGAAGTGCACACGAGGACCTTGATTGTCAGTTGACCTAGTTGTTGATTGTAGAATGTGAACAGTAACTAGTACTACCAAGGTGCGTGTATGTACCTAATGTGTGTATGACTGTGTTGGGTCGTACCTGCTGGGTGTAATGCCCAGGCAGAGGGCCCACGGGGCCAGACTGCTTCCCACTGGGGCTGGCAGACCCTGGTCTGATGGGAGAGAGAGGGAAAAAGATAGATTTACCATTAGCTTCCAATTGCCATTATATGATCACTAAATGTTTAATTAAATATTGGACAAACCAGAAGAAAACTAAAAGTAAACGCAGCTGTGCTGTCAGTTTCTTGACAAGTCTAAACATTTTACTGGCAGCGAACCATGTAGAATCCTGTGGCATGTTACAATAAAATTAACACGTTTATAAGGATATGAACTAAGAGAAGACGTTTTGTGATCCAACATAAGTTTCAGGGTGACATTTAGCTGTTCCAGCTCACCTGTTGTATCCTCCAGGCATGCCCTGGGAGTGATTGGGCTTGTCAGAGAACTGGAAGCCTTTCATTTCCATCTGGGAGGTCTGGAGAAGGACAACAAACAAACATCCCCATTAAATATACAAGTAAGAACATCTCAATGCCATCTATGAAATGTTGTGCAATCTATGAAATGTTGTGGCATTAAAGTGATAGTTCACCCAAATGACAAATTCACTACAGTTGTTCCTTACCTTGTAAGTAGTATACGGACCAGTAGACATTGGGAAATTCTGCAAAAAATTCAAGTAATTTTGTAATTTAGGTGAACTATCCCTTCTATTTCAAAGGGATGGGTTTCACTACATTCAAAGTGCATTTTTGTTTGTTTATACATGAAATGTTTCCAAATCCAACCTAGAGCTAACATTTACCAATCATTAGGGTAGTTAAGCTGTAACATTGTTGGAAGGGACACTTGGTGGGTCTGTGGAGCTCACCTCTCTGCTTCCGGTCATGACAGGGGGCTGGGAGCCAGGGGGGAGCATCCTGCGGGCGGCTCCGACGGAGAGGTTCTGGCCCTGCTGGAGCTGGATGGATTGGGGCAGGATGAGGTGCTGCTGGGCAGAGCCATAACGCAGCTGGGAGCCCGGCAAGGGCATGGTCACCTGGAGCGAGAGAGAAAGGGAGGATCATTGTTCGTGCCTTTGAAACATTGAATGAAGAGAGTATGTTTCCATTAGAAGCCAAGCAAACTGTTCCTTAAAACTAAGTGTGCCACTGACAGAGTTGTTCCCCTTACCTGGATGAGCTGGGAGTCCATGAGCTGGGAGGAGCTCATGCCAGGGCCCTGGTTCATCTGGCCGTCATAGACCATGGCCTGGCTGCCGTTCATGGGCTGGTAGTGGGAGCCCGACTGGGGCTTGACCATGTCTGATGGCTGCATGCCCGGGAAGGCCGAATAGGGCCCCTTCAGAGGGCCACCGCCTGACAGCACCATGGGGTTAGGCTGAGACAGATTGGGATGCATGTACACCTGGGACCTGAAGGAGGGAATGGAGTTGAACATCTCCTGGGACTGAGAGACGGGAAGGCCTCCCCGGAGACCGAGCTGGGCCTGCAGAGAGGTGTGTAGGGAGATGGGGATCTGCTGGGCAGCCGCCGCCTGCGTGGACACACAGGAAGGAGTGAATTATAATATTACAGTTTACCCCCCCCCCCAACAGCGCATTTTCATAACAAATTGGACATCATCACAAATTGCCATGCAAAATGTCATTATTCACCCAGCAAAATCAAGCATTTTTGGCATGTAATCACAAAAAATCCAAATCCAGGAGGTACCGATTATTGCCCAAAATATATCTATTTTTTTACACTACCGTTTAAAAGTTTGGGGTCACTTAGAAATGTCCTTGTTTTCGAAAGAAAAGCATATTTTTCCCCCCATTAAAATAACATAAAATTGATCAGAAACACAGTGTAGACATTCTAAATGTTGTAAATGATTATTGTAGCTGGAAATGGCCGATTTTTTATGGAATATCTACATAGGCGTACAGAGGCCCATTATCAGCAACCATCACTCCTGTGTTCCAATGGCACGTTGTGTTAGCTAATCCAAGTTAATCCTTTCAAAAGGCTAATTGATCATTAGAAAACCCTTCTGCAATTATGTTAGCACAGCTGAAAACTGTTTTCCTGATTAAAGAAGCAATAAAACTGTCCTTCTTTAGACTAGTTGATTATCTGGAGCATCAGCATTTGTGGGTTCGATTACAGGCTCAAAATGGCCAGAAACAAAGAACTTTCTTCTGAAACTCGTCAGTCTATTCATGTTCTGAGAAATGAAGGCTATTCCATGCGAGAAATTGCCACGAAACTGAAGATCTCCTACAACTCTGTGTACTACTCCCTTCACAGAAGAGCACAAACTGTCTCTAACCAGAATAGAAAGAGTGGGAAGCCCCGGTGCACAACTGAGCAAGAGGACAAGTACATTAGTGTCTAGTTTGGGAAACAGACACCTCACAAGTCCTCAACTGGCAGCATCATTAAATAGTACCTGCAAAACAGAAGTCTCAACGTCAACAGTGAAGAGGCGACTCCAGGATGCTGGCCTTCTAGGCAGAGTTGCAAAGAAAAAGCCATATCTCAGACTGGCCAAAAAAAAAAGAACAAAAAAAAGATTAAGATGGGCAAAAGAACACAGACACTGGACAGAGGAAATCTGCCTAGAAGGTCAGCATCCCGGAGTCGCCGCTTCACTGTTGACACCTGTGTTTTGCGGGTACTATTTAACTTCTTTGGGGTAGTGGGCAGTATTTTCACGCCCGGATGAAAAGCGTGCCCAGAGTAAACTGCCTGCTACTCAGGCCTAGATGCTAGGATATGCATATTATTAGTAGATTTTGATAGAAAACACTGAAGTTTCTAAAACTGTTTGAATGATGTCTGTGTATAACAAAACTCATATGGCAGGCAAAAACCAGAGAAAAAATCCAACCAGGAAGTGGGAAATCTGAGGTTTGTAGTTTTTCAACTCTTTG
Source organism: Salvelinus fontinalis (assembly GCF_029448725.1). Classification (NCBI taxonomy): domain Eukaryota; kingdom Metazoa; phylum Chordata; class Actinopteri; order Salmoniformes; family Salmonidae; genus Salvelinus; species Salvelinus fontinalis. The sequence goes on along the minus strand of NC_074685.1, from coordinate 25,177,041 downwards.
CCGATCCAAGAAACAGTGGAAATTGGGTCATATTGCACTTCCTAAGACTTCCACTAGATGTGAACAGTCTTTAGAACCTTGTTTGAGGCTTCTACTGTGAAGGAGGGGGGAATGAGAGCTGAATGAGTCAGAGGTCTGCCAGAGTGGCATGAGCTGACGACGCGCGTTCACATGCGTTCCATTGCATTTCTGAAGACAAAGGAATTCTACGGTTGGAACATTGAAGATTTATGTTAAAAACATCCTAAAGATTGATTCTATACATTGTTTGACATGTTTCTACGGACTGTAACGGAACTTTTTGACTTTTCGTCTGGACCTAGTGATGGCGCCTCATGAATTTGGATTACTGGGCTAAACGCGGTAACAAAAAGGAGGTATTTGGACATAAATGATGGACTTCATCGAACAAAACAAACATTTATTGTCGAACTGGAATTCCTGGGAATGCATTCTGATGAAGATCATCAAAGGTAAGTGAAAATTTATAATGCTATTTCTGGCTTCTGTTGACTCCACAACATGGCGGATATCTGTATGGCTTGATTTAGTGTCTGAGCACTGTACTCAGATTATTGCATGGTGTGCTTTAAAAAAAAATTATAATACATTTATTTTTAATCTGACACAGCGGTTGCATTAAGGGGAAGTGGATCTAAAATTCCATGCATAAGTTGTATCTTTTAGCAATGTTTATTATGAGTATTTATGTAAATTGATGTGGCTCTCTGCAAAATCACCGGATGTTTTGGAACTACTGAACATAACGTGCCAATGTAAACTGAGATTTTTGGATATAAATATTAACTTTATCGAACAAAACATACATGTATTGTGTAACATGAAGTCCTATGAGTGTCATCTGATGAAGATCATCAAATGTTAGTAATTCATTTTCTCTATTTCTGCTTTTTGTGACTCCTCTCTTTGGCTGGAAAAACGGCTGTGTTTTTTTGTGACTAGGTACTGACCTAACATAATCGCATGGTATGCTTTTGTCGTAAAGCCTTTTTGAAATCGGACAATGTGGTGGGATTAACAACAAGTTTATCTTTAAAATGGTGTATAATACATGTATGTTTGAGGAATTCTTTGGATGTGTTCTTTGGATGCAACTCAGCATTCTCTGTCCTCCAAACACGACGAGTTGAGTTTTTACCAAAAAGTTCTATTTTGGTTTCATCTGACCATATGACATTCTCCCAATCTTCTTCTGGATCATCCAAATGCTCTCTAGCAAACTTCAGATGGGCCTGGACATGTACTGGCTTAAGCAGGGGGACACGTCTGGCACTGCAGGATTTGAGTCCCTGGCGGCGTAGTGTGTTACTGATGGTAGGCTTTGTTACTTTGGTCCCAGCTCTCTGCAGGTCATTCACTAGGTCCCCCCGTGTGGTTCTGGGATTTTTGCTCACCGTTCTTGTGATCATTTTGACCCCACGGGGTGAGATCTTGCGTGGAGCCCCAGATCGAGGGAGATTATCAGTGGTCTTGTATGTCTTCCATTTCCTAATAATTGCTCCCACAGTTGATTTCTTCAAACCAAGCTGCTTACCTATTGCAGATTCAGTCTTCCCAGCCTGGTGCAGGTCTACAATTTTGTTTCTGGTGTCCTTTGACAGCTCTTTGGTCTTGGCCATAGTGGAGTTTGCAGTGCGACTGTTTGAGGTTGTGGACAGGTGTCTTTTATACTGATAACAAGTTCAAACAGGTGCCATTAATACAGGTAACGAGTGGAGGACAGAGCAGCCTCTTGAAGAAGTTACACGTCTGTGAGAGCCAGAAATCTTGCTTGTTTGTAGGTGACCAAATACTTATTTTCCACCATAATTTGCAACTAAATTCATAAAAAATCCTATTAGCTAAAACAACATGCCATTGGAACACAATAGTTGCCGATAATGGGCCTCTGTATGCCTATGTAGATATTCCATAAAAAAAAAAATCAGCCGTTTCCAGCTACAATTGTCATTTACAAAATTAACAATGTCTACACTGTATTTCTGATCAATTTGGTGTTATTTTAAACGGACAAAAAAAAGTGCTTTTCTTTCAAAAACAAGGACATTTCCAAGTGACCCCAAACTTTGAACGGTAGTGTATATAAAGAAGAAAAATAGTTGGAATAAAATCCTGTAAAACCCTATACTTGTAAGTGTAGTACCTGTTGGTAGCTCTGCTGCTGGGTCATGGTTGGGGGCACCAGACGAGGCTGGCTGGGAAAGACATGGCCGTCCAGATACAGCGGGGGGACATGGTTACCTACAGAGACGGAAATACAATTATTATTTCAAAAGTATAATAATAATGCACAGATTTACATTTCATTCAACGCATAGTCTTTTGGCAAATATAGCAATATAGTCAATGTTTAATGTGCGAGTGTCCTCTTACCCTGCATGGACATGGAAGGCGCCACGGAGGCAATGGGCATGGACACCCCTCCGAAAGAGCTGTAGCTCACCCCGCTGGAGGAGCCCACGCTGCAAGGGGGCTGGGCGCCAGTGGTACCCCCACCAGGAGAGCCCTGCTCGGGGAGAGACTGGGAGTTCTCCCACGCCTTACGGGCCGACTCCATCTAAGAGGGGACGAAGGGATAGAAATGATTGGTGAAATTACACAAAATCTTTTGTGTTTACTAACGTTTATTTGATCTAACCTTTACTTAGCCAGGTCGGTAACTGAGAATTACATTTCTTTAACAAGACTAGTGTTTTTACAGAGATGTCTGGAGTGTGGAGAGTGTGAGGCAGTGGGGTGTGTACCTTGAGTGTGAGGTCAGCACTGGGGAAAGAGATGGGGTTGAGGTTGATGCCAGGCTGTAGGTGGTCTCTACGCAGCATGGGAATGGCCTGGGTCAGGGCCGGCTACACACACACACACAGGTTATTAACACATCAACAACTAGCCAATGACATCTTTTGTCCATTTTACATCTCATTTATGATATTTATCTTGTCAAGCCACTTCAAGTGTAGCACTAATAGCCCACCTTATAATCATGAGGTGACAATGGGAATCCAGTTGAACTCAGTATATTTGCACTCACGTTGCTGACGAGGGCGTCCTGCAGCTTGGTGATAGGGTTGGACACGGGCACTGGGGTGGAACCGGGTGGCAGACTAAAGTCAGAGTCCTTGGCACTGACACCAAACTCGATGGGTGGCACGGGCAGCACCGTGTCCACGTGGAGGTCCACGCCGTTGACGGGCGTGATGGGCCTCCCCTCCAGACGCTCCACACCCTCCGAGCCTTTGCGGTGTTTGAGTGAACGTTCGTTGCCGATGGGGCCAGGCTTGTGCTGCTCCTTGCTCTGCTCAAGGCCCGCGTCAGAATCCTCAGAGTTGGGCTCGCTGCCTGTGAAGGAGACCTGCTTGGTCCACGAATCTCCTCCAGATGACTGTATTGACAGAGCTGAGGGAAGGAATAGAACAATGTAAGAACCAATGTATTATGTTATACAGTTGACAACACAAGAATGTTCCTATGTAGTTTGGAGGGAAAAGCTGAGTATGGGAAACAGTTATCAGATGGGGTGGAAGATGAGGTGTGTGAAGGCTGGGGTGTTGCCCCTACTCCTACCTGAGCTGTTAGTCTCCCAGATTTCTGTGCCCAGGTTGTTGGCAGAGAGTCCCTCTTCTGGCTGATCAATGGTCATGCCACCCTGCTTCTTGGCAAACCGCGGGGGCATCTTGGAGGTGATCGGTCTGTTCTTTACTGGAACCTGCAGTGAGGCAAAGGAATAGTTTTTTTCCCATAGATTAAGTACAACACAGCACCTCAAGTCATGTACAACTATACTTAACATAATATATGATTGAGATATTTAGGAAAAAACTATGTTGTTAAAGAAATATCTCTGCTTGCATGAATCCATTAGCAATTATGTCCCTGATTGAGTCTGTAATACCAACATGTTTCAAGCAGACCACCATAGTCCCTGTGCCCAAGAACACAAAGGCAACCTGCCTAAATGACTACAGACCCGTTGCACTAAAATCCATAGCCACAAAGTGCTTTGAAAGGTTGGTAATGGCTCACATCAACACCATTAACGCAGAAACCAGAGACCCACTCCAATTTTCATACCGGCCCAACAGATCCACAGATGATGCAATCTCTATTGCACTCCACACTGCCCTTTCCTACCTGGACAAAAGGAACACTTATGTGAGAATGCTATTCAATGACTACAGCTCAGCGTTCAACACCATAGTGCCCTCAAAGCTCATCAATAAGCTAAGGATCCTGGGACTAAACACCACCCTCTGCAACTGGATCCTGGACTTCCTGACAGGCCACCCCCAGGTGGTGAGGGTAGGTAGCAACACATCTGCCACGCTGATCCTCAACACTGGAGCTCCACAGGGGTGCGTGCTCAGTCCCCTCCTGTACTCCTTGTTCACCCACGACTGCAGGGCCAGGCACGACTCGAACACCATCACTAAGTTAGCAGACAACACAACAGTGGTAGGCCTGATCACCGACAACGTCAAGACAGCCTATAGGGAGGAGGTCAGAGACCTGGCCGGGTGGTGCCAGAATAACAACCCATCCCTCAACGTAATCAAGACTAAGGAGATGATTGTGGACGACAGGAAAAGGAGGACCGAGTACACCCCCATTGACGGGGCTGTAGTGGAGCAGGTTGAGAGCTTCAAGTTCCTTGGTGTCCACATCAACAACAAACTAGAATGGTCCAAACACACCAAGACAGTCATGAAGAGGGCACGACAAAGCCTATTCCCCCTCAGGAAACTAAAAAGATTTGGCATGGGTCCTGAGATCCTCAAAAGGTTCTACAGCTGCAACATCGAGAGAATCCTCACTGGTTGCATCACTGCCTGGTACGGCAATTGCTCGGCCTCTGACCGCAAATCACTACAGCGGGTAGTGCGTACGGCCCAGTACATCACTGGGGTTAAGCTACCTGCCATCCAGGACCTCTACACCAGGCGATGTCAGAGAAAAGCCCTAAAAATTGTCAAAGACCCCAGCCATAGACTGTTCTCTCTACTACCGCATGGCAAGCGGTACCGGAGTGCCAAGTCTAGGACAAAAAGGCTTCTCAACAGTTTTTACCCCAAAGCAATAAGATTCCTGAACAGGTAATCAAATGGCTACCCTGACTATTTGCATTGTGTGTCCCCCCCCCCAACCCTCTTTTTACACTGCTGCTACTCTGTTTATCATATATGCATAGTCACTTAAACTATACATTCATGTACATACTACCTCAATTGGGCCAACCAACCAGTGCTCCCGCACATTGGCTAACCGGGACACCTACCAACCCCTATTTTACGCTACTGCTACTCTCCGTTCATCATATATGCATAGTCACTTTAACCATATATACATGTACATACTACCTCAATCAGCCTGACTAACCAGTGACTGTATGTAGCCTTGCTACTTTTATAGCCTCTACTGTATATAGCCAATCTTTTTACTGTCGTTTTATTTCATTACTTACCTATTGTTCACCTACTACCGTTTTTGCACTATTGGTTAGAGCTTGTAAGTAAGTATTCGGCGCACGTGACAAATAAACTTTTATTTGAAATTATTTTAGATTTTACTCAAAACTGGGTCTATTCTCTAGACACCCAAAGCTCTTGTGCTGATTGTTAGTTTTATTTAAATGTATCAGGCTTATTTGAATGTTCTGTCAACTTACAGGAGCTCCTTGTTCCTTTCTCCTTCTGTCGTCTTCCTGTGGGCGCCGCAGCTGTTTCTTGGACAGGTCTTGGAACCCGTCTAGACTAGGACCCCCAGAATCCCCCTCAACTGGAAAAAACACGTATGCCACATTAAATCAGTCATCTGGCCCACCAGGTTGAGACCCCTGGTTTAGAATTAATTTGAGCCTTGCTTAATTGACTCAAGTATGTGTTACTATGAAGTTGGTGACTGGCATACTCACTGGGGTAGCTGTTGAGGTCGTACTGAGACAGTGGTTTGGCCAGGTCTCCCTTCACAGACCTGGGCTTCAGCTCCTTGTCCAGCTTCTTCCCCGAGGGTTCGTTGGCCTTGTGGCCCTCCTCAGACTGCTCAACATTGTAGACTGGGCCTGACTCCTCTGGGCTCCTGCTGGAATCAGGGAGAGACATTCCATGAGTCAGGTGTTACCACTTAAAACATATTATTGTGTGAAAGTGTTGCTAAGGTTTGTTTTTAGAAACTCCAGTATATTGATGTCTTGAGAATATTTTGAAACAATTAAGTCAAGACAAAACAATATCAACAGTTTTGTTGAACGTTCTCACATCAAGGTTGCATAAGCCAAAGTTAGCACAGTACTCACCTCTTATGGTTGGAGGACCCTCCATTCTGCCAGCCGTCGTTCCTGTTACAGGAGGGCAGAGCGTTAGGGTTCTCTGAAGAGCGTGTCATCTTGTTCCCATCCACCTCACCCTTCCTGTTCTGCCGGTCCACCAGGGGGCGCTGGCTGGAGAAACTCCTCTTGGCCAGCTCCCTCTTCTCTCCAGACCCAGGATCTCCGTGGCCTGAGTCTGAGTGCACATCTCCCCCGTGGGCCTGCTGCTGCTGCCCTCCACCACGCTTCTCCCTCCAGTCGCTGAAGTCGCTGTTCTCTGAGCCAGTCTCCCAGTCCTCCGCCTGGCCGTGCTGACCACCGGACCTACCCCCCCCTCCGGAGTAGTGGCCACTGGACCAGCCGTCCTCTTTACCTCCCTCCTTGGAGCGGCTTGGCCAGGGGTTCGCGAATCCTTCTGATCCGTTGATGTACTCATCGCTGGTCCACTGGCCGCTGCCGGGCTCCCTCTCTTGACGTAGTCGGCGGAAACGCGGGGGCTTGTCCTGGCGCGGTGGCCTCCGTCTTCTCAACGGCTGTTGTCCAGGGTTGTCGCTGTCGATGTAGTACTCGCCCTCCCCGCTGCGGTCCTCAGCGCCGTTCTCCATGAAGGAACCGGTAGAGCCAGTAAACTTGGGGGTGTATTTGAGGGGCTCACGCTCTGCAGGTGGTCTCCTGGAATAGGTCTCGGTGCCCAAGCCGTAGCCGTTCTCCTGCATGGGCCCACCGCCACTGCCAAACTGAGTCCCCCGCCCCCTCCAGGTGGAGATGTCTCTGGAGCCATTGTTGAACCCTCGGCTGGTGTTGAAGCCCCTGCCAGTATCGAGTCTGGGAGGCAGCGAGCGGCCGAAGCCTCCGAACCCCCTGCTGCTGGCTTTGGCCTTGTCGCGGGCGTCACTGGCCGCCTGTTCTTCCGTGTACACCTTGTTGGACCTCCAAGAGTCTCGGTCCGCCTTCCTGGTCTCTCCCTGCTCTGGGTAGCTGCCACCCTCTCCGTTTTCAGAGCCCTTCTGGCGTCGCCGCTTGGGCAGCTCCTCGTACTCTGAGGTCTCGCTCAGAGTCTCGCTGACGTTGCGCCTCCTCGGCTTCCCCCTCTGCAGGTCCTCCACCTTGACAAAGTCCCTGGGCAGTCCTCTGCCTCTGCCTGGTCTCTGGGTTCCAGCGGCGTCCCTGCTGTTGATATTGTTGTTGTAGCCACCTCTGGGGTTCTCTCGGCCTCCCCGGCCACCACGGTCTCCTCTGGAACTGAACTCCCTGAAGCCGCCACGGCTCCGACCTCTACCCGTTCCCCTGGCTCCGGCAAAGGCCTGCTCCTCATCGATGAAGATCCAGTTGTTGCGTCGTGGTGCACCAGGCTCCCTGCTCTCCTGGCTGTCTCTGGAGGACTGGCTCTTTCCGCTGTCCCAGCTGTTCTCCTTCGGCAAATCCTCACTGTGGATACTGGCTGGCCGCTCTATTTTAGCAGGAGCTGGTGGTTGTTGCTTCTCTTCTGGCTGCTTCTCGATAGCAGGCGAGGCCGAGCGTCTGTTACTTACTAGGGGTTGGTTGTCTTTCTTCAGGTCATATACGTTGGTGAGCACCTCCTTTTCCAGGCGGTAAGGGACTACCTTCTCCTCAGCCTCCACTTTGGGCTTCTCGTTCTCCTTGTCCTCCACTTTGAGGGCCTTTAGCACAGGCTTCTTGATGGGACCGGTCCTACGGGTCAGGGTCCTACCGCCAGTCTCAGAGGGCTGGCTTACACTGCTGGCAGGGGAGCTGGAGCCAGGATCAGACCACTGGTTCTGACCACCAACACCAACTTCCTTCTTCTGGCCTCCATCTCGCCTATGGAAGTCTGAGTCAAAAACCTTTTCCTTGGAGGTGTCAAAAACTTCATCACAGGGTTCAGTGCCGTCCTTCAGGTACCTGTCTTTGGGCTCCTGTTTGGGGTAGTCGCTGTCTGCATGCGGCTGCTGGGGCCGGCTCGGGGCTGAGGAGAGCAGGCCTTGGTCGTGATCCCTGTCGGGATCTTTGCTCTGGTGGTAGGCCTGATGGGAGAGGTCACCAGATGGGTGGTCAAGGCACTCGTTGCCACTCTCTTCGTACAAGTCCTGCTGTGAACATGTCCTGTCACTCCGGTCGTCTGGCTGGCTCCTGTCTGAGCTCTCGTGCTGTCTCTGGTAGGGTGGGGTGAAACTGCGAGGGGGGTAGCCATCTTGGTTCCACACGGGGTAGGGCTCGGTGGAGGGGGCCCTCCTCTCTTGATGCATGCTGGGATGGCAGCCATCGTCAGAGGCGGACCCTGGGCTGTTCAGGTGGTCTGGCTGCATCATCGATTTCATCATTCCTATGCAAACACAGAGGTGGTATTCTACAGTTAGAGATGATACAGATGCATGATTATTTGGAGATCCATATCAATCTATAAAGTTTGACAATGATGCCACTAAACTAAAAAAGTGAATTAAGAAATCAAATCAGGAAATTCATCATTCCCTTTAGTAAAACAATACTATTTTCTCAGGTCTCACCTGAAGAGTGGACAGCGTTGGGGTAGTAGTCCACGGGGGAGCGGCCCTGGGCCATGCGGGGGTCCAAGAAAGGGGGCATCATCATCCAGCGGGGGTCAAAGCCCAGCATGTGTGGGGGGTAGTACCCCCTCGGGGGGTGGCTGGAGCCAGAGGGGGCGGGGTGGCCAGACTGCTGCTGCTGCCAGTGCTGCATTTTATACACTTGGTCCTGAGAGGGGGAGGGATGACAGAGCATGAACCCATTATGTTCACACACTGGTACAATTATTCACCTCACATAAAAAAAAGTGACCAAATGCATTTAAAGAAGTGTACTATATGCAGCGAGTGGTTATTTCCTGTTTTGTCAATAGCCCATTGCTGTGCATCCACCACAGATCTCATTAAAACACTACACAACAGAATAAAACAAAACACACCCGTTGGCCCCCTTCATAATACCCAACGATTGTCGTTACGGAAAACACCTGCTCCTGTGAACTCTGACGGGCCTTTCTCAAGCCGCTAATCCACCCAGGAATTAGGGAGGGGATAAGGATTTTTGGGGCTGGAGGGAAGGGGCTGCTGGGAAAGCATTAGATGGCGTCGGCCGGTCGGCTCACCTGCTGCTGCTTTTGGAAGCGGGGCGGGAGGGGCTTGGAGGCCTGGTGGTTTGTGTAGTCGGGCAGGGGAGAAGTGGGATCAGCCCCGCCATCGTCCTCAATGCGGTAGGGGGAGAAGCCCAAGGTGCCCTCTTCCCTGTAGTCCTGCTGGCCGGGGGAGTGCTCCAAGGGACACTCAGTGTCTGGGACAGGAGAGGAGAGGGTTATAATCCTACTTTTACATAGCTACCCATGTTTCCAGTGTTGCCATGTTTGCAGTTTTCAAGCCAAATTGTACTACTTTGAAAACGGTGTCACAGGTGAAAATGTATTTGTCACGGGTGGCAGGTTTTTGGGCTACTTCTAAATTGTACAGCGGCCACCATGGTATTTCTCTTAAAAAATATATACATTTCACTGTGACCTGCTGCTGCTGACTATCAGGCAGTGAGCAAGCTGTTATTGAGCGAGTGAATGGTGGAGAAGGGGAGGGCCGAAGGGGTGTGTGTGTGTTGAGAGCACAGGTTGAGAGAGTGCTGCAGCAGAGGCAGTTGAGTCACGGAGACAGCAGCATGCGCACACGTCATGACAACTTTTTACCAGTTGTAGATTGGTCATTACGGAGACGACCTTTTCCATAAAACCTTCTAACGCGCTAAAACTGATATAACAGCGACAAAGCATTAGAAAACTACTTCAGGAGCACTAGAGCTCTTTGGATAAATTCACTCAGGAGGTGGTTTAAAGTAGACTGCATTCTAATGTGAACTAATCTTATGTCCTAAGAACAGCCTTTAGCCTTGGTATATTGGTCATATACCACACCTCCTCTGGCCTTATTGCTTAATCATAGCAGTCAAAACAAGTTAAATCGACATCCATTGATGGAAAATGATCTGGAGAGATTAATAAGGGCAATTCATATTTTCCCTTGCAATATATTCTTAAATTCGCAATAATTATTTTTGATGGAAAACCGAAATTTGCTTCTTAACCTACATCATTAAAAATGACATCGATATTCCTTCTTAATTCGCTCAATAACATTATGGGAAAGGAGTTTATTGGATAAATTTGGCAACTCTCGTGGCAAACATTTTTGGGGGCCTAGTTTTCAGGCCTTGTGGGCAGGTTCAGATGCCATTGGGCTAGAAATTTTAGTTAGACCTGGCAACCCTGTTTGTTTCCTACAAGTCATTCAGTAATAGCTATTCAGTAAAATGCTCAATTTCAACGGTAAGTGCACACTATGACTGAGAATTGCAAGTTAGTATTTTCAACTGATCATTCTGAATAAATAAATGTTTACTAAACAAACACTAATGGCAGTTTGGTGTTACCTTTCGTGCCATATTGCCAGCTCTCCTGGTGGGTTTTGCTCTCTCTCCCAGGAGACAGTGCTGCCTCCTTGCTCTCTGCATCCTTCACTCCATCCTCAGACCTTGACAACTGTCTCTCCGTCTTCCCAAACCTCTCGTCTAGCCTCTTGAGCTTCTCGGCGCAGGCGGCGAGTCTCTCCTCACGGGCGCGTCTCTCCTCCTCCTCCCTGCGCCGACGAGCTCTCTCCACTGCCTCCGAGAGTTCCGGTGATACAAACTTGGCCCGAGCAGGGCCCTGGCGCTCCTCCTGGTCGTCCAGGGGTTCACCCTGGTGGGCCATGCCAGGCCCGGAGCTCTTCTGCTGGGCCTAGAGACGCCACAGAGGAGGGTTCGGGTGTTAATGTGGGGACTACATGGGTTGTGTACAATGGACTTAAGACACACGCATTTAAATGTGACTAAAATTGTTCTCTTCCTACAGGTGTATGTACTCTTTATGCTTTAACCTCTTTGGGATAGGTGCTACCGTCTACCGTTACCGTCCCACCTGGCCAACATCCTGTGAAATTGCAGAGCGCGAAATTCAAAACACAAATTCGTAATATTAAACATTCATGAAAATACAAGTGTCTTGCATCGTTTAAAAGCTTAACTTCTTGTTAACCTCACTAGGGTACGTGGGACACTAGCGTCCCACCTGGCCAACATCCAGTGAAATTGCAGAGCGCCAAATTCAAAAACAGAAATACTCATAAAAATTCATAAAACATACAAGTGTTATACATCGATTTAAAGATTAACTTCTTGTTAATCCAACCACGGTCTCAGATTTCAAAAAGGCTTTAAGGCAAAAACATACCATGCGATTATTTGAGAACAGCGCCCATTAGACAAATCATTACAAACAGTTACCAGCCAAGTAGAGGAGTTACACAAGTCAGAAATAGCGATAAAATTAATCACTTACCTTTGATGACCTTCATATGGTTGCACTCACAAGACTCCCATTTACTCAATAAAATGTTTGTTTTGTTTCGATAAAGTCCCTGTTGATATCCAAAAAACCTTGCGCGTTTTGTTCAGTAATCCACAGGCTCAAACGCAGTCACAACAGGCAGACGAAAAATCCAAATAGTATCCGTAAAGTTCGTAGAAACATGTCAAACGATGTCTATAATCAATCCTCAGGTTGTTTTTAGCCGAAATAATTTATAATATTTCAACCGGACAATAACGTTGTCAGTATAAAAGGTAAACAAGAAAGGCGCGCTCTCAGTCGAGCGCATGAAAAACCTCTGGGACACTGTAGGGTCCACTCATTCAGAGTAGTCTTACTCTCTCATTTTTCAGAATACAAGCATGAAACAATTTCTTAAGACTACTGACATCTAGTGGAAGCCATAAGAAGTGCAATTTGAGTCCTAAATCAATGGATATTGTAATGGCATTCAATAGAAAACTACAAACATAAAAAAATCCCACGTCCTGCCAAATTAGTTCTGTTATACTCACAGACATTATTTTAACAGTTTTGGAAACTATAGTGTTTTCTATCCAAATCTACCAATTATATGCATATCCTAGCTACTGGGCCTGAGTAGCAGGCAGTTAACTTTGTGCACGCTTTTCATCCGGAAGTGAAAATAGTGCCCCCTACCCTAGTGAAGTTAGTCAAAATAAAGTTAGTCAAAATAAAGCACATCATGCGATTATCTGAGGACAGCGCCCCGCGTACAAAAGTATTACATACATTTTCCAACCAAGCAGTGAAAGTCAGAAATAGCAATAAAATAAATCACTTACCTTTGAATATCTTCCTCTGTTTGCAATCCAAAGGGTCCCAGCTACATCACAAATGGTCCTTTTGTTCAATAAAGTCCTTCTTTATATCCCAAAAAGTCAGTTTAGTTGGCGCGCTTGACTCAGTAATCCACCGGTTTCCCTCGTTCAAAATGCATACAAATTAATCCCAAAAGTGACCAATAAACTTTGTCCAAACAAGTCAAACAACGTTTCTAATCAATCCTCAGGTACCCTAATATGTAAATAAACGATCAAATTTAAGACAGAGAATAGTATGTTCATTACCGAGATAAATAACAAAGTGCGCGCCCTCATCCATGTGCGCCACAACACTACAGCCAAAATGGGAGCCACTTACAAAAACGACAAATTCTAGCTCATTTTCCAATAAACAAGCCTGAAACTCTTTCTAAAGACTGTTGACATCTGCTGGAAGCCCTAAGAACTGCAATCTGGGAGGTATTTCTTTTATATTCCCATAGACAGCCATTATAATGAGTCGTGAGCTCAAAAAAAAAATTCCGGATGGATTCTCCTCGGGTTTTTGCCTGCCAAATCAGTTCTGTTATACTCAGACATTATTTGAACAGTTTAAAAACTTTCTATCCAATAATAACCAATTAAATGCATATCCTAGCTTCTGGGCCTGAGTAACAGGCAGTTTACTTTGGGCACCTCAGTCATCCAAACACTGCCCCCTACCCCGAAGAAGTTAATGCCTAAACATTAGTTAATCTTAGTGACCTCCACCATATCTCCATATGTGCTTCTGCATTTTTACCCTGGAAGTTGTAATTAAACATTCACATTTTAAATCACTACAAGGCGATTTGTTGAGTCTTATTTCAATCAAGGGTTATTGATAATAGTCATGTGCATTGTCTGAAGACTTCATGACCACTGATAGGTGAAATGACTGGACAGGCTTCTGCCATATTTCTTTAAACTCAAAACTTCAGAGATCAGTGGTATTGAAGGATAGGGGAACCAGGCAAGGGTAGCAGTCTGAGGCATAGTGGACTCAGGTACGACCTTACCTGTGGTTCTCCAGAGGGGAACCTGCTGTTGGTCTTCCTGTGGGCCATCTGCTCCTGGAAGGCCAGGTAAGCCTCCTCCTCAGGGCCCTCCTGGGGGTACGCCCCCTCTCCTGAGCTCAGCGACAACTGGTGCTCGCGACGCTGGTTCTCCCATTCAGCCCTGGGTCAGAGATAGAGCTCACAATCAGTCACTGCTACAAGGTCACTGCTCTTAAAACTATAGAAATAACACCAACAATATTCTATTCAGTCACAAACACAAAGGGGGTGGGGGTAATTTCACCACAGCTTGTTCTTTTCGGCGTGCTCCTCCTCATCGTCACTGAACTTGAGTTTCTCGCCATAATCCACTTCTTCATGGATACCTGGAATGGTAAGAGAGCAACATTTTTATCAGGGTCAATCTAGTTCCGCTGCGGCACATGCACAGAAATGCTGTTTCAGTCTTTGTATGATGCGATAACAGAAAGCCCCCCCACCTGCCCAGCCGTCTTCACAGTCGTTGTCCAGCTCGTCCAGATCCTTCAGGTCCTCTGGGTTGATGATGGCCGGACGAGGGGGTCTGTCACCGGGCCGACGGATGGGTCTGGAAGAGGGGTTGCGAGAGGGCCCACGGATGAAGCGGTTTTCTTCTCTCCTAACCTCACCACTACAAGGAGAATAGGAACATGGGGAGGTGAGAGATCTGCGATTATTTTTGCAAAGAAAACAAAAGAATTCACAGAATCTTCAATTGTATTATCTATTTAATCTTTCATTATTTTAACTGAGCATTGCTTCCAGACAGTAGGCATATGCAGGTGACAACTTACTTGACAGGCTCTTGGTTGATGTTGGGGTAGGGCTGTCTGAAGGTGGGCCGGTTGTCAAAGCGAACTGGGGCGACCACAGTGACAGGGCCAGTGTGTTCAGCAGTGCCGGGAGCATCACGAGTCTCTTTGGTGCACATCTGAAAACCAATAGACAAAAAGTGTACAGTCAGAACAGAACCTTGCATTAAGGTGTCAAAGTGAAAATAAATTAAGAGTAGTATTGTGCTACTTACGAAGGCAGGCAGCATGTCGTGGTAGGTGGTGGTGGTGGTAGGGTGGTGGAGCTGGTGATGGTTCAGGGCAGGGGGGGTGGGCCTGCGGAGGGGCTGGGCAGGGCGCAGAGAGGGCTCCTTGGGCTCTAGGACTGGAGGGGCGCTGACAATGGTGGCAGGGGTGGGACTGATCATAGAGGCAGAGAGGGCGGCAGAGGGGGGAAGAGGTGGAGGGGGGCTCCCAGTCTCAGCTACGCCGCTGGCCTTGCCCTCAGAATCTGAGGGCAGGCCTGCTGGCAGGGATGAGGGCACAAGGTTCCTCCCACCACCCTCCCTCCAACTTGTCACATCTGGAAAGACAAGAGGAAAACAAAATTGAGAAAACAAGCCTGTGTCTAAGGAGTTAGAAGGTGAAATTGCAGTGTATTCAGTTTTTTAAAGTATGTGCACAATATTTTCCCACGGCACTTATTAGCAACTATGCTGTGAGGCTGCTCCACTATTCATCATTTAAAGGCATGTGGATTCCTTTTGAACTGGAGTACATGTTTGTGCCACCACAGCTATGTCCATGGGACTCACTCTGGGGGCGGAGGCTTGGTCCGGGCCCATACGACGGATCGAAGGCGCTTCTTTCCTTGCCAGCCTTGTCCTGTTCCCCAGCAGCCTTCAGTGTTGGAAATTCCTCGTGAGAGAAGGGCTGCAGTCGGTTTGAAGCCCTTAAACCTGATGTCGCAATGGAAACAAGAGGCACAGCTGTCAGTCACAGCAGAGTCAAAAGAAACGGAGGCTGATGGAAAATTATAAGGTGGAGGCATGCAGTAAATTGACACGTCTGATAGCACCTCCATCAATGTTGACCAAAGAGACAAAGTGATTTTGAACAGTCGAGTTTTCCATTCCAACTCACCATCTAGTTCTACGGCCTTTCCATTTAGCTGGGCCCATTGCTTTGGTCCACCTGTGTTTGTGCTCTGTGGAAACAACAGAGGAAATTGTATTGATTAAAGAGATTTCAGTCTTGGAGGTGTGTTTCCTGACCAATTTTGCGTTCGGTTTGGAAGCCTATTTCACTTCCTTAAAGTCCCCAGAATGAATTGAAGATTACTCGAGTTATCTGTAATGAATTTTGACGTTTTGACCGAGGATGTTTTAGTTGCTCAATTTTACATCTAAGGTATTTCGCAAGTAAAAAAATGCGCAATGTGTGTAAACAGTCGGAGCTGC
Organism: Salvelinus fontinalis; assembly: GCF_029448725.1. NCBI lineage: Eukaryota > Metazoa > Chordata > Actinopteri > Salmoniformes > Salmonidae > Salvelinus > Salvelinus fontinalis. Next base: position 25,161,224 of record NC_074685.1, on the reverse strand, counting down.
TAGTCTAATCATCTATGCTATTGATTAGAGAGCAATCACTGCAGCTCTTCACCCCATGTTAGTGGGCAAATAGACATCAAAACCCAACCTTCATTTACCTAGTATGACGAACGGATGTTACAAACGTTTTAGACAAGATTGACTTTGACTAAAATTATCCTATTTACACTTTGTAGTCAATTTTGACACTAGAATAACTTTCAGACTCATATCGATGCCAAATAGGCCATTTTCAAAGGGATTCATTGCTTCTTAAAGGCAGTCACTAAGAAAAAATAAGAAAAAAACAATCACAATTCAAAGTGAAACGGAAAGATGTAGATGACAAAAATTTAGAGGACAAACCAACCTCCTGACTGGCTACCGGTGTGGGCTTCTGGAGATTGGAGACAGATTTCTGCAAAGCCAGCTGTGGCTGCAACTCCGGCAGCTGTGCTGTTGATGCAATGGAACTGAGGGAGGAGAGAGAGGGAACCGTCACTCCAGAGATAGACTACATACATATACATCTTGATACAGACATGCAATACTGCGCACAGTTTCACTTTTACACATTACAGAACTTGGACACTTGTAACCCAGCTATAAACTCTTGATGAATTTACCCCAGCCAAACAGTGAAGAATTAGAAATAAATAGTACTCCCACTCTGTTCTTTCTCCCTTGCCAGGCAACATAACACAAACCAACTCACTTTTCTGTTATCAAATGACTACATTTTAGTCATTGAGCCAGAGGCTCTTATCCAGAGCGACTTACAGTAGTGAGTGCATACATTTTTCTTACTTTTCATACAGGTGCCTCACTCATGGAAATCGAACCACAACCCTGGCATTGCAAGCGCCATGCTCTATCAACTGAGCCACATGGGACCAGTGTGAAAAATGTCCTGCCTGCTATGCAAATAACACTAAAAAGTAGCAACATGAATGCTGGTTTTATAAATGCCATATGTTTGGTGTTCAATCAACATTGCCATATACTCACTGTATGTTAGCTCCTCAGTCTTCCTGCGCCCACTCCTCCAGCCACCCACAGACTCACACACACTAAACAACAGAGTGGTCACTTCCCACCGATCAACTCCCACACAGATAGCTCTACAGCCTGCATGTGAGCTAACCTTGAGGTAGCAAACACGAACGCCTCTCAAGTCTGTGACACAAGGCTATCTTTCCTGCAGTTGTACATGGGGCTAATGCCTTGATCACACCTAGTGCCATTGCGTAAAATGGACGCAGCATCATCTGGATGTGTGTGCAACAAAAGTTAAAAATTCAACTTCTGCTACCATTTCTGTCAAGCCGTTTACGCATAGTTTGACGCATACGTTTGATAAATCAAACACACAGAACGCACTGCAACTGCTTCTGCAAGTCAAACGCAGCGTTCCATTGGAAATGAATGTACTTCTGGTGTACCAAAATCCAATGACGCTGTCTGTGTGATCGAGACGTACACTACCGTTCAAAAGTTTGGGGTCACTGAGAAATGTCCTTGTTTTTTAAAGAAAAGCACATTTTTTGTCCATTAAAATAACATAAAATTGATCAGAAATACAGTGTAGACATTGTTAATGTTGTAAATGACTATTGTAGCTGGAAATGGCAGATTTTTTATGGAATATCTACATAGGCGTACAGAGGCCCATTATCAGCAACCATCACTCCTGTGTTCCAATGGCACGTTGTGTTAGCTAATTCAAGTTTATCATTTTAAAAGGCTAATTGATCATTAGAAAACCCTTTTGCAATTATGTTAGCACAGCTGAAAACTGTTGTCCTGATTAAAGAAGCAATACAATTGGCCTTTAGACTAGTTGAGTATCTGGAGCATCAGCATTTGTGGGTTTGATTACAGGTTCAAAATGACCAGAAACAAATATTCTTGTTCTGTTCTGAGAAATGAAGGCTATTCCATGCGAGATATTGCCACAAAGCTGAAGATCTCGTACACCGCTGTGTACTACTCCCTTCACAAAACAGCGCAAACTGGCTCTAACCAGAATAGACAGAGGAGTGGGTGGCCCCGGTGCACAACTGAGCAAGAGGACAAGTACATTAGTGTCTAGTTTGAGAAACAGACACCTCACAAGTCCTCAACTGGCAGCTTCATTAAATAGTACCAGGTGAACAAATACCCATTTCTTTGCTCACCAACGCCTCCATCACCCATTCCTGCATCATCCAATGTTACCCTTTGGTTGTGTAAAAGATGACTCGTTCCCTCAGAATACAAAACCTATTGAATTCATTTAACATATTGCATCATGGCAAAACATTAATCCAAGAGTGCATCTCAATAGTCTATAGCGGCATCCTTTCCTCATCTCCACTAATTAATCTGGAATGACCTGTAAAAAATGATTACATCACAGAATTTAATGCACATCACTTGTCAGTTTTCAGATCAGTGAGACGACACAGCCATTTTAAAGTACTGAGACTATAAATCATTAGGCCGCTGTTAGCCAACTTCTATTTCTCCCTGGAACTTAATTGAATCAATAGCACTGATTGACCAGTGTTCACTCAATTGGTTTCTTCAATCTACATCAGCTGCTGATTGAAATGGCAAGATTGCAGTGTCTACGGATTTTCAAACTTCAAGAAACAGAGTTGGGTATAAATGCATTCATCTGTTATCCAGACCACCTTTCCCAGTGTCCGTCCCGGGCTCTCTCACCTACCTCTTTTGATCGGTTTGTTCCTGTGTGTTTGCCCATCCTGTTCCGTCTTTGGGCACGATAATCACGTTGGGATCGTTTCCTTTGTTCTCTGACTTCAGGCTCGGCAGGTGAGCAGGTGGGGGCATGCGCCGGGCTGCGGCCACTTTGCCAAGACTCTGTAAGCCATGTCGCGGAACTGCTGGGAGGAAGAGGGGGAGTGAGCGGACACAGACGGAGGGAAGGAGAGAAGTGTGAATAAAGCTCTTTGCGAAAATTATGTATTGGTCAAGCTTCATGGGCCATTCAAATCCTTAAAGCCATGCACATAGGAGTTGAACACAGAAGTACTTGAGAAAGAATGGACAATGACTTACCTGCGGTTTTCTGAGTTTCTATAGACTTTCCCTTGTACTTATCAAATAGGCTGAGTGATGAATACTTGCTTTTCCCATCCTTGGACTTGGTTATTTGCCCCAAACGATCGGACATTGCGATGTAATGTCATCGAGTATGAAAATGTTTCTATGCGCCTCTTCTTGTGCCTTCTTTTTCTGCAGAGAGAATAGAGGATACAATGTTATCTAACAAACTACAGCAGCTTAGAATTGGAAAGGAATATCCAATCTATTCTACAGCGTGACGGAAATTAATTACATTTCCCAAATGCAACGTTTAAAGGAGCCCCAAACTCATTGCTAAACAAAAACCAAGGCCTTCGAGCAAACTACACATTCCACAGTAAAGGCTAAATGCGGCAATCTCTTTAGCTAGACTGCTTGTACGTCTGGCAAGGGAAAAGACTGAGAACAGTCATTGATCAAAACAACATTGGGGGGCTAAATATTCACATAAAACATTTTGATGAAATGGTCAGTCAGGCACATGCAAATACACATGACCAGTTCTGCGTAGTTTTAAGTACATTTTATTTATTTATTTATTTATTTATTTTACCGTTATTTTACCAGGTAAGTTGACTGAGAACACGTTCTCATTTGCAGCAACGACCTGGGGAATAGTTACAGGGGAGAGGAGGGGGATGAATGAGCCAATTGTAAACTGTAAACATAATATCTAGGGTGGTCTGGAAAGCATCACTCTTCACAATCACGCAGCAGTGCACACACAAATACTTAAATGGGGTTTATAGCCATAACAACAGGGCAGTAGAGGATGCAGTCTACCACTTTGAAGGTTCAAAGCAACAACGTTCAAAGACAGCAAAGATGAGGGCCACTAGGAGTATGGAAGACTGCCAGACAGTCTTTCAGTGGTGAGTAGTGGTAAAACTGAACAAATGCAGATGGTTCCACATAGAACAGGTATGGAAAATATGTCCAAATAATACTCTTCTGAAATCCTCCTTTCCTTCAAGACAACTGGTGTGAGAGAAGTGGAAAATTAAATAGGAATGCCAATGCCATAGTCCTGCTTAGAATAGGGGTGTAAGGGCCTCCCGGGTGGAGGGCCTCCCGGGTGGCGCAGTGGTCTAGGGCACTGCATCGCAGTGCTAACTGCGCCACCAGTCTCTGGGTTCGCGCCCAGGCTCTGTCGCAGCCGGCCGCGACCGGGAGGTCCGTGGGGCGACGCACAATTGGGCTAGCGTCGTCCGGGTTAGGGAGGGTTTGGCCGGTAGGGATATCCTTGTCTCATCGCGCTCCAGCGACTCCTGTGGCGGGCCGGGCGCAGTGCGCGCTAACCAAGGGGGCCAGGTGCACGGTGTTTCCTCCGACACATTCGTGCGGCTGGCTTCCGGGTTGGAGGCGCGCTGTGTTAAAGAAGCAGTGCGGCTTGGTTGGGTTGTGCTTCGGAGGACGCATGGCTCTCGACCTTCGTCTCTCCCGAGCCCGTACGGGAGTTGTAGCGATGAGACAAGATAGTAATTACTAGCGATTGGATACCACGAAAATTGGGGAGAAAAGGGGATACAATGTATTTAAAAATTTAAAATAAAAAAAGAATAGGGGTGTTAAGGATAGGAAACCAGTTGTAACCACAGACACAGCCAGGATCACAGTGGACTTCAGAGAGACTACTGCTCTAGAGAGCTGCTCCTGGGCTTTCAGGGTATAGAGTAAACAACTATTCATAGATGGTATGACACGACCAAGTGATGGAGGTGCAATTGTTATGAACGTTCTGAAGCCGCCCTCCATCGGCAGCGCCATAGTGGTGCCCTAAAGTGGTGATAAGCCCAGTCATTCTGGATGGAGGCTAACTACAGTTTAGACTAAATTGCACTATAAAATCGAAATATTATGTCACATGCTCCGAATACAACAGGAGTAGGTAGACCTTACCGTGAAATGCTTACTTACAAGCCCTTAACCAACAAAGCAGTTCAAGAAAGAGCGAAGAAAATATATTTTAAAAATAAAATAAGTATAATAATACTTTTTAATAATAATAACGAGGCTATATACAGAGGGTAAACGTTAATCGAGGTAATTTGTACATGCGGTATGGGTAATGCATAGCTAGTGCGTAGCAACATTTGAAAAACAAATGGAAGGGAGGGTGTCAAAGTAAATAGTCCGGGTGGCCATTTGATTAATTGTTCAGCAGTCTTATTGCTTGGGGGTAGAAGCTGTTCAGGAGCCTTTTGGTCCTAGACTTGGTGCTCCGGTACCGCTTGCCGTGCGGTAGCAGAGAGAAGTCTATTACTTGGGTGACTTGAGTCTGACAATTTTATGGGCCTTCCTCTGACATTATAATATCTGGAAATACGATGACATTGTTAAAAGTAGTCAAATATTTAGTAGGAAACAACTTTGCCAGCATTATCATGTCGTCAAACTTACAGATGGCAATGCTGTGAACAGCTAGCAAAGTTCGTCAAAAATAGCTAGCAATGCTAAAGTTAGCTAGCTAAAACCCAGTGGCCTCCAATCTTAGCTAGCTAGCTAACATTATACTGCATATAAAGTCAATCTGGTGACATCAAAATGATGACTAAGGGTTTTCCTACAAATTATTTGCCTCCTTTTGAATGTCACTCTCATTTCCAAGTCAATTTAATACACTTTTGATCAAATCTTCATCTGCGCTCATCGATGGTAGAATGCACAGTCGGGCATAAGTCCAAAACAAACTTTCAAAACAATAGTGACAAAACATGCAACCCATGAATAGAATTGTGCAGCCACGCAATCTAGGCCTACTCATTAACAGACTGAATTACTGGAGCTAATTTAACAAAACCCTACTGTGATGATGGCCTATTGCAATTTGTGATTTAGAAAGTGTTCTGATGTGAAAGAACATGCATCTACAAAAATGGATACCGGTTAACCTGCTGATACTGATCTGACTGAAGAACCAGACATTGATGCCACCACTTAGAAATTTGAATAGAGTACGCCTACATTCAAGCCGCTTCAGGTTCCAGCCTTCAAATTGAAAGGTTGCCTGGGGTACCTCCACTGAGTATCAAGTTTATTATTAGTAACGATACTATAATTGGTAGAATGGATGTGCCAATTCAAAGTGATAATCAGCCAATGGATGCATATTGCATCATCTCTCAGAAAGTGAATACAGTGCTCAGAGCACTGCATTTCTGCTGATACCGTCCTTGCATTCAATGACATTGCAGAAATATATAGAAAAAAATATATGTCTGCTCTACTCTCTGCTTTTCTACATAAAACCCCAATATCCCTTCCTAGTCCATTGATGCGGATTCAAAAATGAACATGACAAAACTACATGACATCAACCAGACATATTTCGGCTTATCGCCTGAGACTGCTAGTATTTCAAATGCAATCTAGATAAAGAGATAATCTGTTCAACTGAAAACTCGTTAATGACATTCAATTGAATGACACGAATAGTGCATCTGACTATTGCTAGAAGACTTTGAAATGCTAGACAGTTTGACAGACATCCATCAACCAAATTGAGTCAACCATACCAGTGATCCTTTCAAATCTCAGCCAGTGTAAATTTCAAGAGTCATATCAATGTAGGATCGCTAGCCTACATCAGAGATACTGTATATCATGACTATGTTCTTGTCGCCGCCCTAACAATGGGAGTCATTGTCCCAAAGGCGGGTGGTCTGCTTATTGGGTACAGATTGACGGGAGTGAACCCTATCTCTTCGCCTCTTCCTCTCTGCCTACATGCAGCCGAACATTTCAATAGCCACTAGCTGTTGTTTGTACCCTGATGTTCTAGCTAGCTACAGGGTCTTCAGAAAGTATTCACACCCCTTGTCTTTTTCCACATTTTGTTGCGTTAATCCATTTTAAATGGACTAAATTGAGATTGTGTCACTGGACTACACACAATACACCATAATGTCAAAATGGAATTGTTGTTGTTAATAAGTTGCATAGTGTTAAACACCACTATTGCACACTATTGTTGAATGACTACATCATCTCTGTACCTCACACATACAAGGTCCCTCAGTCGAGCAGTGAATTTCAAAGAATTTTCAAAGATTCAACTACAAAAATCAGGGAGGTTTTCCAATGCCTCACAAATAAGGGCACCTATAGTAGATTGAAATATATTTTTATTGCTTTAATTAATTGCACAAAGTCAAAGAACTACAAATCCTATATAGCCTGTCCTTGGCTATTTACATTGTTTTGTTCACAAGCTAGGTTGTTTTTCAAATGTTTGAGTTTCAACTGCTAGGGAAGAGAATACAACACTGCTAGTAGTCAGACAATCACACAGGCACAAACATGACTCAAGACACGTTACCACCGGAAGCTCAACATTTTTGTCTCATACGTGATATTTTGGTTAAATACCTCTTAGTAGTAATACATTATTGTTTTAGAAACATTACAAAATAATCATCAATTTTTTGGTGTTTAGTTGGTGTACGCTTGGCGGGAAAAAATATATTTCTACCTGCCACAGTGGGTTGTGGACCAAAAAGTCAAGCTGGCGTACAAAACCTAAAGTAAAACACGCTAAAAAACAAAACTTAAGAACGGAAAGCATAGAAATAACACACATAGAAGAGATCTACAGCTTCTTACACTTGCTTTAAAAAGAGAATGGGGCCTCCCGGGTGGCGCAGTGGTCTAGGGCACTGCATCGCAGTGCTAACTGCGCCACCAGAGTCTCTGGGTTCGCGCCCAGGGTAGGGAGGGTTTGGCCGGTAGGGATATCCTTGTCTCATCGCGCTCCAGCGACTCCTGTGGCGGGCCGGGCGCAGTGCGCGCCAGCCAAGGGGGCCAGGTACACGGTGTTTCCTCCGACACATTGGTGCGGCTGGCTTCCGGGTTGGAGGCGCGCTGTGTTAAGAAGCAGTACGGCTGGTTGGGTTGTGCTTCGGAGGACGCATGGCTTTCGACCTTCGTCTCTCCCGAGCCCGTACGGGAGTTGTAGAGATGAGACAAGGTAGTAATTACTAGCGATTGGATACCACGAAAATTGGGGAGAAAAGGGGATAATTTTATTTTATTTTATTTTTTTTGTTTTTTTTTGTTTGTTTAAAAGAGAATGACAGATCGATAACTCCATTTCTATGTGAATATTGGTCGGGTCACAGAAAATGTACATATTACAGGTTTTTAAACAGTTGAAGTTCATAAATAAGCATACGCAGATTTAAACACCTGCTTTTATGAGAAATCTTTTAAAATATTAGGACATGTAACAAGGATGCACACTGCAGAGAGCCCAAAACGGTGAAACTTTTTTTGGCACTGAAATAAGCAAAAAAAAAATCCCTGCAAGGGGGAAAGGCAGTTTTTGACAACAAAGAATATGATCTACATGATCAGTCTTTGTGTGTAAAATAAAAAGTGCTTCATGTGAACCTAACTCACAGCTAAAAAATTTAAAGACAGCAATCTAATGTTATTTGTTGCCTAGACTTTACTGCAAATGACTCAAGTCTTGAGGAAAAAAAACAATACACAAATATTGCAATTAGCCATGACAGCCTTTATAATAGAATGCTTGTGACCACACACATAAATATTGCACTTGGGAAAAAAACATCTTAAAGTAGAAATAGAATGAAACAAACAGGCATTCTATTTTTGCTCTATTATAGTGGCCACTATAGACGTCGATCAAGAGCGCAAGACTACATATGTGGGGAAGTGCTGCTGTAAATGGCAAGCTGCCTTTCCAGAGCGCATGCTGATGCTGTAACTAGTAAATTGGTTGTCTCGTCTTTCTTCAGTCGCGTGCTGCGCTGCATTCTGTTGTTAAGTAAACGATTGGCTGCGCACCCTCTCCCAAACTTGTCTCATCGGATCCACACAAATCACATAGGTCACCTATTTTGGATTCAAAATGGCGAATTTCACCAAAAGTTGACAAGTTTGCATCCCTGATTTAAACAGCTTAAATAGGAGTTCCAGTTGTGTATGTGATCTGTGCATGTGGCAGCACCCTCGTATGCACGAAGTGAGTTTCGGGAAAAACAATGCATCTTAGAAATAGTTCACATAAAAACTTCATATGTCCGAACTTAGAATCAAACAGCATAACCAAAAATATCAAAATCAAATGACATTTTATTGGTCACATACAAATATTTTGCAGATTGCGGGTTTAGCGAAATGATTGTGTTCCTAGCTACAACAGTGCAGTTGTACTTAACAATTCACACAAAAAAACACACAAATCTAAAAGTAAGCTTGGGATAAAGAAATATATACATATTACATTGAGCAATGTCGGAGTGGCATTGACTAAAATACAGTAGACTATAATACAGTTTATACATAAGCGATGAGTAAAGCAGTATGTAAAAATGATTAAAGTGACTAGTGTTCCATTATTAAAGTGACCAGTGATTCAGAGTAATATATATATAGGGCAGCAGCCTTTAAGGTGAAGGGTTGCGTAACCGGGTGGAAGCCGGCTAGTGATGGCTATTTAAGTCTGATGGCCTTGAGATAAACAGCTTCTATCAGTCCCTCAATCCTAGCTTTGATGCACCTGTACTTAACTCGCCTTCGGGTGATAGCAGGGTGAGCAGGCCGCGGCTTGGGTGGTTGATGTACTTGATGCTTTTTGGCCTTCCTGTGACATCGGGTGCTGTAGGTGTCTTGGAGTGCAGACCGCACCACCCTCTGGAGAGCCCTGCGGTTGCGGGTGGTGCAGTTGTCGTACCAGGCGGTGATACAGCCCGACAGGATGCTCTCAATTGTGCATCTGTAAAAGTTTGAGGGTTTTAGGTGCCAAGCCAAATTTCTTCAGCTTCCTGAGGTTGAAGAGGCGCTCTTGTGCCTTCTTCACCACACTGTCTGTGTGGGTGGACCATTTCAGATCATCGGTGATGTGTACGCCGAGGAACTTGAAGCTTTCCACCTTCTCCACTGCAGTCCCGTCGAAGTGGATAGGGGTGTGCTCCCACCGCATTTAACCTCTCTAGGCTAGGTGGGACGACCAACATCCAGTGAAAGTGCAGGGCGCCAAATTCAAACTACAGAATTGTAAATATTTAACATTCTTGAAAATACACATGCAATATGTCAAAATAAAGTTTAACTTCTTGTTAATCCAGCCACGGTGTCAGATTTCAAAAAGGCTTTACGGCGAAAGCAAACCATGCAATTATCTGAGGACAGCACCCCATCAAACAAACACAGACAATCATATTTCATCCCGCCAGGCGCAACACAAAACTCAGAAATAACGACATAATTCATCCCTTACCTTTGAAGAGCTTCTTTTGTTGGCACTCCAATATGTTCCATAAACATCACAAATGGTCATTTTGTTCAATTAATTTTGTCGTTATATCTCCAAAATGTCAATTTATTTGGCGCGTTTGATCCATTAAAACACCGGTTGCAACTCGCGCAACATGACTATAAAATATCTAATAAGTTACCTGTACTCTTTGTCCAAACATTTCAAACAACTTTCCTAATACAACTTTAGGTATTTTTTTAAAGTAAATAATCTATGAAATTTAAGAGGGGATAAACTGCGTTCAATAGCGGATAAAAACAAAGTGGAGCGAGCTTTCAGGTTGTGCGCCTCAACCACAACAGTACACTAGACTCGACCCTCGTTCTGAACAGCCCTACTTCTTCATTACACAAAGGAAAAACATCAACCAATTTCTAAAGACTGTTAACATCTAGTGGAAGCGACAGGAACTGCAAGCAAGACCCTTAGAAATCTAGATCCACATAGTGTTTTCAAGGTGTTTCTGTCACCTCAAAAAAATAAAATCCTGAATGGTTTCGCCTGCCAAATAAGTTCTGTTATACTCAGACATCATTCAAACAGTTTTAGAAACTTCAGTGTTTTCTTTCCAAATCTACTAATAATATGCATATCCTAACTTCTGGGCCTGAGTAGCAGGCAGTTTACTTTGGGCACGCTTTTCATCCGGACGTGAAAATACTGCGCCCTAGCCTAGAGAGGTTAACTACGTCAAGTTGACTGGGACTATGGGCGAATACAAACAGTGTAGTCATTCCCTCCGTAAGTCAATCAAACAGGCAAAACGTCAGTACATAGACAAAGTGGAGTCACAATTCAATGGCTCAGACACAAGACCCAGGGCCTGAGTGGCAGGGTCTACAGACAATCATCGATTACAAAGGGAAAACCACCCACGTCGCGGACACCAACGTCTTGCTCCTGGACAAACTAAACACCTTTGCCCGCTTTGAGGATAACACAGTGCCACCGACGTGGCCCGCTCCCAAGGACTGAATGCTCTTATTCTCCGTGGTCGACGTGAGTAAGACATTAAGCGTGTTAACCCTTGCAAGGCTGCAGGCCAAGATGGCATCCCTAGCCGCGGCCTGAGCATGCGCAGACCAGCTGGAGTGTTTACGGACATTCAATCTCTCCCTATCCCAATCTGCTGTCCCTACTTGCTTCATGATGTCCACCATTATTCCTGTACCCAAGAAAGCAAAGGTAACTCAACTAAATGGCTATCGCCCTGTTGCACTCACTTCTGTCATTCTGTCATCATGAAGTGCTTTGAGAGGCAAGTTAAGGATCATATCACCTCTACCTTACCTGAGGCCCAATTCAATTTGCTTACCGCCCCAATAGATCCAGACGATGCAATCGCCATCGCACTGCACACTGTCCTATCCTATCTGGACAAGAGGAAGACAGCTGCTCATTGACTACAGCTCAACCTTCAACACCATAGTACCCTCCAAGCCCATCATTAAGCTTGGGGCCCTGGGTCTGACTCTGAACCCTACCCTGTGCAATTGGTTCCTGGACTTCCTGACAGGCCACTCCCAGGTGGTGAAGGTAGGAAACAACACCTCCACTTTGCTGATCCTCAACACAGGTGTCCCACAAGGGTGCGTGCTCAGCCCCCTCCTGTACTCCTTTGTTCACCCATGTCTCGAACGCAATCATCAAGTTTGCAGACGACAACAATGGTAGATCTGATTACCAACAATGACAAGACAGCCTACAGGGAGGAGGTCACAAGAAGGCCAAAAAGATCATCAAGGACGTCAACCACCCTAGCCTCGGACTGTTCACCCCACTATCATCCAGTACAGGTGCATCAAAGCAGGGACTGAGAGACTGAAAAACATCTATCGCAATGCCATCAGACTGTTAAATAGCCATCAATAGCCAGCTTCTACCCAGTTCCTCAACCCCGCACCTTAGAGGCTGCTACCCTATGTACATAGCATCAGTGGCCACTTTAATAATGGAACACTAGTCACTTTAATAATGTTTACATAGTGCTTTACTCATCTCATATGTATATACTGTATTCTATACTACTGTATTTTAGTCAATGCCACTCCTACATTGCTCAGCTAATATTTATATATTTCTTAATTCCATTCTTTTACTTTTAGATTTGTGTATTCTGTTGCGAATTGTTAGATACGCCTGTTGGAGCTTGGAACAAAAGCATTTCGCTACACCCGCAATAATATCTGCTAAATGTGTGTATGTGACCAATACAATTTGATTTGATGTGCATCAGGCCATGCAAAACGAGCTAAAGCGTTCAAAACAACCGGGAACACGGAAAAATACGAGGTCAAGTCATGACGTCAGTGATCTTCAGGTAGGATAGTCAGAGCTCTAGAACGATGCCCTTGTTCCCGAGTTCGAATTCCGAGTTGGATGACCATTCAAAAAAAAATCCCAGTCGGAGCGCGTTTTCACCCACGAGTTCCCAGTTGTTTTGAACGCTGCATCACTCCTGTACCATTCCCTTGACGTCACTTTTCCAACATGACTTCGGTCAAATTCAGATAAAATATACATTTCTCCCAAAATACAAATGTAAAGTGATATGTCGTATTGGGACTTTTAGTTGGGTGGATGAAACAAATCATAATGTTTAATAGCAACCTAATTCTGTAATCTTTCGTTTAAAGTTCATTTAAAGTTTTCCAGTGTGTTTGTAGACGTTATTTCTTGACGCGCATCAGATCTAGCGGGTTAATATTTATGGTAAAAAAGATATTCAGAATAGCTAGTTCAATTATTCCGGGTTAACACTCAATTATTTTAAAGATGGATCCAAATAATCATCAGCAAACAGACGGTTCAAAGGGAACAAACCCCCAAATAAAACGTAACACAGCTTTCTAGCTACCACCAAGGCATAATTAAAATGGCAGTTTGCAGTGATGTTAGCCAGCTATTTTAAACGGATGCTAGCTAGTTAACGTTAGCTAATATAATTGCAAAACATGGTTGATGCTCGCTACACAATACATATTGGCTTATGTCTATCAAGTACAATATTAGTAACAGAGGGAATTAGGCCACGGATGAATCCATGTTGATAGTCAAATCATAATGTACTGTCGCTGGCCAAACGTAGTGGCAGTCAGGGGCGAGCTAACTAGTTAGCCATTCGAACTGAATTAGCTTGTTAGCTTGCTAACGCTTGGTCTGCACAGCATCACAGTATGTAAACATTGCGTTGTTTATGTCTGCGAGTTCGTGAAAAAAAGCGGTGACACATTGCCATTAATCCTTAATCATAACAATAATTTATTAGGTATTGATATAACTCAGTTTAAAATAACATTGACACCAAAGTTATTTAGCTAGATGTCAAGTTAGCTAGCCTAACAACTAACGTTACTAGCTAGCGAAGATTGTGAGACGGCAAATCAGCTGAAGTTCCTGTCTTGTATTCCAAAAACAAATCCCCAGAAAATGCACAAATTTGGCATTTGAGACTAGAACACGTAACTATAATGAAACCCTTACCTTTGAGCTGAGAACAAAGTATATAAGCAATTTTCCAGATTTCAGGACCACGGATAAATATATAGGACAAGATTATTAAAAATGGCTGCTGCCCAGAACAAAGCAACAATAAAACTGGGCAGTCGGAGAAGTCAATGCAAAAACATACACATAACCCCAAAACACATTAATAACTCACCGATTTTACTTGTTAGTATTTAGTGTGATCAATAATGGCGATTTAAATCCTAAATATTACGTTTCTTCAAAGGATGGCTGGTGATTGTGCTGCCGACTCTTAATCTATTTGACCGTTTACTTGAGTTGTTGGTGGGCAACCTACCCGGCCTGAAAAAGAAAGTCCTTGCTCTCGTCGACTGGTGTGGCTGTATACGGATATGATGAACAAAATGGAGCAGTGACCCCTGGTGTCCTTTTTAGAACATTACATTTCAGTTACAGAGATTTATGAACTTGTATTTGCTTATATTCAGTGTACACTGATATCACATTTGTGATATGTTTCCCCTTGAGTTCTTCTCCATGTCTTATTTTTTTTGTATGATTTGGTGATGAATAGGATGAGAGCTTCTTGCATCAAAACATGTCATGTTTCTTGTGGAAAACATATATTATTTTATGTCATTGCAAAAAAAACTGTGCACTAGAGAATGCCTTGGGCAAAAACAAGTCATTCTCATGAAGAGCAATGAGCCAGTACCAATGCTATGCTTGACATCGGCCTCTTCGAAATTGCAGTGATCTTACGGTTGCTATGGCTCCAATATCAAGTTCAGTGGTTGAGGAGACAAACTGCAGCCAGCAGCACTGTATCGCATGCTTTTAATCACTGTCTTGGTCAGTAATGGCAAACCCGATGCCAACAGTCCACCTCCAGTGAGCAGAAAACATGTATTTACAATGGCGGCAGTGAGTGACGGGAGGGTAGGAAGCGCAAGGTAGACAATGATCTGGGTAATCACATTAACCTAAGGGGAATCTCCACTACATCCCAAAGGCAGCTGGGTTGGGTGGATGCTGCTAAGGTTATCTATCTACTGTCTGGGTTCACTTTCTATTTGTGTGTGTGTGTGTGTGTGTGTGTGTGTGTGTGTGTGTGCGTGCGTGCGTGCGTGCGTGCGTGAGTTTGGTTTGTGTGTGTGTGTGTGTGTGACTGTACCTTATGTGTCTTGTGATGTTGTAGTTGCTGATGTTCTTTCAGATTATGATTTAGAGCAGAATCACGTCATTGTCTACTAATCCCACCTGACCTCTACTGAAACCTTGTGATTATGAGTATGGGACTAATGAAAGGTTAATTCAATTTTATGTCACTCAAACCAGTGTATGTGTGTCTGTGTGTGTATCTGTGTTTGCCCACATATGTACGCTTGTTTATTCCATGTGTAACTCTGTGTTGTTGTTTGTGTCGCACTGCTTTGCTTTATCTTGGCCAGGTCGCAGTTGTAAATGAGAACTTGTTCTCAACTAGCTTACCTGGTTAAATAAAGGTGAAATTAAATTGAAAAAATAAAATAAAATCTGTGTGTGTATGTTTTTGTGTTGTGTGCCTGTGTGACTGCGCGTCTGTGTCTTTAAGTGCGTCTGTGCGTATGTCTGTGTCATGGTGCTATGAGGACGGTGCCTGGTGTTTAGAATCCACGGACCCGTCTAGTTAAGTAGACAGAAGCCTTGGCTAAACTACTATCAATGTGTGGCACGTACCACGACAATAATCTCACATAGCCTTTTTTGAGACAGCATACAGAAACTAACTATTGATTAATACTTGTAGTGAGACACATAGGTGCACAGTACCTACACATTCAATTTAAAAGACCAACACAGTGATATTTCAGAGCAATAACAGAGTCATTTGCGAGTATTGTATCCTCACAAAATATGGATTGAGAATCAGTCATAGTAGAGTAAGAGCTTAAAATGCCCTCTTGAGGGCGCACTTATCAAGATATTTGAATGACTAGACTGGTGAACAAACCTTGTTCAAATCAAATCAAAGCTAATTTTATTAGTCACATACACATATTTAGCAGATGTTATTGCGGGTGTAGCGAAATGCTTGTGTTCCTAGCTTCAACAGTGCAGTAATATCTAACAATTCACAACAATACACACACATCTAAAGTAAAATAATGGAGTTAAGAAGTATTAGGACGAGCAATGTAGGAGTGGAATTGACTAAAATACAGTAGAATAGAATACAGTATATACATGTGGAATGAGTAAAGCGGGATGTAAACATTATTTAAGTGACTAGTGTTCCATTTTTAAAGTGACCAGTGATTTTATGTCTATGTATATAGGGCAGTTTTGACATTCGTAGGCTTTGGCATTTGCCCACAATGCACTCATCGATGGTTTGTCAGTAATGTGTGAAGAAGGTGTTAATTACTTTCCCTGCTCTGAGGGGTAAATTGATGGATTGGTCTCTAAGGGAGTGATAGGAGTTGAAGATAGAAACTATTGTATCTTAGGGAGGGGATACTATTGAAATAGAGAAATGCACACAATATAAAAACCTATTGCATCATTAAAATCACATGAAAATAACCATAACTGTCTAATTTTACACTATGACACTTCACTTATTATTGTCCCTGTACAAATTAATACTGGACTAAATATTATGATTTGTGCAATGCACAGGATCTGTTCTACATCCTGCTTGAATATGTCAGAAATGCTCTGAAAAAAATTGTATCATGGCAGAGGAAAACAGCTACTGTCTCTCTCAGAGTTGCTCCAGGCAAGATAGGCTATTGCCTGGCTGCATGAACATGTATGATGATGAGTCAGAGGGAGGTTCAAGTCCTTTCACCTTTAGATGCAGGTAGTATGCCTACAGATATCAAGCTATAGGCGAGATGAATAAAGAAAGATTCTTTGGGTTGTTTTTTTCAACAATGTGACGTAACTACACATTTCTACCTGTAATCAAGTTTCGACTTATGGAATTTCTGTCCATAAATAGCCTTTTATGAATTAAATTAACAATTAAATTAAATCAACGAGTCGCAGATTTTTAACCATAAAAATACTGACACAATGATTGGGTTAATCAATACTGTCATTATTACTGTAGGTTTTTATCCGAAAACAAACTGACAGTAACACTGCTTTATGCTTCTCTGTGTGTGTGTGTGTGTGTGTGTGTGTGTGTGTGTGTGTGTGTGTGTGTGTGTGTGTGTGTGTGTGTGTGTGTGTGTGTGTGTGTGTGTGTGTGTGTGTGTGTGTGTGTGTGTATTTTGATGCAGTTAGTTTTGGGGTATAGGATCTGACAAAGTTGTATTGCATTCTATATTTGGCACTTAGTGACAAAGGGAAAATCTCAATTGCATACTCTCTCCGTTCTTCTCATCTCCTTCTCAAAACCCATTGGATGAGAAAGCCAGAGGTCCCACCCCTCTGATCTCCTCCAATGGGTTTTGAGAAGGAGATAAGGAGAGAGGAGTGGGGACGCAAGAATTATGCGATTGAGATCTTCCTAAGGACTTGAGGACTCTGTCTGGAGGACTATGTAATGTCTTAATAAGATGTGAGCATAAACAGCCCACTGTGCCATTATGACAGCCCGATCATAGACTACTCCAGACCTCCAATAGTTGCTTTAAAATGAGACTTGGAAGCTGTCTTCTTAACAATATGGTTCAGGTGGCTATTGTATGGTTAGAGTTTAAATCTTTTGTATTGGTTCAGGAGGAAGAAATAGATTGCATTTATTTGGATAAAAAACATACCACAAGATGTACAATGTATTTATAGAGGATAGTATTAATTATTAAGTATTTATTAAACACTTATTTAATCATAGAACAAGTAAAAATGTGTGACACTAGCACCCCTGTATATTGATCCATTTTGTGAGATTTCGATTAAAAATGTAGTGTTTTTTTTACATATCAGACCCTTTCAAGGTCAAGTTCAAGTTTCAACTTTATTTGTCCCAAAAGGCAATTGGTTTTGCAGCAGAGGAGCATATGAGACAAAAGAAACATATAAAATCCACATACACAATGATACTGAATAACAATGGACTAGTACATCGTTCATGGGCTGACAGCCATCGATGTAAATATGTACAATACTAATGTTTAACATTAGCAGCAGCACACAAGTATAGCAATAGTACAAAGTTACATAACAAGTAGAATGCACTGTGCACATCTTTGAATCATCACGTCAATATCATCAAAACTATGCTGACCAAAATCATCATCATCATCCTCACAGTCATCAACCTCACTATCACATTACCATCATCATCATCATGTTATGACAACCAATGATAATGATGCCAGTTACAGTTTGGACAGACTACAAATGGCAACAGAGTACCACAGTAGGAGTCATAATACCCATAAAACCTAGCGGTCAAACATGGAAATGGTTCCAATCATTTTTACACCATTAATTTTGCCCATAGGGGATTTAAGAAACACTTATAATAAGGGCTGTGTTACCCTCACGTGACGTTTTGATAACCGCGTAAATCTCTCTAGGATAAGGTGACTTTTATCAATATATTCGCCTGTATTTACCCCCCCAAATAAAATGAAATGCTAATTTGCTGTTAATGTGGCTATCATAAAGAACTACAAATGCCACGATGATCTGGATGAGACTGACAAATCGAGGCAAAGGTAAGAATCTCTGGATTAACTGTCTAATGTTAGCTAAATGTAATAATGAATAAATTGGCTTCATTTCTTTTAATGGACAATTCTGTGAACTGTCTTGTACTAGTTTTAAATTGACACAATACCTTTTCTCAAAAGCTAGAGATGATATGCAGGAGCTTGCAGGGATTTGTAGTTTTGCAGGATGTCTACTTTGATGCTTATTACCATTTTTTAATCTGAGAGTAAATAGAGCCGAATATATTGATAAAAGTTACCTTGAGAGATTTACACGGTTATCAAAACGTCACACCAGAGTAAGCCTACACGAAACACTAAAATCCCCAATGTGAAAAATGAATGGTGGAAAAATGATTGGAACCATTTCCCTGTTTGACTACTAGGTTTTATGGGTATTATGACACCTCCACTGTGGAGCTCTATAGGATCTGGCAGGCAGCCAAGCAGTATTAAAAGTTCAATGCAGCCAATTTTATCTCAGTATAAAATCCTTTCTGGGTAACAATTAAATACCTTACTGTGTTTGTAGCAAATTTTAGCAATTTCTCAAGCCACAATTTTGCTAGTGGTCTAAGTGGGGAGGGGAGGGGTTAACTGAAAACTAGCTGTTATTGGCAGAGAGCTTTGGAACTCTCTTTCACCAGGCATGCCAAAACTCCATCCCACCAAAACAGGCTGAAATTTCAGGCGGTCTTTTCAAACAGCTCTTACACTAAAAGGGAAATATCATCATCGTCACAATATCACAGTATTATTCAAACCTCATAATTTGGAAATATATATAAAACATAGGAAATCACTTTTTTGGACTGCACTGGGCCTTTAATAGAGTGCTGAGTCAGAGCTGGCCCACAGACTGAGCAGAGGATTTTATTTATTTATTTAACCTAGGCAAGTCAGTTAAGAACAAATTCTTATTTACAATGACGGCCTACCCCGGCCAAACCCGGACGACTATTGTAATCAGGGACGGAGAAAGGGAGGGAGTTATAGTTAACAGCTTCTAGAATCCTAGCATAAAACAAAGAAGGACATGACAATGACAACTTTATGAAGGATACATGAAGCTACTCACTGGAGCCAAAGTTTCTAAGATTATCTGGTCCATGTTCTACCATTCTCCCCACCACCATATACACTGAGTGTACAAAACATTAGGAACACCTTCCTAATATTGAGTTGCACGCCCAACCTCTGACCTCAGAAGAGCCTCAATTCGACAGGGCAAGAACTACACAAGCTGTCAAAGCGTTCCACAGGTATGCTGGCCCATGCTTCCCACAGTTGTGTCATACATAATCCATGTCTCAATTCTCTCAAGGCTTAAAAATCCATCTTTAATTAACCTGTATGCTCCCCTTCATCTACACTGATTGAAGTGGATTTAGCAAGTGACATCAATAAGGGAGCATAGCTTTAACCTGGATTCACCTGGTCAGTCTATGTCATGGAAAAAGCTTAATGTTTTGAATAATCACTGTATTTCCTAAATCACATATAGTGTAGAGATTGATATAATTGTCCAATTCCCCTTCATTTGATCCTGGTCTGTATCTGGGTGCATTACACGTTGGCACTGGTTGGGCACAATGACAGAGGTTTTCAGTATGGGATCCACGTCTTAGTTCCTGGCCCTCCTCCACCTCCCTCTATCTCTCTCTGTTAGAGTCTCTCTGTCTCCTCCCTCTCCCTCTCTCTCTCTCTCTCTCGCTCACTCTCTCTCTCTCTCTCTCTCTCTGTCTCTTTCTCTCTTGCTCTCTCTCTCTCTCAGATTCAGCCTCAGATAAGCTATATTAGTATGAATGACAAGGCCACTCTTGCTAAAGCGAAGTGAGATACATTTATAATTCTCTCTCTCGCTCTCTCCGGCCATCAGAATCATCCGCCTCTAGTCAGCAGCTACTGGCAGGCAGCGACAGAACCCCCTGAAGGACACTCATCTCTCTCTCTCTCACTCTCTCTCTCTCTCTCTCTCTCTCTCTCTCTCTCTGGCCATCAGAATCATCCGCCTCTAGTCAGAAGCTACTGTCAGAAAGCGACAGAATCCCCTGAATGATGCGCATCTCTCTCTCTCTCTCTCTCTCTCTCTCTCTCTCTCTCTCTCTCTCTCTCTCTCTCTCTCTCTCAATTCAATTCAATTGACTTTATTGACATGGCAAGTTCATTATTACTTACATTGTCAAAGTATACATATCGAAAAATAAAAATCAAATATATATACATATATACAAAATATATATATATATTTATATATAAATAAATGGTGGGACCAACAATAATAATAATAGTAGTAGTGGACATGGGATCACCATTAACAACAACTACAACAACAATATTAATCAGAACAACAATACATTAAATTGATCTCTCTCTCTCTCTCTCTCCCTCTCTCTCTCTCTCTCTCTCTCTCTCTCTCTCTCTCTCCCTCCCTCACTCTCTACCTACTGCCTATCACTCTTCTCAGCCTGCTGCGTTTCACTGGGCATGTTTCAAGTGAACATGTAGGAAATGATTTACATGTTATCAGTGGTGTAAGTGCGTTGGCTCATTGTTGAATGATGCATTATGAAAATGATGAGTAAGAGACTTGGAGGTGATGTATAATGGTGCTATATGGTCTAGGCTAGCAGATGTAGTAAGAACGGGCTGAAAGGACCTGTCAGTAAAGGATGGCCTTCCATAATGAACATGACACAAATACATGTGCTCATTATTCATAGAAACTCTATAACAGACAGGAAGAGAGAGAAGCAAGGTTACCATGCCGATAGAGAAGACAAAAGTGAAAGATGGGTAGAGAAGTAAATAGAATACGATATTGAATGAGGAAGTCTGAGAAAAAGAAACAATCTTTTTCAATTTATCTTTATTTTTTTCTTTTCCTGTTATTGATCTTTTTATATGAACATACGCCCACAGTGCTACAGAGTTGTCTGTCCCAAAATGTCTTGCTATATAAAGGGTGCCAAGGAGGTTATGACACATTTGGCAAAGCACCAAGTGTAAATACCTATTATTTCACCCTTTATGTTGTATGATTTTGCTTATAAATTAGTTGTAAAGGATCTATATAGCGCTTATGAAGACTCCGTTAATGCTTTATAAGTTGTTACTTTAAAGTAGGACAGAGTTGTGGGACAGAGTTGTCACCAGTCGTTTCAGAACACAAACACAGGCATGCGGCATCGCCACTACTTCCTGTGTCGGTCAGCTTTCTATTGTAAAAATAACCGATGACAAGAAGCTACAGTCTCAGTGATACCAAAAGCAAATCATCTCTCTGTGATAATGTTAGACAACTGTAACATAGGTATGTGAGAATGAGAAATGTGAGTGAAAAAAAGCCTAAAATAATGGACACCTCTTTGTTTCTATCCTCAAGATCAGACAGCATTGAGACATGATACGGTCTACAGCCATCTGTCTTGCAATTTAACCATGAATGAAAGCAGAAGAGTTAAATATATACTTAGTGAGCACAGTGGAGCTCATGGCTGAACTATCCAGGTCTTGTACTGCATCAGTTATGAGGGAGAACTGTACAGGGATGTTAGTTCACCTCAGCCATTATGACACAGATACAGAGATGTTATGTCTATCCAAGTCTATGGTCATGAGCCATCACCTTATACAATATCATTGCACCCTAGTGTCAAAACAATCTATAGGCCTAAAACACATAAATGGCGCCTAGCTTCCTACGCATAAGGCAACTTTCTGTCCCTAACACCAAAAGAGAAAATGAAATAAATAAATATAAAAACAAAATACAAATGTTTTCATCAAACTGACACTAAATAAAAACTAGAAAAAAAGAGAAAAAAACCTGAATAGAATTAAACACTCCTGATTTCTGTGTTGTGATGCACTAAATCAGACATTGTGGTTCTACAGTTTCCTGATTTCTGTGTTGTATAGGGATGGGGAAAATAGATCAGACTACATGTAGCACTCTGAATGCTTACAAACATTCCATGTTCCACTATAGCAATTCTCATCTTCTTGCTCGTCATGAATGTTTTAGACACTGCACACTCTAGGCAAAATGTTCTCTTAAATGTGACTGAACAGAAGGATACACAAACACGAAACAAACACGCAACACTAGATTTCCTACCCGCATATAAGTCATGATTAATGAATGAGCTAATTTTAAAACTGTACTGTAGTAGGCCCTTAGAGTACCCCAGGAAGAGTAGCTGGTGCCTTAGCAACAGCTAATGGGGATCCATAAATACAAATACAGTTGAAGTCGGAAGTTTACATACACCTTAGCCAAATATATTTAAACTCAGTTTTTCACAATTCAATTTTTGTTTCATCAGACCAGAGAACATTTCTCCAAAAAGTATGATCTTGGTCCCCATGTGCAGTTGCAAACCTTTAGTCTGGCTTTTTTATGGCGGTTATGGAGCAGTGGCTTCTTCCTTGCTGAGCGGCCTTTCAAGATATGTCGATATAGGACTCGTTTTACTGTGGATATAGATACTTTTGTACCTGTTTCCTCCAGCATCTTCACAATGTCCTTTGCTGTTGTTCTGGGATTGATTTGCACTTTTTGTGCCAAAGTACGTTCATCTCAAGGAAAGAGAACATGTCTCCTTCCTGAGCGGTATGACGGCTGCGTGGTCCCATGGTGTTTATACTTGATTACTATTGTTTGTACAGATGAACGTGGTACCTTCAGGCGTTTGTAAATTGCTCCCAAGGATGAACCAGACTTGTGGAGGTCTACAATTTTTTTTCTGAGGTCTTGGCTGATTTCTTTTGATTTTCCCATGATGCCAAGCAGAGGCACTGAGTTTGAAGGTAGGCCTTGAAACACATCCGCAGGTACACCTCCAATTGACTCAAATGATGTCAATTAGCCTATCAGAAGCTTCTAAAGCCATGACATCATTTTCTGGAATTTTCCAAGCTGTTTAAAGGCACAGTCAACTTAGTGTATGTAAACTTCTCCCTGAACTACCCACTGAAATTGTGATACAGTGAATTCTAAGTGAAATAATCTGTCTGTAAACAATTGTTGGAAAAATCACAAAGTAGATGTCCTAACCGACTTGCCAAAACTATAGTTCGTTAACAAGAAATTTGTGGAGTGGTTGAAAAATGAGTTTTAATGACTCCAACCTAAGTGTATGTAAACTTCTGACTTCAACTGTATCTGTTTTTCTTCTCCCAAGGCAAGGGAATAACAGTCTGCACATACCTTGTAGTGTATGAATGTCTGCTATCTCCCGATTTTCAAGTCTCTCAGGAGACTTTTTAGCTCTCCCCTCCTCCCCTTTCCTCTCCTCCCCGCCCCACAAAACTATAATAACCTTGTTGCACACATGTTGTTACACATCATTAAATATATTGATGCACAAATTACAGGCTACAATTAGCAACATTATTTGAACATGAAATGTGTATCACATAATTGAAATATATAGGTCTATGTAAGCTTGATTACGAGTTGATTATTTGAATCAGCTGTGTAGTTGTGCTAGGGCAAAACACCAAAATGTCCACTCCTTGGGGTCCACAGGACCGTGTTTGGGAAACGATGCTATTGGTCCTTGGCCGAGTCAGCTGTTCAATCAAACAACTCAGGAAGAACCTGAAAGAAACGGTAGCTGGACAAGTGGGGAGTTGCAGTAGGGTCTAAAAGCAGTTGGTCAGTGGTAGAACAGGACAAGTGGGTTCATGGTTCTAGGTTGACTCAGAATGGACAGCTCTGTGGGAACAGTAGGAATATAATACAAATATGGAGTTATATGTCAACTGGGCAGCACACACCATTAGTTACACAGAAAGCCAAGCCAATAGCACATGGTTGCTGTTCCTGATGACTCGCTAACTTCTTCCCTGTGTATGAATAGATTGACAGGGTGTGTCAATGTGTGTGAATCAGTGAATGTATTGTTTGGGCACTTCAATATGCCATCATTATGTTGTTTTACATATTCATAAGCATGATCAAGTTGTCTCAGATTAACTTTTAATTAGTAATTTCATACTTCACATTTTCTTTTCATAACAATTATAAGATTATCTTGACCATCATCATAACAACTGTGCATTTTTACACAATTAAAAAATGTCAGACGTTTTACGTGCCCCCAGCTAAATGTGTTTTATTGTTCACTTATTTGCGTTGTTTGTAACTTATTTTTTAACTTATTTTTGTACATTACTTATTTTTGTACATAATGCCGCTACCGTCTCTTATGACCGAAAATAACTTATAGACATCAGGACTGCAATTACTCACCATGGACTAGCAGAATCCTCTTTTTCCTTTCACGACTGACAATCCCGACGCGAAGGATACGCTGATTCCTCAGGAACAGGCCCCAATCCCCGTGATATGAGTGAAGAGGAGGCGGAGAAAGAGGGGCCGAAGGTCCGGCTGCCTTCTGAGAATTCGCAGGCGATCGAATAAACCCCCACTTTTCTCCATTCTGCTAGCAAACATGCAATCTTTGGATAATAAAATCGACAAGTTACACGGAAGATTAAACTACCAACGGGACATTAAAAACTGCCACATCTTATGTTTCACAGACTCGACAACATCAACAGCTGGCTGGTTATACGATGTACCGGCAGGATAGAACTGCAGCGTCTGGTAAGACAAGGGGCGGTGGTCTATGTATTTTTGTAAACAACAGCTGGTGCACGACATCTAAGGAAGTTTCGAGCTATTGCTCGCCTGAGGTAGAGTTTCTCATGATAAATTGTAGACCACACTACCTACCGGGAGAGTTTCATTTGTATTCTTTCTAGCTGTTTACATACCACCACAGTCAGAGGCTAGCACTAAGACAGCATTTAATGAGCTGTATTCCGCCATAAACAAACAAGAAAACGCTCACCCAGAGGCGGCGCTCCTAGTAGCCGGGGACTTAAATGCAGGGAAACTTAAATCCGTTTTTACCAAACCTCTATCAGCATGTTAAATGTGCAACCAGAGTAAAAAGAACTCTGGACCACCTATACTCCACACACAGAGACACATACAAAGCTCTCCCTTGCCCTCCATTTGACAGACCTGACCATAATTATATCTTCCTGATTCCTGCTTACAAGAAAAATTAAAGCTGGAAGCACCAGTGACTAGATCAATAAAAAAGTAGTCAGATGAAACAGATGTTAAGCTACAGGACTGTTTTGTTAGCACAGACTGGAATATGTTCCGGGTTTCCTCCGATGGCATTGAGGAGTACACCACATCAGTCATTGGCTTCATCAATAAGTCCATCGATGATGTTGACCCCACAATGACCGTATGTACATACCCCAACCAGAAGCCATGGATTATAGGCAGCATCCGCACTGAGCTAAAGGCTAGAGCTGCCGCTTTCAAGGAGCGGGACTATAACCCGGGAAGCTTATAAGAAATCCCGCTATGCCCTCTGACGAACCATCAAACAGGCAAAGCGTACTACACCGGCTCTGACGCTCATCGATTGACGCAGGGCTTGCAAACCATTACAGACTACAAGGGGAAGCACAGCCAAGAGCTGCCCAGTGACACGAGCCTACCAGACAAGCTAAACTACTTCTATGCTCGCTTCAAGGCAAATAACACTGAAACATGAGTGAGAGCACCAGCTGTTCCGGAAGACTGTGTGATCGCGCTCTCCGCAGCCGATGTAAGACCTTTAAACTAGTCAACATTCTCAAGGCCGCAGGGCCAGATGGATTACCAGGACGTGTACTGCGAGCATGCGCATATCAACTGGCAAGTGTCTCCACTGGCATTGTCAACCTCTCCCTGTCCGAGTCTGTAATACCAACATGTTTTAAGCAGACCACCACAGTTCCTGTGCCCAAGAACACTAAGGTAACCTGCCTAAACTACTACCGACCCATAGCACTCACGTCTGTAGCCATGAAGTGCCTTGAAAGGCTGGTCATGGCTCACATCAACACCATCATTCCAGAAACCAGAGACCCCCTCCAATTTGCATACCGCCCCAACAGATCCACAGGTGATGCAATCTCCATTGCACTCCACACTGCCCTTTCCCACCTGGACAAAAGGAACACCTATGTGAGAATGCTATTCATTGACTGCAGCTCAGTGTTCAACACCATAGTGCCCTCAAAGCTCATCAATAAGCTAAGGACCCTGGGACTAAACACCTCCCTCTGCAACTGGATCCTGGACTTCCTGACGGGCCGCCCTCAGGTGGTAATGGTAGGTAGCAACACATCCGCCACGCTGATCCTCAACACAGGGGCCCCTCAGGGGTGCGTGCTCAGGTCCCTCCTGTACTCCCTGTTCACTCATGACTGCACGGTCAGGCACGACTCCAACACCATCATTAAATTTGCTGATGACACAACAGTGGTAGGCCTGATCACCAACAACGACGAAACAGCCTATAGGGAGGAGGTCAGAGACCTGGCCATGTGGTGCCAGGACAACAACCTCTCCCTCAACGTGATCAAGACAAAGGAGATGATTGTGTACTACAGGAAAAAGAGGACCGAGTGCGCCCCCATTCTCATCAACAGGGCTGCAGTGGAGCAGGTTGAGAGTCTACAACCCACACAAGTGGCTCAGGTAGTGCAGTTCATCCAGGATGGCACATCAATGCGAGCTGTGGCAAAAAGGTTTGCTGTGTCTGTCAGCGTAGTGTGCAGAGCATGGAGGCGCTACCAGGAGACAGGCCAGTACATCAGGAGACGTGGAGGAGGCCGTAGGAGGGCAACAACCCAGCAGCAGGACCGCTACCTCCGCCTTTGTGCAAGGAGGTGCACTGCCAGAGCCCTGCGAAATGACATCCAGCAGGCCACAAATGTGCATGTGTCAGCATATGGTCTCACAAGGGGTCTGAGGATCTCATCTCGGTACCTAATGGCAGTCAGGCTACCTCTGGCGAGCACATGGAGGGCTGTGCGGCCCCACAAAGAAATGCCACCCCACACCATGACTGACCCACCGCCAAACCGGTCATGCTGGAGGATGTTGCAGGCAGCAGAACGTTCTCCACGGTGTCTCCAGACTCTGTCACGTCTGTCACATGTGCTCATGTGCTCAGTGTGAACCTGCTTTCATCTGTGAAGAGCACAGGGCGCCAGTGGCGAATTTGCCAATCTTGGTGTTCTCTGGCAAATGCCAAACGTCCTGCACGGTGTTGGGATGTAAGCACAACCCCCACCTGTGGACGTCGGGCCCTCATACCACCCTCATGGAGTCTGTTTCTGACCGTTTGAGCAGACACATGCACATTTGTGGCCTGCTGGAGGTCATCCATCGCATTTTCAACTCTACTGAGGGTTTAACGGAAGCCTCTCCTACATAATCCAGGTAGAATAAGGAATTCTCCAGGGCAGCTGTCTAAGCCCCTTGATTTTTTCAGTTTTTACTAACGACATGCCACTGGCTTTTGAGTAAAGCCAGTGTGTTTATGTATGCAGATGACTCAACACAACACGTCAGCTAGTACAGAAGCTGAAATGACTAGAACACTTAACAAAGAGCTGCAGTTAGTTTCAGAGTTGGTGGCAAGGAATAAGTTAGCCCTATATATTTATGAACCTAGAAGCATTGTATTTGGGACAAATCATTCACTACAGAAGGATCCCCACTCTTTTACATGATGGTTTTTCATGGGGGCGGGAGAAATAACGAGGAGGCAACTTGATTTAACTCTGATCGCTTTTATTAAAGTTTTTACAGTGCGAACAGTGAAACAATGAAATAAATCATGCTGCAAGAGGTACTGGTTCCGGGCAAAAGGTGCCGGAACAAAATAAGTCAAATCTGAGAGGTGCTGGATCCTGTTCCAGCAGGATCCGGCTCAAATTAAACACTGACTGAAAGCATAAGCTACAGCTACAGTAGCCAGTACTGCAGTGCATGAAATGTGGTGAGTTGTTGACTCAAAGATAAAGAGAGATATTTCGTAGTATGTTTTTTTTCACTTTCACTTACTTAGCTAGCATTGAATGCACCTGGCTCAAACGGAAAGGGATGCTAATGCTAACTAGCTGGTTATGGCTATCCAACACTGGAACGCTTCCAAGTCAAGGTAAGCTTTTGGTTTTATCAATGTATTGCCACTGGGGCCTGCCGGTGTAACTGCTAAACTGCTTTCTGCTGACTGTACACTATACTGCATGATTGTAGCGGTTTTACTAACGCGTTACATGCTGACCACTCCACTCGCGTCGTGTGCATGAGCTTTGCAAAATAAATGTACGCATACATGTTATTCAACCATTGCACCCAGATTGCTCATGCGTGTCAACAAGCAAGTCCCGCCTCTCCCATTTCCTCATTAGTTTTTAGGAGCATATACCCATGTGAGTGATTGAAAGATTAACTAAGGTCCACACTCCAGTCCAGTTGGTGGTGGTAATGCACCTTAAAGTTGGTTTCCAACCGCCATTTTAAGTCCAAAGAAGAAGAAGAAGCCTGAAGGAGGAGAGATTAATTCAGGGCTAGAAATGAAGATAGTTGATTCAACCTGCTTGTCCTCATCGCGCCTGGTGTGGGTGGACAAATCAACATGCGTGACTTGGCGTATGCAGACGCAAGCACGCGAGTGGTCTGGTCAGCATGTTAGTTCAAGTAGCTATGTTGATTATGAAGTTAGCTAATATGGTGACAACAATATAGGCTGTGTGTAGCAGTTAACGGTCAGGATATGAAGGTTTGGTTTGTAAAGTTTTTTTTGCCTGGTCACAGACAGCTGATGTGTTGTGCACTGAAGTAGATAGATGCAAGAATAAATTGTATATACAACAAGCTGTTTGTATGTGGCTGCTATGAAAGGGAAGTGTGCTTGCGTGTGATCAGGGGTGTATTGTTATTGTTCAGAAATGTGGTGGGTACTCTCTTCGTTCGCTGGACTTGATCCTGCTAACTGTTCCAAATGTCCGAACTGAATTTGGTAAAAGGGCTTTTATGTACTCTGCGCCATCGTCTTGGAACGCCTAACAAAATACTT
Organism: Salvelinus fontinalis; assembly: GCF_029448725.1. NCBI lineage: Eukaryota > Metazoa > Chordata > Actinopteri > Salmoniformes > Salmonidae > Salvelinus > Salvelinus fontinalis. The sequence goes on along the minus strand of NC_074685.1, from coordinate 25,131,804 downwards.
TTAAATTGGAAGAACTTGTCCGGATTGGTATTTTTTAATCACTGATGAATGATCTTGAGACTCATTCCCTGACCTGTCAATGTTTTTAATTTGCTGTTTTTGATTTTGTTATACTCTTGTGAATTCTATGGTTTTTACTAGATTACTTGTAGGTTTTCATGTTGTTTGTCTGTCATTTTTGTAATGACTTGGTGCTGCCTATCTTGGCAAGGACGCTCTTGAAAAACTGAGATTTTAAATCTCAATGAGCCCTTCCTGGTTAAATAAAGGTTTAATAATAAAAATTAATTGCGCTGATTCTGTTGAAAAACATTTATTTTACAGAAGCAAACGGAACAAAACTCTCGTTTGCAACTAAACACTAGATCAGCTAGATTCAGGCAAGAGTGTGCAAGGCGGTATTGAATGTGTCACTATCTGTCACATTGATTACTCAATTCTCTCGACCTGTTTACCTTCATTGTAAACTTTCATTCATAGGTTAGATTAACGCAACCTTATGATGATAAAGGGACAATTTGAGTATTATGTAGTAGCCTAAACCTATTGATGTTACATTAAGCTGGGTGAATGGAATATGAATGACAGTCATCCAATATGATGTAATAGAACAAGGTGACCGCGACTGACACACAATGACTATTGCAGCTGGAAACGGCTGTTTTTAATGGAACCTGATTTTAGATGGAACTCAACTCGTCTAAAGAAGGCCAGTTTTATTGCTTCTTTAATCAGGACAACAGTTTTCACCTGTGCTAACATAATTGCAAAAGGGTTTTCTAATGATCAATTAACCTTTTAAAATGATAAACTTGGATTAGCTAACACAACGTGCCATTGGAACACATGAGTGATGGTTGCTGATAATGGGTCTCTGTATGGCAATGTAGATATTTCATTAAAAACACCCATTTCCAGCTATAATAGTCATTCACAACATTAACAATGTCTAAACTGTATTTCTGATTAATATGTTATTTTAACAAACTTTTGAACGGTAGTGTATGTTTAGATTTAATTTTGATTACTGTTACAAATGCAATTTGGGTTGTTAATTGGATTCGTTCTGACATTTCTTGATTACTTGTGTTGTTTTGTGTGATTATTTGTGTACTTGTTTGACATTTTACTGCATGCATTGTTAGGAGGTAGTAACATAAGCATTTCACTTCACCCACTATAACATCTTCTAAACTGTGTACGCGACCAGTAAACTTTGATTTGATACACCACAATCAAAACATACATGTCACACACGTATGCGTACACTCATACACGCACACGGAGAAAAACAACACGAAAATAAGTCATGGCAAGTGGTGTATTTATGAGCATGCATAAACAACCTAGGAAATACTGAACAAGACATTCCACTTTTTCAGAGTCCACATCTTACACAGGCTATCAATCCATCTTCTTCATTTTGTAAATTAGACTGGATAAATTGACACACTGCATGAAAACATGACTTTTTTTTATCATCCTTGTGCAAAACAAATCATGCTGACTTGCACAAATGCAATATTGTATGTATACATACAGGTCCAAACCAATTAAATATATTTTTTTGTGGCAGCAAAAAGGCTACGGCTTAAATAGTTTGGTTTCCAAGTCCACAACAAAAACAAACAACCAAAAGAGATTATCAGCAGAAGACCAATAAATGAAATATGTGAATGAAGGCATACAGTAGGTAAACTCTGCAAAAAAAGAAACATCCCTTTTTCAGGATCCTGTCTTTCAAAGATAATTCGTAAAAATCCAAATAACTTCACAGATCTTCATTGTAAAGGGTTTAAACACTATTTCCCATGCTTGTTCAATGAACCATAAACAATTAATGAACATGCACCTGTGGAACGGTCATTAAGACACTAACAGCTTACAGACGGTAGCCAATTAAGGTCACAGTTTTGAAAACTTAGGACACTAAAGAGGCCTTTCTACTGACTCTGAAAAACACCAAAAGAAAGATGCCCAGGGTCCCTCCTCATCTGCGTGAATGTGCCTTGGGCATGCTGCAAGAAGGCATGAGGACTGCAGATGTGGCCAGGGCAATAAATTGCAATGTCCGTACTGTGAGACGCCTAAGACAGCGCTACAGGGAGACAGGACGGACAGCTGATCGTCCTCACAGTGGCAAACCACGTGACAACACCTGCACAGGATCAGTACATCCGAACATCACACATGCGGGACAGGTACAGGATGGCAACAACAACTGCCCGAGTTACACCAGGAACGCACAATCCCTCCATCAGTGCTCAGACTGTCCGCAATAGGCTGAGAGAGGGTGGACTGAGAGCTTGTAGGCCTGTTGTAAGGCAGGTCCTCACAAGACATCACCGGCAACAAAGTCGCCTATGGGCACAAACCCACCGTCGCTGGACCAAACAGGACTGTCAAAAAGTGCTCTTCACTGACGAGTCATGGTTTTGTCTCACCAGGGGTGATGGTCGGATTTGCGTTTATCGTCGAAGGAATGAGCGTTACACTGAGGCCTGTACTCTGGAGCGGGATCGATTTGGAGGTGGAGGGTCCATCGTGGTCTGGGGCGGTGTGTTACAGTATCATCGGACTGAGCTTGTTGTGATTGCTGGCAATTTCAACGCAGTGTGTTGCAGGGAAAACATCCTCCTCCCTCATGTGGTACCCTTCCTGCAGGCTCATCCTGACATGACCCTCCAGCATGACAATGCCACCAGCCATACTGCTCGTTCTGTGCGTGATTTCCTGCAAGACAGGAATGTCAGTGTTCTGCCATGGCCAGCAAAGAGCCCGGATCTCAATCCCATTGAGCATGTCTGGGACCTGTCGGATTGGAGGGTGAGGGCTAGGGCCATTCCCCCCAGAAATGTCCGGAAACTTCCAGGTGCCTTGGTGGAAGAGTGGGGTAACATCTCATAGCAAGAACGGGCAAATCTGGTGCAGTCCATGAGGAGATGCACTGCAGTACTTAATGCATCTGGTGACCACACCAGATATTGACTGTTACTTTTGATTTTGACCCCCCCCCCCCCCCCCCTTTGTTCAGGGACACATTATTCCATTTCTGTTAGTCACATGTCTGTGGAACTTGTTCAGTTTATGTCTCAGTCGTTGAATCTCGTTATGTTCATACAAATATTTACACATGTTAAGTTTGCTGAAAATAAACGCAGTTGACAGTGAGAGGACGTTTCTTTTTTTGCTGAGTTTATAAAGATATCAGGTATAATACATATTTTGTACACTTCAGTGAACATTCATGACTTTACTCAGACTGCATAGGTTTACTCAGTGACTTTAACCCTCCAAAATACATTACATTTGGCTCACAAAGGCACAAACATAAGAGATATTGCATGCATGCATGCAATGCACACACACATGCACAAACACACACAGACACACAGAGACACAGAGACACACACACAATCACCCGCACATACCCACGTCACACACACACCCATACACACACAAACACAGTGTCAATGGTAAGCCCAGGCCTGATGGAGATGACTTCTCACAGATGTTGTTCAGTCAGTGAGGCATGAAATCAGCATCATTACCAAACCGACAGTGTCTGTTTGGTTAATGCTTATTGCTGCAGGGAAGGCAAACAATATGGAATACAAATACACATCTATGATGAAACTGCTAGCCTCAAACTAATCAAAACCTAATTTTGAAACTTATTTGGATAAGATAAATATTTAACCCAGTAGAAAAATCCCTGATCTAGACAACAATGATGCTATTTATTTTACATAATAGCCCAATTCAATGACAGCAAAAATATACTAATTTGGAGTCCAGCCCTTCTCAACAATTGGTAGTTTTAACAATTGATAGTTTCCAGCAGGAACATACAAACATTATAATTGAAAGGAAGTCAAAGAGCTTTCTAACATCGCTTTTCTTAATCTGCAAATGGACCAATCATGTGTGGACACATTTCAAAACCTTTAGAAAACCATTTCATCACTTCAAAGTACTGGGCAATATTTTGATCAAGTACAATTAAAAACATTTCAAAAGACAAAAGGGGTAAAGGTTGACAGACAGGAGGAAAGAGGAACGGGGGAAAAGAGGAAAAGGATGCAGAAGAGAAAGAGGAAGGTGAGGAGTGGTGGAATAGGCAGAAAGAAAAGAAAGAAACTGACAGCAGTGAGAACCAATAACATTAGATATACGCCAGTGTGGGCTCTCAAGCATTATGATTAGTTCAGCGGAAGAGAAGAGGTGGTAGAGACATTATAGAAGTCTTTGTAAATATTAATAAATATCAACACTATCACATTTTCTTTCTTTGAGTCATCAATGATCAAAATGACTCCAAACGAGCACATTTACCTCCCTCAAATAACATTTACTGCAAATACTGTAAAGGAGGTCAACCAGATAGGACCTAATTGTGTGTATAGAAGTTATTGTCATCACAGATAAAGCTTATATGTAGGTCTAACGCAGCCTTAGACAGTAGGCCCTGATCAGGAAAAACTCTCGTCAGGAAAAACTCCTGGCCTTACTTATATGGCTTCATAAACCCAGGCTTTACAGCTTCAAACAGGCGTTGAGGGCCTTGATAGATAGCCCTCAATAGAAAGGGCTCCAGCTGAGGGTCCCTATAGAGATGAGGGTCTGACAGGCGCTGGACGACAGCCACACAGTCTCCACCAGGCTGAAGTGCAGCAGGCCAAGGGCGAACCCACACGCCATGTCGGTCAGGTGGTGCCTACCCAGCAACACCCGGGACATGCCCACCAGGAAGGCCCAGAGCACCAGCAGGATGCGGAGTGGAACAGCCAGGACCAGGTGGGAAAGCAGGAACTTGGACACCATGGCGGCGCGACTGGCGTGGGCCGCCGGGAAGGAGTACACGTCCATGGCACAGTAGTCCAGGAAGCCCGGAGTCATCTCCCAGGGTCCTTTGCGTTTGATCAGCTTCTGGACACCGGCCACAGTCATGATGTCAAGTAGGAGGGCTGAGGAGGGAGGATTAAAAAAACAATGCTGCATGAAAAAGCCCAATCAGATCAATTAACCATAGGGCAGTAAACCACAACACACAATATCAGTAGTCAAAAACCCATGGAGATCAATTACATTCTCAATCATGTAATATCTGTTACAGGGCTAAGCATCAGTGGTTAAGCAACGAGGCAGGCCAGGCAGTACCTCAGCAATGCCGCAGTGGATTTAACGAAGAGCAGAGAGTTTGTGGAACAGTAGCGCATCGCCTCACCCCCCCCTCCCCCCCCTCTCTTCCCTGTATGTGATCAGAATGTATGAGCCTCTATGCTACAGCATCCCAATGGCAACATTATCAGGCTAGCAGCCCAGTTACTCTATAAATAGGTCTGGAAGCTAGCACAGGACTGGGAGAGTTCTTAGCTTATAGTTAGTTCAGCTTTGGCTTAATTTATGTGCACTGTCTGTGTAGTAATTTGATCTGAGGCGACTGTCGCTGAGAGTATTTGCAAGTGAAATACTGAGATAGAAACATTCTCCTCAAACCCTTGTAATAAGACTGTAGTAAACTGGTAATAGATGTATAATAGACTTACTTAACCATGCTTGGGTGTGATATAGATACCTATGAATTATTTAAATATGTCTGACTTAATGCAGGTCTAAAGTTGATATTTTCAGTCATGTCTTCTGCAGACCTCTTTTTAGAAGGATCCAACCCTCTTCGTGCAGCCCAAAATATCCCCACAATCACCACCTTTCATTTTTGATTACCCAGCTACCACCCCACCCTGTGGAATCTGTCAGGACTCAGGATTACAACATTGATTACGCTGTCTGCTTCCTGTACACCCACACACACATAACCCCCTAGTTCTGGAGTAAAGTAAACTTTTAGCAATTAAAGAATTTACTGTGGTCACCGACATTAACATTACATAACATGGAATGGAAAGAAAGAACTGGGTTAAGGATGAAAAAGGAATGTGGGGAAAATTGAAAGAAGGCAAAGAGAAGAAAATGGACAGCATGGAAGTGAGTAGGTGGTACATTGGGGTCATTCTGGGACAGTGGGGACACACAGTGCTGAGTCGCTTGGAAAGAAAGCAATTGGTACCAACTATAGGACCCAGCTCTGCTCCCTGACACAGCCCACCGCAGCACTACTGAAGGTAAGGAAGGAGAGCCATGGATTTCACCAGTCTAGAACGTTATGTACTGTATGATGCCCTTCAAAGCAAAAAGATGTGTATCTTTTCTAAAATCGAGCACACAGCCATGTAATCTCCATAGACAAATATTGGCAGTAGAATGGCCCGTACTGAAGAGCTCAGTGACTTCCAACAAGTCAATTCATAAAATGTCTGCCCTGCTAGAGCTGCCCTGGTCAACTATAAGTGCTGTTATTGTGAAGTGGAAATGTCTAGGATCAACAACGGCTCAGCCGTGAAGTGGTAGGCCTCACACACAAGCTCACAGAACAGAACCGCTGAGTGCTGAAGCGCATAATGTGGAAAAATCATCTGTCCATGGTTTCAACACTCACTACCGAGTTCCAAACTGCCTCTGGAAGCAACGTCAGCACAATAACTGTTCGTTGGCAGCTTCATGAAATGGGTTTCCATGGCCAATCAGCCGCACACAAGCCTAAGAGCACCATGTGCAATGCCAAGCATCGGCTGGAGTGGTGTAAAGCTCGCCGCCATTGGACTCTGGAGTAGTGGAAACGAGTTCTCTGGAGTGATGGATCATGCTTCACCATCTGGCAGTCCGACGGACAAATCTGGGTTTGGCGAGTGCCAGGAGAACGCTACCTGCCCCAATGCATAGTGCCAACTGTAGAGTTCGGGCGGAGGAGGAATAATGGTCCTGGGCTGTTTTTCATGGTTCGGGCTAGGCCCCTTAGTTCCAGTGAAGGGAAATCTTAACGCTACAGCCAGTTTTGGGAAGGCTCTTTGCTTTTTCAGTATGACAATGCCCCCTTACACAAAGCGAGGTCCATACAGAAATGGTTTGTCAAGGTTGGTGTGGAAGAACTTGACTGGTCTGCACAGAGCCCTGACCTCAACCCAATCGGACCTTTGGGATGAATAGGCCTAATCGGCCAATATCAGTGCCCTACCTCACTAATGATCTTGTGGCTGAATGGAAGCAAGTCCCCACAGCAACGTTCCAACATTTAGTTTCAAGCCTTGCCAGAAGAGTGGAGGCTGTTATAGCAGCAAACTGGGGTCCAACTCCATATTAATGCCCATGATTTTGGAATGAGATGTTCAACGAGCAGGTGTCCACATAGTGTATCTGTCTATTTGACTGTGCCTGTCTATTCCTGGCAAAATTAAGTCAAAGAGAAGTGTTATTGAGAATTATACTGCCTTCACAGCTCGCCTTAATCAGGATGTTTGTTTAAACACAGTGGTTCCCTATCCCATCCTGGTTCACTATTAATGACCTGAACAATGCCCCAAACACAATATTCCAAAATGTCCCAAATTAAACAGATTATAGACTGAACACAATACAGCTTCAGTCCACAGATTTGCAGTGTTTTTCTGAGTAATCCCGCCTAAACCAGGCATCCGGCACAGGAGTAAAAATAAAATCCCTCAGGGGGGACATGGTGAATTCACAGGTATGAACCAGCCAACATGGTGGGCCTACGATAGCAAAGGGGTGTGTAGTAGTACACATAGCTGAATGAGAATAATACACACACCTGTGGCAATCTGTTGGATGTGTGTGGGCCTATAGTACTTTTGAAGTATCACACGCATGTACACACACACACACATGCACACACATACACACAATCACAATTTGTCACAGTGGCCCCAATTTGTTCTGAGAAATGCATAATTCACTCAAATCAATCTTGGGGATAGTCTGCTGCTCTCCTTCACAGAAGTGTGTAAAAATAACCACCTAAAATGAGTTCACCATCTAGGAGGATTCCATTACCGCTAGTTAGAGAAATCAGGGTCGTACTTTAGGTTGGCTATGTCACATTCGTTTGACTAAAGCAACTGTAGGGAAATAACCTATTGATCCTAAATCAAGGAAGTAAGTATCATAAAGTATTTATTACTTTCATAAGGTAATTTGGAAAATGATTCTACTGTAGCTTCTGTAGCAGCTGCCATAGTGGGGATAAGAAGTTCAAAGCAGTGTGTAGGCCTGTATCTTCATATAGGCCTATGCTTGACACTAATGATACTGACTTCACTGAGTCTTTCGATGTAGGCCTCTGGCTTGTTAAAATGTCTACTTATAGTTCTTCAGTCCAAAGTCAAATCATGATGTGTGGAGCCTTAAGCCTTGCACCTGTTCCCCAGGCCTGGTTCTGTGCTGGGTGATGGAGAGAGTAGAGACCATGGAGGGCTAGGATTTCATAATGACCTGCTTCTGATACTCTACCATGGAATGCTCTAAAATCACATTCTGGTGAACAATGACATCCTTTGGTGAGATGTTGTTAACAATGATGCTTTAAATATATTCTATATTGACATGGATTATATACGCCTAATACAGGGCCTGGGTCCAGGGATAAGGAAGTAGAGGGAGATGTGATCATATCAGTAGGCTACACCAGGGCTTCCCAACTTTTTCCCCAGGCCCCCCTTTTTCACATTTGAAAAATGTCACACCCCCTTAGGAAAATGTGGTTGTTTTGAAGCTCAATTCCTGCAATTCTACATAGTTTAAAAAGACGCATTACATATTTTAGGTAGGCTATATAATTATAATCATAATAATATTAATAATTATCATTATTATAATTTTCCAAATGGTATTGCGCTACCAAATATAGTTTATTATGATCATTTATATGAAAACCCAATTGAATTATACATATTGTCTTTTACAGAAAGTAATTCATTCAATTGATAGTGACAGAGTCACATATTGTATAAGATTACTTTCTAAGCAAATGAGGGGGGGCGAGCCCCTTAGGTTGGGGACCCCAGGGCTACACCTATTAAAAATGCACTGATAGACACACTATAATAACCAAGCCATTAAAGAAGAGCTGAGTCATACATATAGCTTACAATTCAATAACATAATTATTACACAATGTGTTGTGGGTACAGAGTGAGGAGTGCATTTACCAAGTAATAGATTGACCAAGACCTCTTGTCCGGCCAGCGTATTACTCCTTGTCAGACACACGATAGTGCCAAAGATCCACGTGATGCCGTGCCCTGTAAGCGCGAGCAGGGTGATCATGGAACGAACGCTGCCCCAAGACGACGACGTGTAGGCGCAGACCCCCAGGCGCTTGGACAGACAAATGTCAATGGCGAGGAGGGAGCTCATCGCTATCCCTTTGAAGGAAGGGTTCAGTTGGATACAGTCCTCATCGGGCAGTTTCGCGGGCTCTTTCCGATCCTTGTTGGCACTGTCGGTAGGTTCCTGCGGGTCGCACGGTTGGCTTGCTTGGTGTTTGGGTTGGGCCGGTCGCCTTGCGGTGCCACGGGTCTCAGAGTTAACGCACCGGAGAGGCTGATTCAGGGACATGAACTCGGGTCTGCTCAGGACGTTGTTCCGATCCCGCGTCCTGGACCTAGAACTCGGAATTGCAGGCATTTTGGATTGGTCTCACTTTACAAGGTTTCAGAAGGACAATTTCTCGTTTTACGCACGAAGGCTAAATGTCCAAAGCTAAGCCCTGTCGCCCTGTCCTTCCCCTCCTGTGGCCTTATCAGATATATTTAGCCGGTTGGAATGCGCGCTGCCCATGCTGCTGTGTTTAGCCTGCAACGGGATCCATGCAGGCTTGAAGAAGCTTGACTGGCATCTGCCTGGGCCAATCGAACGAGACACAATCTACAGCGAAAACAGAATGTCATCATCAGCTTTTAACATGTCATGAACTAAAATATACAATAATGAGCAACTAACATGGAATGGCATGGAGGTTTTGTCTTGATCCTGAACGGCAGGTGTGGTGGTGCAGTAGGCCTATCACAAACAGAAACTGAAGACACTGGTTTTATGCATAAATAGATGGGCCATACTGTGCGTCTGTTATGCTCAAGGAGAAAGACAAATGGTATCATCTTACCAGGCCGAAGTATAGGAAGGAGCTATCGTTCAGATCCCTTTCGCGCGCTGCACAACACTGGCACTTGGATTGGAATTTAGAGAATGCGGAAAGAATTCTAGCTAGACAGTGTCGAGTTAATTAAAGGCAATCAACAAATCCATAGTCATCTCGGCGAGCCAGGTAAAATAAATTCAATATTTAGAAAAAAATGAGAGCTCTTAGGGCCGTGTCAGTCGTGGACATGACGTAGCCTACGCAACCGTGCTCATCACGGACACCCTCTTCGGGATGGGAGTTCTCCAAGGTTCTTAAATTGACAGCAACGGAGACACTCAGCACAAACCCATGGCACGTCTTCGTCAATTTGGCAAGGACCAAAAATAGAAGAAAATAAACCGCAAATCAAGAAGCAATAACAAACATTAAATTATGAAAATTGACTTGATCAATTTCTTAAAAGGTTTCTTCTCAGGAGGACTGAGGAGCATACATAAGTGGGACTATTATCAGGCGAAAAGCATGGGAACCAATTTAATTCAAAGTAGGCCTAAATGTATATTATTTTATTTTTATTAAATATTCACCACTGTATCTTTTATAATTAGACATGCAGCCAAATTGATGTGAGCTATAGCCTATAACATCGTCCAAAACAGTCAATTAAATTAGGGCTATTCGCTTAACTTTGACATATAGAATTGGCCTATTATAGCCTATAATTATGTTCTATTTAATAAACGTAGCAATAAGCCATCACTACATTTCCCAGAATGCTTGCAGTGGCGAGGGGAAGTGTCGTCTCAAAGGTACTTAAATAAAGGAGCTGAAGCTCAAGCCGCTAGAATAGACCAATGCGGGAGGGCGAACCTGCTGTGGCCGCGATGGGACCAGCGCACAGAAATGACAGTCTGTCTTGGAATTGGGACTAAATTATACTCAAAGGACAGGGATCGAGGAAGGAGCCTGGTTGGGTTATCGGAGACATTCCATGTATTAAAATAGTTTTTTATTAGTTGATCTACAAGAAGATATGGATCCAAACGGAGAGGGGAAAGTTAACCTGGTTGCCTTTGAATATTTCCGGTGTTCATTGTAACCCACGATTAAATACATGTAAGTTGAAATGATACCACTACCGGACCTTGAAATTGAATGCAACGATAAAAGAGAAGGGAACCAACTGGGAAGATAACGGAATTACCACTCGAACCATGCGCGCACGCATCTAGGGCAGTCCTAAAACCTGTCTTGAGGGGACAATTCACAAAGACGGGCTTGCATTGGACAAAAGTGTGGTAAACCTCTATTTATAAAAATAAAATATATTTGGTTTATGCTACAACAGGCTTTTTGCAACGGGACTACATTTATATTTACATTTGAGTTATTTAGCAGACGCTCTTATCCAGAGCGACATGCAATGAGTGCATTCATCTATAGATGGCTAGGTGGGACAACCACATATCACAGTCATAGTCAGTACATTTCTCCTCAATAAAGTAGCTATCAGTAAAGTCAGAGTTAGTAAGGGGGAGGGGAAAGCCCAGTGCGAGTGTTAGTTCAGGAAAGTCATATTTTCTAATTGTTTTATTTTAGGCTAAACGTCACTACCAATTTCATTTTGCATACCATGTCTACAATTTGCGGCGTTGTAAGGACCGCAATATTTATGATAGATTTATTCTTATCCCTCATATAGTCCCCGTGCATAGAGTTATTGTGGGATTGCACGCGGGCTGTGTATCTATTGTAGCGTGAACCTTAAGCAACATATTCTAGAGGGGTTATTTAATATTGTAAAGGAATACTTTTGATACATATGATTAAATTAATGTGCACGTGCTCCTCATGTAGTCCATTTTTATGTGGCATTGTGGCAAAGGGGCCTATTATAGCCTACTTGTGGTATTAAATGTCAACAGTTTATTGTTACATAATTAAGACGTTGTTCAACACAAGCCATTGCTGGCTGCAGTCCTCCTATCCACACCAAAGCTACTTTTTTTGGAATGAAAACCTTTCACCAGTGACAGAATGCTTAATTGAGGCAAAAGTTGATTTTACGCATGTTCAGAATGAAAATTGACATGAATAGGCTAAAAAATGAGTGGCGCTGAGCTCAGCCAATATGACGTCGAAATGCTATGTTAGCAGTTTTTGTAAATTATGCTTAGGTCACAATTATCAATAAAGTCTGCTTAATTAGACCACAAGGCACATGTGAGCAGTGGCTGTTGCACATATCCAACGGTCGCAAATTGCCAGTAATCGTGGTCGATCTCGCGCTGCTTGTGGAGGTGAGAGAGAGCACACAGCACACATCTGGAGGCACTTCTATTGATGGAGGAAGCTTCAAGACACGGAAAATAAAGTTGCATCGGCTCTGTTTTGGTGATGTGATCTGATGGCCAATGAAAAGCAGAAAGCATGCTGATGTGATTTTAATCACAACTCCTCCATTATTGAGTAAATTATTACATTTTCCATCATAGTGTTGGAATACAGAACTGGTTGCAAAATGCATGGCTTTTATGAACATGTCAGCAAAGAGGTAGCCTAGTCATTCTCAACGGAGAACACTGGCCATTTGACAGTGCCACCCTTTTTCGTTTTTTTTTTGTCTTTTTTGACTATTGAAAATGTGGATGCAATTGTGAATTTCTTGCTGTTTCCATGCGTCTTTCTCCTCCAGACCTCGGGACGTTGTTGTGGATTGTATTGCTATTTAATGCAATGGGCTGTATCCAGAGTATCAGGTGTAAGCCCAAGAGTTTCCGTGAAAGTATCATCGTTCTCGAGGTGAACTCCTCCATTGACTCCACGCCAACCAGCATCGACGAGTCATCCAGTGTGGTTCTGCGCTATCGGACACCGCACTTCCGAGCCTCTGCTCGGGTACTAGTGCCGCCCGTGGCCGGTAAAGAGACGTGGACCGTTGGCTGGATTCAAGCATGCAACCACATGGAGTTCTACAACAAATATGGAACCAAAGGGATGTGAGTATCAACCTAAACCCAACCCACATTACAATTAAATTATTATCACATTTGATTAGACAAAGGCCGAATAAAAATAACTCAGAATTAAAATGGCAGACAATACCTGTCACCCGCAATCTACTTCATTATTTTTGTTCACCTCTCAATGTCGCTAGGGCATTCGGAAAGTATTCAGACCCCTTTACTTTCCCCACATGTTTTTACATTACAGCCTTATTCTAAAATGGATTGAATAAAATGTTCCCTCATCTATCTTAACACAATATAAAATAAAGACAGAAATACCTTATTTACATACGTATTCAGACCATTTGTTATGATACTCGAAATTCAGCTTAGGTGCATCCTGTTTACATTGATCATCTTTCAGATGTTTCTATCACTTGATTGGAGTCCACCTGTGGTAAATTCAATTTATTGGAAATTATTTAGAAAGGCACACACCTGTCTATATAAGGTCCCACAGTTGACAGTGCATGTCACAGCAAAAACCAAGCCATGAGGTCGAAGGAATTGTCCGTAGAGCTCCTAGACAGGATTGTGTCAAGGCACAGATCTGGGCAAGGGTACCAAAAATGTCTGCAGCATTGAAGGTCCCCAGGAACACAGTGGCCTCCATCATTCTTAAATGGAAGAAGTTTGGAACCACCCAAGACTCTTCCTAGAGCTGGCCGCCCGGCCAAACTGAACATTCAGAGGAGAAGGGCCTTGGTCAGGGAGGTGACCAAGAACCTGCTGGTCACTCTGACAGAGCTACAGAGTTCCTCTGTGGCAATGGGAGAACCTTCCAGAAGGACAACCATCTCTGCAGCACTCCACCAATCAGGCCTTTATGGTAGAGTGGCCAGACGGTAGCCACTCTTTAGTAAAAGGCACATGACAGCCCGCTTGGAGTTTGCCAAAAGGCACTTAAAGACTCTCAGACCATGAGAAACAAGATTCTCTGGTCTGATGAAACCAAGATTGAACTCTTTGGCCTGAATACCAAGCGTCACATCTGGAGGAAACCTGGCACTATCCCGGGTGAAGCATGGTGGGGGCAGCATCATGCTGTGGGGATGTTTTTCAGCGCCAGGGACTGGGAGACTAGTCAGGATTGAGGGAAAGATGAACGGAGCAGAGTACAGAGAAATCCTTGATGAAAAACTTCTCCAGAGCACATAGGACCTCAGACTGGGCCCAAGGTTCACCTTCCAACAGGACAACGACCTGAAGCACAAAGCCAAGACAACACAGGAGTGGTTTTGGGACAAGTCTCTGAATGTCCTTGAGTGGCCCAGCCAGAGCCCGGACTTGAACCCCATTGAACATCCCTGGAGAGACCTGAAAATAGCTGTGCAGCGACACTCCCCATCCAACCTGACAGAGTTTGAGAGGATCTGCAGGGAAGAATGGGAGAAACTCCCCAAATCCAGGTGTGCCAAGATTTTAGCGTCATACCTAAGAATACTTGAGGCTGTAAACACTGTCAAAGGTGCTTCAACAAAGTACTGAGTAAATGGTCTGAATACTTATGTAAATGTGATATTTATTTAATTTGCTTTGTCATTATGGGGTATTGTGTGTAGATTGATGAGGGAAAAAAACGATTTAATCCATTTTAGATTAAGGCTGTAATGTAACAACATGTGGGAAAAATAAAGGGGTCTGAATACTTTCCGAATGCACTGTATTTTCAGATAGATTGGAGGTGTTAATTCTAGAACGTCAACAGTCTACTTTAGGCTTCCTCGTAGATGGATCACTGAACCATGCGTCATGATGAGTTAGTGATAATTAGAACGAAGATGTACATTTTTATTCATACTGCAAATCCATCCTCTATTGCAGAATCAAATCAATTATTATACTGAACAAAAATATAAATGCAACATGTAAAGTGTTGGTCCCATGTTTCATGAGCTGAAATAAAAGATCTCAGAAATTTCCACATGCACAAAAAGCTTATTTCTCAGAAGTTTTGTTTACAAATGTCTTTACATTCCTGTTAGTCAGCATTTCTCCTTTGCCAAGATAATCCATCCACCTGACAGGTGTGGCATATCAAGAAGCTGATTAAACAGCATGGTAACAGAGGTGTACCTTGTGCTGGTGACAATAAAAGGCCACTCTAAAATCTGCAGTTTCCCCTTATGTTTCAGCATAGTAATGCACGGCCCCATGTCACAAAGATCTGTACACAATTCCTGGAAGCTGAACATGTCCCAGTTCTTCCAGGGCCTGCATACTCACCAGCATGTCACCCATTGAGCATGTTTGGGATGCTCTGGAGCAACGTGTACGACAGCGTGTTCCAGTTCCCGCCAATATCCATCTACTTCACACAGCCATCGAAGAGGAGTGGGACAACATTCCACAGGCCACAATCACCAACCTGATCAATTATATGCAAAGGAGATGTGCCGCACTGCATGAGGCAAATGGTGGTCACACCGGATACTGACAGGTTTTCTGATCCACGCCCCTACTTTTTTTTTAAAGGTATCTGTGACCAACAGATGCATATCTGTATTCCCAGTCATGTAAAATCCTTAGATTAGGGCCTAATGAATTGATTTCAATTGACCGATTTCTTTATATGAACAGTAACTCAGTAAAACCTTTGAAATTGTTGCATGTTGGGTTTATATTTTTGTTCAGTATAATTTTGATTTACATTTGGTTGAGTTGTCAACTAATGTGAATTCAAAGTGAAATCAACAAAAAAGGTCACCATATCATTGGATTTAGGTTCAAAGTTGGTTAAAAATAATACATAATTCTTATGTTGAATACCTTTTGCAAATGTGATCAGTTAACCACATTGATTCCAAGTTATTACATACATTTTTGGGGTTGAAATTACGTTGAAACACCGTTGACTCAACCAGTTTTTTCCCAATGAGAAGGCTTTCACAAACACTGTTTGTAAAATGTATCAACTCAAGCCGAGTTTCATTGTGAGGTAGGCTACTGGAGTCAACAAAAACTGTATGGTATGAGAAATCAAATTATTCTCAAAATATTAGGAAATTATTTAAAGGCCAGACAATTCATTAAAATACCCCTTTCGTTCGGCTCGGTAACTGTTTACAGATGTCTGTGACTTATACAATGTTACACAAATTCAGTTTGTCCCACATCCTGTGGAGGCGACCACAAGTTGAAGTATACCCAGAATGCTGAGGGTTTATCTTCACCCATTACAGCATGGGATGTTTGGGTCTGCATGTCACAGATTACACACACCGTCCCAATACTGCGATCTCCTCCCCTACATTGCCTTCTCCCCTTGCCCTAGTCTGGCTATGTGTGTTTGTCTGTGCATGTTTGTCTCTCTGTGTGTGTGTGTTAATCTCTCACTCTGGGCCTAAAGAGACACTGAATGGGAAAAACAATATTAATGCTATGTGAGATTAGAGAGACATGTCCCTCTGCTCTGCAAACAAAACCTAATTTGAAGAGAGACTAGAGAGAGAAAAAGAGAAAGAGAGAGCGAGAGAGAGAGATGAAACAGGCATTAACAACCTCTTTCTTTCTCAGAGCAGCTATGACCTCAAAGCGACATATTTCTGCTGATTTGAGGTATAAAGAATGCCCTGGTAGTCAGAAATACAGTAGCATTTCCCCCTTATGCTTTTCTGTGTAGTATAGAGCCTATTCTCTGAACAAGAGAACCATGATTTCCCTGTAATACTTGTCGTTAGTCTTGACAAAATGCCTTCATACATTTAAGCTCATTTCCATTATCATTCAGTGTGGCCCTTTTGACTGCAATCTCAGAGAAAGACAAAATGTACTTAGTAGCTTCTTAATAACCCAGAGTGCCATCCATGTTTGAGGAGATAGTTAAGATGCAGGACATAAGCTCTCCCTCTATTGAGACTCCTGTTCTGAGTTCTGTCAATTACTGCGGTAAACTTCCAGGATGCTCTGGTCTAATTGGACAGAGTGACACAGGATAATACTGTGGATGATTTCTCTGTCAGTTCAGGTGCGTGCCCAGGTTTCTGAATTTGCCAGACACCCAGTCTTACAGCTGCTGAATAGAGCAGCAGTAGTCTATTATTCACTTTTAGTGGTATAGGAGTGTTAGGTGTATAAACACAGTGATGTAATGCAACACGCACACACGCACACAAACACACGCACGCACGCGCAAGCATACAAGCACATACAGTGCCTTCAGAATGTATTCACACCACTTGACTTTTTCCACATTTTGTTGTGGTACAGCCTGAATTTAACTAGGCAAGTCAGTTAAGAACAAATTCCTATTTTCAATGACAGCCTAGGAACAGTGGGTTAACTGCCTTGTTCAGGGCAGAATGACAGATTTTTACCTTGTCAGCTCGGGGATTCAATCTTGCAACCTTCCGGTTACTAGATTCAACACTCTAACCACTAGGCTACCTGCTGCCCCCGGAAGCCTGTACAGAATAAAACATATTCCAAAACATGCATCCTGTTTGCAATAAGGCACTGAAGTAAAAATGTAAAAAATGTGCCAATTTTTTTAACTTCATGTCCTGAATACAAAGTTTTAAGTTTGGGTCAAATCCAACACATCACTGAGTACCACTCTTCATATTTTCAAGCATGGTGGTGGCTGCATCATGTTATGTGTATGCTTGTCATTGGCAAGGACTAAGGAGTTTTTTAGGATAAAAATAAATGGAATAGAGATAAGCACAGGCAAAATCCTAGAGGAAAACCTAGTTCAGTCTGCTTTCCAACAGACACTGGGAGACAAATTCACCTTTCAGCAGGACAATAACCTAAAACACAAGTCCAAATATACACTGGAGTTGCTCACCAAGGCGACATTGAATGTTCCTGAGTGGCCTACTTACAGTTTTGACTTAAATCTGCTTGATAATCTATGGCAAGACTTGAAAATGGCTGTCTAGCAATGATGAACAACCAACTTGCCAGAGTTTGAATAAAAATGTAATAATAATGTGCAAATATTGTACAATACAGGTGCAAAGCTCTTAGAGACTTACCCAGAAAGACTCACAGCTGTAATCGCTGGCAAAGGTGATTCTAACATGTATTGATTGACTCAGGGATCTGAATACTTATGTAAATGAGATATTTCTGTATTTCATTTTCAATACATTTGCAAACATGTCTAAAAACATGTTTTTACTTTGTCATTATGGGGTATTGTGTGTAGATGGTTGAGAAAACAATTACGTTTAATCCATTTTTAATTGAGGCTGTAACACAACAAAATGTGGAGTAAGTTAAGGGTTATGAATACTTTCTGAAGGCACTGTAGGTGGGCACCAGAGGAGGCTTGATAATTGCTGGAATGAAATTAATGGAACAGAGTCAAACATGTTGTTTCCATATGTTTGATGTGTTTGATACCGTTCCATTTATTTTATTCCAACCATTACAATGAGCCCGTCCTCCTATAGCTCCTTCCACCAGCCTCCACTGGTGGGCAGGCATGCTGTATACATGCACACACACAGACCCCACACACTCTGGTAAGACTCAAGGGGGCTGTCCCAAGCAGTTTTTCCAGACTGTGCACACTGCACACTCGCATCGACACAGAGACACAGGCTCAGACACATCACATCCACAACATCCAACAGACATACTCACACACCCACATTGTTTGAAGCCAAGTCAAGAAGCCAAGACACTTATCACACCCATTTATGAGTACACACACGCAGACACGCATACAAAGGCTCAAAGATGCTATGATTGATTACCCTGAATTAGTCAGCTCGCCACCCATGTGTCTGAGTATCCCGTCTAAATAATCTCTCCCTTCCCTGTTTGGTAAAAGGAAATTGCAATAAAACCTCTGTAACGGTAGTCCTCCTCCTCTTCATCCGAAGAGGAGGAGTAGTAGTGATGGAACCAAGGCGCAGCGTTGTGAAATGACATGATTTAATTAAGACACGACAAAACAACGAAGACAGAAAACGAACTATACTTGAATTAACTAACAAAATAACAAAACGAATGTGTAGACAGACCTGAACTATACGAACTTACATAAAACACGAAGAACGCACGAACAGGGAAAATAGACTACACAAAAAGAACAATGTACAAACAAACCGAACAGTCCCGTATGGTGCGACAAACACTGACACAGGAGACAACCACCCACAACGAACACTGTGAAACAACCTACCTAAATATGACTCTCAATTAGAGGAAAACGCCAAACACCTGCCTCTAATTAAGAGCCATACCAGGCAACCCTTAAACCAACATAGAAACATAAAACATAGAATGCCCACCCAAACTCACGTCCTGACCAACTAGCACATAAAACAAACTAACAGAAATAGGTCAGGAACGTGACAACCTCCTTTATACTAGCACAATTTAGATATACCGTTGAAGTCGGAAGTTTACATACACTTTAGCCAAATACATTTAAACTCAGTTTATAAGCAAAGAGAACTTTAAGAGATAAAGGTCAGTCAATCCGGAATATTTCAAGAACTTTTAAAGTTTCTTCAAGTGCAGTCGCAAAAACCATCAAGCTCTTTGATGAAACTGGCTCATGAGGATCGCCACAGGAAAGGAAGGCCCAGAGTTAAAAAAGTATGTCTCCAAAAAGTATGATCTTTGTCCCTATGTGCAGTTTTGGAACAATGGCTTCTTCCTTGCTGAGCGGCCTTTCAGGCTATGTTGATATAGGACTCGTTTTACTGTGGATATAGATACTTTTGTACCTGTTTCCTCCAGCATCTTCACAAGGTCCTTTGCTGTTGTTCTGGGGTTGATTTGCACTTTTTGCACCAAAGTACGTTCATCTCTAGGAGACAGAACACGTCTCCTTCCTGAGCAGTATGACGGCTGCGTGGTCCCATGGTGTTTATACTTGCGTACTATTGTTTGTACAGATGAACGTGGTACCTTCAGGCGTTTGGAAATTACTCCCAAGGATGAACCAGACTTGTAGAGGTCTACAAATTTTTTCTGAGGTCTTGGCTGATTTCTTTTGATTTTCCCATGATGTCAAGCAAAGAGGCACTGAGTTTGAAGGTAGGCCTTGAAATACATCCACAGGTACACCTCCAATTGACTCAAATTATGTCAATTAGCCTATCAGAATCTTCTAAAGCCATGACATAATTTTCAGGAATTTTCAAGCTGTTTAAAGGCACAGTCATCTTAGTGTATGTAAACTTCTGACCCTCTGGAATTGTGATACAGTGAATTATAAGTGAAATAATTTGTCTGTAAACAATTGTTGGAAAAAGGACTTGTGTCATTCACAAAGTAGATGTTCTAACCGACTTGCCAAAGCTATAGTTTGTTAACAAGAAATTTGTGGAGTGGTTGAAAAACAAGTTTTAATGACTCCAACCTAAGTGTATGTAAACTTCTGTGTCACTTTATAAGAGGGTACAGCAAATTGTTGGTGTCTCTGCTTGTCATGTATCTAGTCCGTCACTCAACAAAAAATGAAGCCACGCTCGCCACTACAGTTGATTGGCCGTTTAGTCCGTTGGGTCCTTTCTACAGATGTAAGATCTTAATTTTCCTTCTGTAGCCAGTTTGCTACAGCAGGAAAATAATCCTGCAGCAACAGGAAATATTAATTATGTGGATTATAATTAATGGACATTTTGTAGTGCAAAATAATTAATGGACCATTTTTTTCACAAGGGCAAATCAGGTCTGACATTTCTACGTGGAAATTACAAACTTTAAAAGCCTTTTTAAAAGTCAAATACACTACAAGTTTGCATTTCCTGGAAAATTCTCAGCAACACTAGAGTGATCAAATTAAGATCCTACATCTGAAGGATCTATTTCAATAGAGCACCTCCCATGGTTTTGAACGAGAGTACTATACTGAAAATAGTATAGTATTGTAATGAAATTGCCATCAATAAAGAGTAGGTAGATCCTGTAGTATCATTAGACCTCCAATAGGGGGAGAGAGAAAAAGAGCATGATGAACACAAGGCAAATGTTCTTGCTCTTGGGCATGTTCTGTTCTCAAGAAACCATGTGTTATCAAGATAAAAATACGAGGAGAGTGCTTTGTTGCCATTGTCCGCAGTCGTTGGCCCTTCACAGTGGAATTGATGTAACAGTTTGGCTCCTGTCTGAGATATACAGTATTTATAGATGGAAAGATTGTTCAACTTGTTTTGGAGACAGATTGATAGAGGATATAGTGATTTGTAGCGACAAGAATGGACATGGATGAAACATAATCCTTGTTATGTACAGACACACACACAAAGAAAAACAATATTGGCCACTCACACCCACTCCCATAGACACACACACACACACTAAAATGTATATTCTATTCTACTGAGCAATTAACTTTATGTTCGTATTCTTATCTTTTATTAGTTCTTATTGATGTTGCATTGTCGAGAAGGAACCTGCAAGTAAGCATTTAGTTCATCTGTCGGCCCCAACTCAGGCCCTGTGTGTAGTTAACCGACCATCTCTGCCCATTCATCGCCATTTTACCTGTTGTTGTTGTCTTAGTTGATTAGCTGCTGTTGTCTTACCCGTTGTTGCCTTAGCTAGCTCTCCCAATCAACACCTGTGATTTTTTTATGCCTCGCTTTATGCCTCTTTCAAATGTCAATATGCCTTGTACACTGTTGTTTAGGATAGTTATTATTGTCTTAGTTTACTGCGGAGCCCCTAGTCCCACTCAACATGCCTCAGATACCTCCTTTGTCCCACCTCCCACACATGTGGTGACCTCACCCAGCATAACTAGCCCGTCCAGAGATGCAACTTCTCTTATCATCACTCGGTGCCTGGGTTTACCTCCACTGTACCCGCACCCCACCTCTGTCTGTACATTATGCCCTGAATCTATTCTACCACGCCCATAAATCTGCTCCTTTTATTCTCTATCCCCAACGCACTAGACGACCAGTTTTGATAGCCTTTAGCCGTACCCTCATCCTACTCCTCCTCTGTTCCTCGGGTGATGTGGAGGTTAACCCAGGCCCTGCGTGTCCCCAGGCACTCTAATTTTTTGACTTCTGTAACCGAAAAAGCCTTGGTTTCATGCATGTTAACATCAGAAGCCTCCTCCCTAAGTTTGTTTTTCTCACTGTTTTAGCACACTCCGCCAACCCTGATGTCCTTGCCGTGTCCGAATCCTGGCTTAGGAAGGCCACCAAAAATTCAGATATTTCCATACCCAACTACAACATTTTCCGTCAAGATAGAACTGCCAAAGGGGGATGAGTTGCAATCTACTCCAGAGATAGCCTGCAAAGTTCTGTCATACTTTCCAGGTCTATGCCCAAACAGTTCGAGTTTCTAATTTTAAAAATGAATCTCTCCAGAAATAAGTCTCTCACTGTTGCCGCCTGTTATTATAGACCCACTCAGCTCCCAGCTGTGCCCTGGACACCATATGTGAATTGATTGCCCCCATCTATCTTCAGAGTTCGTTCTGTTAGGTGACCTAAACTGGGATATGCTTAACACCCCGGCAGTCCTACAATCTAAGCTAGATGCCCTCAATGTCACACAAATTATCAAGGAACCCACCAGGTACAACCCTAAATCCGTTAACATGGGCAGCCTCATAGATATTATCCTGACCAACTTGCCATCTAAACACACCTCTGCTGTTTTCAATCAGGATTTCAGCGATCACTGCCTCATTGCCTGCATCCGCTATGGGTCCACGGTCAAACGACCACCCCTCATCAATGTCAAACGCTCCCTAAAACACTTCTGCGAGCAGGCCTTTCTAATCAACCTGGCCCAGGTATCCTGGTTGGATATTGACCTCATCCCGTCAGTCGAGGATGCCTGGTCGTTCTTTAAAAGTAATTTCCTCACCATCTTAAATACGCATGCCTCTTTCAAAAAATGTAGAACGAAGAACAGATATAGCCCTTGGTTCACTCCAGACCTGACTGCCCTCGACCAGCACAAAAACATCCTGTGGCGGACTGCACTAGCATCGAATAGTCCCCGCGATATGCAACTTTTCAGGGAAGTCAGGAACCAATACACGCAGTCAGTCAGGAAAGCAAAGGCTAGCTTTTTTAAACAGAAATGTGCATCCTGTAGCTCTAACTCCAAAAAGTTTTGGGACACTGTAAAGTCCATGGAAAATAAAAGCACCTCTTCCCAGCTGCCCACTGCACTGAGGCTAGGTAACACTGTCACCACCGATAAATCCACGATAATCGAGAATTTCAATAAGCATTTCTCTACGGCTGGCCATGCTTTCCTCCTGGCTACCCCAACCCCGGCCAACAGCTCCGCACCCCCCGCAGCTACTTGCCCAAGCCTCCCCAGCTTCTCCTTCACCCAAATCCAGATAACAGATGTTCTGAAAGAGCTGCAAAACCTGGACCCGTACAAATCAGCTGGGCTAGACAATCTGGACCCTCTCTTTCTAAAATTATCCGCAGCCATTGTTGCAACCCCTATTACCAGTCTGTTCAACCTCTCTTTCGTATTGTCCGAGCTGCCTCGTTCATCCCCCTCTTCAAAGGGGGTGACACTCTAGATCCGAACTGTTATAGACCTATATCCGTCCTGCCCTGCCTTTCTAAAGTCTTTGAAAGCCAAGTTAATAAACAGATCACTGACCATTTCGAATCCCACCGTACCTTCTCCGCTGTGCAATCCGGTTTCCGAGCTGGTCACGGGTGCACCTCAGCCACGCTCGAGGTACTAAACGATATCATAACCACCATCGATAAAAGACAGTACTGTGAAGCCGTATTCATTGACCTGGCCAAGTCTTTCGACTGTCAATCACCGTATTCTTATCGGCAGACTCAACAGCCTTGGTTTCTCAAATGACTGCCTCGCCTGGTTCACCAACTACTTCTCAGACAGAGTTCAGTGTGTCAAATCGGAGGGCCTGTTGTCAAGACCTCTGGCAGTCTCTATGGGGGTACCACAGGGTTCAATTCTCGGGCCGACTCTTTTCTCTGTATATATCAACGATGTCGCTCTTGCTGCGGGTGATTCCCTGATCCACCTCTATGCAGACGACACCATTCTGTATACATCTGGCCCTTCTTTGGACACTGTGTTAAATAACCTCCAAACGAGCTTCAATGCCATACAACTCTCCTTCCGTGGCCTCCAACTGCTCTTTAAACGCTAGTAAAACCAAATGCATGCTTTTCAACCGTTCGCTGCCCACACCCGCCATCCCGACTATCACTACTCTGGACGATTCTGACTTAAAATATGTGGACAACTACAAATACCTAGGTGTCTAGCTAGATTGTAAACTCTCCTTCCAGACTCATATTAAACATCTCCAATCCAAAATTAAATCTAGAATCGGCTTCCTATTTCGCAACAAAGCCTCCTTCACTCACGCCGCCAAACATACCCTCGTAAAACTGACTATCCTACCGATCCTCGACTTCGGCGATGTCATTTACAAAATAGCTTCCAATACTCTACTCAGCAAACTGGATGCAGTCTATCACAGTGCCATCCGTTTTGCCACCAAAGCCCCTTATACCACCCACCACTGTGACCTGTATGCTCTAGTCAGCTGGCCCTCGCTACATATTCGTCGCCAGACCCACTGGCTCCAGGACATCTATACATTTACATTTAAGTCATTTAGCAGACGCTCTTATCCAGAGCGACTTACAAATTGTAAAGTTCATACATATTCATCCTGGTCTCCCCGTGGGAATTGAACCCTGGTCCCCCCGTGGGAAATGAACCCACAACCCTGGCTTTGCAAGCGCCATGCTCTACCAACTGAGCCACACGGGACCATAAGTCTATGCTAGGTAAAGCTCCGCCTTATCTCAGCTTACTGGTCACGATAACAACACCCACCCGTAGCACGCGCTCCAACAGGTATATCTCACTGGTCATCCCCAAAGCCAACACCTCCTTTGGCCGCCTTTCCTTCCAGTTCTCTGCTGCCAATGACTGGAATGAATTGCAAAAACGCTGAAGCTGGAGACTTATATTTCCCTCACTAACTTTAAACATCAGCTTTCTGAGCAGCTAACCGATCGCTGCAGCTGTACATAGCCCATCTGTAAATAGCCCACCCAATCTACCTACCTCATCCCCATATTGTTTTTATTTACTTTTCTGCCCTTTTGCACACCAGTATTTCTACTTGCACATCATCATCTGCTCATCTATCACTCCAGTGTTAATTTGCCAAACTGTAATTACTTCGATTCTATGGCCTATTTATTGCCTTACCTCCTCACGCCATTTGCACACACTGTATATAGAATTTCTTTTTTTTCTATTGTGTTATTGACTGTATGCTTGTTTACTCCATGTGTAACTCTGTGTTGTTGTTTGTGTCGCACTGCTTTGCTTTATCTTGGCCAGGTCGCAGTTATAAATGAGAACATGTTCTCAACTAGCCTACCTGGTTAAATAAAGGGTAAATAAATAAAAAATAGTTTAAAAAACAGTGTATACCATGTGTATACTATACACAACTAATAAAACTTTCAACTGAAACACACACACTTTAACCTCCCCCTCCAACACACAAACTGGGGCTTACCTTTTACTATTATTATTATTCTAGAGATCATCATCTAGCTCCTTTGTGAATAAATGGCCATGCAGGCCTGTCATATGTCTGGTGATCACTGTTATCTGTAGCAGTTCTGCTGACTCCTTTACTTCTTCCTGCCGAGGGGGAATCGATAGGCGAACGGTCCGGAGTGTTTTTCTGTCACCCACTACGTCTCAATACTCCAAAGTGGCCTCCTTTCATAGTTTCCTTCGCTTAATTCACTCAGATCTGAAATAATAGTGGATGAGGTAAAGCAATCCTGATAGGCTTTGGACATATTGATTTCACCTATCCTGTGTTGACAGATCAGTGGTCAGTGCAGAGGTGGTAAAGGAAATGAGAAAAGAAAGCCACGTAAGACTATTGAGATGCACCTATAGTGACTTACTACACAGGTTAGACAGACGGGAGGCTCTTAACAATGGGAACCTGTGGTGTGCTGTGATTGTGCTGCCCTGACCTGAATCGCAATAGCTACTGAGCTGATGTTTGTAGAGCAAACCCACACAGTGAGTCTGTTTGAGCATCTCATGGACATAGATAGTCTCCTCCACTCTTCTTATGCTCCAGCCTTTATTTAACAGTGGGTAGGAGCCTATTACGATTGATATCTCTCTCAAACGATTCTAGGCAGGAAAGCAGTAGCAACATGCAGAGAGATTCTCACTTGTAAAACAAGTCTCACCCTTTTGTTTCCACTTCCACGTTAAAGGATTTGTTCACCCAAAATCAACAATTTCTTCCTGTTTTCAAACCATAAAAGTGGTCTAAAATTGTGTTGGGTTGACAGTTCACATCACCTGTTGTGTAGATTTAGCTATATATTTGGATACTTATTCCCATATGAATGGGAGTGATTGGCATCATCTTTGATTTTGGCGTGAACTATCCCTTTAAGCTTCACTCTGTTTTCCCTTCCGGGTTAAATCTCACTGCCTGCTTTTCCACGTCCAGGTCGAGCTGGGAACTCCCTGACCTACGGGATGGCAAGATCCAGGCCATCAGCGACTCGGACGGCGTCAACTACCCGTGGTATGGCAACACCACGGAGACGTGCACCATCGTGGGTCCCACCAAGAAGGCCACCAAGTTCACGGTCAGCATGAATGACAACTTCTACCCCAGCGTTACATGGGGTGTGCCTGTGAGCGATAGCAACCTGCCGCAGCTCAGCAGCATCCGCCGCGACCAGAGCTTCACCACCTGGCTGGTGGCCATCAATCAGTCCGAGACCCTGGTGCTGCAGACCATCCGCTGGAGGATGCAGCTCCACGTGGAGGTGGACCCGGACAAGCCTCTGGGCCAGAGGGCCACGCTGCGTGAGCCTGTGGCCCAGGAGCAGCCCCACGTCCTGGGCAAGAACGAGCCCATCCCCCCCAATGCCATGGTCAAGCCCAACGCCAATGACGCTCAAGTGCTCATGTGGCGGCCAAAGACCGGGGACCCCATCGTGGTCATCCCGCCCAAATATTGAAAGAACTTGGGGGGTTAAACACTCCTCCTCTTCTCCCACTCCTCTACCTACTCTCACTTTTCATTTTCTCTCTCTTTACCTACTTTTCCTTTTTCTCCTTTTCTCCTTGCCTCAAGCTCCTTGCCTCTATTTGCCTCTCTGTTTCTCTCCTCTCCTCTTTTTTTTGTAAGAACTGAGCAAAAGAGGGAGAGAGGGAGAGAGAGAGAGTGAAACAAGGACAAGAGCAGTTTGGAGAAAGAGGACGTCCCCTATAAGTGGGAGCTGGAGCTGACTTTAAAAACTGGAGTGAACAAACTGCAACCATTCTACCTTCAAACGGGGTCGGGTTTCACTGTGCTAGATAAAGTCATTGCAAAAAAAATCTAAAATAAGAAACTTTGCTTTTTGGGATTGGGGTTTGGGGTTGGGAGGGATGGGGAGTGTGTGTGGGTTGAAAAAAAGATAGTATTTATGTTCATATTTATGTACATGGTACATACATGTATACATGCACAAAGTTTGCGTATACCAGTTGAGTTTTTATTTATGGGCTGGGAGAGAGCATTTTGTGTGAATAAGCGCTATTTTGTGCTCCACATGAGTGATATGTGAATACGAACCGTATCGGGGTGACATATGTAGTTTTAGTACTTTTTTAAACATGAGAGTCATTCAATCCATGCTGCCTTAAGTTTAAATCGCTTTCCACTGCAAATGTTTAGCCTTAAACCAAGTGCAATGCAGTATTCCTTCACCTGTCCTCTCTCTTCTTCCATCCAGACTGTTGGTGCTGGTGTGTGTGGGTTTAGGAATGGAACAGTGGGTTATGGACAATGGGTTATCAGGAACCAAATTGGGTCCTAAAACTGCTGGAACCCTTTTTCTACCACAGAACGAAAGAGAAAAGACATTCAAACAAACCCTTTCAAATAGTCAGTTAGGTCGTCATCTTATCATGCATGGCTGTGGAAAAGGTTTTCTGACAACATTCAATTCCATTGAGACTGATATTCAGCTGACTTTTAGAGTTGTCAACAACATCCCTTTACAGAAAGAAAACAGTATTTCATCATGTTATCTTTCATTTGCTTTATTACCACTCCCTCCATCTCAGAGCCCTGTTGCTGTACTCCTCCCTCCCTCTGCCTTTCTTCTCTCCTCTCTACAGATGTCGGAGGGGACAACCCTGCTAGCACCTAATCAATACTGTTATTACAGCAAGCAGCAGCCAGGGGAAATGACTTTCATAACAGGGGCAATAAAAAATCGGTCCTCCATGCGATGCTATGGGAGATAAATCATCTCGGCTTTAGGGTGCCTGTGTGTGAATCCACATGGTGCAGAGGTGGTTGCAGCGCACCGCCCTCCATCTCTGCTCTCTCTTTCTGTAGTCCCCCCTTGCTCTCCTCGCACTCTCTCTCTCTTCTGATGTTCATCCCCATTCATCCTCTCTCACCCTGTCCCTACTTTTTCCTCTCTGATCCATCTTTCTCTCTCTGCTCCCCTTGATTGGTCTCTATTTCCTCCATCCAACCCTCCACCCACCCTCCACCCTTCACCCTGTCCTCTGTCCTCTTTGCAGCAGTAGGCATGCAAGGCTCAGCCTGGCATATAGATTACCCACTTCTGGGGTTGCCACTACCAGTTGTTGCCCGCTGCAGAAATGTGGTGCTTTTTTTTCTCCTCTCACAGAGCCCCGGCTAGCTAAATACCTCCATAAACGTGACGATGCCCAGTCACTCGTTAATCTATGGGCAGGGCAGCTTTACCCAGAGCTGAAATCTCTCATGGAGGAGAGAGGGAGGGGGTGGGGGTTTAGAGGGATAGCTGGGGGATAGAATTTGGCATCAGGCTTTTTATCTCC
Source organism: Salvelinus fontinalis (assembly GCF_029448725.1). NCBI lineage: Eukaryota > Metazoa > Chordata > Actinopteri > Salmoniformes > Salmonidae > Salvelinus > Salvelinus fontinalis. The sequence continues at coordinate 25,102,986 of NC_074685.1, read as the reverse complement.
TTATAATATCAACGACAACAAGAACAACAGCATCAGCAGTATGAGCTAAAAAAAGGAACAGGGACTGATGTTTGAAGTGGTTAAGAAAACTGCATTTCTGCTTCTGTCACTGAAGGTATTGTTTTTTCATTAAGTTTATGCTAGTTATGATGTTGTGGTATTTTATTAATGCAAAGCTTCCTTGGTAGAGGAATAACATTTCCATCAAATGCCACCAACAACTGGGCAACATTGTTTGCTCGTTATTTCAACCTACCTTATCAACGTTATCACACTGCATCAACCTGGCTACCTGATTGAATTTGCCAAAAGTCATTGACATACACAGATTCTGTCTTGATATAACCAAATAGTGTCGACAGGTTTTTGTGGTTTGGTTTATTTCAAATTAAACTCAAATCTATTGACATCTCAACCAAATATCAACCGTAATTTGAAGTTTATCTGACATCTTTACCTGGTGAGAAAAGACAGAGCAGCCGGTCAGTAGCAGCTGAATAGAATGAAGAAAAACCAGGGCTCAGAAACCAGAGAGACTGATAGCCTGCTCTGGACTCAATCATCTGGGCCAGGAAGGAGGAGTGGTCTGGTGGGGAGAAGTGCTGTCATTAATAGATTGTCTGTGAAATACTGAGCACCCTTCAGATGCATTGTGCTGTGCCAAGGCTGGCTATAGTAATATATGAGGGCCTCTTGGGGCTAGAGGACAAAGGTCAGTGTTAGAAGGGGTGGGGGGTCGGGATTGAGGTGGAAGGGGTAATGGTGGTAGTCAGGGGTATGGGTGATAGAGTGACAAGGAGGTGGGGTGATGTCACAATCTGCACACTGCTGAGTGGTTTATTGGAAAGCCCAGCAGGGATTGCTTGTCACCATGTATAAAACACCTTGACACATCAGTAGCTGGCTAGCTGTCCTTAGTCACGGCATGACCTAAATACTCTCATTGATCTGGCGCAGCTGTAGCTGTTGTTGAACTATGGCTCCGTCTGTTCACTCACACAGGGCACATCCTTGTCATAAGACAGCAGGGGCGGTCTCTCTTTGCATGCTATCTGATCATCACAGCATCACACTGGGACCGAGTGTTAACAGCATTTATCAGCAGAGCACGTGGCCCCCAGCAACACAAACACACACTAGAGAGAGGGAGGTAACGGGAAGGCGATTGCCGTTGTGTCTTCACTCTGACAGTGTTGTTATGTGCTACTGAGGAGTCTATCATGTACAACTACTTCCTCAAAACACATTTCTAACCGAGTTCTGTTTTTAGAAATGGACAAATTGACATTTACGTAAACATTCATGAGATTACGATTCCATCATTGAACAAGTGAAATTCATGGACTTCATGTCTCCTTCTGGGGTTGTGCCACTGAGTAGCCTTCCATTTCTAAACCCACAGCTCTTAGTTCTGAGGGCGCCCACCTTTTCTATAGATCTTTATGTAAAAGAGTAATGTAAACTACAGGACACCAACGCGTCATAGACCAGCAGAAAAGGTTTCTCTTTTAGTTACAAATAACAAGCCCAAGCTCACTCTCAGGATCACCCATTGTTGTTTCCTATCCTTTACTAGTTTACCCCATATAAACAAAAGAGTTGTCCGTCTATCTTGCCATTCGCTCCCTGCAACTCTGACTAGGTTTTCAGTAGAGTAGCCTTATGGCTAACTGTAGCAGACTATACACAACTGGCTACAATGTATTTCAAATGTTGGGTGTTTTTGATTTGTCTTCTGAAAAATCATCTAATATATTTTGCAGCACTGAAACAAAAATACAGTAATTTCTTTTTGTATTTGTCATTGACACTGATACTTGATACTTGAACATAGAACAGTACTGGCAAATATTTAAAACTGTGAAAATGCACAATGTTAAAAAAAAAAGAAAATGGAAAAAGTATTTTTCATGAATAAATAAGAATGTGCGAATGTTATATGTTCCCTGTCACTTTTCTCCTAGCATGTGGATAGATCTGGCTTTCACCTCAGCAGTGTGATGGGGAAATATGCATCCTGTAACATATGGGGATTCTTTCTACAGAAGCGCCTTGTCAAGATGCTTCACAAACACCACCAACACCTTAGCTTTTATCACCTGTGATACCATGTCTGAATAATCACACTTTTAACACTGAGACTTTCTCCCTTCTTTATGAGGAAAAAGAGTTGGTGACACTTTATTTGAAGGTCTGCTTATAAACTGCTTATTAACCATAATCAATAGTTAATAATAACCATTAGTAAACTTTGGAATACATAATCTATGAACAAAAGTAAATACAGTAAATAAACCATTTATTGCAATCATATACAAATCACGAACAACAATCAATATACATGTATTTATGTGGTTAACAAATCATATTTACAGGCAGTTTATAAGCAGTTTATCGTCAAATAAAGTCATACTGAAAAAAAGGATGTGGTGCATTTCCTATCACATTTTTTACACTAAGGCTGACATGTTTTGGAGCTTACGTGCATTAATTGAAATCCCTATTGAAGACCATAGGCGTTCATCCTTTCCCTCTGCTCTGGCCCTGCTAAGATAGACTTCCAAGGTTTTTGATCAGAAAGCCAGAGTCATAATGAGAAATTCTACCACTGTAAGTATTGGACTAATTCAACCTCAATCTAGTGTTACACTTGTTTAAGGAAGTTGTTCTCGTTTGTGCCCCGTGACTCAAGCCTAGGAAAAGTAGAGACTCAAACAAGTCCATGACGTCATTTGTTACTGTATACGTTAGCTTTACTCACAACACTGGAGTACAATGTTTCAAATGGTGCAGATAGAAATGCAATGTATAGAGCTGACAATTCCCTATTCTACAAGGTGGAGAGTCATTTCTGTTCTACGCAATACATTTCTATCTGTGTAACGTTGCGCCACCCTGAATAAGTGGGTGAATCAGTCTATTCAAAGTCACAAGGACCATGTCACGTGTCTGCTGGTTTCTGTCTCCTCTTACTGCTGAACTGCTGATGCAGAGCAAAACCAGGTGAGTAGACACCTACATAACTTCAGTCAATCCATGGCTTTCATTCATTTACCTATAGTGTCAAGGGAAAGAACACTGCATGCACCCCCTAGGGACAGGAGTTGGACACCTTGCTGTGCACAGCACACACATTGCTGAACATTACTTATATTGATCGTATCAGTTTTGATTATGTAAGTCGTGTACAAACCAGAGAGGGGTGGAAAGAGAGTGAAAGTATAGGGGAGGATTAGAGAGAGAGATGGTCGAAGAGAAAGAGAGATGGTCAAATAGAGAGAGAATGTCAAAGAGAGAAAGAAAGAGAAAGAAAGAAAGAAAGATGGTCAAAGAGAGAAAGAAAGAGATGGTCAAAGAGAGAGATGGTCAAAGAGAGAATGATACTATGATACTCTATGTTATGTTTCGTATGGTACGTATTAATTTGTGGATCTCCATAACCCATTTTGTATAATATGTTACGAATTACAATTCATATTATATTATTATATTAATTTGCTAAATGTACTATATGTAACAAATTTGCTAAATATATGACATGTTACGAATTCTAGCTAGGTGACTAGGTGTCTAATATTAGCTAGCTGTCTAACGTTAGCTAGACCAGGGGTTAGGGTTAGGGTTAAGTTTAGGAGTTACAGTACCAGTCAAAAGTTTGGACACACCTACTCATTCAAGGTATTTTCTATATTTTTTCATTGTTCCTACATTGTAGAATAATAGTGAAGATATCAACACTATGAAATAACACATATGTAATCATGTCAAAACCCAAAAAGTTACAAATCAAAACATATTTTATATTTGAGACTTCAAAGTAGCCACCCTTTGCCTTGATGACAGCTTTGCACACTCTGAGCATTCTCTCAACCTGCTTCATGAGGTAGTCACCTGGAATGCATTTCAATTAACAAGTGTGCCTTGTTAAAAGTTAATTTCTTTCCTTCTAAATGAGTTTGAGCCAATCAGTTGTGTTGTGACAAGGTAGTGGTGGTATACAGAAGGTTAAAGACCAAGTCCATATTGTGGCAAAAACAGCTCAAATAAGCAAAGAGAACTTTAAGACATAAAGGTCAGTCAATCCGGAATATTTCAAGAACTTTTAAAGTTTCTTCAAGTGCAGTCACAAAAACCATCAAGCTCTTTGATGAAACTGGCTCTTATGAGGATCGCCACAGGACAGGAAGGCCCAGAGTTACCTCTGCTGCAGAGGATAAATTCATTAGAGTAAACTGCACCTCAGATTGCAGCCCCAAAAATGATTCACAGAGTTCCAATCAAATCTCTTACTATTGGAATTCTCTGTATGAGTAGCTACAATTTTCCCATATACAGTTGAAGTCGGAAGTTTACATACACCTTAGCCAAATACGTTTAAACTCAGTTTTTCACAATTCCTAACATTTAATCCTAGTAAAAATTCCCTGTTTTAGGTTAGTTAGGATCACCACTTTATTTTAAGAATGTGAAATGTCAGAATAATAGTAGAGAGAATGATTTATTTCAGCTTTTATTTCATCACATTCCCAGTGGGTCAGAAGTTTACATACACTCAATTAGCATTTGGTAGCATTGCCTTTAAATTGTTTAACTTGGGTCAAACGTATCGGGTAGCCTTCCACAAGCTTCCCACAATAAGTTGGGTGAATTTTGGCCCATTCCTCCTGACAGAGCTGGTGTAACTGAGTCAGGTTTGTAGGCCTCCTTGCTTGCACACGCTTTTTCAGTTCTGCCCACACATTTTCTATAGGATTGAGGTCAGGGCTTTGTGATGGCCACTCCAATAACTTGACTTTGTTGTCCTTAAGCCATTTTGGCACAACTTTGGAAGTATGCTTGGGGTCATTGTCCATTTGGAAGACCCGTTTGCGACCAAGCTTTAACTTCCTGACTGATGTCTTGAGATGCTGCTTCAATATATCCACATAATTTTCCTGCGTCATGATGCCATCTATTTTGTGAAGTGCACCAGTCCCTCCTGCAGCAAAGCACCCCCACAAAATGATGCTGCCACCCCCGTGCTTCATGGTTGGGATGGTGTTCTTCAGCTTGCAAGCATCTCCCTTTTTCCTTCGAACATAATGATGGTCATTATGGCCAAACAGTTCTATTTTGTTTCATCAGACCAGAGGACATTTCTCCAAAAAGTATGATCTTTGTCCCTATGTGCAGTTTTGGAGCAATGGCTTCTTCCTTGCTGAGCGGCCTTTCAGGCTATGTCGATATAGGACTCGTTTTACTGTGGATATAGATACTTTGTACCTGTTTCCTCCAGCATCTTCACAAGGTCCTTTGCTGTTGTTCTGGGATTGATTTGCACTTTTTGCACCAAAGTACGTTCATCTCTAGGAGACAGAACGTGTCTCCTTCCTGAGCAGTATGACGGCTGCGTGGTCCCATGGTGTTTATACTTGCGTACTATTGTTTGTACAGATGAACGTGGTACCTTCATGTGTTTGGAAATTACTCCCAAGGATGAACCAGACTTGTAGAGGTCTACAAATCTTTTCTGAGGTCTTGGCTGATTTCTTTTGATTTTCCCATGATGTCAAGCAAAGAGGCACTGAGTTTGAAGGTAGGCCTTGAAATACATCCACAGGTACACCGCCAATTGACTCGAATTATGTCAATTAGCCTATCAGAAGCTTCTAAAGCCATGACATAATATTCTGGAATTCTCCAAGCTGTTTTAAGGCACAGTCAACTTAGTGTTTTTTGTGATACAGTGAATTCTAAGTGAAATAATACTTTTTGGGGAAAAATTACTTGTGTCATTGCCAAAACTATAGTTTGTTAACAAGAAATTTGTGGAGTGTTTGAAAATCACATTTAATGACTCCAACCTAAGTGTATGTAAACTTCCGACTTCAACTGTAGGAAGGTAATTGACCTCTCCTACAACACATAAAAGAGAGTCTCTAAATTGGTCAAAAGAGATAATAATTTGGTGGGTGCTAATACTTGTCCTGTTTTTGGATATATATCATTTTTTTTGCATATCCCAACTCCCCCTGAGAGTGGGGTCACGGCCAGGGTCCGCCATTATCAATTGCGACCCTGGAGCAATTCGAGTTAAGTGCCTTACTCAACTGACAATTTTGAACCTTGTCAGCTCTGGGATTCGAACTAATAACCTTTCAGTTACTGGTCCAACGGTCTAACCCCTAGGCTACATGCCACATGTAGGAGGTCGTGGGGCAGACTGTTTTGGACTGGGGAAAAATCAAGCTTCTCAATTGTAAATATTTGAAGGAATGTCTCTATGGTAAGTCAAATTTGACTTTTGAAATGTAAGTTCTTCAAATGAGCCCCTTTTCATTGTATAATTCCATTACTCAAAATAATTGTCCTGGGTAATTTGGGAACTCAGTCTGAGGAAGAGAAATCTCAAAGACTTCACCCATATTTTTATTGACAGTGCTGATTTTGTGAAGAGACTTCAAGACCAATTCTTCAGTTAGAATTACCTAGAATGAGATCAGCAAGCAACATAAAACAGCTTACTTGATTGATTTCGACTTTCCTCGTGTGTGTATTCGTGTGTGTGTGCATGTGTGAGAGAGTATCTCTGGCAGGCCTCCTTCAAGGAGCAATCAGCAGTCCAGAATGATTGAAATATGACATCAAGCAGACCAGCCTTGGGGCTTATGGTATTAGAGGGAGAGGTGACATTTAGATTGGATCCCAGGGCTGTTCCTCTGCGACATCTCGACAAATTATATGAAAGGGCAGGCAAATAGAATCACAGCCACTGCACTGTCAGCAAGTTTTCCCAAAAGTATGACTTCTGAATATTCAATGTTATATCGTTTTGCTGAAGCCATGTGTTCATGAATTATGAATTACATTTGTATGGAATAGCTCCTTTCACCAGCTTCATAACTTACTTATATGTTGTACATGTTTTTGACATGTGGATATTTTCTACCCTCCTTCAATATAACTATGCAGCATGAGTGATATAAAGGCATGTATGGTATAGTGTGTGAACATCAATGGGTTCAATCTGGGAGGGATGATCAGTCATTTCATCCAATGGCAGCTCTTTTCTCTCTTCATCAACTACCTTCTTTTAGCCATCAGTAGTAATTGATTGACAGCCCAGGTTGTGAGAATTCCAGCCTTTCATCTCTGGGTGATGAAGTAAATAACTGAAGTAGTAATGATGGATGTTCTTTGACTGATGCCGAGTCTATGTGACTGACTGACTGGCTGGTGCTTTTGATGCAGGGTTGGGACCAGGGGTGGGACCAGGGGTGTGTGTGGTTTGTCCGCTGCTGTGAGCAGAATATCAACTCCTCCACTGGCCCCGTTGGTCTCTTTCCTAAGGGAATAGACAATCTTTGTCTAATAATGAACATAAAGCAAAACAAAATAAATGTACAAACAACTTGTTCCCACCATTTAACAAAAAAAAAACAAGTATATAAATGGGTAGACAATATTGATTCTCAAAGGTTACAGTATCACAGTAAAGTGGAAGGCAGACAGACACAAGGCAAGATAAATAGCTGTTGCCCCCCACCTCTGTGTGTTGTCTGAAAGTCTAACTCCCTTTGGACTTGTAACACTGGGCCCTCAGCTTTCTGTCTGTCACAGTGCTGCCAGCGTGGTGTGGGGAATGAGAAGTGGCACGGAACATGGACTTCTATGTGTGTCAATCAAAGCCCACCGTGTGTCACCCATGGAGAGAGAGGAGCGTTGGGATGGAACGGTCCGCTCCGTGGGTCACCAATCAGACGGCTGATACTGGCTTAGGCCATTCCACTGGGAGTGGGGTGAGGATGCACGTCACATGATAGACGAGTAGAGACTGACAGAGAGGAATAGATAGCCAGACAGACAAACAGGGGAGATACAACAGGGAGATATGACAGGGACTCTTCAACCTCAGCCTGTCCTCGAGAGCGCACAGTGTTCTACAGGAGCACCATCGAGAGCATACTGTCGTGCTGCATCACAGCCTGGTACAGCAACTCCACTGCCGCGGACCGCAAGGCTCTACAGAGGGTGGTACATTGGGTGCACACTGCCTGTCTTACAGGACACCTACAACACCAGTTGTCGCAGGAAGGCTAAGAAGAGCATCAGGGACCTCAGCCACCCAAGCCACTGCCTGTTCTCCCTGCTTCCATCACTCAGGCGCAGTATAGCAGTATCATGGCTAAAACTAACAGACTGGCCAATAGCGTCTACCCCAGACCATCAGTCTGCTGAATAACCACCACTAGTCAGCTACCTGTCCTCCTCCTGCCCCTCCAGAAAAGTATGTGGACACCTTACTGTCGAACATCTCATTCCAAAACCATGGGCATTAATATTGACTTGGTCCCCCCTTTGCTGCTACAAAAGCCTCCACTCTTCTGGGAAGGCTTTCCACTAGATGTTGGAACATTGCTGCGGGGACTTGCTTCCATTCAGCCACAAGAACATTAGTGAGGTCGGACACTGATGATGGGCGATTAGGCCTGACTCGCAGTTGGTGTTCCAATTCATCCCAAAGGTGTTCGATGGGGTGAGGTCAGGGCTCTGTGCAGGCCAGTCAAATTCTTCCATGCCGATCTCGGAAAAAAAACATATGTGCAGACCTCGCTTTGTGCACAGGGGCATTGTCATGCTGAAACAGGAAAGGGCCTTCCCCAAACTGATACCATAAAATTGGAAGCACAGAATAGTCAAGAATGTCTTTGTATGCTGTAGTGTTAATATTTCCCTTCACTGGAACTAAGGGGCCTAGCCCGAACCATGAAAACAGCCCCAGACCATTATTCCTCCTCCAACAAACTTTACAGTTGGCACTATGCAGTCGGGCACATAGCGTTCTCCTGGCATCCGTCAAACCCAGATTTGTCCGTCGGACTGCCAGATGGTGAAGCGTGATTCATCACTCCAGAAAATGCGTTTCCACTGCTCCAGAGTCCAATGGCGGTGAGCTTTACACCACTCCAGCCGACGCTTGGCATTGCACATGGCGATCTTAGGCTTGTGTGCGGCTGATTGGCCATGGAAACCCATTTCATGAAGCTCCCAACGAACAGTTATTGTGCTGACGTTGCTTCCAGAGTCAGTTTGGAACTCGGTAGTGAGGACAGATGATTTTTACGCGCTATACTCTTCAGCGGTCCCGTTCTGTGAGATTGTGTGGCCAACCACTTCGCGGCTGAGCCGTTGTTGCTCCTAGACGTTTCCCCTTCATAATAACATCACTTACAGTTGACCGGGGTAGCTGTAGCAGGGCAGGAATTTGACAAACTGTCTTGCTGGAAAGGTGGCCTAATTTTTTTTTTTTTTTTTTTTTTTACCTTTATTTAACTAGGCAAGTCAGTTAAGAACAAAATCTTATTGACAGTGACGGCTTACCCTGGCCAAGCCTAACCAGGACGACGCTGGGCCAATTGTGCGCCGCCCTATGGGACTCCCAATCACGGCCGGTTGTGACACAGCCTGGAATCTGTGACACAGCCTGGAAGGGTCTGTAATGACGCCTCTAGCACTGAGATGCAGTACCTTAGACCACTGCGTCACTTGAGAGCCCAATGACGGTGCCACATTCAAAGTCACTGAGCCCTTCTACTACCAATGTTTGTCTATGGAGATTGCAAGGCTGTGCGTTCGATTTTGGCCACTCTACAACAAAGGCCTGATTGGTGGAGTGCTGCAGAAATGGTTGTCCTTCTGGAAGGTTCTCCAATCTCCATAGAGAAACTCTGCAGCTCTGTCAGAGTGACCATCAGGTTCTTGGTCATCTCCCTGACCAAGGCACCCCCCCCCCCCCCCCCCGCCCCCCCCCCCCCGGCCAGCTCTAGGAAGAGTCACCCAGCTATTTAAGAATGATGTAGGCCACTGTGTTCTTGGGGACCTTCAATGCCCCAGATCTGTACCTCGACACAATCCTGTCTCGGAGCTCTAAGGACAATTCCTTCGACCTCATGGCTTGGTTTTTGCTCTGACATGCACTGTCAACTGTGGGACTTTATATAGACAGGTATGTGCATTTCCTAATCATGTCCATTCAATTTAATTTCCCACAGGTGGACTCCAATCAAGTTGAAGAAGCATCTCAAGAATGATCAATGGAAACAGGATGCACCTGAGCTCAATTTCGAGTCTCATAGCAAAGGGCCTAAATACTTATGTAAATAAGGTAATTATTTTTAATTTTAGTTTCTATTGCGGTATTGTGTATGCGGTATTGTGTGGAGATTAATGTAGAAAAACATTTATTCAATCAACTTTAGAATAAGGCTGTAAAGTAACAAAATGTGGAAAAAGTCAAGGGGTCTGAATACTTTCCAAATGCACTATATATGTTAAGATTTAACAATATTTACATATAAATTCATCCCCTTAAGAATGTCATAGCATATTTTTTGTTTGAATTTGTAGTGCATCTTAGTACTGAATGTGTCTTTTCTTTGAGGGGATCTAGATTTGTCCCCAACTGCAGATTGCCCTGTCTGGATAGTTCAGTAAAATGCCCTCCTCAACCCCGTATACCAGAGGTACTCAACTACTATTTGAGAAGGTCCAGTCACACATATTTCCTAGATCGCAGAGGTCCGGATGATTATTATAATTTACCTGCGTAGTAACAAACCCCCAACTCGCGCCCCATGCAACCCCAAACTGTTGAAACTGTTCCCAACCCGCTTGTTGGCAGAGAGAAAATACTGCCATTTTAAAGCTCAATCCCTGCAATTCTAACCATTTTGCCATGGAGCGGAGAGAACAGTTTGATGTTTTAAAGCAAATTTCCTACAATTCTATAAATTTTTCCATGTCTTGTGTGTATTATGATATCTGAGTAACTCAACAAAATCAAATGGGGGCCCCCTCGGGGTCGAGGGCTCTGGGCATGTAATCTGGCCTTGAAAACTACAAGCAATATTTAGAAAGCTGGTACGTCTAATTTACCAATTTAGCTAATATGGCCAGTAGTTGATCAACTGGCCATTTCTAAAAATAGCTCTCTAAGGTCTGTCAGTGAATGACATATCATGCGGAAAACTGCTGATGCACTACCAAATTTAGAAATTGAACCTTGTGCATTTTACTATTACGTCTCTCAAAAGCGGTAAGTTAAAAGTCTGTACTGACCTTGTTCTGGGGCCAGATCCGGACCGCGGTCCGCCAGTTGAGTATGGCTGCCGTATACTCTATCTGGCCCTGCCAGCATTCCTCGCTTTCACATTCACAGCTATATTTATAAGGGTCAGCGCTTTATATACTGTAAACTGTGTGTAGCATGTGTGTGTCCTTGATGTCACAGCCTCATACACACACGCACATACAAACACACACACTCACCATATACTCTCTATTACACCAGGCTGCACACCTGTCCTTCTCTGTAATACTAAGTAATCACATTGCGACTTCCCTGTACTGTAGCTTTGGCACCAGCCACAAACTATTAATACCAGCCTGTGCTAATATTACGCTAGCAATAGCAGTGTGCTAGTACCCTGATCCCTGGAACAATGCTGTGTGTAGCAAGACACTGAGCCATGGATCTCTATGGTTCAGCCTCTCTGGCCCTATGGGGCTTATAGCTCCATCTCACTGCATCTCTACTGACCCCCTAATGTTTTCACTGCTTCCCTGTTAGGACCTTCTCCCCTGATTTCTTAGTTTGGATGGGCGACAAGCCAGCTCAAGGAGTCTTGTTGGTTCCAAACTTCCATTTAAGAATGATGGAGGCCACTGTGTTCTTGGGGACTTTTAATGCTGTAGAAATGTTTTGGTACCCTTGCCCAGATCTGTGCCTCGACACAATCCTGTCTCAAAGCTCTACGGACAATTCCTTTGACCTCATGGCTTGGTTCTTGCTCTGACATGCAGTGTCAACTGTGGGTCCTTATATAGACATGTGTGTGTATTTCCAAATCATGTCTTGTCAATTGAATTTACCACAGGTGGACTCCAATCAAGTTATAAACATCTCAAGGATGATCAACAAAAACAGAATGCACCTGAGCTCAATTTCAAGTCTCATAGCAAAGGGTGTGAATACTTATGTAAATAAGGTATTTCTGTTTTTTATACATTTGTAACAATTTGTAAATACCAGTTTTTTCTCTCGCTTTGTCATTATGGGGTATTCTGTGTAGACGTATTAAATAAATAATTTCTTTCATCAATTTAAGAATAAGGCTGTTATGTAACAAAATGTGGAAAAAGTCATACTTTCCGAATGCACTGTATATACAGTACCAATCAAACGTTTGGACACACCTACTCGTTCAAGGGTTTTTATTTAGAATATTTTCTACATTGTAGAATAAAAGTGGACATGAAAATTATGAAATAACACACATGTAATCATGTAGTAAAAAGTGTTAAACAAATCAAAATATATTTAATATTTGAGATTTTTCAAAGTAGCCACCCTTTGCATTGATGACAGCTTTGCACACTCTTGGCATTCTCTCAACCAGTTCATGACGTAGTCACCTGGAATGCATTTAAATGAACAGGTATGCTTTGTTAAAAGTTCATTTGTGGAATTTCTTTCCTTCTTAATGCGATTGAGCAAATCATTTGTGGTGTGAGGTAGGGGAGGTATACAGAAGATAGCCTTATTTGATAAAAGACCAAGTCCATAACATGGCAAGAACAGCTCAAATAAGCAAAGAGAAACGACAGTCCATCATTACTTTAAGACATGAAGGTCAGTCAATCCGGAAAATTTCAAGAACTTTTAAAATTTCCTAAAGTGCAGTCGCAAAAACCATCAAGGACTATGATGAAACTGGCTCTCATGAGGACAACCACAGAAATGGAAGTACCAGAGTTACCTCTGCTGCAGAGGATAAGTTCATTTGAGTTACCAGCCTCAGAAATTGGAGCCCAAATAAATGCTTCACAGTTCAACATCCTGTTCAGAGGAGACTGCGTAAATCTGCCCTTCATAGTAGAATTGCTGAAAAGAAACCACTACTAAAGGACACCAATAAGAATAAGAGATTTGCTTGGGACAAGAAACAGGAGCAATGGACATTAGACCGGTGGAAATGTGTCCATTGGTCTGGAGTTCAAATTGGAGATTTTTGGTTCCAACCGCCGTGTCTTTGTGAGACGCGGTGTGGATGAAGGAATGATCTCTGCATGTGTATTTCTTCAAGTGCAGTCGCAAAATCAATTAAGCATCTCAACATCATGAATCAGGCCTTCATGTTCGAATTTCTGCAAAGAAACCACTACTAAAAGGACACCAATAAGAAAAGACTTGCTTGGGCCAAGAAACCAGAGCAATGGACATTAGACCAGTGGAATTCTGTCCTTTGTGAAATCTGTCTTTGTGAGACGCAGAGTAGGTGAACGGATGTGTGGTTCCTACCGTGAAGCATGGCGGAGGTGGTGTGATGGTGCTTTGCTGGTGACACTGTGATTTATTTAGAATTCAAGGCACACTTAACCAGCATGGCTACCACAGCATTCTGCAGCGATATGCCAACCCATCTGGTTTGCACTTAGTGGGACTATCATTTGTTTTTTATCAGGACAATGACCAAAAACACATCTCCAGGCTGTTTAAGGGCTATTTGACCAAGGAGAGTGATGGAGTGCTGCATCCTCTACAATCACCCAACCTCAACCAAATTGAGATGGTTTGGGATGAGTTGGACCGCTGAGTGACGGAAAAGCATATGTGGGAACTCTTTCAAGTCTGTTGGAAAAGCATTCCTCATGAAGCTGGTTGAGAGAATGCCAAGAGTGTACAAAGCTGTCATCAAGGCAAAGTGTGACTACTTTGAAGAATCTAAAACATTTTATGATTCGTTTTAACACTTTTTTGGTAACTACATGATTCCATGTGTGTTATTTCATAGTTTTGATATCTTCCCTATTATTTTACAATGTAGAAAATAGCAATATAGAAAAACCATTCAATAAGTAGGTGTGTCCAAACTTTTGACTGGTAATATAGGTAACTGACAAAATAAAGGAAACACCAACATAAAGTTTCTTAATAAGGAGTTGGGCTACCCCGAGCCGCCAGAACGGCTTCAATGCACTTTGGCATAGATTCTACAAGTGTCTGGAACTCTACTGGAAGGGTGTTTTGTTGATGGTGGTGGAAAACGCTGTCTCAGGCACCTCTCCAGAAGTGTTCAATTAAACCCCCTACGCTCCTTTGAGACCCCACTTTCAAAGTCACTGAGATCTCTTCTAGCTACGGTAGCCAAAATAAATGCCAACATTTGTATGTATGGAACTAAGCATGATGGGATGCTAATTGCTTAATTTACTCAGGAATCATACCTGAGTGGAAGCATCTGCTTTCAATAGACTTTTTCAGTGCATTCAAAAAGTATTCAGACCACTTCACTTTTCCACATTGTTACATTACAGCCTTATTCTAAAATTGATTAAACATTTTCCTCAATCTACACACAATACCCCATTATGACAAAGCGAAAACCGGTTTGTAGAAATAAAAAAACAGAAATAACTTAGTTACATAAGTGTTCAGACCCTTTGCTATGAGACTCGAAATTGAGCTCAGGTACATCCTGTTTCCATTGATCATCCTTGAGATGTTTCTACAATTTGATTGGAGTCCACCTGTGGTAAATTCAATTGATGGGACATGATTTGGAAAGGTACACACTAGTCTATATAAGGTCCCACAGTTGATAGTGTATGTTAGAGCATAAACCAAGGTTGAAGGAATTGTCCTCAGAGCTCCGAGACAGGATTGTGTCGAGGCACAGATTTGGGAAAGGATACCAAAAAATGTCTGCAGCATTGAAGGTCCCATGAACACATTGGCCTCCATCATTCTTAAATGGAAAAAGTTTGGAACCACCAATACTCTTTCTAGAGCTAAGGGCCTTGATCAGGTAGGTGACCAAGAACCCGATGGTCACTCTGACAGAGCTCCAGAGTTCCTCTGTGGAGATTCCTCTGCAGCACTCCACCAATCAGGTCTTTATCGTAGTGGCCAGATAGAAGCCACTCCTTTGTAAAAAGCACGACAGCCCGCTTGGAGTTTGCCGAATGGCACCTAATTGACTCTCAGAACATAATAAACAAGATTCTCTGGTCTGATAAATCTAAGATTGAACTTTTCGGCCTGAATAAGCGTCACTTCTGGTGGAAACCTGGCACCATCCCTACGGTGAAGCACGGTGGTGGCAGCATCATGCTGTAGGGATGTTTTTCAGTGGCAGAAAAGTCAGGATTGAGGGAAAGATGAACAGAGCAAAGTACAGAGATCCTTGACGAAAACCTGCTCAAGAGCGCTCAGGGCAAGATTGGCAAAAATAAATATCCAAATGTGGATCCCAAGTGTTTGAGATGCCACCATAGTCCAGCGACTGAGGGACACATGTTTTGGTCATGCCAATCTTTGAGTGGCTTCTGGGACCCCATTTTTGAGGCACTCACATATGTGTAATACAACTGTTAGCCCCAACCCATTCACTGCCATTTTTGGGGTTCTTCCCCTAGACCCGAATGCTACAATGCATCAGGCGAATGCGACAGCATTTTTCGCCGCCTTGTCCTCATTCACTGGAAGTCTGCAAAGCCACCCTCCTTCATGCAGTGGGTTAAGGCGGTGATGTCATCTCTGCCTCTGGAGAAGGTTAGGTACACTGTGCTTGGGTGCCGACAAAAGTTAAACTTAACCTGGTCCCCATTAATACAATACGTGGAGAGCCTGTCTTTTACTTAGTGTAACTTGCATATTTTGGTAAGCAGTCATGTCTGTTATAGTGGCCATTTGTGCTGATACTAATTTTTATTTTTACTGTTTCTGTCCTCATATTTGAGTGTGAATGAAATATAATCACAACTCTGCTATTGATGGATAAACTCCTACTCTGGTGTCATGGAAAGGTCAATAATGTGCTACCTTATCTGGAATTGGCCATACAGACCATACAGGCCATACAGGCCGTACAGGCCATACAGACGAAGTAGGGACAACTATCTATCACACACGCTAAACAATATACGCACACAGTCCAATATATTTCAGCATCATCCCTTGCAATATGATGAAGGTACAGTAAAACATGACAGCTACAAAGATCAAATTAGAGTTTTATTAAGCTCTTTTACTGTGATTAAACAAACAATACATTTTTAAAACAGACACTGTGGACAAAACTTTCATATCAAACATTTTTGTAGGCAAATAAAAAACAGCCCCCCCCCCCCCCCAAAAAATGACAAAAAGGGTATATTCTTTATTGTTGTCCAGGCCATCTTGGTCTGTGAAAGCACAGAAACATCAGTGTTAGACATGGCATGGCCGCACTGGCATCCATTATCAACTGTAGCAGGTTTGTTCTCAACTTGAAAACACACCATTTAGTTTCCTCCTGGATTAGGGGACCCCACTTGATCATCTGAAAGAAACAACTTTTTAGGGTATTCATGTTTAAACACAATGTCCTACTTGATAGGTTAATGTCCAAACAATGAACGTGGGGGACACCATTAACTGTAAAACCAAACGAAAAGGGGGAGTTAGATCATTGGCTGAAATAAGAGGAAATTCACTCATCACTAAGCTAATACTTTATGATCACATGGGATTCAATCACAGGCTGAATTCACAGTAAGCCGTCTAAAACCAGGGCATATATAAACACACACTGTACTGTATTATCAGAGGGGAGAAAGAAGATGTTTTCATAGTAGCGAGAGAGTTTCCACTCTGTGCATAAATAACTAGTCCCAGCTAACAGAGCTAAGGCTGAGAGCCTCTTAAACAAGATTACTGCAGCCTTCAGTGGACACTAATGTTGAATCATTTCATTTACGATGTCCGCCACACTCCTCTCTCGACTGAGGTAAAATCGATACATCCATAGAGAAACAAACAGTACAGACTGAGATATGGAAAATTATTTCTCTGTCCTCAGGGAGTGGATTATGTATCTGTCAGATAACTGGTTGGCTGCTGTGATGTTCGTGTCGGACAGCATTGGCTGATTTCACTGGCACACTCTCGCACAGACGCCGATCAAATATGAAATGTTCGCATGTAATTACTGTAAAAACCCGAGAGGGCAGAGACTGATGCCTGCACTTACCGTCCAATCAGACAAGGCCATACAGACGAAGTAGGGACAACTATCTATCACACACACTAAACAATATACGCACACACACACACACACACACACACACACACACACACACACACAGAGTAGTACTTCAAAACCTCTGACCACGTGAAGGGAACTTTGACCAGGAACATTGGCTACATGCACTTGACATGTTGTTGGGATAGATAGCACTGGGCAGCTGGGAGATTGGAGGTTAACCAGGTCAAACAGCCTCCATGGTCAGAATTACTCTACTGTATGGTAAACACACCCATCATCTAACTGCACCTCTAATGCCAATGTATATTAGGCAATAGGAAAACAATGACAGAAGTTTATAGTGCAAATTTGCAAACCTCTCAATGATCTTTCATATGAAGCCTCTGATGTGCTCCTGTTTGCTTGCATCTCATTGCACAATACATAAGCTGCCAGCCACAGCGACACTATGGTGATTACACTCTCCAAATCAGCCTCTAAAATGTCTGTTTACCTCTCTCCCGGTCTAATCTAGGTGGTGGGTCGTTTTTATCCATGTCACCCCACCACTCTACCTCCACCTGGCACCCATACCTCTGTCACCCCCCAAAAAATAGTTTTTTGTTTGTTTTGAAGACAATCAAATCCAATTCTCCAGGGATGAACGGGCTGTAAAGCAAGTAAGTCCTTTCAGGGCTTATAGCTCTAAATACTATATAGAAGGTCTTTGGGTAAATTAACATAGGTTGACCACCCACACATCACTTCAGCATCTAACACTCAGCAGGTTGACTGCATTACAGTCTCAGACGGCTTGTAGACGAGCCAGTGAGTTGAAAAGGCCGGACCGATAAAGCAGCGAGAACAATGCCAATCATCCCTCCGTAAAAAGAGAGGTAGAGAGAAACAGAATGGTTCTTTTTATCTGGATTCCTCAAACAGCTGCCATCCCCACGAGTGTCTGTGTGACTGGCCTGCTCCCTCTGTCAGAGCGATGCACTGATGGCGAGAAAAGAGAGAGAAGACAGTGCTGCACTCTGGGAGTTGTCATTGTTGAGCACAACATGACACGGGAGTATGAATCAGTGCTGCACAGCTACAACACCAAGTAGACGGTCTTTGACGTGTTCAAATAAGTCAATTGCGGGAAGGAGAGAGGGTACTGTGCTGAAAACCTCTTCAGCTTAACCTCTTCAGCTACAAATCACAACAGTGCAGAGTTTTAGCTCCATGACAGCCTGCGTCGCAAAATCTATAATGCATTGCCAAGTGAGTCATCAAAACGTATCAGATATTCCACATATGTATACCTATGATTTACATTTCACACACGCACTGTGCCTCCCTGGACCGGGAAAACATACATCAGTATGAAGGACAAGCGGTAGAAAAACATCCAGAAGCCCAATACAAATGTAACTCCCTCTCTCTAGTCTTGCCCACCTCTAATACCACTGTTATCCATCTCTAATATTAGCTGCCCTGAACACAGTGTGTGTGACCAATCATATCATAGCGGGCTGGCGAGGAGAATTCCACTGTTACAGTGGGAAGCTAGGACTCTTGGTCACATGTTGTGAACCCAACATTCCCCAACCACTTCAGTGTCTGATTGGCAGGGCCAGCGGGCCTGCAACATTTCCATCCATCGCCAGGCACACCAGAAGGGACAGGGCGACAGTGACATTCTCCATGGCGGTGACCATTGATGGCAATCTGATGACAGCCACATGCCAAAGACCAGATGCCACTACACAAGACCAGCACCCCTCTATTCAATATACCCTCATTCCTGCAAATACCCTCATTCCTGTCTATTAATTAATAAGGGCCAATGAATTCCTTGATGAAGGAGAGGGCTACAAAACCATACGCAGGCTGCTCCACGTCAAGGATGGTATGCTAATTAGCAGCTAGCAAAGCCCCCATCACTGTCTAAACATAGCCCAGAGCTTCCTTACCGTTCTCCATGCTGCGTTAAAATGATTACATTTATTACATTAACCGGTCTGCTAATGCCATAGACAAAACCCTTCAGCACATCTTTTCTCTGGACTAATGACTCAAATACTCTTAATCAAAGGTTGACTCATTAAATACATCAACATTTAGTCCAGAGGTCTAATTGTTGGGCCTTTTAAACAGTAGGCTAATGGTAAATGAAATCTGTTTAATAAGCACACAGCCAGACACAAAGGCAAGAGGAAAATAGCCAGAGACTGTCATCATTAAAATAACACAGGCGATCAATTAGTGCTCATCATCAGTAGGATGGCAAAAAAAGAAAGAGACTACATTAGATACAGATTTTAGAATTGCCAAGTTTATTTCCCATTTTCCATGTATAAAATATACACATTTATAGGAATAGGGGGTTCCAGCAGTATGGATTATAAAAAGCAGCATACATGTTTTCCTAATATTTCAGTTCATTGTATGCAATCAAGAGATGATACTTTTATCAACGACCTGTCCAAGTCTTGCCTAGAGTCAGTTACTGATTACAGTATTGAAAAAAAAACTTTCTTTACCTAGAAAATACTTGAGTTTTGAGAAACAGAGGACATGATTCTTATCATAATTGCTAAAGGTTGGAAAATGTGATATCTTAAAACTTCAAATGAAAGCTTATAACTGTTCCCTGTTTCAAAGTAAGTGCAAACAACAAGGCTACATTAGTATTTTATAGAGCAAAACAAAGTTCAGATGGATGAACATAAATCTACACTAGAGTTACAGTCCACAGTGGATAACAGATATATACAAACAGTATTCTATGTCATATGAATACAGGTGTTATTCTAAGAAAGTTCATGACACTTTTATTATTGAATTATGACCATTATGAATTATGCCCTTAGAGATGTTGCCTAGTGGATGATAAAACTTAATAAATAATTACTGTCCTGATTTTAAAAAGTTGATACACAAAATGCCAATTAATTAATCCAACTACACATTACACATTTTAGTTGGCCACTGATGTACTTCACGTAAGCTTATTGCGATGGTCTGTAAGGTCAGTTCCATACTATACAACTAGTTTTGGACTGTCATCTCAACCACCCCGCTTCCACCCTTCTCCATTTAAGAGACATCTACTCAGAGAGCTTGATTGCAGAGAGCAGTGTTGACTGGCCACACACAGCATGTGTGCACTTGCCAATTGGGGGGGGGGGGGGGGGGGTCTACAAAAACTAGCTTCTCCAACCCGAACTGGCTCCAAACATTTGAGAAGATCTGGAGGAGGAAAATGAAGACAAACCAAAAAAACAAAACATATACGGTATATAAAAAGAGGTTGCTGAAAATGTGAGTCTGGTTTGGAAGCTAGCTACCTTTGTGATGGTTTGGACTTTCCCCTTAGCCCCTGCCTGATCAATATGAGGGGTACTAGTGCTTTCTGACAGTACTGTGAGGGATGTATGTAAGTATTCTATACCAAGGTTATTATAGTTTTGAGATTTTCTATTTAAGTGATAATGCCCTCAAAGCGGGTGTTTGGTGGATTTATTAGCACGAGTGTTGTTAGGCTCTAAACACCAGGTTCGAGGGCATTATCACTTTTATACAACGGTTACCAACATATTCAAATAATGATTGACATATTTTCATTAAAAACGTTAGTCCCGACACAAATTGTTCAGAGGAGCTAGCCAACAACACAGCTAACACAATCACTTCAAATATTGAAGCTGTAACGACTGCAAAAATAAATGATGCCAGCTGATTCATGATTTCGAGTGACTGAGAAACGCTGCCTGCCTGTCTTGTCCCGACCTCCGACCCCTACACGTTCATTACTATGGGACAGCTGGAGATCGTATTTGAATATTGAAACAATGTTGCAAATGTCAGAGACACAAACAGCAAGGTTTACACAAATAGAATAGAGGGGGTTTAGAGAGGGGTGTAGAACTGAGAAGAGAGGGAGTTTAGAACTGAGGGAAGTGGAGAGAAGAAAAATATGGTATGGGACTAGGAGAAGAGAGAAAGAGAGGGAAGAGAGGAAAGAAGAAAGCAGGAATGATGAGATGGACTTCAGACATGAGATCTGTCCAGATAAAGTCAACACTGTTAAGCAGATACATGAAGAGTGGTATCAGTTTCTATGGGACGGAAGAGAGAATGAAATGTACTTAATTTAAGAAGTACATATAGCTGTAGTTGTTATGCACTATATGTTCTGTCTACATGAAAATGCTTTGCCGCTCATAAAAATCTATTCAGAATGATATTTAAGAACATACTAAATAATATGCACCAAAGTCAAGTGACTCGAAAGGTCATGTTTACTTGTGTTGAAGTGTATTAATATAAACCTTGTTTCTTTAAACATATATTCTATTTTGAACAAATTAAACTATACTGAACAAAATATAAACGCAACATATAAAGTGTTGGTCCCATGAGCTGAACTAAAAGATCCCAGACATTTTCCATATGCACAAAAAGCTTATTTTGTGCACAAATGTGTTTACATCCCTTATAGTGAGCATTTCTCTTTTTCCAAGATAACCCATCCACCTGACAGGTGTGGCATATCAAGAAGCTGATTAAACATCATGATCATTACACAGGTGTACCTTGTGCTGGGGACAATAAAAGGCCACTAAAATGTGCAGTTGTCACCATAGATGTCTCAAGGGAGCGTGCAATTAGCATGGAGACTACAGGAATGTCCACCAGAGCTGTTGCCAGAGAATTAAATGTTAATTTCTCTACCATAAGCCGCCTCCAACATCATTTTAGAGAATTAGGCAGTACGTCCAACTGGTCTCACAACCGCAAACCACGTATAACCACACCAGCCCAGAACCTCCACATCCGGCTTCTTCAACTGCGGGATCATCTGAGACCAGCCACCCGGACAGCTGATGAAACTAAGGAGTATTTCTGTCTGTAATAAAGCTCTTTTGTGAGGGTAAAACTCATTCTGATTGGCTGCGCCCCTGTCCAGTCATGTGAAATCCATAGATTAGGGCCTAATGAATTTATTTTAATTGACTGATTTCCTTATTGTACTGAAATCATTGAAATTGTTGCATGTTGCGTTTATTTTTTTGTTCAGTATAAAACATACACAGATATCCCTTCTCAGAGCATGTTGGCACAGCATTTTGCTTTCATAAATAATAATAAATGGGTATGATGAGAGGAAGAGGATGAAAGGGACAAAGAGGAGAGTGAGTGAGGAGAGTGGAGAAGGAAGAAGAGGAAGATGGGGGGAGATGGAGGGAGCAAAATGGTGAGGAATAAGGAGGGGAGAGAAAGGAATAGAAGACGACGAGAACAGGAAGAAGAGCAGGAGGGGGAGAGGAAGAAGAGCAGGAGGGGGAGAGGGTGAAGCAGAACAGGGAGAAAGAGGGGCTTATCTAACAAAGCCCGGGCTGCGTCGCCACACTCTCCTGAGCATTTCAGATCGCATTCCACTAAAATGCACCTTGGGGGATACACAGCGGCTATGTGACACAGCAGCACAGGGAGAGGAGGAAGGGGAGGAGGAAAAGGAGAAAAATAAAGGAGGGTAGCGGGAGAGATGGAGGAGGTAGAGTGTAGAGAGAGTGGTAGATGAGGTAGGGGGAAAAGGAGAGCAATTAGGGGGTAGTGGGGGTGAGTGTCTGGGGTAAGGGTACAGAGATCAGTGGTTTGAGAGAGGAGAAGGGCGAAGGTTGAATAAGGTACAGGAGGGAGAAGAGAAAGAAGTGAGGAAGACTAGAGGGGGAGAAAAGAGTGGAGGGGGGATGGTGGGGAAGGATGGATGATATAGTAGGAAAGCCAGCTGTGACTTCATGCTGCCCTTCAGATTCTCAGAAGTGTTCTGTGGTCACACACTTTTCCTCCACACACTACTGCCAGAGACACACATGCGAGTGTGTGTGTAGGGAGGGTTCAAACACTTAGACAAATGTATACACTCAAGCAAAGATAGACACAGACACACTCTTATGTGAACACAACAAATGAGCGCACACTACCGAAACACGTACCCCCAACGATGAGTGATACTTACTGATTGGACCCAAAGCCACCAGCAGACCCAAAGCCTGCAAGAAAACCAACAAACACAATTAACCATGTACATGAAGATGTATCAGTGGAAACAATTTAAAACACGTCTGTAAAATGTAGACAATCAGAGAGAAAACTACTACTATTACCACTGTATTACCTCTGGTACAGAGCCAGTCAACAACATAAGACACAACATAAACCACAATAATATGACTTGTTCATGACCTAACGATCGAGTAAGATGGTAAGTGGTCTTCCCACCCTCCTCTTCCCGTGTTGAGAAAACTGGGCCATATACAAACATTATTCTGACAGAAAGTAGCTTGCGTGGCAGCATGCGGCCATAGCAGGTATTTGGGTTAATAGGAAGCCACTGGTGGGATTCCACCATCCCCACGGCTATCCTAGCATTAGCCTAGCACTGCATCTTGTGGCCCTGTTGTACTGCACAGCGGTACATAGCAGTGCAGATAGCATTAGCCACTAGGCTAACTGACTGCTATTTATCCAGCCACTAATGAGTTGAGCTAACCAGTGGCTCTGCTTCAGGGGAATATGGGAAGAGACTCATTGGCAGGACTTCAAACGAAGACTTGAGCTCTTGTTTATTTGTTCCTTGTTAGCGTGGCTGGGAGAGTGGGGAGGAGACTGCAGGGGCAGATAAGACTAAGCCGGGTGTTGGAGTAATTTCATATGCTTTGTACAGTTTTAGTCACTAGAAGAGGGAGGAACATGTCAATGAAGACTTGGGGTGCATCCTCTAGAGTGGCATCCTCTGCACTGATCTGAAAGAACTGAATGGGTGAGATAGTAGTACACACCTCCTCCTCCCTGCTGTCCGAACGCAGAGAAGCCGCTGGGCTGAGGAGCTCCGAACCCTGACCCCTGCTGCTGCTGGGCCAGGTTACCAAAGGATGGCGCACTCTGGTTGGCCAGTGCACCAAACGACGGTGTGCTTTGTTGAGTGGAGGCAAAGCTGTGAGGGGAGAGAGAAACAAATGACTAAAAATAGATTCAGATTTAATACATCAAACAATAACCCAATAAAAATTCAGGAAGATGTGTTGCTTAGAATAACCATTGGTACAATTGATTTATTACATTATTGACAGACAAACTGGGAAATATGCTGGTCAGTTTACATCCACCCTATATACTACATCAGTCCTGAACCCCCTGACGCCATACAGAGGGAGGTCGAATTACTATGACCTGCGCTCCTCTCCTCCAGGTTACACACTGTCTAGTATAGTCACTGTAGCACACTGCCCCAGTCCCTCTACTCTGCTCACATTACCATTCTAACCCAGAGGACAGGTTTCTAAAATATGCAGAGAAACAGCCTTGCCTGGAAAAATATCAGAGCCCATTACATCAAAGCATATTGCAATAATACTTTATTTGAATTACAATGGAATAAGTCGCTGCCGCTCCCACGGCGCTTCCCTTACTGATCTGGGATCTGTATGTGGAGGCTGGGACACTGTCAGGGAGCGGAGTGTGTTTTAATATTTTATTCAGTTTAAATGTGTAGTAGAACAGTCTAAATGTTAGCTAGATGTCTTCTGTGGCTCAGTTGGTAGAGCATGGCTCTTGCAACGGCAGGATAGCTGGTTTGATTCCCGGGACCACCCATATGCAGAATGTATGCGCGCATGACTAAGTCGCTTTGGATAAAAGCGTCTGATAAATGGCATATCTTATATTATTATATATTTCATTCTGACATGGAGGCTTCAGTTGCCCTGAGTGAGATACAAGAGCAGCACCAGTTACACAGCTGTACCTTCAGGATTAGTTTTCGAGAGTCATCAAACATCACCAGAGACGAGGGACGGAAGAAGGGGAATGGACGTAGAATATAGCATGTGTGTGTGGCCGTTCAGAGAGGAGAGAGAAAGAAAGAGGGGAAGATAACAGAAACAAAGGCAAAAAGATTGTGACATTAAAGAAGAGAGTGAGACAGAGTAATGACAAGAGAGGGGTAGAGAATAGTCCAGGCCACCACCAGCTCAGCTGCTCTGCTGGTTCTAATCTGGGAAGCAGACCCCTGGACCGAAATATAGGCTGACCTCTGACCTTAATACAGGAGCCAATCACTTGCCGGCCGGCCTGTCGGCCTTCTTTACCCGGTCTTGGGTCAATCCAGGACCAGACCCATCTTTAAGTACTAGGCTTGGGCGATATACTGTTTATACCGTATACAAGGTTATTTACAAACACCCCCGGTATGATTTCCAATACCTTGCGTGGGCTTCGTGCAACGCCACTGCTTATTACTATAGATTGATTATAAATCTAAGAGGTGTCAGTCAAATAAATGATATCCAGCTCAGGGTTCCAGCTAAGCATTAGGGTTAGGGTTCCAGCTAAGCATTAAGCTCAGGGTTCCAGCTAAGCATTAGGTTTGCTAACTTGCCTACTGCCTAGATGTCAAAATCAAGCTTCTTGGTTACAGCAGGGACTTTTAATACCCTCCTGGATCAAGATCCCTTTCGCCTAAATTGTTTTGTGCGTCCCCACAAAAAATATATTTTTGTAAATAGCACCCCTTGTGTGTACTTCCGGTAATACCTTACACCCCGGTAGGGTACAGAAACTGTATGAAAATCTGGATATCGCCCAAGCCCACTCTGTACGGCCCCACTGCTAAATTGAGGAACCACTTCTAAAGATAGGGAGGGTGACATTTACTGGCTGTAGGGAGTCCTGAGGCGTTTTATCTTTGAACTATCTTTTAATAAATCTCTGCAGAGGTTTGGAAAACAACTAAACTAGGACCAGCATTCGTAAACAACTTCAATATTTATCTTTGTGAACAGGACGACGGGTGATGACAGGCGAAATAAAGAGCGGTAAAAATATTACCTCACGAGTTGACATTATGAAAAGAACAAGACTGAAAAAAACTGACTGAACTGAGGAAAGGAATGACTGAAAACACTAAGCCTGCTGCCATTTGACAGTCCCATGGGATTAAACCCTGACAAGACAGAACAGGAGAAAAATAAGAAAAACTGAGAAATGACTTCAGGGCAAGGCTAACTCGTCTTCCTGAAACCAACAGGACCTAAGTTCTCAACTTGCCTACCTGTTTAAATAAAGGTGAAATAAAAATAAAATAAAGCAGAGGGTGTAAAGTGTGTGTGTGTGCGTGTGAGTGAGAGTAGGGGGTGGTAGAGGATTGAGTGGTGGGGATTTAGGCAGTAATCACCTCCTGACAACTTGTGCCCAATACACGACCCCCAGGGGGGAAAGAGGGAGAGGATAGATAGAAGAGAGAAGGAAGGAACCAGCCCATCTTAAAATCGTCTGTCAGTATGGGTGGAATAATCTCTCTCTGCATGGCTCCGTGGTTTGGGTCTTGGCAGAGGTGCACAGCGCCCCAGCAGGCCTGCACGTGGGGTGGGGGAATAGGGAGCTGAGCGGTAGGGGATGGAGGAATAATCCCATTTTCTCCCATAATCTTACAATGAGGGTTGCAGTTAAACTCGGAATAGAGGTTGACTCAGCAGGGGGTCTGGGTGGTTAGAGCTGACTGAATCCCATCCCCTGATGAATTGTGTTTAAAACATACCAGCAATGCTAAATTATTCTGGACTTTTCTAAATGAAATTTCAAACTCATTGAAGGCAGACGAAGCACACAATGTGTGCCAGTAACCATATTCTCAAGTCATACCGTATAGAAAAACAGGACATTTCAGTAAAATTTTATAAATGCTGACAGATAATTTGTTAATTCGACATGGTGGGAACTTTTTGTGTCGAAAAAATGTATTATGCGCGAAATGGTAGTGGAAATGCCTTAATGCGAAAATATTGATATAATAACCATCATATTGAAGTAAACTTGGAGTCACCCGATGACATGGTGTGTAGTCCTCCCACTACAAATCTGGAAACCATGCAGACAAAATAAGTTTTGATGAACGTTACAGAGTGGTGAAAGTGCAAATTGATGAGCTTCATGCTCCTCTCCAATAGGCAGACTCAGGATCTTATTCTGGTGACATGATGATCGATGCTTGAATGCAATTAAATTATCCATAATAAATGTCACCATGTAGACTACCCGCACTGCATCTGCGAGCTGTTGGGTAAAGCGCACATACCAAGACCAGAGGAGGCACATTTGCTATTTAACGCAACAGCTGTGACAAAACTATCGGTTGAAAATGAAATGGAAACACATTGAACTTTAGATTCTTACTCAGTACAGTGCCTTCAGAAAGTATTCATACCCTTTGACTTTTTCCAAATGCTATTGTGTTACAGCCTGAATTAAAAAAATTGCTAAATTGAGATTTTGTGTCAATGGCCTACAAACAATACCCCATGTCAAAATGTAATTATTTTGAGACATTTTTACAAATTAATTATAAATAGAAATCTGAAATGTCTTGAGTCAATAAGTATTCAACCCCATTTTTATGGTAAGACTTTGCTTAACAAGTCACATAATACATTGCATGGACTCACTTTATGTGCAAGACAATGTTTATAAAACTGGTTGTTTGGATCTTGGATGCTGATTGGATGAGCAGCATTCCAAGCTGTGCTGCTGCCTGCTAACAGTACCATCTAAAACATTATCACTGCGCCGTCATAAGAATATCATGTTAATGTTGCCGTCTAAATCATCTCAACTCGCACATAATTTCCCCTCGCTTCAAGCCTAGCATTTAGTTTGGTACAGCAGGGGTTAATATAAGCCTAGCTGTCTGTCTATCCGACCTGGAAACAATGTTTCACTTTCTAATTTTGATCTCTGTAGTACCGTACATACACTGAGTGTATAAAACATTCGGAACACCTGCTCTTTGCATGGCATAGACTGACCAAGTGAATCCAGGTGAACGCTATGATCCCTTATTGATGTCACCTGTTAAATTCACTTCAATCAGTGTAGATGAAGGGGAGGAGACAGGTTAAAGAAGGATTGTTAAGCCATGACACAATTGGGATATGGATTGTGTAAATGTGCCTTTCAGAGGGTGAATGGGCAAGACAAAAGATTTGTGCCTTTGAATGGAGTACGGTAATAGGTGCCAGGAGTACACGTATGTGTGTCAAGAACTACAACACTGCTGGGAACTTCACGCTCAACAGTTTCCCGAAGGTGTTCCTAATGTTTTGTACACCCCGTGTAGCGTGAACAGTGCCCAGATGAGAACTTTTTCCTGAGCCAGTCGAAATCACGCATCAACGTCATTATCATGGACATATCCAAGTAAATGTTGATGTAAAAAAAGATAAATGAAACCAAAATGCAGCTAGTGTACTGTCATTCCAAGTTTAATGTTTGATGTGACTGAGTTAGCTGAAGTTGGCTAGCTAGCTAGCAAGCAAGCGAAAAGAACGTTATCCAGACTGCATAGCAATCATTTTGCTTAGAACGGATGACAAGGCCTTTTTGCATAGCAACTATGCAAAAATAATTAACTGGGTGTCACGCCCTGACCGTAGAGCCTTTTTATTCTCTATTTTGGTTAGGTCGGGGTGTGACTAGGGTGGGTAATCTAGGTTGTTTATTTCTATGTTGGCCTGGTATGGTTCCCAATCAGAGGCAGCTGTTTATCGTTGTCATATTTAGGCAGCCATTTCCCCACTGTGTTTTGTGGGATCTTGTTTATGTGTCGTTGCCTGTGAGCACTTCAGTTTCTTCACGTTTTGGTCGTTCTTTATTGTTTTTGTGCGTTTCATTCATTAAACACGTGGAACCCATATTACGCTGCGCTTTGCTCCGTATGTTATTACGACGATCGTGACACTGGGTCGTGTCCGTAGCAACATGACCAAAATAACTAACAACCAGATTTCGTCCAAAACTACTATACAGCTTCTGGTCAAAGAATGAAATTGTATGAATTGACTTATCAAAATAATATTTTAATACGTTGGTAACAGTTTTATAAAAGCAATAAGTAAATGGGTTTCTTATCGCGTTGAACAACGCCATATACCTGTGACTATATTCATGCTACATCACTGCCTTTTGTGCCTTATTTCTTAACTAACATGACTTTAGAATGACAACCTCATCTCTGTACCTCACACATTGCAATTATCTGTAAGGTCCCTCAGTCAAGCAGTGAATTCCCAAGACAGAATCAACCACAAAGACCAGGGAGGTTTTCCAATGCCTCGCAAAGGGCACCTATTGGTAGATAAAAAAAAAAGAGAAGCAAACATGGAATACCCCTTTGAGCATAGTGAAGTTATTACACTTTGGATGGTGTATCAATGGATCAACATTGTAGAAACTCTACAATACTAACATAAATGACAGTGAAAAGGAAGCCTGTACAGAGTAAAAAATATCAGAAAACATGCATCCTGTTTGCAATAAGTCACTAAAGTAAAACTGAAAAAAACAAAAAAAATGTTTACTTCATATTCTGAATACAATGCGTTATGTTTGGGTAAATCCAACACATCACGGAGTACCACTTCATATTTTCAATCATGGTGGTGGCTGCATCATGTTATGGGTATGCTTTTCATCGGCAAGGATTAGGACGTATTTTGTGGATAAAAATAAATGAAATAGAGCTAAGCACAAGCAAAACCCTATCGGAAAACCAACAGACACTGGGAGATTAATTAATCTTTCAGCAGGACAATAACCTAAAACACAAGGCCAAATATAGACTGGAGTTGCTTACCAAGACGACATTGAATGTTAATGAGTGGCCTAGTTACAGTTTTGACTTAAATCTGCTTGAATATCTATGGCAAGACTTGAAAATGGCTATCTAGCAATGATCAAGAACTCATTTAACAGAGATTAAAGAATAATGTGCAAATATTGTACAATCCAGTTGTGCAAAGATCTTAGAGACATACCCAGAAAGACTCACAGCTGTATTCTCTGCCAAAGGTGATTCTAACATGTATTTTCGACTCTGGGGGTTGAATACTTACATACTCAAGACAGTGTTTTATTTTTCACACAACCCCCCCCCCACACTTTGAGATTAGTATTTTGTGTAGATTGTTGACAAAAAAGACAATTCAAACCATTTTAATACCACCTTGTAAAACAATTTTGAAAAAGTCAAGTGGGGTATATACTTTCTGAAGGCACTGTACATAACTTAAGCAAAAAAGTACCTTGTGTGCACTACATCATCACGCACTGACTTTTATCCACAATAAGTCAGTTTGGTGGAAACACCACTGGTAGGAAAATACACATATATTCTTTATGCTAATGTTTTAATATTCACATGAAAATCTGTCACCAACTGGATGGAAACCTGGCTAGTGTAGCTGAGCAGGGCTTAGGTTATTATGCCCACGTTGAGAAATGAGGTCGGGGGTTAGCATGTTATTGCTTATTTACCATGGAATGTTGGTGACACGCTCCATGTGTGAATATGAAAACACTGTCTGGGATGAGTCACCGTGCTGTCAGCTGGAACGTGAGGTGTTGCATAACTAGCCCCTCAGGTGGCTAAAACCCTTGCCCATAATGCTTTTCTTTTATTAGTCAACCTTTTTAATATACGTGACAACATCACATACACAGCAATAAATGCATAAAAACATTTAAAGACATTTTGAAGCCTCTATGGTCAGTATTATCAAGAATATTCAGCTCTTCTACACTGTAATTTCAGAACAATTCGAAAAAGTCTTCACTCTTCATATCCAATACATGTCTAACAGGGGTGTCTCTCTTACCCGAATCCTCCCACGTTGGCGGCTGCCGTTCCCTCTCCAAACACCTTGCTGGCTGAGGAGCCCATGGGACTGCTAAAAGAGGGTGCCGAGCCAAACGCTGCTGCCCCCCCAAAAGCCGGGGAGCCCCCAAAAGCAGGGGGGCTACCGAACGCAGGGGCACTCCCAAAACCACCTGTAGGGGTGCAGAGAGGGGGGTGTGTGAGGAAGGGTCAGGTGGTTGACTTTGCATTTGAAAATAATACATGTGAGAGGGATGGTTACATGAATACACTTGACATGTGTATGAGCAATATTGTTGTATTGGTTGAGACGGGGGACGGAAGAATGTCTCAGGGGACACTAACCATACATAATAGCAAAGGCTTCAAAAATAGAGGCACCGTTTATTACCTTATTCCTACATTTTGAGCCATGTGTAAGTCACATCTGATGATGTGATGCCTTAAAACTAAAATCACCCCAACATGATTAATAATGTTGTGTTGTATTATCATCTGCTCTACAACACTCCATATCTGTTCAGGGACAATTGCTCTCACACACACATAGCATAAGGGCTAGGAGGGCTTGACGGGAATTGATTGCCAACCACACTCTCTCTGTGGCTGAGAGAGGAGGAGTTAAAGAGAGGGGAGCACTGAAATTACAGCCTGGCTACGAGACGAGCACGGCCCAGTGAATAATTGATTGAGCTAATGTAATAGGATTACATTCCTTGGAGCGGCACCGAAAACCCCCAGGTCCGTATTCACAAAGCCTCTCAGAGTAGGAGTGCTGATCTAGGATCAGTTATGAATTAGAGGGGGGACCTGATCCTAGAACAGCACTCCTACTCTGAGAGGCTTTGTGAATATGGGCCCAAGAGTTTAGGGGTAGATGCCTATGATAAAGCTAGGAGAGGTGATGTCCTTTGGCAGTGCCAGATAGCTAGCTGAGTAAAATGCCAAGACAAAACTGCAGTCGTAATAACTTTTGGGGAACGCTATGACTTTCTATTTGCTAAGACATGCTATAATTTTAGCTAGCTTGAGGAAATATTAGAACTGTGTTGACAAAATGTATGCTATGACTGCTCTGGCCAAATAGACACCAAGACTGTTCACTAGCTATGAAAGACGCAGCATTGCGGAATGTAGCCTGACCGTGTTCCACTAGTGCTGTACTGGCAGAAAGAGATAAGGTGACTCTCACTGTAGCTCAGATGATAAAGGAGGACAGAGTGAGTCTCTCCTTGGGGAGCTAGAGCTGGGGGCAGCTGAGGTTGCAGGGAGTGGAGCCACCCCCACCGCATTGCTGGGGAGGAAGTGATGCGTGTGTGGAGTGTTCATCCATCAGCACCTGCCCCACTCTCTGACCCTCAAACAACACTGAGCCACCCACCGCACCAACAGACAGAGGAAGACAGGACGACATCAGAGAAGGAGCCAAGAATGTAAAGGGCCGTTACTATCACAGTCAAAAAGACCAGAGGGGCTAGTGATGTGTTCAAAGAGGGTAGGTATTGCAGAATAAAGTACAACTACCCTATTGTACCACCTTGTATTGTGTACGTTAGGCCGGCAGGTGTGATATTACCCTGTAATAACACCTTGAAATAATTTCACAATTGAAAGATGCTTGCTTGAAAAAGTTAATCGACATACAAAATATATCACTTTGAAGAGTAAGACAGGCTATTGAGACCCAAAGTTTAATAACAGATGGGTTATTTGTGACATCGTTGGACATCACTTTTGAAAATAACCATGGACACAAAAGTCTGTAGTTGACAGAGCTGTGTGACTATTGTTACTTATATTGGGTTGATGGTGTAGCCTACCTGTCTGTTTGGCAGGGGTGGAGAAGGAGCCGAACCCCTGAGCGGCCACGCTCCCGCCTCCCGTGCTAAAGGTCCCACTGGCCGTCTGCTCCCCCCCTCCGAATGTTGATGCTGGAGAGCCAAAGCCAAAGGTTTTGGCCCCGCTGTTCCCAAACAGGGTGGGTCCTCCTGTAGGACAGACAGAGGTTAAAAGTGGAGTTACAGCAGTGGATTTATAGCAGTATAGGATGTAGACTGAAATTGGTGCCGTGCAAATGTTTTGTGCCGGTCCTGTTCATATTTATAGTGCATTCGGAAAGTATTCAGACCCCTTGACTTTGTCTACATTTTGTTACGTTACAGCCTTATTCGAAAATGTATAAAATATTTGTTTTCCTCAGTAATCCAGACACAAAACCCCATAATGACAAAGCGAAAACAGTTTAAAAAATGTAGAAAATATATTACAAATAAAATACAGAAATACCTTATGTAAGTATTCAGACCCTTTGCTATGAGACTCGAAATTGAGCTCAGGTGCATCATGTTTCCGTTGATCATCCTTGAGATGTTTCTACAACTTCATTGGAGTCTACCTGTGGTAAATTCAATTGATTGGACATGATTTGGAAATATCTCACAGTTGACCGTGCATGTCAGAGCAAAAACCAAGCCATGAGGTCAAAGGAATTGTCCGTAGAGCTCCAAGACAGGATTGTGTCGAGGCACAGATCTGGGAAAGGGTACCAAAAGATTTCTGCAGAACACAGTGGCCCGACCAAACTGAGCAATCAGGGGAGAAGGGCCTTGGTCAGGGAAGGGACCAAGAGTCGATGGTCACTCTGACAGAGCTCCAGAGTTCCTCTGTGGAGATGGGAGAAACTTCCAGAAGGACAACCATCTCTGCATTACTCCACCAATCAGGCCTTTATGGTAGAGTGGCCAGGCAGAAGCCATTCCTCAGTAAAAAGGTACATGACAGCCCTCTTGGAGTTTGCCAAAAAGGACCTAAAGGATTCAAACCACGAGAAACAATATTCTCTGATCTGATGAAACCAAGTTTCAACTCTGGCCTGAATGCAAAGCATCACGTCAAAAAAACTTGGCACCATCCCTACAGTGAAGCATGGTGGTGGCAGCATCATGCTGTGAGGATTTTATTCAGTGGCAGGGACTGGGAGACTAGTGAAGAAGGGAAAAAAGATGTAGGGAAAGATGAACGGAGCAAAGTACAGAGATACACTTGAGCAAGACATACTCCAGAACACTCGGTACCTCAGACTGGGGCGAAGGTTCACATTCCAACAGGATAACAACCCAAAGTACACAGCCAAGACAACACATGAATGGCTTCGGGACATGTCTTTGAATGTCCTTGAGGGGTCCAGCCAGAGCCCGGACTTGAACCTCTGAAAATAGCTGCGCTCATCCAACCTGACAGAGCTTGAGAGGATCTGCAGAGAAGAATGGGAGAAACTCCACAAATACAAGTGTGCCAAGCTTGTAGTGTCATACCCAAGAAGACTCTAGGCTGTAACCGTTGCCAAAAGTGCTTCAGCAAAGTACTGAGTAAAGGGTTTGAATATTTATGTAAATGTGATATTTCATTAATAAAAAAATTACTTGCAGAAATGTCTAAAAAACAGTTTTTGCTTCGTCATGGGGTAGTGTGTGTAGATTGATGAGGGGAAAAAATCAATTGAATCAATTTTAGAATAAGGCTGAAACATTTTTAAAAAAGTGTGAAAAGTCTGAATACTTCCCAAATGATCTTCAGGTATAGGAACTCTGCAATTGTTGATCTAATATTCTATAACAAATGCAGGAACTCAGAGAGGTCTGGAACTCTTTGTTAATGGTCTAACTAATTTACCGCATGGCGATGTTACCATGGAAAGTCGAAACTACCGCACATGCAAACCTGCTGATTATAAGGTCCTGTGTAGATTGTATTTTCAAATTATCAAATGTTTTCACACTGTAACAGTTCGCTTTATCCTATGTTGTACAATACGATATAAAACAAAGAACAAACTGAATTTTGACGCAACTGGGCCTTTAAAATCGTCGTAAAAGGATCCCAAAAGATTTCCAGACAGGGCGCCACTGAGCTAAGCTTCTCACCTAAGTAATGGTATGGGAAACCCGAAACAAGTTCTCGAACTGGCTATTGGTCCCCTCCAAGAGGATGAGAGCGAGGACAAGAGAGATGTAGCAAACCTGAACAATCCTCTATTGCATGGGTAGGGCACCTAAATACAGCAATTTTTATCGGAACGAATGGTCGGGGGCCTCTTATTTTATTGTATGCTGCAAATTGACCACAACTAATCAACTCAAAATATTTGTCGCAATACACCAGGTAGACATTACAGTGAAATGCTTACTTTACAAGCCCATAACCAACAATGCAGTTTAATATTATAAAAAAAGAAAGAAAGTAACAAATAATTAAAAACCAGCAGTAAAATAACAACAGCAAGGCTATATACAGGGGGCACCGGTAGAGAATTAATGTTAATTAATTAGTGACTATGCATAGATGATAACAGAGAGTAGCAGCAGCGTAAAGGGGGGGGGGGGGGGGGGGGGGTAATGCAAATAGTCTGGGAATCCATTTGATTAGATGTTCAGGAGTCTTATGGCTTGGGGGTAGAAGCCTCTTGGATCTAGATTTGGTGCTCCGGTACCGCTATTAGAGAGCACAGTCTATGACTAGTGTGGCTGGAGCCTGACAATTTTTCTTCCTCTGACACCGCTTAGTGTAAAGAACATGGATGGCAGGAAGCTTGGCCCCAGTGATGTACTAGGCCGTAGGCACTACCCTCCGTAGCGCCTTGCGGTCAGATGCCGAGCAGTTGCCATACTAGGCAATGATGCAACCAGTCAGGACACTCTCGATGGTGCAGCTGTAGACCCTTTTGAGGACCTGAGGACCCATGCCAAAGCTTTTCAGTCTCCTGAGGGAGAATAGGTTTTGTCGTGCCCTCTTCACGACTGTCTTGGCCAGGTCACTGGGCCTATAGGCTGTCTTGTTGTTGTCGGTGATCAGGCCTACCACTGTCATGTCATCGGCAAACTTAATGGTGGTGTTGGAGTCATGCAGTCAGGGGACTGAGCACACACCTCTGAGGGGCCCCCGTGTTGAGGATCAGCGTGGCAGATGTGTTGTTACCTACCCTTACTACCTGGGGGCAGCCCGGCAGGAAGTCCAGGATCCTGTTGCAGAGGGAGGTGTTATGTCCCAGGGTCCTTAGCTTAGTGATGAGCTTTGAAGGCTCTATGGTGTTGAACGCTGAGCTGTAGTCAATGAATAGCATTCTCACAGAGGTGTTCCTTTTGTCCAGGTGGGAAAGGGTAGTGTGGAGTGCAATAGTCAGGGATGCAAACTGCCGAGGGCCCAAAAAGGTGACACTTGTTTTGGGGGGCACTGCAACGTGCAAAAAATCCCTGCTAGGGGGAAATGCAGGTTAACTAATTCAAATCAAAGTTTGTCACGTGCTCTGAATACAACAGGTGTAGACCTTACAGTGAAATGCTTACTTACAGGTCCTAACCAACAGCGCAATTTGTGAGTAAAAAAATAGGTATTAGGTGAACAATAGATAATAGATAAAAAAACAGTAAAAAGACAGTGACAAATAACAGTAGCGAGGCTATATACAGTAACGAGGCTATATACAGGCACCGGTTAGTCGGGCTAATTGAGGTAGTATATACATGTAGGTATGGTAAATGTGACTATGCATATATGATAGAGAGAGAGTAGCAGTAGCGTAAAAGAGGGGTTGGCGGGTGGTGCGACACAATGCAGATAGTCCGGGAAGCCAATATGTGAATTAAACAACAAAGAATATGATCTACATGATCAGTCTTTGTGTGTAAAATAAAAAGTGCTTCATGTGAACCAAACTCACAGCTAAAAAAATTAAAGACAGCAATCTAATGTTATTTGTTGCCTAGACTTTACTGCAAATGACACTCAAGTCTTGAGAAAAAAAACAATACACTAATATTGCAGTTAGACATGACAGCCTTTATAATAGAATGCTTGTGACCACACACATAAATATTGCACGTGGGAAAAAAAATCTTAAAGTAGAAATAGAATGAAACAAACAGGCATTCTATTTTTGCTCTATTATAGTGGCCACTCTAGTAGACATCGATCAAGTGCACAAGGCTACATGTGTGCAAAAATAACATTCACAGAGTAAAAATAAGTATAATCCCCCCTCACACACACACCTTACTGTCAAATTCAACACAACAAAAACAATATATTTGGGCTACACAGCACATTATTACATAGTACACTTTCTGCCTGTGGACATCTGTTCTACAATGTGCCAGCAAAAGTTAGAAAGATGGAAAGTGTGTGATGTTCCTTTCACCTCTATAGTGGCATCCAGCTTAAGTCAGGCCCAGCTCCAGCTACACTTGATCCCTGAACCCACTTTGTTAACTTCTTGAGAATACAGGGGGTGCTGTTTTCGCATTAGCATAATTTTCTCTACAGATTAAACTGCCTCTTATTCAATTATTGCTCTTACTATATGCATATAATTAATACCATTGGATAGAAAACAATCTATAGTTTCTAAAACCGTTTCAATTTTGGTTCTGAGTGAAACAGAAGTCATTTGACAGCACTTTCCCTGACCAAGAAGAAGAATGCAAGATGTGTATGCTCGCTTCAACGCTCTGCCTATATATGGTCACGCCACCTATGACCCGAAACACACTTCATTCGTCTTCCTCTGGGTGTCAAGAGGACGTCAGAGGAGATTTTTTTTGTTTATCTTGTACTGACGTGAAATAAGACCTATTTCTTTGGCGTGACCGACAACTTCCGGTTCTCTGAATCGCGCGATTTGGAGGTGCGATTGTCTACTGTTTTGCTGCCGTTACGGATGAAAACTATCTCCGTCTCGAAGTTTGTTTGATACATGTGACCATATCATCGTAATGTATTTTTTTTAAAAATATAGTTTAATCAGATTATTTGAATTTTTTCGGGAGTTTTGCCGTGTTCCGTTCTGTGACTTTTTTTACTTTGAACAGATCCGTGCCAGTCGACCAGTACATATGCTAAATGAAGAGGGAAAGTTGCCATTATGAATGGATTGAACGACTCATCAGGACTAAGGACACCTTGATCAACATTCTGATGAAAGCTCAGCAATAGTAAGACCCAATTTACGATGTTATTTCATATATCTGTCGTGCATGTGAACTGGTCGTGGGCGCCCAGCTGGTTCTGGCTGGCGTGGCTATGCTAATTTAGCGCTACATTTTGTTTTCGCTATAAAACATTTAATAAATCAGAAATATTGTTTGGATTCACCAGATGTTGGGCTTTCAATATCTGTACGCTGTGTATTTTTTCTGAAATGTTTTAAGATAAGTAATTAGTTATATGACGTTGGTCTCTGTAATTGTTCTGGCTGCGTCGGCACTATTTCAGATTGCAGCTGCAATGTAGAACTGTGAGTTATACCTGAAAAATGCACAGTTTTCAAAAAAAAACTATGCTATACCATAAATATGTCAGACTGTCATCTTATGAAGTTGTTTCTTGGTTAGTGGCTATATATATTTTTATTTAGTCGAATTAGTGATAGCTACTGACGCAGGAAAAAACTGTTGGAGTAAAAAATTGTGTCTTTTGCTAACGTGTTTAGCTAATAGATTTACATATTGTGTCTTCCCTGTAAAACATTTTAAAAATCTGAAATGGTGGCTTTATTCACAAGATCTGTATCTTTCATTAGGTGTCTTGGACTTGTGATTTAATGATATTTAGATGCTACTATTTAATTGTGACGCTATGCTAGCGATGCTAATCAGTGTGGGGGGGGGGGGGGGGGGGGGGGGTGCTCCCGGATCCGAGGTAGAGGCTCGTTAGAGGTTAACAAGCAACGCCTTATTTTCACCTAATTCTCTCATTCTAAAAATTAACCACATACTATAGAGGGAAACATTAGTTAACAGATAGTGGTTAGTTCGTTAGCTAGTTAACATTTCACACAGATTGCCAGGGTCCAGTAAGCAACTAACGCGTTATAACTTGAGGAACAGCAAGGATTCGTATACCAGTTAATACTACAGCGAATTGGTTAGGTTACTAATGTTAGCTCATCTGATGTTGTAACGTTAGCTAGCGTTTGCTGTCTGACTTTATTAGCAAGTTAATTTTCACACACCATAAACTAAATTATTTGATCAGATAAGTCTGCTAATGATGCTCAACATTTCTCTGGCTAGCTTACGGAGAATTCGATCCAGCTAGCAAGATACTGAACAATACTAATACTTGTTCCACCACACTTTCTCCCTCACCTCAAACTTTCCAAATGCCAGTGGTTTTACGGTTACAGCTCATGAAGTACACTTCATCCCCTTCTCACCCCCGTCTCCGTGGTCAGGCTTCTCACCTAACGTTACCTCTTCATTATCGTTTAGGGAACGCGCTACTGTAAATGGCAAGTTGACCTTCTAGAGCGCGCACTGATGCTGTAACTAGTAAATTGGTTGTCTCTTCTTTCTTCAGTCGCGTGCTGCGCTGCATTATATTGATATGTAAACGACTGTCTGAGCCTTGGATACAGCCAGTATTGCTCCAAACGCACATCAGTCGTTCGCTTAGAGCCAGTAGTGTGATCCAAACCGGATCTACACGAATCACGTAGGTCACCTATTTTGGATTCAAAACTGCAAATTTCGCTAAAGGTGACAAGTTCGCAACCCTGAATAACAGCTTATCATGAGATACTCTACTTCAGGCG
The DNA here is from genome assembly GCF_029448725.1 of Salvelinus fontinalis. Taxonomy (NCBI): domain Eukaryota; kingdom Metazoa; phylum Chordata; class Actinopteri; order Salmoniformes; family Salmonidae; genus Salvelinus; species Salvelinus fontinalis. The sequence continues at coordinate 25,063,652 of NC_074685.1, read as the reverse complement.
AGCAAAACCTTGAGACTTCCTTAGTTATCGTGCACCAGCTGTTGTTTACAAATATACATAGACCCGCACCCCTTGTCTTAGCAGAGACTGCTGTTCTATCCTGCCGATACAATGTAAAAACCGCCAGGTGTATGTTATTCATGTCGTCGTTCAACTACGACTCGGTGAAACAAACATAAGATAGTTTTTAATGTCTCGTTGGTAGTTTAATCCTGCTCGTAGGTCATCGATTTTATTTTCCAATGATTTCACGTTGGCCAATAGAAGGGATGGCAGGGAGGGTTTACTTGCTTGACCTCCACCCCATTTTTCTCAGTCTTCTCTTCACGCAAATGACGGAGATTTGGGCCTGTTCCCTCCCGTCGGACTCGTAAAAGGAAAAAGCTTCTACCAGTTCTTGGTGAGTAATTGCTGTTCTGATGTCCAGAAGTGATTTTTGGTAGCAGCAACATTATGTACAAAATAAGTAAACAAATAAGTTATAAAGTGGCTCAGTGACTCATGTTTGCATCTCAATGTGAAAAAAACTGTTTGCATGTTCTTCACAAAGAGGGCAACAGATGCTACTGAGCCAGATGTCAATGTGTCAGGGGAGAAGCTCCAGGTGGTATCTGATTTCAAGTACCTTGGCATCATACTTGATTCCAACCTCTCTTTTAAAAAGCATGTGAAAAAGGTAATTCAAATAACCAAATTCAACCTAGCTAATTTCTGATTTATACGAAATTGTTTGACTACAGAGGTAGCAAAACTGTACTTCAAATCTATAATACTCCCCCATTTAACATACTGCTTGACTAGTTGGGCCCAAGCTTGCTGTACAACATTAAAACCTATTCAGTCTGTCTACAAAGTCCAATAGCCATCATCACTGTTACATCCTCAGAATGCATGAGCTCCTGAGTTGGGAAAATCTTGTGCAATACACCGACGCATGTCTTGTATTCAAGATCCTAAATGGCTTGGCTCCCCCTCCACTCAGTATTTTTGTTAAACAGAAAACCCAAACATATGGCAGCAGATCCACAAGATCTGCCATGAGAGGTGACTGTATAGTTCCCTTAAGGTAAAGCACCTTTAGTAAATCCGCTTTCTCCGTGAGAGCTTCCCATGTCTGGAATACACTGCCATCAGGCACACATAACTGCACCACATATCACACATTCACAAAATGCATGAAGACATGGCTAAAGGTCAATCAGATTTGTGAACATAATCCCTAGCTGTGCATTGCCGCTTTCCATGTTGTCTGTTGTCTGTAGCTTGTGAGGTGTGGAAACACTTTGTTGCTTTTATGAATTTTGTCTTGCAGCTTTTTGTTCTATGTTGCTCTGTCTGTATGCTTCTTGCAGCTTTTTGTTCTATGTTGCTCTGTCTGTATGCTATGTCTTGCTTGTCCTATGTTGCTCTGCGTGTGCTCACTGCTCAATGATTGTCTATATTGTAATTGTTTTTAATAACCTGCCCAGGGACTGCGGTTGAAAATTAGCCGGCTGGCTAAAACCGGCACTTTTACTGAAACGTTGATTAATGTGCACTGTCCCTGTAAAAAATAAATAAATAAACAATGCAAAAAACAAAACAAAATAACAGCTGGTTAGGAGCACGTAAAATGTCAGCCACCCTCTCTGGCACCATTCTACTAAGCCCCAAAATAGATTGTATTTGAAAATAATCATTTCATACCTTGATTACATTCAGACATGATCAAGTGTCTTTTTGTGTGTGAATACTTGGGAACAGACTTCCTAAATGAAACACATTTTAGCTGAATTTTACTTTAAAAAACTAAAACTAAAATAACAATCAAATAAAAAAAACTGTGGGGCCCAAAAAAATGAACATTCGTGAGCCGGTTTAGGCCCACAGGCCTCCTATTGCAAATCCCTGCTCTATAGTCTACTGAGCTTGAAGAGGACGGCATTTTACAGAATTTCCAGCCACGAGTCCTCACTCACTGATCACAATTTCAAAATTCAATCATGCAAGGAAAATCTAAACTTCTATCCCTCCACGTTCATTAGATATTCATCTCCAGAACGATGTGGTGGAATATCGTTTCGGGGGTGTCATGACAGCAACACACTTTACAGTTAACCCAGGTCTCCCTCAGTCTTTTTATCTTTACAGCGTGTTTCACTTTTAATTGGCTGGGAACGTCAGTCTCTTCATCTGACCTGGCTTTTATACATCTCTCCAGTGGTATAAAAAAAGAGAGGAAAGATTAAATGGGTCTTGAAACTTTCATTTCCTTCAATTCTAAAGACTTTGCCATTGGGCAGAGAATAATTAGCAGGTTTATAACAAACTTCATGCAATTCTACTACTTTTTCCCATAGGGTGGAAAGAAATGTTTGCAGTTCTTAATTTGATATCTGAGTGAGAGTAACTAACAAACTCAATGGGTCGGTAATTAGACCGATTTTACCTTGACAGCTTTGCACACCCTTGGCATTCTCACAACAAGCTTCATGAGGTAGTCACCTGGAATGCATTTCAATTAACAGCTGTGCCTTGTTAAAAGTTCATTTGTGGAATTTCTTTCCTTCTTAATGCATTTGAGCCAATCAGTTGTGTTCTGACAAGGTAGGGGTAGTATACAGAAGATATCCCTATTTGGTAAAAGACCAAGTCCATATTATGGCAAGAACAGCTCAAATAAGCAAAGAGAAACGACATTCCAGTCTCTCTTTTTTATACCACTGGAGACGTATAAGGATTCTATCGTTAAATCCTCTCTGGGCTTTTAGCAAGGTGCTAGTGAGAGTCCGCTGGTGACAGACTGGAAATGGCCTTTCGCGTTCATAGAGGAGGCTATTTTCTAAGTGCCATTTTCATACTTTGCCAAGGCTGAGTGTTTTTGCACAATGCATTGACCATATGGTAATACTGCTCATGGCAAGTACTTCACTACATTTAAGGTGTAAATGACACAGAACACTGCAATCTCATTGGAGATTCTGCACAGGTGGATCATTTCCAAACATCTCATCCACTTTCAGCAATTTAGCACTTTCACGCTCCAACAATTTACAAGATAGTAACTTGAAGGCAACCAATGTGAGAGAAAAGAAAAGAAACACCTTTCATATCAAAATGGATTCTCAAAGAGTTGGGTGATTACATGGACAAGTTACATGACTGACTGACTATGATGCCAATCAATAACTGGGTGCAGGAGAAGACATCTTTGTGCATTAAGTAGCTTGATCAGCAAGCTCAGATAAAGGGTTTCACTTTTCATCACTAACAGGCAGAAGGAAGAAATGGATATGTGACTGCCACAGCAGCTTAATGGTACTAGGTGTGTGTGGAAGACATTGGGACGGACACTTGATGTATTACACAGCATGGCACAATGCCTACTGTACGTTTAGAGCTACTCAAGGAAAATACTAATTTGCAGTGCTCTTCCCAAAGGTGAGTGTCAAAGAACTAATGGAATGTAGGAATTTGACTAAAAGCTAAAATGGTCTAAATGCATGTCATGCAGCGCACTGAGAAAATAAACATGGGTGAAGACATGGTTGAAACAATGTGGGTTGGGATATATGTTCAGGGAAAATGTCCAAGAAGGCAACACATGAGAAATGTCATTCTCTGGCTTTCACAAGAATCAAAGCTTTGGGCATGCAAGGGATATACTATCCTATCAAATAGTCCCCTTGAAATGGGTCATACATATTCAGATAGCCATAATCAGAATTCTGCCCCATTTCAATTTGGAACAAAAGAGGGCATAGTAGAATAGTATGGGGGCGGCTCAAATGCATATCAAGGTGGATATTTCTACTCATCTAGCCTACATGTATAGTACCACTGTGATATATAGCTTGAAGGAAAAATACTCATGTTTTCATTGACACTGTTTAACGGAAATTAATCACGTACCACCACAAGGTCGGGAAAATATGAACGTATTTGCATGAATCTACAGAACAAACATGGATGATTAGATGCTGTTTGTGTACATTAGAATAAGAAAACATGCAGACAGTTTTACATAGCAAATAGGCTTCTATGCCAGTCAGTCTGTTGAGCAGTAACATGACCAGGAGCTATAGAGGATGGTGCAGACTCGTGTTGTGTCACAGATAGGACAACACATACGCTGTCACTGCCTCCGGCATCAACAGGTTAAATCACTGCTCTATGCGAGACTGTGTTCATAAACAAAATTGATTATATTGGCTACTTCCCTACATTTCACATGAAAATATTTACCTTGATAATATTTGTGCTCTTATCAAAACTCTGGTGATTCTCATTGTATTGCTTGCTGGTATGAAACGAAGCGGCAATAAAAGTGAGTATATCAGTCGACTTTATCATCCTGTCAATCAAAGGGTCTCTTGCTAATGATAACTGTCCTAAAATTGCACAGGAAGTTTAATTATAAGATTAGTCATCCTTTCTGCTACAACTTCTCCACTCCTATGGGTCTTCTCACCTGTCTGGTTGGGCTGACTGAAGCCCCCGGTGGCGGCGGTCGTGCCGAAGGGGTTCTTGTTGGCGGCGTCCTCACTGGGTTTTCCCCCCAGGCCACTGAAGAAGCCTCCCCCTGCCTGCTGGGAGCCTGCTACCGTGGCAGAGCTAGACCCAAACAGACCCCCACCACTGGATGGTTGCTGCAGGGGAGAAGGGAGGGCGGCACAGTCACAACAAGGTCATAATGATCATAATTGGTTATACAGTAGTTAGTGCATGGGCCTTTCGGCTGAGTTCTTACCCAAATGCAATAATACATATACCGTGTATGTGAGTGGTGTGGTCGCATTTGAAGAGGGATATTTGGGGGTCTTCTAATGAAGTGTTACATATCGAATGGTAGGAAGGTTTTATATTTTGCACACATAGTAAAATGTGAATGTTACCTGTCCAAAGACACTCCCACCACTGGGCTGTTGACCAAACACTGAGGTAGTGGAGGAGCTTCCGAAAGCTGGGCGCGAAGACAGAAAATAATAATTAGATATACACTGAGTGAACAAAACATTAGGAACACCTTCCTAATATTGTGTTTCAGCCTCTTTTGCCCTCAGAACAGCCTCAATTAGTCGGGGAATGGGATCTCCAAGGTGTTGAAATAGTTCCACAGAGATGCTGGCCCATGTTGACGCAAATGCTTCCCACAGTTGTGTCAAGTTTGCTGGATGTCCTTTGGGTGTTGGACTATTCTTGATAAACACAGGAAACTGTTGATTGTGAAAAACCCAGAAGCTTTGCAGTTCTTGACACACTCAAACTGGTGTGCCTGGCACCTAGTACCATACGCCGGTCAAAGACATTTAAATATTTTGTCTTGCCCATTCACCCTCAATGGCACACATACACAATCCATGTCTCAAGGTTTAAAAATCCTTCTTTAACCGGTCTCCTTCTCTTCATCTACACTGATTTGAAGTGGATTTAACATGTGACATCAATGAGGGATCATAGCTTTCACCTGATCAGTCCGTCATGGAAAGTGTTCCTAATGTCTTGTACTGTGTATTTTGCAAGCTATGCACTTCTCCAATAAATCCATGCACAACATCACAAATTACGCTTGGGATGTGCAGTCTTAAGGTTAGCGATGATGACAGTGGTAGGAAGTAAGAAATGTGGGTGTGTGTACACTGCTAGTGCAGTCATTTTATGGCTGGTCTCGTTCCAATAGCATTAGACTAAGGCGACAGAGAACCCTTTTCCTCACAGGTTATTGATGACTGAGGGGGGTAGACAATGGAGCAGAAAGAGACAAATTCCCACCCTCTCCACTAGGGTTGCACATTTTGGGGAATATTCAGAGGTGGAAACTTTCCGTAGGAATTAACGGAAATATATGCAAATTATTTATTAATACCATTTAAATATACCATTTGCATTGGATATATCTACCATGTCATATGGAGACAGAAATATAAACCTTTTACCTTTTACCAAATGATTAAATCCTTCCAATAGAAATAAAAATAACAATTTAGTTACGAATTGAACTTTAATTAAATGAGTCGACTCTCCACATTGGATGATTTCACTGAACAACAAAAGGGAATATTGAATGATCCCCAATGATCCATCACATCTCCCAAAAACATTTAACATACATCTGTAAAATTATAGTCTAGAAACTAAAGCTTTGGTTGTCTTCCTCTCAGGCTTTCATGTCTTCTCTCTGGACCTCATCAATGTCCACCTTTTGAACATCAGACTCTGAAGCCTCATCTTCACTGTCACTTTCCAAACTTGTTGAGGATGGCTCGTTGTTAGGCTCAAAACGCCCGGATGGCCAGGTCAGCCTATTGCGTGCTTTGTTGTGTGTGTTCCCAAACAAGGACCAGTTGCGCTCTGAGGCGGCTGATGTTGGTGGGATTTGGAGGATGGAGGCAACAGGGGAAAGAGCCTCCGATGCAAAGTCCCTTCCATCAGGTGGCTGATGAGATATGTTGGCACGACTGCCATATTGCATCTCCATCCCAAAGCCCTTGCTTGGAAATGTACTTCGCCAGACTGCCAAGAACCTTGCCCTCATCCAGGCCACGGAGGCGAGACATGGTAGTGATGACACTATAGGCCTTGTTGATCTCTGCACCAGACAGGATGCTCTTGCCAGCATACTTGGGGTCCAACATGCACGTTGGGCCTCAAGCAGAAGTCTTCAAGACTTTTGATGTATTTCAAAACTGCAGTTTCCTCTTCTTGGAGCAACAGTGAAGTGGGCAGGGCAGTACAGATTTATTCTCTTACATCTGCAAGCAGAATCTGATCATCAGACAGGATGGCAGTGTCTCCCTCAATCCGTGCAATGGCTACTGCTATAGGTTTCAGGCTGCTTACCACTCTCTCCCAAAATACATCATCCAGGAGGATCCTCTTGATGGAGCTGTCCATATCGGCAGACTGTGATATGGCCATTTCTTGGAGAGACTCCTTCCCCTCCAGGAGACTGTCATACATGACAACACCACCCCAACGGGTATTGCTGGGCAGCTTCAATGTGGTGCTCTTATTCTTCTCACTATACCAGATTGCTGGTATAACTTGATGAACCTTCACATACCTAACCATTTCCTTGGATCTCTTGTAGAGTGTATCCATTGTTCTCAGTTCCATGATGTCCTTGTGGAGCAGATTCAATGCATGAGCAGCACAGCCAATGGGTGTGATGTGAGGGTAGGAATCCTCCACTGAAGACCAAGCAGCCTTCATGTTCGCAGCATTGTCTTAACAGTGCAAATACCTTCTGTGGTCCAAAGTCATTGATGACTGCCTTCACCTCATCTGCAATATAGAGACCGGTGTGTCTGTTGTCCTTTGTGCCTGTGGTCTTGTAGAATATTGGTTGAGGGGTGGCGATTATGTTGTTAATTATTCCTTGCCCACGAACATTCAACCACCCATCACAGTTGATTGCAATACAGTCTGCTTTCTCTATGGTTTTCTTGACCTTCACTTTAACTCTGTTGAGCTCAGCATCCAGCAAATGAGTAGATAAAGCATGTCTGGTTGGAGGGGTGTATGCTGGGCGAAGAACATTCAGAAATCTCTTCCAATACACATTGCCTGTGAGCATCCGAGGTGAACCAGTTGCATACACAGCTCGAGCAAGACATTCATCAGCATTTCTCTGACTACGTTCATCCATTGAGTCAAAAAAACTTCTGATTCCAGGAGGACCATGATCTGTTGCTATCGATAAGGTGTCTGATTAATCATTTTCACCTTGAATAGAAGTAGAGGGACTTTTGTCAGAGGTTGCTTGTTGTGAGCGCTGAGGGAACTTTATGCACTTGGCCAGATGATTCTGCATCTTTGTTGCATTCTTCACATATGATTTGGCACAGTATTTGCAAATGTACACAGCATTTCCTTCTATATTAGCTGCAGTGAAATGTCTCCACACATCAGATAGTGCTTATGGCATTTTCCTGTAAAGACTAGAAAAAAATAGTTTAAAAAATCAAATACAATTTCATGTACAGATAAATAGTTAAGCAGTTAAATGAAACAACTCCTTAGTAAGATAAATATTTTAAAATGAAACATGTATGGAAACAGGTGAATTAACTATCCTCAGTTAGCAGGCTCAAGCAAGCTAAAACCCACATGGTAGCAAAAACTAACTAGCAGAAATTGTTAACAAGTTAGAAATGATTTAAACACACTTTGTTGCAGGCAACTATTTACTAGTTAACAAAAAATCATGCATGCCATTAAAATATATTCACCCCACCCGGTATTGTAATCAAACCTTACCAGAAAGCATGTAGTCCTTGGCTCAGACAGTGTAGTAGTGTGGGCTCAAAAGCATCTCATTAGTGTGCAAGATCTTGAGAATATATGTGATGGAAGAATGCACTGTGCATGCAGAGGGTTGCAATTCCATTGAATTCGGGATAGTTTAACCAAAATATGCCACAAGACCTAGAATTGCCTTATGTGTATCCCACAAAAAAGGTTCACTGTTATAAGCTAACTTTGATGAATTTAAGTAAAAATTCCAGAAACTTACCGGAAAGTTTGCAACCCTACTCTCTACGTATATTTCTGACAATGCCCCTGGGTGCACTGGAAATGTATGACTGGAAATGACAACACCACCCCAACGGGTATTGCTGGGCAGCTTCAATGTGGTGCTCTTATTCTTCTCACTATACCAGATTGCTGGTATAACTTGATGAACCTTCACATACCTAACCATTTCCTTGGCTCTCTTGTAGAGTGTATCCATTGTTCTCAGTTCCATGATGTCCTTGTGGAGCAGATTCAATGCATGAGCATTTCCACTGGAAATGTGGCTCAGTTGGTAGAGTATGGTGCTTGCAACGCCAGGGTTGTGGGTTCAATTCCCACGGGGGGACCAGGGTACAATTCCCACGGGGGGACCAGGATGAATATGTATGAACTTTCCAATTTGTAAGTCGCTCTGGATAAGAGCGTCTGCTAAATGACTTAAATGTAATGTAAATGTATGAAGTGTGATCAGCCTTCTGACAAACTCTAGATGGATGGAACTTTTGTGTGTGCGGCAAAGCGTGTGCTGTGTGTGAGAAAGCCAGCCACACTACCCAGCGGATCCCAGGATATCTCCCAACTCCCCATATCCCTGGGCCTCTATTCATTCCCTGTTTAAAATTGGCATCTTTTAGAAAGCTGGCTGTACGACTGTCCATAAAATCCCTCACGCCCAGAGTCAATTCCCCCATAATAATCCATCGGAAAATGTTGTCTTTTCAGCGTATGGGGACAGCCCTACAAATGAATGCTGTGACTGCCTTTAGCCTGGGCCCAGGAACTTGGCAATGGAACTCACCCATCTCTGAAATTACAAAACTAATTCAAGACACCCACCTACAACATTGCGTGTGGCTCGAATTAGTCCATCGGTGGTGTTTTTTGTTAAACAGGCAGAGGCGTTAAATAAATGCGACTCTGTATACATATTTTCTAAAAAATAACACTCATTGTCAATGGGGCATTAATAGTTTATGAATGAGCGTTCATAGGCACAGTTTGAAAACGTGCTCCAAAATAAAAACGTAACAGTCCGTTGGCAAGTTCACATACTGTATCTACACTGACAATATGGTGACTGAAATAACTCACCAGCCATGAAGGGGACAGACATAATACATGGGAATGAAGAACGCACATCCAGACTCAATAGGAATTCTATGGCCATTTACAGTGTGACATGTTGCTTTACTGGCGTGGCTAGTTGGCTATTGTATATCGAATACAGCCTGCTGTCACCTCAGGCCCACACAAAGACATATAGAAACAGACAGACTATGACCCTGGCTATTAACACTCCCTTAGATATCCCTCAGCGTCTCTCTACATAATGAATTCATAAAAATCACCCCTTGGGAAACACTGCAAAGTATCTCTGATTTCCTCAAAATGGAGCATTCTTATTGGACAAGTTCAGGTGGGTAAGCCTACTCCTCTGTAGTAGATTCCACAGTCTGGTCTTTGGCTATGTCTTACTCAATCAAGCTCTGTTAAGTGTGACAAGGACCAGGCCTGCTCTGATGCAGGGTAATGTAATTCATGTTGAACATTCAATAGGCTCTGCAGTGCAGACAAATGACCGTCTGACCCAGGGCTGCTCTCCTCACTGCATCGATTGCCTTGCTTAAACAGTAAAAACTGACAAAGGCACTGACAGTGGTGCACACACATGTGAACCAGTGAGCACACACACCTTAGTTCAATTAACCCCCAACACAACCTCCTCCTTCACAGATAAATAGGAACATATTTTCTCTTCACCTCATGACTTTCAGACCGTGTGACCCTGATTCCTCCAAACAATATCAACACAATGCATGCGTCAGGCACAACTTCCTCTAGGTAGATCTGATTATGTCCAGTTAGCCGGAACAATTATGGGGGATTAAATGTTAAGAGCTTTGTATAGATAAAAGGAAAAAGTAATCACATTATGGAATGTAAGCCTCTCTCTACTATTTGCGATGTAGGCCTATGGCCAGACAGATACAATGAGGTAAAACAGAATTAACCTATCTGGTTGGGAACACTTAGCCCTAGGACAGACACAGTGAACTTGGTCCTGTAACTGCGGAGTTGTACCACATAGAGATCAGCTGTCTCTCCCTGCAGCCAACCAGCCTGTTGGCACGGGGGAGAATTCAGAGAATCCCTGGGAATGGGGAAACTCCCTCAGCCCAACACCCCAATTTTCTCACCCACTGCCACTCCTTAGCCTACACCGCCGACAACATTCACAGTTCACACCCTCTCCTTTTACCCACCCAACAGTCTCCAACCCAAAGCCACCCCACATATTCCATCACTCCCCCCCCCCCCCATCTGACTGACTCCAGTAACCCAGAGAGGCCAGCCAGCTGCTGGTCTGTCTGGGACACACTAACCTAACCTTTGACAGCCCACTTCTGCTTAATTAAAAAGGTTCAGCATATAATCTCTTCAAAACACATTACAAGGGCTTGGTTCATTTCATCATCATTATGGCACTTGGTTGGTGATAGTGTATTTTTTTATTTTAAGGGATGGATCAGCTTAATAATGCAGAAAGACTGTTGCTTCCATCAATGTAATTGTCTGCATCATTTCCAATCAACCATATATATTTTTTGGGTAAATATATATATATATATCCATGTACATACACATATGCATACACCTATATAGATATACATACTTTCTTTAGAATATACCTTTATTATTCCCCGCAAACCCTACCACCCTTCACCCAATTTGAGTAAACTAATAAACACTAACACTTAGGCTTCTACCTTCAGTTTATACATCTTATTACACATTTTACAGACACAATCTATTTTACAATAGATATATTTTGTTTTTAGTCCTTCCTCTATTTCTGATGTCCATCCAGTTTCATTTCTATTTGTAACTGTGCTATTTCACAACATTTCTGAACCTATATACATTTTACAGACCCCGTATGTTTTACATTGGTTATCTTGTTATTACCGTAGTCCCACCCTTCAGCTCCAGTCAACCCCTCCCATCCATTTTGGATTTCTATTTGACATATATTTTTCAACTGTGCTGTGATGCTTCACAAAAGTACTGAACTTTCTATTCTCATAGCTTCTACAGATTGTAAATTAAAAACATATATTTTTGCTAAAATAATGATTTTATTATTGATTGACTATGGCTTTCAAATCACCCAGTATTGCCATCTGCAGCGTTAGTTCTAGGCAAAAGTTGCAATTCTTCAGCCATTCCTGGACCTGTGACCAAAAACGAGCTACGTATGGACAGTACCAAAATAAATGATCTAATGACTCTGCCTCCTCACAGCAAAATCTGCAGAGATGGGAAGATTGTATCCCCCATATATATAACATTATATTGGTTGCAAGAATATTGTATAGTAATTTAAATTGAAAAATTCGAAGTTATGAATCTGGCGTTGTTTTGCGCATCAATTCATAAACCATGTGCCATGGAATGTGTACATCGAAAATCACTGGTGGTAGTGTAATTTGCATGTAGCCTAATCAACATTATAATACTGGGGGTTACAGTGTCAAGGTAGAACAAACTTGCCCCTATATGTACAGATTGGGAATCAGCTAACCACCATCCCAACCCTAACCACATCTGTACCAGGTGAAACACAAAACTGAACCTAGACCTGTGTTTAGTGCCAACTTCCTCCAACATAGTAGTTTACAGAGTCCCTATTTTTATTTAGATTGGATTCCCTCTTCCTGGGGTCCAGCAAAATTGAGGCAGTTATATACAATAAAACACCATTAAATTTCTCAACACATTAAGTGTGTGCCACTACTATACTACCACATATCCACAACACAAAATCCATGTGTTACGTGTGTGTACAGTGCATATGTTATCATGTGTGTGTCTGTACCTATGACCCATGGACATACGGAGCAGGATGGCCTGCCAGTACAAGCAGATCCTAACAGGCCCAGATGGATGGACTGGATGAGGCTGTATCAGAGAGTAGAGGGCTCCTCTCCTAGCTGCATTATCCTAATGGTCGTGATAAACGCCTTTCCTAATGATTCTGTTCAGTCCCAGAAGGAAAACATTCATTTAAACACTTTGGCTGCAGCTCTGACTGTCAATGATGCCCCATTGTTTATTTCCCTACCTATGCTATGCTTGTATAGGTGAACATACCATTGCTAAAATTATAGTACTCCTAAATATGGAATTGAGAGTATTTGTCAAAATCAACTAGAATCTGGTAATCCAATCCTGAAGCATTCAAGGTATTGTCTGATCTCTAAACAAATTGTAAATCCAGTCTAGAAGAGATAGAATGGCAGCTTGAGATGCCATCTGTGTAAATACTAGACTGGCTTAAAACAACCTCATACAGTGTCATGGTGATGTCCAAGGGACGGGCCATGTTCCAATAAGACTCTGTCTGCCACTTAGAAAATCCACTACATTGTTGATGAATTCTAGGATGGAACCAGTATAAGTGCCTTTTCACACACACGTGCTACACACACACTAACACACTCACCTGCAGTCTGTCCAAAGCTGAAACCAGTGGAAGATGTAGTGGTGGTGTTGCTTCCAAACACAGAGCCTTGTCCAAACCCGGCACTCTGCTGCCCGAAGGCTGGGGTGGCGCTCGGCTGCCCAAACAGGCCTGTGCCCGTACTGCTGGCCGTACTGGCGCTGGGGGTGCCAAAGGAAAAGCCGCTTGCATTGCTGACACTGAGGGCTCCAAACAAACCACCTCCACTAGCAGCGGTACTGGCAACTGCAGCAGGGGAGGCCGCTGCAGGCTGTCCAAATCCGGGGTTGGCCCCAAATGCAGACTGGCCAAAACCGAAGCCACCGGCTACATTAGCAGCAGGCTGGCCAAACCCGCCTACTGTCTGTCCGAATACGGGTTTCCCGAAGCCAGCTGCTAAGCCTGTAGCAGGGGGAGCCCCGAAGCCGGTGGAACCAAAGCCGCCGGCAGCCGCTGAGGCTGGAGCGGGCTGCCCAAATACAGAGTTGGAGTTGGTAGGGGTAGTAGAGGCGGGGGCTGCAGTGTTGATGACCGGGATGAGACTGGTGACCGCTATAGTTGTGCTAACTGCGGTGATGGCCGGTGGCTGGGTGAAGATGGAGCCAGGTTTGTCCGAGCTGGGGGCCGGGTAGGCTAGTGGTGGGGCCTCCGGGGTGGGTGTGATTGCGGGTGGTGAGGCCTCAGGGGCAGGCGTGGACTCATGGACAGGATCTGGGGTGGTGCTTGGGGCTGGTGGGGTGATGGAGGCAGGGGGGAAAGAGGTGGTAGAGGTGGCGGGGGGAGCTGGGGGCGTTGGGGCTTCTTCAGGGATGGTAGGGGTGACTGAGGACTCTGGGGAGGTAGTAACCTCAGGCTCAGCGATAGGGGGGCTGACGGAGGGGCTGGGCTGTGAGGAAGCAGGCTCTAGGGGCGGAGTGGGGTCTGCCGGGGGGGTGGGGTTTTTGGGGTGCTCCTTCTCCAGGGTGGTTGAGGGGGAAGAGAGGGGTGCTGCTAGGAGGCTGCTGAAGGAGGTGGCTGCTGACGTGGAGAACACAGGCTTAGTGACAGATAGGGCGGCTGGTTCGGGAGGCTTAAATGCAGCCTTGGATAAGTCTGTCAGGGTAGAATCCGCTTCACCAAATGCAGCCTCGGCTAGCTTCCCTTGCTGGAGGGCCGACCCAAAACTAAACTGGGCTGCCCCCGCGCCTAACCCTAGCGCCCCTCCGTTGTCCGGCTGCCCAAAGCTAAATGCGGCCGCTGAGGGCTTCTCTTCGTCCCCCTGGCCCACACGTAGACCTGAGAAACTCCCCAGGGTCTCTCCTCCTACCACCTTGGGGGCCTGGGGCTCCACTCTGAGGGTGGGGGTGATGGAGGTGGGCCTCACAGGCTCGCCTGACATGCTGGGAAGAGGGGTGGGGGAGCCGTTGGCCACCAGGGTGGGGGAGGTGGATTTGGGGGTGAAGGAGAAGGGTTCCTCCCCGGCAGAAGAGCCAAACATCATCTTGCCTGTGCCGCCGCCAGCGCTACTGAAGGAGAATTTACTCACGTCCTTTACTGGGAAGAGAGAAATGAACAGCAGATTTACAAACTACGCCAGACAACTCTTTCGACTAATGGATTTAATAGATTACTTCATTGATATGGCATTCAACAAACTATAACACTGACTTAACTGTCTACTAAAACTGATGTGTGGCATATATGGCTGTGCATGAGCGAGAGAGTTACCTGGTGGAGCTCCTTGGGACGCAGAGGAGAAACTGAAGCCCCCGGCAGACCTGTACAAAAGCATCATATAGTATGAGAAAACAGTCAGCCATTGGTCTATTTCTTTTATTCAACTTCCCTGTTTTCTAATCAAGGTCTGATATGAAGTGTCCCTCTTTGACCCCTGACCCCAGAGACTCACCCTGCGATGAAGGAGAAGGCTTTGCTGCTCTGCTCCCCCAGTGACGGGGCTGAGCTGGAGGGGGGCAGGGAGACTAGGGCGTCAGCTTTAGGGGGTCCGCCTGGGAGAGGAGATGGCATTAAATTTAGCATGATAATTAGGTTCAGTACACCTTTTTATACTAAGAGCTAATCAAATATGTAACATACAGAATGTAATCAAATGGATGTAATGTATGAATGGTTCACTCAGATATTTTGTAGATTTCTAGTATATAAAAACCCTGGGAAAAATACATCAACTCTAGGTGGAAGGTGTTTCCCAGCATGTTTTGATGTGATGAGCATCTAAAACATCTCATCTTTACAGTGTGTACTTACCAAACACAAAACCCTGGGGGGAAGCTGAGCAGACACTCTCAGCGGACACCTTCAGTATGCCTTGAGTAGAATTCTGACAAGAAAAACAACAGAAGGACAGTTTAAACGTCTCTCTTTGCCAAGGCTTCAAAAATAACTACTAACAAAGAGGGTGAAAATAAGAAGGTAAAAAATAGCCCCCAAAAATGAAAAATCCATGTTATTTTAGCGAACCCCAAAATCTACTTTCATGTTTAACATAAATAAAAGCAAAATGTAATTTAGTTAATCTCACTACTCAGACTTTGGATACTCTTTATCACAAAACAGTGTTTTAGTGTTAACATATTCTGTGTTTTTTCTGTGAGTGTATCGGTGTGTAGGCAATGCGTCATGAGTGCTTGGGTCATCCCATAAACTTGAACCTTGTTCGGAATGGGGTGTGATGTTGTGTGAGAGTTCCCCTGTATGATTCAGTTCCCACCCAGTTGCCACTTGTATCAATCCACCGCTGGGACATGGGAGGAACCTGGGGCATTTCACAGCCCTGTGCACTCTAACCCATAACAACGCAGCCCAGCCAACTACACTGGAACTCCAGTAACTACACAGAGTTGCTGAGTTCTTAGAAATGGGGTGTAGGAGAGATATTCTGCCACTGATAGCACACAGATGAAACTCCTTGGTATTTATGAATAAACAATAACTTTCTATTGAACTTCCATTTGCCTCCGGTTGTAGCTGAATATCTCTTGCACATGTATTCAGTTGGTTCCGAATGCAAGTTGGTGACATTTTACCTTGACTCGACTTTCTTAGAGCAGGGAGAAATGAGGCCTCTGGCTAGTAATACCCAGACAGCTGGCTTAAAGGTATGGAGTGTGATGTAGTTCACAGGATTTGACAGCTGGGAGGATGCCACGCGGGCTGCTGATACTCACTCGTTTGGCCTGGTTGGTGTTGGCCACCGTCGCCAAAACCTGCTGAACAACCTGACCGACCGGGGCTGGGACTGAGGAGCTGAGGGAGGGAGAAAGAGGAAATAAAAAGAACTGTGCGCAACGACTTGGATTCAAAGCATACATCACATTTTAAATACAGCCTAATTTCTCATCTCCTCCACTTCATCAGGAATTGCTTTCCGAAAGTTAACGAATGCAAGTCAGTGATGAGGAGACATGCACATACTTACAACTGAGGTGTGATTGCCATTCACACTACAAGTGATTAATTGGGGTGTGTGAGTGTGTGCGTCAGCGCTTAACATCAGCCTATAATTTACTGCCCCATCTGCAAACACGCTGCATAACCCAAGGATAGTCTCATCCCAGACAAAAGCCAAGGCCATGTACGATATCTACAGTAGTGAATAGAATACAGAAGACATAGAACAATAGGCCTGCACTGCTTTACTAATTATTCTTCAACATCAACCACTGCCACGGACAGACTATAGACAACTGAACCAAAACCATACTGGCGTGGATGGACACAATACAGGCCCAGTGTTGTGTCTGAGGGACTGACTGGCTGGGGAACGCATCTCTAAAATAAGCCACCTATCAGACTGTCTGGCTGTGGTGGACTCGTTATTGTGAGCAAGGCTAATTTGGAAAATGGCCCCAGGGAGAATCCTGCCAAAATATTCAACCGCATCACAATAGAGGAGCGAGGCCTTGCTGAGAGTGAGAGAGGAGAGAGAGGACCATCAATTTCATCCTCTCAGAGACACAGGGGGAGATGGGGGGGGGGGGCAGAGGGTTAGAGAACAAGCGAGGGTGAGATAGGGAGGCAAAGACATTGGAAGAGGGCAGAGAAGGAAAGAGAGCATGGCAGACAGTGACCGATTGGGAGAGAGGCATGGGAGAACTAAAGATGAAGAGGGAGGGAGATAGAGGACATAGAGGGAGCTGTTTGTGAGAGAGGTGATAAAAGAGAGGGAGATTGGGGCAGTGAGTGCCATGGGGGATGGCGAGAGAGATGCACTCAGATTGCTAGCCTCTGCCGGCAGTGAATCAGATGCGATGGAGGCAGTGACCTGATAAAGCCGTCTAGCTGGAGTCTGTTTCTCTCGGCTCAGGCCCACATACACAAACCAGGGCTGATTGCTCTCGCCTCATGTGATGGACTCACCTCCAATAAGCTATGACTCCACATCAGAGAACTGCTGTACTAGGGACATCAACCTGACGAGGGACATAGTGGATCTTCTCTCTGGTAAAGTGACTGTGTGTTTGGTAAAGTGACTGTGTGTTTCCTATGAGGTAGGTAGTGGTGATGAGTATGTAGGTGTATAGATGCATAATATTTGGGTTAAGTGTGTGTTTAGTGGTTCTTTCAATGTGGGTGTCTGTCTGGTGGTTCTTGTTGTGTGTGTGTGTGGCTAGTTCTGGATGAGGGGGCACAGAGCAGGTGGCAGAGCTGGGGATGATTACTCCGCTCATCAGCAACTCTACTCACGGCCGTCTCAGTGCTGCATCAGTATGAGCACCGCATCACCACAGGGCCTTGGGCAGCCCGCATCGATCAATACGCACAGACACACACACACACACACACACACACAAAAGGAATGTGTGTGTTGAAGAAATGGCCTAAGCACTAAACAAAAGAAGAAACAGGCACACTGAACAGACCTGACAGATAAGAGGTGATCAAAAAGCTAATGGGAAGCGCTACAGATCCTAGATCTTCCACTACAGATGTAAGCCGCTAAGGCCAGTGAGTTAGCAGACAGAGGAGGATGTGTAGTGTAAAGTAACGGCTGAACCTGTGACAGGTTTAATCAAAAGTTGATGAGTTTGAACTGTGAGGTACCAATGCTGTCATCTTGAGCCCCTACTTACTCAAGCATGCCCAAGTCAGGCCAAGAATGGCCACTGAAATCACATTGACAACAGGGGCCCCCCCCAGGGAGAAAGAGGTAGTGCAGGCTCTCCCCATCAGCCAGTACTGTGCAGGAACCGGAGTAGCCTACATAACAGTAGTAGTAGTCAACAAGCACTGAAGCAAGCTATACATTTTAGAACTACTCAAACACAACAGAGCTCCACACACTGCAGGAATTGGAAAGGTGTAAGCAAAATGGTTTTCAAGTGGTTTTATTGGAACCCCCCATTTTGCTTATACCCATCTTTTTCTTTCAGATCTGCAAAGGCGGGGGCTAGGAGTTGTTTAGGAACAGGGCCAAGTTCTCTTTGCTACAACATTTCCATAGTTACAAACATGTCCGTTTGGTGAGCGGCGTCTGTGTGTTGACCACTCCCCCTGTGCAGTGTGGACCTATCGCCTTGGGTCAGCAACACACAGTCAATTATTCAGTGTCTCTCCATCAAAGTTGCATGGGCAAGTCTTACCCATGCATTAACTTAGAGAGATGGGAGAGAGCTCTGCTGTTGTCTGCTGTTTCCTAGGTACTAGAGGTCAAGCACAAACACACGTACGTACACTCGCACACACACACGCACTGTAACCTGGCACCAACAGACATTTAGAAGCACTGCCATGTATCAGCCTAGGTTTACAACTTGGCCGGCTTTATCACTGCCAGGCAGGCTAGGCCAGGCACCAGTGACCACCCACTCCAGTGCAATGTTCCTGCTGCTAACACACTATAACTCTATCACACAGCCACTGAAGCCTAGAGATGTAAAGACCACCCACGGATAAAATGAAATGAATTAATTGAAGTAAATCTTAATAGGAAGGATGCTACGGCTGGCTATATGCTTTGAGGTGTTCTGCTCTGTTTAAGTCATGTTGTGTGTGTGTGTGTGTGTGTGTGTGTGTGTGTGTGTGTGTGTGTGTGTGTGTGTGTGTGTGTGTGTGTGTGTGTGTGTGTGTGTAAAAGGGCATTAGATGACAGATGTGACACGAAAGAGAGAGACAGGGAAAGAATGGGAGAGCGGAGGACAGAAAAGACAGGAGTGAGAGAGAGAAGTTGTGAGAGAAAACCCTATACTGCTGCGGCTGTGTTTTCCCCCATACACCAAATCCCATTCTCCGCCCGGATGTTGGCAGTTGTCATCTGGCTGGCAGCAGCGCCT
This sequence comes from Salvelinus fontinalis, assembly GCF_029448725.1. Lineage (NCBI taxonomy): Eukaryota > Metazoa > Chordata > Actinopteri > Salmoniformes > Salmonidae > Salvelinus > Salvelinus fontinalis. The sequence goes on along the minus strand of NC_074685.1, from coordinate 25,044,383 downwards.
CTGATAATCTATACTGTCCCCCCAGTTCCACACCATGGCTGGGGCAGGACAACACTACTGCAGTGAAGACAGGACAGGCTGGGGATATGGGATTAGTAAATGGCTGTTCCTGCATATAACTCGTCTGAGAAGTAATCAGACCGGTTGCTATGGGTGACTATTAGCTATGGGTGATTTAATGTGATGCCATGGGGAAAAATAAGGTACCATGGTGAGACTAAGAAAGAAAGAGGATCTCCCTAGATAAGGATGATGGGTAAAGTGCATTTCACACTCAAATGTAAGAATAACAACTATTCAAAACTCTATTAAGCAAGGAAGGTCCTCTGAATAAACTGACATTTGATGCAGTCAAACAATTTAATTCCCAAATACCAGATATTATCTACAAAGAGCAGAACGTGTGCATTTATCTCTTATCTGCACTTAAGCATAAATTGAACTTTCCTTTCCACCCAAGAACATTTATTATAAAAACAGAAACTGCTGACGGTACCAATTAAAGGGCCCCTCTCCCTCCAGTCTGACTGTGACATTGGGGACGATGACATTCTCCCCCTGTCACTTCATGGGAACAGGAATACAGGGCTGTACCTGCTGCCAACATCTGTCCATCCTGGCGCCCCTTAGTCACTCTGGAATTGACATGACATGCACAGCTGTCATCAACAGCCCTTTTATCACCAATGGCAGTGACTATTTAGTGCTACATAGTTAAATAGTTAACTAAATAGCTACCTGGACTATCTGCATCGACTGTTTTTCCACTAACTCTTGACTCATCACATACGCTGCTGTTTCTGTTTATCTATCCTGTTGCCTAGTCACTTTATTCCTACCTACAGTAGGTACATATCTACTTCAATTACCTCGTACCCCTGCACATCCACTCAGTACTGGTACCTCGTGTATATAACCAAGTTATCGTTACTCATTGTGTATTTTTCCCCTTGTGTTATATCATTTGTAAAATAATTCTCTCTGCATCGTTGGGAACCACTCGTACAGTATGCAGCCCCACACACACAACCACACAAATAGCATAGGCTAGTACTGAAGTGGGCACTCGTCCCTCAGGACGTAAACTCACCCACACACACACTTTATAACATAGTCCATTGCCCATGTGTGTGCCCATCCCCCACACACATGGACCCTTCATGCCGCACCAGTCTAGTCCTGTCACTGTCTGTACAGCACACCCGCTCACACTGTTCTTTCTATTGCGCTTATTTGTGTGTGTAGCTGTGTCTTTCTGCATCAGCGAGTCATTGTAAATGTGCCTCGCCAAGCTAAAATAGCGATAACCCCTCTCTCCCTCCATCCACCATAGAGTAATGTGGCACTCAGCGGAACCTCATTTTAAAGCTTTCCCTATCAGAAGACCCTGCATGGTTCAAACTCAAATACAGTATATACTGTACACCTTACGCTTATTAGACTACAGAGACTTTGTATTTCCGTGACTTTTTTTATTTATTTTTTTTATTTTAAAAAGAGACAGTCATTGTGGCAGACCCTGAGGTGCTCAATGAGGGTCACAGCACTGTCAGCAGACCCTAACACTGCAGCACACACGTGTTTAAATTAGACAAACAAAAACAAACAAGAAAGCTGCTGTGTACAGTAGTTATGTGGACGGTTATTTTTACAGTAATGGTTAGATTGAAATCAGCCAACTATTGTAACGATATTAGATAGGACCCACTCAGCTCGTTCCTAATGAAATGTATTCACTGTCTACACATTTCTTATCTACATAATAGTTTGTTTAATTTAATGTCCTTTCTACTTTTTGGGAATTGTAATCAGAAAAGGTGCCAAGCATTCTTGAGCGTAGGCCCAAGGTGACGCCCTGATGAAGAGGGATAGTAATATTGATGATGATGATTACCTGATCACAGTGGAGACAGGCAGTGGCGATCCTCTGTCATTGAGCTCCTGCACGTTGACCACCTGGGGAACAGTCTTCAGGGTGGACTCTGTCAGAGAGCCACTTACTGCTGGTTGACCACAAAGAAACGTCAATGACAATTTGTCATTACAACTGACATTTGGACAACCAGACGCACATATTTTGTCACCTTTTCATTCAATCAATACGAATCATACCAGTCATGTTATTTTGGGCTACCAACAGACTGATGTACACTATATTCAGACGAGTAGTCTCAACTGATGAAAACTTTAAAAGTACTGTTTAATCAATACATTTAATTTATTTAAACTATTGTCAACCATTATTCTGCATAGTAAAGTCAAGAGGCTGTCAGTTCACCTCTGATCCTGAGGTCTTTGTCTCCCCCTGGTGTCTGAGTATGAACATAGCATTGAGTTTTACTGTTCAAAGTGAACCGACAGTGAGCAGAATAGAAGCTCTACCGGTCTCTTAATCTGAGTGTCTTCAAATTGTTTTAAATGTAGTGAGATTAACAATAAAAGTTTCTTCTTAGCTTGATCTTTTTTTAAACTAGAAAGTTATACTGTTAAGGTAACATAGCCTAACATGGTCACACAACACAGAAACAGATCCCCCCCATGTCCTTTGCAGAGCAGAAAAAAAAAAAAAGTCAATAGATTTCATACTATGTCTCAAGGCAACGTTGTATGTTGTTAGTGACAGAAAAACGGTCACAAACGCAATGTACTTCCCATTAACTGCAACCCGCCTACCTGGTTTCTGATTGGCCATTTGTCTGAGGAAAGCGGCTTTAGCAGCAGCCTGTTGGGCAGGAAGGGGGATGGGCGTGGCCTTCTCAGTAGGCGGGGCTCCGTGCTTCACCGTCTTAGTGGCTAGTGCCGTGCTGTCGGCACCTCCCATGTTGATCTTACTGGTTGGAACTAGAGAATAATTTGATGACTTACTGTACTACAGAATAGCTCTCTTAAAACCACATAGTACAGCACTTTGACATAAGGTTGGCTGTCCTCTCTGTGTCCTGAAGGTTGATACTAGAGGGTAAAACATACAATATAAATGACATTCTACTACACAACAGCAAAGTTGTATTACCTGTTGTTCTCCGACCAACCTGGTTAAATAAAAGTCAAATAAGCTCAATAGTTTCCTACCTGGGCTCATGATGGGGCTGAGGCCCAGGCCTTGGCGCACCTTGCTGAAGGGAGTGGACTGGATGGCCCCAAACCCCAGGGCTATGGAGGGGGTGCGTACCACCGTGGGGTGGCGGGGCATAGAGAGGGGGAGCATGGGGAGGGGGGCAGGCTCAGGCTCTTCCTCCGCAAAATAATGGGAGTAGTCTGGGTCCAGGGCCTGAGACAGGGAGGAGGTGGAGCTCACATCGTCCAGGTCCGCGTAGTATTTGGGAGAGAGGAAGGCCGAGCGGGACAGGTTGGCTGGGGGAAAGATAGAGGACAATCAGGAGGGGTAAACACCACACGTTACTTATACTTCACTGCTCAGCACTGGTCACTGTGTTCTGTGTGTTGGTGTTGGGAATACCTGGAGCGGTGGAGCGGACTGGTGGTGTCTGCCTCTTGGAGAGAAAGTTACGTAGCTGAGACTGCTTCATCGGAGACATTTTGGCTGCAGAAGTTGAAGGAGTCAAATTACATTTACATCACTCAAGCACAATAGTTAACACAGTGAGACACGTGTTGGAAAATGTAAGTATTTTGCCTGGCGATTTCGAGGTGGTCTTGGGAATGGTCTCCAGACTGGCTTTCAGGAGTGCATCCCTCAAACTCTCCAGCTCGTTGTCCAAACTAGTAAACACAGAGGTAATTCATAAGTGACCATTGATTTTTAAACCACTATGCATTAAAAAAAACACTACTTTGCAACACACATACCCCAGTGAAAAATTTGACATAAAAAATAAATACAAATACTTACTGCCTCTGACAGATCCTCATGCTACAATAAATCTTCCCACTGTATTTCAGGTATACACCCTTGTACATACCCCTGTTCAGTGGGGGTGGTAGCAGTAGGCTGGCAGGGCTGGCTGGGGGCAGGAGTGCTCCAGGCTGCAGTCTTGTTGTAGAGCCGCAGGGCGTGGAGGTCTTTGACCAGTGTGTCCAGCCTCTGCTTCTGCTGGTTGATGATGTCCAGGTTGTTGGCCAAGGCTGTGAATAGAGCCTCCCTCTCTGGGACAATCATGTGTCTGGGAGAGACAGAGGAGTACCACAGAGGAAACTGGCTAGAAAGAAAACATACAATGACAATTGACATAGGAAGTGAAAGAGAATTCTCACTCACTTCTGTTTCTTCTTCTTCTCCAGATGTTTCTCCCACTCCAGGTCCAACACGTCGTTAACATCCTCCACAGCAAACTTTACATACTGGTACAGCCTGCGAATCTCCTGGTCATGGGGAGAAAACCCCAAAATAAATGACCGTCCTACAAAAAGTCTTCAACACGGTGAATTATTTTCAATAGTGTTCTGCTTTTGCCATTTCTACCACATCCACCCTGAGGAATGATAGATGTTCGATATACACATCTAACCATCCATTCCTTATTTATCCAGAGGCTTACCTTGAGTTGGTCTTCACTGCGTGGGTCCAGTGGTTTCTTGTACAGCAGCTGCAGGTAGCCCCGGTGTCTGTTGAGCTCACTCTGGGCCTTTGCGTCCTCCGCCCCGGCAAAGCCCTCCAGCATGGTGGTCTTCAGAGTGCTGATGTCCCCGTGGAGAGACTGGGGAGAACAAGCACACATACACATGGTAAGAGCCTATGAGGTCTAGGTGGTTGTACTTAAGTTGAAATGGCTCATTTTGTTGTCATAGACCTGGCAACACCAGGGGGTGTGAGTTCATGGGCCACGTGAATGCAACTGATTACTTTGAATTTGACACAACTGGGTACAATGGCAACTACACAGAGCTTCATATTCTGACTCATGCAGGCCTTATCTCTGAAATAATCACATCAAATCAAATGAAATTAAATCCGTACTGTACCTCAGTGGTGTCTTTGATCTCCAGGGTGAAGACGTGGAGGTCCTCAGACTCCTTCCTCAGCTCCTTCATCTCCTCTGTGGTGCCCACTCTGAAGTCTGCCTTGTGGCTGCGTGCCTTCAGGTCATCCAACTCCTTCTGGAAGTGGGCGATCTGAGAGGAACACAACCAGCATGAAGCTTCCATGGTTCATCCATATGGGTCTTTCTATAAACTCGTGTACATGTGAGGATTTCCTACACTGGACAACTTCTTACAGCTGTTGATAATCTGCCATTTTATTTTTATGTCATTACATTAAGATATAAGGGGGGAGCCAGCTACATTCAATAAAAGGTACGTGTTGATTTAAAACCTGTTTAACCCTTTCTCATGGTTGGCGTCTTGACGGATGTGTCTAAAATCATGTGACATAAAACATTACTCTTCAGTCCTTGCAATTATGGCAGTGTAAGTTGTCGTTTATCATTATATTAAGCATTACTCAGTTAAATTAGACATCGAACGAGTGTCTTCTAAACGAGTCACCTTACCTTCATACTTAAAACCTAAATCAATACTGTCATGAACGTGGTTCTTCAATAGTTATGCACAATATTTGATGTTGAGCTATTTTCACACACATCTTATCCAGGAAGATATTTTCTTATTGATAGTCAAGTGACAAATAGCTGTTGTGATAGCGCATGCAATGCAACAGCCCAAGTGCTGGAAAAAAGGTGTTAATGAGGAATGTCCAGAATATTTTGCAGTCTCATTCTTTACACTGGTGAGGACAGTTGTGCCTGGATCCAAGTTGGATCTAATATCCCTAGTGAACTGATCTTGAACATCTGTTGTTGTCTGCTTTATTTACAGCCGGGTCTCAGACTTAACATCAAGGTAACGAGTTCATGTTTTCATGCGTTCTTGTGCCTTGGACTGGACGCCGAGTCTACTGTGCGCAATTGTGTAGAATAGACTATTGCACAACACAACGCTTAATTATTCTGGATATAATTACATTGCCTAGTGGGCTTCTTAACAAAATGATGGTAATGAAATAACATGATAAATACATTTTGGTTTCCATGTTACACCTGTCATTTTAGAAACAATACAAGGGTCTTGAAGTAGCCAACCTGAACTTGGAGCTCAGAAATTCAAGTACTGGAAACGGCCAAACTTGAAAATCAGAGATTTCCTCAGATAGGTGTTTGAAAAGTCCTTGTAATTACTGTAACCAATTTATAAGTTCTCCTGCTCCCTTATAATTATCCTTGCTTTCATTTTTGATCCGTTTTTGTGAGAGATATGACCACTTTCATTTGTTTCCCGCCGCTTCATATGAAGGGTGTTGTGCTGTTGCAGTAAAACCACAAGTGGTTATTTTGAAAACCACAACATCTAATGTTGGCTTCAACTTGGCTTTCCATACAAATCCTTCCATGAAAAAAGGAACCTGGTTTTTGGTCACTTTCTCATTATAAAGATTTATGCTACAGCAAGTCATGGCTTTATTATGTGTGCCTGCGTTGGCCACAGAGGCTACAGAAAAATCGTCATGCATCCAATTTACACTGAACAACAATATAAAACTCAACAAGTATAGTGTTGCTCCCATGTTTCATTAGATTAAATAAAATATCCCAGAAATCTTCCATACGCACAAAAGGTCTCTCTCAAATTTTGAATACAATATTGTTTACATTCCTGTTAGTGAGCATTTCTCCGTTGCCAAGATAATCCATCCACCTGACAGGTGTGGCATATCAAGAAGCTGATTAAACAGCATGATCCTTACACAGGTACACTTTGTGCTGGGGACAATAAAAAGGCCACTCTGAAAATGTGCAGTTTTGTCACAACACAACGTCTTAAGTTGAGGGAGCGTGCAATTGGCATGCTGACTGCAGGAATGTCCACCAGTGCTGTCGCCAGAGAATTTAATTTTCACTTCTCTATCATAAATCGCCTCCAACGTAATTTTAGGCAATTTGGCAGTACGTTCAACTGGCCTCACAACCTCAGACCACGTGTAACAACGCCAGACTAGGACCTCCACAATCGGCTTCTTCACCTGCGGGATTGGCTGAGACCAGCCACCCAGACTGATGATACTGTGGGTTTGCATAACCAATAATTTTTGCACAAACTGTCAGAAACAGTGTAAGGGAAGCTCATCTCCGTCCTCACCAAGGTCTTGACCTGACTGCAGTTCAGCGTCGTAACCAACTTCAATGGGCAAATACTCACCTTTGATGACCACTGGCACACCGAAGAAGTGAGCTCTTCACGGATGAATCCCAGTTTCATGTGTACTGGGCAGATGGCGTCGTGTGGGCGAGCAGTTTGCTGATGTCAACATTGTGAATAGAGTGCCCCATGGTGGTGGTGCGGTTATGGTATGGGCAGGCATAAGCCACGGACAACGAACACAACTGCATTTTATCGATGGCAATTTGAATGCACAAAGATACTGTGACGAGATCCTGAGGCCCACTGTCGTGCCATTCATCCACCGCCATCACCTCATGTTTCAGCATGATAATGCACAGCCCCATGTGACAAAGATCTGTACACAATTCCTGGATGCTGAAAATGTCCCAGTTCTTTCATGACCTGCATACTCACCAGACACCAGTCACCCATTGAGCTCGTTTGGGATGCTCTGGATCGATGTGTATGACATTGTGTTCTAGTTCCTGCCAATATCAAGCAACTTAGTACAGCCATTGAAGAGGAGTTGGACAACATTACACAGGGCACAATCAACTGCCTAATAAAGTATATTTGAAGAAGAGGTGTCGTGCTGCATGAGGCAAATGGTGGTCACACCTGGTATTGACTGGTTTTCTGATCCATACCCATAGGTTACGGTTTCTGTGGCCAACAGATGGATATCTACAGTGCATTTCCTTAAGAGTATTCAGACCCCTTCCCCTTTTCCACATTTTGTTGCATTACAGCCTTATTCTAAAATGGATTAAATAAAACATGTCCTCAATCTACATACAATAGCCCATAATGAGAAGGCTAAAACAGGTTTTTAGAAATGTTTGCACATTTATGAAAAATAATAGAAACACCTTATATAAGTATTCAGACCCTTTGCTATGAGATGTGAAATTGATCTCAGGTGCATCCTGTTTCCATTGATCATCCTTGAGATGTTTCCACAACTTTATTGGAGTCCACTTGTGGTAAATTCAATTGACTGGACATGATTTGTAAAGACACACACGTCTATATAAGGACCCACAGTTGACAGTGCACGTCAGAGCAAAAACCAAGCCATGAGGTCAAAGGACTTGTACGTAGAGCTCCAAGACAGAATTGTACCTAGGCAAAAATCTGGGCATGGGTACCAAAACCTTTCTGCTGCATTGAAGATCCCCAAGAACAGTGGCCTCCCATCATTCTTATATGGAAGGAGTTTGGAACCACCAAGACTCTCCCTAGAGCTGGCCGCCCAGCCAAACTGAGCAATCGGGAGAGAAGGGTCTTGGTCAGGGAGGTGACCAAGAACCTCTGACAGAGCTCCAGAGTTCCTCTGTGGAGATGGGAGATCTGTCCAGAAGGACAACCATCTCTGAGCACTCCACCATTCAGGCCTTTATGGTAGAGTGGCCAAACAGAAGCCACTCCTCAGTAAAAGGCAAATGACAGCCTGCTTGGAGATGGCAAAAGGCACCAAAAGGACTCTCAGACCATAAGAAACAAGATTCTCTGGTCTGATGAAACCAAAATTGAACTCTTTGGCCTGAATGCCAAGCATTACGTCTGGCGGAAACCTGGCACCATCCATACTGTGAAGCATGTTGGTGACAGCATCATGCTCTGGGAAAGTTTTTCAGTGGCAGGGGCTAGGATACTAGTCAGGATCGAGGGAAAGACAAATGGAGCATAGTACAGAGAGATCCTTGATGAAAACCTGCTCCAGAGTGCTCAGGACCTCAGACAAGAGGTCAGGACAACGACCCTAAACAGCCAAGACAACGCAGTAGTGGCTTCGGGACAAGTCTCTGAATGTCCTTGAGTGGCCCAGCTAGAGCCTGGACTTGAACATGATTGAACATCTATGGAGAGACCTGAATATAACCGTGCAGCGACGCTCCTCATCCAACCTGACAGAGCTTGAGGGGATCTGCAGAAAACAATGAGAGAAACTCCCCAAATACAGGTGTGATGTAATTGCTGCCAATGGTGCTTCAACAAAGTACTGAGTAAAAGGGTCTGAATACTTATGTAAATGTCATATAAATGTGCTAATAGTTCAAAAAAACTGTTTTCTTTATGGGGTATTGTGTGTAGATTGATGAAAGAAAACAACCTATTAAATACATTTTATAATAAGGCTGTAATGTAACAAATGTGGAAAAAGTCAATGGTCTGAATACTTTCCAAATGCACTGTATATTCCCAGTCCATAGATTGAAATAAATAAATTAGGCCTATTGACTGATTTCCTTATATGAACTGTAACTCAGTAAAATCTTAGAAATTGTTGCATGTTGCGTTTACATATTTTTTTTCAGTGTATTTAGTTAAGTCAACATTATTTTCACAGATTTCGTAATGTAATAATAATTTGAATATCAACGCATTGGTAAGGCCTACCCTTTGCATACCTTTTCTTGGGGGGGGGGTTCTATATTAGGCCATACGTACAATTATATAAATTATACAATTGTATAACATTGAGGTCCTTGAAAATATTAATTAAGAGCTTGAAAAAAAAAAAAAATATTCGCTAAATGTCTGTATGAACCCTGCTTAAAGGATGTATAGTCCTAGGCCCATGTTGTAAAAGTGGAATTATGGGCCAATTTGCAAACATATTCCCAAGTACACAAGTGCAACTGCCTAATTTTTTTTTTTTTGTTGTTGTTTCAAAGCATTTTGAAATGTTTATACCAACGTCACACATTAGACCCATTATTTATAGCAAGACCCATATAGTGTAAATTGGTTGGAGCATGGTGCTGTGTTCGATTCCTTTGTGGGTTAACTCCACTGAATGTGTGTGGTTATGATAATAAATAGGATTCATAGTTATTATGTAGCAGTAGTTTGAGAGAAATACTACTGGATGAATCTGTTACCTCCTCCAGTATTCCAGCCATGACTGGGTCTGAGTCCTTCCTCTGCTGCAGCTGCCTTTCAGGGGCATTCACACTCAGCGCTGCCTAGAGGACAGCAAACAGACAGATGACTCTAGACACTGCATTTGTTTCTACTATTATGACCCGAACAACAAGAAATTGATTGTTGGTGTAATATCTTATTTATTTGAAAAGGCAGATTATGTTTTAGTACCTGTGGAGTGGGTGCACTTGTCTGGGTGGCAGGGGAAGATTTCTGTACAACCGTGGGGGGTGTACTGGTTTTGACTGGGCGGACTGTGCCTGAAACAGAAAGACAAAATGGATATCAACAATATCACAAACCAAAACAATAAAGATGCTAACGTTGAAAAAATAAGTATAGTGCCTTCAGAAATGATTCATACCCCTTGACTTTTTACCACATGCTGTTATGTTACAGCCTGAATTCAAAATAGATTAAAATAGATTTATTTAATCTCACCCACCACACACACACACACACAATACCCCATAATGTCAAAGTGAAAACATGTCACATTTTTGGGGTGCAAATGTACAGTTGAAGTCGGAAGTTTACATACACCTTAGCCAAATACATTTAAACTCAGGTTTTCACAATTCCTGACATTTAATGTACGTAAAAATTCCCTGTCTTAGGTCAGTTAGGATCACCACTTTATTTTAAGATTGTGAAATATCAGAATAATAGTAGAGAATGATTTCTTTCAGCTTTTATTTCTTTCATCACATTCCCAGTGGGTCAGAAGTTTACATACACTCAATTAGTATTTTGTAGCATTGCCTTCAAATTGCTTAACTTGGGTCAAACGTTTCGGGTAGCCTTCCACAAGCTTCCCACAATAAGTTGGGTGAATGTTGGTCCATTCCTCCTGACAGAGCTGGTGTAACTGAGTCAGGTTTGTAGGCCTTCTTGCTCGCACACGCTTTTTCAGTTCTGCCCACAAATTTGATGGGATTGAGGTCAGGGCTTTATGATGGCCACTCCAATACCTTGACTTTAGTAGCCTTAAGCCATTTTGCCACAACTTTGGAAGTATGCTTGGGGTCATTGTCCATTTGGAAGACCCATTTGCGACCAAGCTTTAACTTCCTGACTGATGTCTTGACATTTTGCTTCAATATATCCACATCATTTCTCTTCCTCATGATGCCATCTATTTTGTGAAGTGCACCAGTCCCTCCTGCAGCAAAGCACCCCCACAGCATGATGGTGTCACCCCCCGTGCTTCATGGCTGAGAGGGTGTTCTTCGGCTTGCAAGCCTCCCCCTTTTTCCTCCAAACATAACGATGGTCATTATGGCCAAACAGTTCTATTTTTGTTTCATCAGAACAGAGGACATTTCTCCAAAAAGTACGATCTTTGTCCCCATGTGCAGTTGCAAACTGTAGAGTCAGGCTTTTTTATGGCGATTTTGGAGCAGTGGCTTCTTCCTTGCTGAGCGGCCTTTCGTTATGTCGATATAGGACTCGTTTTACTGTGGATATACAGTGGGGAGAACAAGTATTTGAAACACTGCAGATTTTCCTACTTACAAAGCATGTTGAGGTCTGTAATTATTATCATAGGTAGTACACTTCAACTGTGAGAGACGGAATCTAAAACAAAAATCCAGAAAATGACATTGTATGATTTTTAAGTAATTAATTTGCATTTTATTGCATGACATAAGTATTTGATCACCTACCAACCAGTAATACTCATACAAACTATTGACTCAGGGGTGTGAATACGTATGTAAATTACATTTTCAATAAATTTGCTAACATTTCTAAAAACATGTTTTCACTTTGTCATTATGGGGTATTGTGTGTATATGGGTGAAAACATGTTTATATTTAATCAATTTTAAATTCAGGCTGTAACAAAATATGGAATAAGTCAAGGGGTATGAATATTTTCTGAAGGCACTGTACAGCTGTATGAATTATGCTGTATAAACAAAGCTTATTATTCTCCTTACCTGGCATGGCTGCAGACTTGGTGACTATGGGCAGAGGAGCGGAATGGCTGCTGGGCTCAGAGAAGGCAGCTTTGGGTGTGGAGTTGAAGGAGAAGGGCTGGGAGGCTGGAGCTGCAGCAGGGGTCTCTACTGCAAGGAATCTGAGAGACAGAAACATAAGCATATCTAGCTAAGCCAGCCAACAAATATCTAAGTCAGGGATGGGCAACTTTGATGGGGGTAGGGGCCATAAAACACAGAACTCATCATGAGGGGCCGGTAGTGGCTCGTGGGTCTGCGTACCCACATCCAGACGCTGCACTTGATGAATTTATGAAATTGCTTCTTCCAATTATTGATAAACATGCACCTGTTAAGAAACTGACTGATAGAAATGTTAAAGCTTCATGGGTTGATCAGGAATTTTAAAAATATGGTTGAAAGAGATGAGGCAAAAGGAGCGGATAATAAGTCTGGCTGCACATCTGCCTGGGTGACTTACTGCAAATTGAGAAAAGATGTGACTAAACTCAACAAAAAGAAGAAGAAACTGTATTATGAAGCCAAGATCAATGATATAAAGAATAATAAAAAAAACTTCAGCACTTTAAATGAAATGATGGGCAGAAAGACAAATTTAACTCCATCTTTCATCAAATCAGGCCCATACAAAAAAACATTTGATGTTGCCAATTAATTTAATTATTATTTCATTGGCAAAGTGGGCAAATGAACAGTGAGCCATCGTATTCACGGATAAAAAAAACAAGCATTACAAGTTTGAATTTTGTAAAGTTAGTGTGGGAGGTGGAAAAATTATTGTTATCGATCAATAATGACAAACCTCCTGGCGTTGACAACTTAGATGGAAAGCTACTGAGGATGGTAGCTGACTCTATATCCACTCCTATCTGTCATATCTTTAATCTGAGCCTAGAGGAAAGTCTTTGGCCTCAGGCCTGGAGGGAAGCCAAAGTAATTCCGCTACACAAGAGTGGTAAAGGGGCCTTTACTGGTTCTAACAGCAGACCTATAAGTTTGCTGCCAGCTCTTAGCAAACTCTTGGGAAAAATGGTGTTTGACCAAATACAATGCTATTTCTCTGTAAACAAATGAAGAAGAGATGTTCAGTATGCTTATAAAGAAGGGCACTCAACATGTACTGCACTGACACAAATGGCAGATGTTTTGTTGAAAGAAATTGATAAGATTGTGGGAGCTGTACTGTTAGATTTCAGTGCAGCCTTTGATATTGTTGACCATAACCTGTTGTTGAAAAAAACTTGTGTTTTATGGCTTTTCAACCTCTGCCATATCCTGGATTCAGAGCCATCTACAAAATATAACTCAAAGGGTTTTCTTTAATAGAAGCTTCTCTAATGTAAACATGTAAAGTGTGGTGTACTGCAGGGCAGCTCTCCAGGCCCTACTATTTTCACCAATGACCTGCCACTGGCATTAAAACAACATGTGTGTCCATGTACGCTGATGGGCGCGGCTCTGTTGCGACCTGCAGTGTGTGTGACGTGTGACGTTTGGTGTGGCGTTATCTTATGTTTTTAATTTGTACACTTAGTGGCGTTATTTTAGGTTTTTAATTTGTACACTTAGTTTACAAACATTCTGCCAACCATGGATTTCCAGTGGTGGGGTGTTGGACTGATCTTGTGGATCGTGTACATACCCGCTACGAACGGACTAAATAATGAAAACGCTGCTGGCAGCGGAATCCAATACAGCAAGGAGTTTTTACTACAATGCAACTCAAATACGAACGCGATGGATATCCCAATGGCCCATCTAACACCTGATTGTCTGCGAGTGGATTACAAACCCAAATGCAAACGTGGAAAACGCGGGGGAATCAGACAACGACTTAAAAAAATTAAGAACAAACTTCCCTTACCCACCACCTTGCTGATTAATGCCCAGTCACTGAGGGGGAAAGCGGATGAGTTGTCAGCGAATCTGCGCTTCCAACACAAATATCGGGAGGCCTGTTTGCTGGCATTTACTGAGACTTGGCTGGATGACAGAGTCCCGGACAGAGAAGTGGAGCCGGCCGGCTTCACCCTGGTCAGAGCGGACCGCGATCTGACAGTCACAGGGAAACTTTACGGCGGGGGCGTCTGCCTGCTTGTCAGGGACCAGTGGTGTAAATCGATCCTGGTAAGAGAGCGACTCTGTACCCCCGACATTGAACTGCTTTCTGTGTCACTGCGACCTTACTATCTGCCCCGTGAGTTCCCCCAATTGTTTGTTACCGTTGTGTACATTCAACCAAAAGCTAATATAACAAAGGCATCAGAGATTATTTAAAATCTGTCACAGAAACTGGAATCCATCTCCCCCGACGCACCCAAATTTATTTTAGGGGATTTTAACAACTGTACCTTGCGCAAAGTCTTGCGCACATACCATCAGTATGTGAAATGTCACACTAGGAAAAATAGGACTCTTGATTTGTGCTATGGGACAATACCAAAGGCGTTCTCTGCCACCACCAGACCTCCTCTGGGGACATCAGACCACAATGTGGTCTACCTCAGGCCAACTTACTGTCGCCTCCTGGAGAGGGAGAAACCCATAGTTAAAACTGTCCAGATCTGGAATGATAACAGTATCACTTGACTCCAGTGGTGTTTTGACTGTACACTGTGGGAGGTATTTGAGGACAGCAGCTCTGATCTGGATGAACTCACAGAGGTTATTTCAGACTATGTAAACTTCTGTGTTGAGTCAGTTGTGCCTACTAAGACCTGTAAAATGTTCCCTAACAACAAGCCTTGGGTATCAAAACATCTAAAATCACTATTTGATAGGAAGAAGGCAGTTTATGCTGGGGGTGATAGACAGGCTTTAAGAGATGTACAACGTGAGATAAAAAGACAGATACTGGTGGACAAGGAGGCATACAAGCAAAGGGTGGAGAGGACTCTCTCCTCAGGAAACGCAAGGGTGGCCTGGCAAGGGATTAAATCCATGGCTAGCGCCCCCCATATAGGCAGGGGAAAAACCAGCGCTGACCTTGGGGGATATGAGGGCCAGAACATGGCTAACGAACTGAATGTTTTCTTCTCAAGATTTGAATCAGACAACTTTGTGTCGGAGGTAAAACAAATGGAAGCATCATTACAAATGTTTGAGAGAGTTGTTGTTCAACAGTCTGATGTTCTAAAGTTGTTCAGGGGATGTAACCCATACAAAAGCCCAGGCCCAGACAAAATAAGTGGGCATGTGTTAAAGCACTGTGCTGAACAACTGGCTGGTGTTTTTACAGACATTTTCCAATCCTCACTCAACCAGCAACACGTTCCAGTATTGTGGAAAAAATCAATAATTATACCAATTCCTAAAGTATCGAATCCCTCTGTGCTGAATGACTATCGCCCTGTCGCTTTGACATCCTTAGTTATGAAATGCCTTGAGAAAATTGTGAAAAGTCATATTCTCAGTGTCACCCAGAAGCTCCTCGACCCATTTCAGTTTGCCTATCAGACCAGCAGAGGAGTTGATGATGCCATTCTTACCCTCCTTAACATGGTCTATAGACATCTAGAAGGTGCCAAATCCCATGTCAGGGTTCTGTTTGTTGACTTTTCTTCTGCCTTCAACACAATCCAGCCCTACATTCTGGCACAGAGACTCATTCGGGACTTTTCCTTAGATGGGGGGCTGGTTTTGTGGCTGTTGGACTTCCTGAGCCAACGCTCACAGCGAGTCAAAATAGGTCCCCATGCGTCGGATATACGCAATACCAACACAGGCTCTCCTCAGGGATGTGTTTTGTCCCCACTTCTGTACATCTTGTACACTAATAGTTGTACTAGTTCCCATACTGACAGACACCTCGTTAAGTTCGCTGATGACACTGCCTTGATCAGCCTGTTGCATGATGACGAGGAACATCATGGCCCGGTCCTAGATGACTTTGTAGAGTGGTGTGAGGAATCACACTTGGTCCTCAATACTAACAAGACCAAAGATATGTGCATAGACTTCAGGAAGCGTACAACACCTACCTCTGCAACATCTATCAGAGGCCAGAATATAGAAATTGTAGAGGAATATAAATATCTGGGTGTCTTTTTGGACAGTAAGCTTCAGTGGAGTAAATGTACAGACCAGATCTACAAAAAGAGCCAACAGAGACTGTACTTTCTAAAAAAGTTGGGTTCTTTTAATATAGACTGTACTATATTGCCTCTGTTTTACAAATCCTTTATTGAGAGTATTTTAACTTTTTGTATTGTTTGTTGGTTTGGCAATGCCACTGTCAGTCAGAGAAACATGCTGAGAAGGATTATTACCACAGCAAGTAAGGTACTTGGAGTCAAACAGACAGGCCTGGATGAGATCTTTAAGGTCAGGGCCCTCCGTAAGGCTCACAAAATCATTTTAGACCCAAGTCACCCCCTGTACCTGGACTTTGAATTACTCCCCTCTGGGCGCAGATATTGGGCACCCCTCAGCAGGAAAAATAGAACGAGACAATCATTTGTGCCAGGTGTGATATCCCTCTTAAATAGCTCGGGCAAATGTTCCCATTGACCCCGTAAGAAGGCCAGCAGGCTAGTCTTTTCTTCTTCTTTTTTTAAATTTTAGATTTTTTTTATTTTTAAATGTTTTAAATGTTTTATTTCTTACTATTATTTATTTTTTATTGGTGCGTGACTGTTATTGAAAGTTGTATTGTCAATCTTGTTTTGTATTTAACGCCACTTTAAATGTGTACATGACACTGCAACAAAATTTCCCCATGGGGACAATAAAGTAAGTAAGTAAGTAAATTCAACCATATACAAATCAGCAATCACAGCTAATGAAGTAATTGAAACCCTGCAGTCTGTTTTGGAATGGGTGGCCAGTAATGAACTGGTCTTGAACATCTCTAAAACTAAGAGCATTGTATTTGGTACAAATCATTCCCTAAGTTCTAGACCTCAGCTGAATCTGGTAATGAACGGTTTGGCTGTTGAACAAGTTGAGACTAAATTACTTGCCATTAAGATTGTAAACTGTCATGATCAAAACATATAGATTCAATGGTTGTAAAACTGGGGAGAGGTATGTCCGTAATAAAAATAGATGCTCTGCTTTTTTGACACCATACTCCAAAAAGCAAGTTCTGCAGACTATAATTTAGTTTTTTCTTGATTATTGTCCAGTCATGTGGTCAAATGCTGCAAGGAAAGGCGGAGTTAAGCTCCAGCTGGCCCAGAACAGAGCGGCACATCTTGCTCTTCATTGTAACCAGAGGGCTGATATAAATACTATGCATGCCAGTCTCTCTTGGCTAAGAGTTGAGAGACTGACTGCATCACTTCTTTTAATAAGAAACATTAAATGTGTTGCAAATCCCAAATTGTTTGCATAGTCTACTTACAAACAGCTCTGACACACACACTTAACCCACCAGACATGCCACCAGGGGTCTTTTCACAGTCCCCAAATCAGAACAAATTCAAGAAAGCGTACATATTATAGAGAGCAATTATTGCATGGAACTCCATTCCATCTTATACTGCCCAAATAAACAGCAAACCTTGTTTCAAAAACAGATAAAGCAACACCTCACAACGCCTCTCCCCTATTTGACCTAGATAGTTTGTGTGTATGTATCGATATGTAGGCTGTGTAAAGTGCCTTTACACTTTTTTTTAATGTAGTTCTGTCCTTGAGCTGTTCTTGTGTATTAATGTTTTGTATTATGTCATGCTTCATGTTTTTAGTGGACCACAGGAAGAGTAACTGCTCCTTTTGCAACAGCTAATGAAGATCCTAATAAAATACCAAATATAGCCCACCCACCACCTAACGAGCAAAACATTTGACACTCATGACATCAAAGAGGGAAAAAAGTATATTTGAAAGATTTTTTGCGATGGGGCGGAGAGAAGATTTAGCAATTTGATAACTAATTTCATGCAATTCTACACATTTCGCCATAGGGTGGAGGCAAATGTTTGCAGTTTTTAATATGATAACTGATGATCAATGGGCCCCACCCCAGTCGGTAATTAATCCATGCTTACTACAGGTTTAGATAGCGGGCCGCTAGACTAACTTAACAATAAAATAAAAAACAACAAAATGTTTGTTTTTTTGCTGACATGGGCTAATTAAGTTACTGCTGATGCACAAACAAATTTCAAAACTGCACCTTGTGTATTCTATTACTCGAACTCTCAACAGTAAGTTGAGACCCTAACGGAGTCGTTTTTAATTGAGTTGAAATTGGTCTGCAGGCCTACAAAAAGGGGGGCCGTCAGTTGCCCATACCTGATCTAAATGAAATGTAAACAGTCAAAGTTATTCAGGTACTTATATCAACCTCTCACCTGTCATTGAGGTTCATCTTCACAGCGGGAGGGGTTGGCTCGGGGGTGCCTCGGAGCACCATGATGGGGGAGGCGGTGGCCAGGCGCTGGGGGGTGGGCTTTGGAGTGGGGGCCGGAACTGGAGCCATTTCCACCACTGGAAGTTTGGGGGCACTGACGGAGAAGGCCGAAGCTGCGGCTGGGGTCTCTGTCAGGGGCTTGGAGGAGAAGGAGAAGCTACCAGAGGTGCCCAAGGCTGGGCTCGCGCTGAAGGCCGTAGAGCCCCCCAGAAAGAAGGCGGGGGGAGCAGTGGAAGAGGGGGTCATGGAGAACGAGAAGCCGGATGAGGAGGCTGGAGCTGCGGTGAACAGTGAAACAGAGGCAGGGGAGGAGGTAGGGGGAGGAGGGTTTGGTGTGGTGGCCAAGGGGAGGCGGAGCGTAGGGAACGCCGCCGGGGCTGATGGGAGAGAGGAGGTTGGGCAAGGGGGCGGGGGAGCTGCAGATCCTGCAATGCAGAGAGGAGAGCTGCTTTTAGTGGATCCTATCACAACACTATTATAAATACTTTACAGTATGATAGTAGTATAGGTATTGGAAGTTTCATAAGACAAATGTATTCAGTAAGATAGAAAAAAAAAATACACGATTTGTAAATATGAAAAAGCTGAAGAGGTCCTCCAGACCTGCAGGGGGCAGTCTCTCTCCGTCCAGGGCCAGGCAGGTGGGGGCAGCGACCAGCTGCTTGACCCCAGGGTTGAAGTTGAGCAGTGAAAAGGGGCACAGCACTCCGTCTGTAGACAGCAGCAACAGAGTGGGCGCCGGGGGCAAAGTCTTCTCATCGGCTGTAGTGATATAGCGGGGAAAAGAGACATCAAGTACAGTATAACTAACTAAGTATAACTATTGGTAGCCAGAGAGAAACACACAGGCATACACACACTTTAACTGAAACAAAAAGGCAAACACCCAGCCAGACAGACACACACTAAAGCTCATGGAAGATGCACGCCCACACAAAAGTACACAGGACATTAACAAAAGCCGAGACAAGTACAAGGACAGAGCATGAATTGCTATATTGCTGTGAGACGTGAGAGACCCTGAGTTCTTAGTAAGAAACAAAGCCCCGAGCACTTGGAGAAAAACCAGCACTAAAGCCAGTGTGATGAGACAAATAATGAGTCTGCTTGCCTGAGACTGCTCTCTAGAGAGAGAACAACCGTTTGGAAAGCTCAAGGTAAACCTCATCAGCATTCTCAGACATGCTTGTCTGGTTCCGTTGTTTGTTGAAGTTCTCTCATTCGTCCGAGTCATTGTAATGAACGTGGGCCTCCCCCCTCTCTTTCTATCCAATACAGCCTAGGTCTCTCGAGACATCGAGGGAATACAATCATTTAAAAATGCTACTCAAATTAGGTTTGGTTTGCTGGAGTCTTAAGCGGGGAGCCCAGACAGCAACATCAGTGGTGATCAGTGTAGATACCAGTAGATACCGAGACAGTAGCTTATCACTATTCATCTGACAGCTGCCAAAAAGAACGTGTCAACCAGAGTCGCAAACCAAATGCTACTGACTGACACTGAGGAGCGGAACATTGCAGTGTATTAAAAAATAAAATAATTCACAGACGAGAGTAGTGTTTTCTTTCGACCAATCGATTGGTAGAAATTTTAAAATGTGTATTTTTCCATATATACACAAACCCCATGTGCTTTAATAAAATCAACTATAAAATGCATTCGGAAAGCATTCAGAAAGCACTTTTTCCAAATTTTGTTACATTTACAGCCTTATTCTAAAATTGGTTAAAAAATAATAATTCTCATTAATCTACACACAATACCCCATAATGACAAAGCGTAAACGGGTTTAGAAATGTTTACAAATTTATAAAAAATAAAAACAGAAATACATTATTTACATAAGTATTCAGACCCTTTGCTATGAGACTCAAAATTGAGAACAGGTGTTTCCATTGATCATCCTTGAGATGTTTCTACAAATTGATTGGAGTCCACCTGTGGTAAATTCAATTGACTGGACATGATTTGGAAAGGCACACACCTGTCTATATAAGGTCCCCCAGTTGACAGTGCACGACAGAGCAAAAACCAAGCCATGAGGTCGAGGGAATTGTCCGTAGAGCGCCGAGACAGGTTTGTGTCGAGGTACAGATCTGGGGAAGGGTACCAAAAAATGTCTCCAATATTGAAGGTCCCCAAGAACACAGTGGGCTCCATCATTCTTAAAATGAAAGACTCTTCCTAGAGCTGGCCACCTGGCCAAACTGAACAATCGGGGGAGAAGGGCCTTGGTCAGGGAAGTGACCAAGAACCTGATGGTCACTGACAAAGCTCCAAAGTTCCTCTGTGGGGATGGGAGAACTGTCCAGAAGGACAACCATCCCTGCAGCATTGCACCAATCAGGCCTTTATGGTAGAGTGGCCAGACGGAAGCCACTCCTCAGTAAAAGGCACATGACAGCCTGCTTGAAGCTTGCCAAAAGGCACCTAAAGGACTCTGACCACGAGAAACAAGATTCTCTTGAACTCTGACCTGAATGCCAAGCGTCACATCTGGGAGAAACCTGGCACCATCCCTACAGTGAAGCATGGTGGTGACAGCATCATGCTGTGGGGATGGTTTTCAATGGCAGGGACTTGGAGACTAGTCAGGATCGAGGGAAAGATCAATGGAGCAAAGTACAGAGAGATCCTTGATGAAAACCTTCTCCAGACCGCCCAGGACCTTAGACTGGGACGAAGGTTCCCTTCCAACAGGACAACGACCCTAATCACACAGACAAGACAACGCAGGAGTAACTTCGGGACAAGTCTCTGAATGCCAGAGCCCAGACTTGAACCTGATCAAACATCTCTGGAGACCTGAAAATAGCTGTGCAGCGACACTCCCCATTCAAACTGACAGAGCTTGAGAGGATCTGCAGAGAAGAATGGGAGAAACTCATCAAATACAGGTGTGCTAAGCTTGTAGCGTCATACCCAAGAAGACTCGAGGCTGTGATCACTGCCAAAGGTGCTTCAACAAAGTACTGAGTAAAGGGTCTGAATACTTATGTAAATATGATATCTGTTTTTCACTTTTAATACATTTGCAAACATTTCTAAAAACCTGCTTTTGCTTCATCATTTCGGGGTATTATGTGTAGATTGATGAGGGAAATACAACAATTGAATCCATTTTAGAAGAAGGCTGTACACATTTCACATTTTCACACAAATTTGAAAAAAGTCAGGTGGTCTGAATATTTTCTGAATGCACTGTACATTATGAGCTCTACAAACGTGTCCACTACTACAATCAGAACGGTAAACTACTGTAGTAGTATTAGTAATAATAATAATAATACACTGAGTATACCAAACATCAGGAATTCATTCCTAATATTGAGTTGCAGCCCCCCTTTTGCCCTCAGAACAGCCTCAGTTCATCGAGGTATGGAATATACAAGGTGTCGAAAGCGTTCCACAGGGATGCTGGCCCATGTTGACTCCAATGCTTCCCACAGTTGTGTCAAGTTGACTGGATGTCCCTTGGGTGGTGGAGCATTGTGGATACACACAGGTAACTGTTGAGCATGAAAAACCCAGCTGTGGTACAGTTCTTGACACAAACCGGTACGCCTGGCACCTACTATCATACCCCGTTCAAAAGGCACTTAAATATTTTGTCTTCCCCACTCACCATCTGAATGGCACATATACACAATCCATGTCTCAATTGTCTTAAGGCTTTAAAATCCTTCCTTAGCCTGTCTATTCCCCTTCATCTACATTGATTGAAGAGGATTGAACAGGTTACATCAATAAGGGATCATAACTTTCACCAGGATTCACCTGGTCAGTTTGTCATGGAAAGAGCAGGTGTCCTTAATGTTATGTATATTCCGTATATATTGAATGCATGAAGAGAAATTACCATAACCAAACAAACATTGGAGATTAGAAATGATGGGAATTAACGGTAAATGTAGGCTACTACTAGTGATATATGTAATGGGGAAGTGATAGACACTAACCATCACAAGAGTACTCCACTATAACTTGTCCTGCCATGGGTGTAGGGCTGTCCCAGACTAAAATAAAGCTCTTGGTCTGTCTAGAAGGCCAGCATCCTGGAGTCGCCTCTTCACTGTTGACGTTGAGACTGGTGTTTTGCGGGTACTAGTTAATGAAGCTGCCAGTTGAGGACTTGTGAGGCGTCTGTTTCTCAAACTAGACACTAATTTTTTGCTTTTCTTTCAAAAACAAGGACATTTCTAAGTGACCCCAAACTTTTGAACGGTAGTGTATATGGATGACATACGAACGGTAGTGTATATGGATGACATACGAACGGTAGTGTATATGGATGACATACGAACGGTAGTGTATATGGATGACATACGAACGGTAGTGTATATGGATGACATACGAACGGTAGTGTATATGGATGACATACGAACGGTAGTGTATATGGATGACATACGAACGGTAGTGTATATGGATGACATACGAACGGTAGTGTATATGGATGATATACGAACGGTAGTGTATATGGATGACGATGATATACGAACGGTAGTGTATATGGATGACGATGATATACGAACGGTAGTGTATATGGATGACGATGATATACGAACGGTAGTGTATATGGATGACGATGATATACGAACGGTAGTGTATATGGATGACGATGATATACGAACGGTAGTGTATATGGATGACGATGATATACGAACGGTAGTGTATATGGATGACGATATACGAACGGTAGTGTATATGGATGACGATATATGAACGGTAGTGTATATGGATGACGATATATGAACGGTAGTGTATATGGATGACGATATATGAACGGTAGTGTATATGGATGACATATGAACGGTAGTGTATATGGATGACATATGAACGGTAGTGTATATGGATGACATATGAACGGTAGTGTATATGGATGACATATGAGCGGTAGTGTATATGGATGACGATGATATATGAGCGGTAGTGTATATGGATGACGATGATATATGAACGGTAGTGTATATGGATGACGATGATATATGAACGGTAGTGTATATGGATGACGATGATATATGAACGGTAGTGTATATGGATGACGATGATATATGAACGGTAGTGTATATGGATGACGATGATATATGAACGGTAGTGTATATGGATGACGATGATATATGAACGGTAGTGTATATGGATGACGATGATATATGAACGGTAGTGTATATGGATGACGATGATATATGAACGGTAGTGTATATGGATGACGATGATATATGAACGGTAGTGTATATGGATGACGATGATATATGAACGGTAGTGAATATGGATGACGATGATATATGAACGGTAGTGTATATGGATGACGATGATATATGAACGGTAGTGTATATGGATGACGATGATATATGAACGGTAGTGTATATGGATGACGATGATATATGAACGGTAGTGTATATGGATGACGATGATATATGAACGGTATTGTATATGGATGACGATGATATATGAACGGTATTGTATATGGATGACGATGATATGAACGGTAGTGTATATGGATGACGATGATATATGAACGGTAGTGTATATGGATGACGATGATATATGAACGGTAGTGTATATGGATGACGATGATATATGAACGGTAGTGTATATGGATGACGATGATATATGAACGGTAGTGTATATGGATGACGATGATATATGAACGGTAGTGTATATGGATGACGATGATATATGAACGGTAGTGTATATGGATGACGATGATATATAAACGGTAGTGTATATGGATGACGATGATATATGAACGGTAGTGTATATGGATGACGATGATATATGAACGGTAGTGAATATGGATGATGATATATGAACGGTAGTGAATATGGATGATGATATATGAACGGTAGTGAATATGGATGATGATATATGAACGGTAGTGTATATGGATGATGATATATGAACGGTAGTGTATATGGATGATGATATATGAACGGTAGTGTATATGGATGATGATATATGAACGGTAGTGTATATGGATGATGATGATATAAATCCAGGCACATTTAACGGTTAGGCGATTGATTATAGACCTAATTAATTTGCCGTTTCCTCTCTCCTCACTTTTCTTAAACAATTAAGACAAGGGCTGTTTTCTCATCTCCTAACTCTGTTGCCTCCGCTGCATTGTTTTCAACACCAATATGCTGGTTAAATGTGCTATTATGCACATTGCAACATGGTCTAGTAAAAGGTGCCAATTCAAGAGCACCGATGTGTTTCAGCACCGCAGACAGCGACCACTATCCAACGCGGGAGAAAGCACATCTGTTTTAAAATAATATTATTTGTATTTGTGTTGAACCATTGTTCTTACATATTATAACAATATACAATTTCAGTAGCACATGTCTTAGACTGATGGACTGGGCCATCCCCACGGCTTCCACAATGGATCAGTCCACTCAGACAGGTGTCTTGCATTTTTTTTGTGCGACTGCTCGAGTAAAGAAATCTTGGTCGACCATCAGCCTATCGACCAAACAATCGACCAGTCGACGAAATGGGGTCAGCCCTTCATTGTTGACAAACATATCAGCTGATTCCAAATGGTTCACCAGCTTCCTTTGCTTGACCCTTCCTGCCTACCCCACACTCTTAGATCTGACTGAAATGGTAACAATATGGCAAAGTCCTTTCATTCAGCAAGGGGAGAATTACAAATCCATCAAGGAGAAAGTGACCAGTTTGGAATGGGGTCAGAAGAATGTGGAAAGCTGGAAGGGGAGAGAGCAGCAACCACTCACTGATGTGGATCTCCTGCTGGCTGGTGTAGTCAATGGCCAGCCCCAGGGGCAGCGTGTCGTCGTTATTCTGAGAGACAGGCAGCTCTCCCCTGCTGGCGTCCTCCAGCAGCCACAGCTCCCAGTTGGTCTGAACAACACAAAAGCCCATTGCACAGAGAGGTTACATGACAAAATAGACACTCAGGGGCTCAATTGATCAATATCAGTTGGGCTTTGATTAGGGCTTTACTACTCCATAATAATTTATCAGAAGATGCTGAGGTGATGTCTTGTCCAATGGATGAGACTAAGTTCTGCACAAAGATATCTGAAATCTACATCGACCTTGAACTGCTTTATTTTCTAAGGCCCAGAGTGAGAATCAAGCCAATGCTGATTGACAAATATCACCTTATCTTCTTGCTTGGCGATGACACTGACTTCAATGGAGGCTGCTGATGCGGCAAGAACAACATCCCTGAAAGAAGAAAAAATAACAATGAGCATAAGTGATTCACCAACCTCACAGCTGTTCCTCGAACATTGAAGTTGAGAGCCAGAGGGAAATGGAACAGAGCTTATACCAACTGAGTTTGCATACAAAAGCCACTTTCTACAAACAAGAAAAAAATATATATATCTGCAGACTGGCAGGGCAGAATACAGAGTGAGGAGTGTCTCACCAGTCCTCTATGTGGCTGAGGAAGTAGTGGTGCTGTCTCTCTGTGCAGGTGCCGTACACCGGGTCGTTGAAGTTCAGGTACCTCTCCTCCCTCTTCTCTGTCTTTGTCTGACATATCAACATGTTAATTGTCAAAATGGCTTCAGTAATAATGAAAAAGGCAAACCCATAAACTATCATTTAGGAGAGAAAACATTTCAGTCACTGGGTGAAATGACCCTATTAGTATTAGAACAATGAACAATTAACACTGCAAAATGATCTCATCATCATCATCATTCAGATGCATGACAGACCATTGGTACTACTCACAGGGAGGGAGATCACCACCAGTTCAGGAGGTGTTTCCGGACAGCCGTCGGCTGCTGCATATGCCACAGCAAACACAAACGTACTCAGCCACTGCACATCCAGCACTGAGAGAAAAAGGACAACACAAAGAAAACATATAATTGAGATTAAGGTTATCAGGCAGGAAAATAAAGGCACTGAAATGTTCAATTTCAGGATTATTGCTTCAGGCCAGCCTGATCTGTGTCTAGTTTACCTTTGACAGGGTTGTCAGAGCTGTAGAAGCTTGGGCAGGGGATCACTTTCTTCTCCTGAAGCCCCTGTTCAGGAGAGCAGAGTTAGACCAGGGCCTAATCATTATAAATCACCGGAACGGCGCAAATGGAATGGCATCAAACACCTGGAAACCATGCGTTTGATGTATTTAATACCATTCCACTAATTCAGCTCCAGTTATTGCCCTGAGCCTGTCCTCCCCAATTAAGGTGCCACCAACCTCCTGTGGGCAAAATACATCAAACACACCAGACTTCACAGGAATAATAAGTGTGTCTAACGTTGTTGATTTTATTTGGATCTCTTTTAGTCCCCATTTGGACTAATCTTCCAAGAGTCCTTAAACATGAAAATACAATTTATAATACGAACACATTTCCACATATAACACACTATTACAAACATACATAATATACTAACATAATGACCCAATCTAAAATAATATTGATTCTTCATCTACTATAGTCCCACAACATTGTATTATATAGAAATCGTTTTAAAATAATGTTGACATTTATATATTGAAAGGTTTCTGGTTTGCTCAGTTAATTTATTCCATTTCTTTATTGCTCTAAATCGAAATGTTCTTTTGCCTATTTCTCTTTTCTGTCTGGACAACACATAGATAGTGGACAATCAATTCCTAGTATTTACGGAACGTCTGTCTCTTACCAACTGAATACCGTTGTGAATAGAACTTGGCCGTTTTAAATTATGTATATTATGAAATAAAATAAGCATGTTCCTTTCAATTATCTTATCGATTGATGACCAACCAAGAACACTGCGCATGACTGCAACAGAAGAACCATATCTCCACCTTTAAACAAACCTTGCTGCTTTGTTCTGTGCATTCTGCAGCCTCCTAACTTCACTTGAAATACATTTCCCCAGACCACAGAACAGTAGTTCACCTGACTCTCAATTAATGCTTGTGTTATTTGCTGAAGAATTTTTCCTGGTAAATATTTAGCTATCCTTCTGATTATGCATGCTGTTTTAATGCTTTTCTTTTTTTACATAGATTAGTTAGAGACGACCATGATAAGCAGCTGTCTAGCTGCACTCCCAATAGTTTGGTTTCTGCCACTTCTTCAATTTGTACTCCTTCCATACTTAATTGTATCCCATGCTGTTTTGGCCTTTTCCTAGTGGAACAGACCAACATAACTTTGGTTGTCTTGGTGTTTAAAACAAGTTTGTTTTGGCAAACCCACTCCCTAAAATTCTCAAATCTCCTTGTAAAGCTTGCTGTACCTGTTGAACCGATTGTCTTGCTGCATAAATTGTAGTATCATCTGAAAATATAGTAGCTTGAGTTTCAGCTAAGGCATAGGGAAGGTCATTGGTATATATTAAATAGAGAAGTGGCCCAAGGCAGCTGCCCTGCGGTATTCCACAGTTTAACACATGAGGGGAAGAAAATGAACCATTGATATAGGTGGACTGTTTCCTGTCAGTTAGATATGACTGTACCCAATTCAAATCTACCTCCTTAAAACCATAATGCATTAATTTTGTAAAAATTATTTCATGATACACTAAATCAAATGCTGCACTGAAATCTAAAAATAGTACACCCACAAACTTGCCATTATCCATAGCATTGAGCCACTGGCCAGTAATGTCAACCAATGCAGTGGTAGTGGAATGGTTTTTGCGAAAAGCATGCTGATTGGCTGTAATCAGATCATTCTTTTCCATATACTCCCATATTTGTCAACTCACAATACCCTCCAATATCTTACTGAGTGTAGGGAGTAGACTATTTGGTCGACTATTGGCAGGAGTAATGGGTTCTTTGCAGTCTTTCGGAATAGGACACAGCTTCGCATGCTTCCATACATTTGCAAACATCCCCTTTTCCAGTGAACAATTAAATATGTATCTCAGTGGAACTGCAATCTGGGGAGCAGCACAGCGAAACAAAAAATTGTCCATAAGACCAAAAAGACCCAAAAATTGTCCATAACCTGTAGATTTAACATCAGGTAATGACTTCAATAGGTTTAACACCTCCTCCACTGACACTGTTTGCAGACTAAAAGAATAGATCTTGTTGCTCATAATATGATCATCAATCCATTGGACAATAGCTTGTTTGGAAGAATGTATGTTTACATTGTTGCTCAGTAAATTAATTTTCTTTGTAAAAAAATAATTTAAAAAAAATCAGCAAAATGATTGGCAATTGTCGTAGCTGAATCAGAATTAGTTAGGTAACATAGAAAAATAAGATGTTTTATTTACTTTCATAATATGCTTATGTGACTTGTCATTAGAAATGTCTCTTTTTGGACTATACTGTCGGCAGTTGCATTTTTCTTTCTTCTCTAGGGAAAAGTCACTTTGGGCCCAGAGAGGGGAGATGTCAGGCTTGTCTTTTACATGTCTGGTAATATGCAGAATATCCAAAAGGGAGAAGTCAGGTTTGAACATTGTCTTCATATTTGAATGTGTCTGTAACTATTCCTAAACCATGTGAAGGGCTCCACCTTGCCTGTACTCCAGTCACTCCCTCCTTTTCCCATTGGGGGGAGGAGTATGGCAGTGTCTGGAACCATTGTATTACCCCTCTGATGTTGAACTTATCTTTCATAGTATTTGACCTAGAGGCTCACTCCCCTCAGGGTGCTTGTCCAGGGGTGGGTTGTATTTGAGATGGAAGTATCTAGAATTGACAATTGATATATGCCATTGGATGACGTAATGTTTTGGTACTATGAAGTACCAAGAACGAGAAGTAGAACCTCGTCTAAGAGACTAAACTGAACGATAATTTATAGCTAATGCTATCTGGCTATGGGCTATACTCATCTCTCAAGTAAAATGCCCTTTGAGAAGTCCCTGAGATCTGTGGTTCGTCATGGGAGTTGAGAGGGGTGTATCTTGGCTATAAAAGATACTAAGTATTCTTTTGTAAGGACTCAGGACTCATTTATAGACACTGAATTGATCTGAGAGTCAAAGGGCTATGGTGAAGCTCATATAATTAAAGATGGACTTTAAAATATAACTCTGACTTGTGTGTGGTTTGTAAACTCTCCTCATTTATTAATAGAGGAAATTATCACGACACAATATCAACTGGTTTTGTTATTATTCTCCCGTCAACCTCCACACTAGATGGGCACGATGAGATGTACCAAGTAAGCCCTTAACTGTGTTCCATACCTGTTTAGAATCATTTTTACAATCAATAAAAGCATTGTTGTAAAATATTTTCTCTCTTTCGATTCAACATAACTGCATAATTATGTAATGTTCTAAAATTCTGTTCATCAATTTCTAATTTTGACTTGGCTGCTAAGACTTTTGCCATATTTCTTTGAGAAAAAGCCTCACCCAGTTCATCATCAATCCATGGAGATGGACGAGCACCAACTGTACTCTTTCTTATAGGGGCATGATGGTCCATTACCTCAGTGAGCAAATCAATAAAACATTCTGTAGCGTGATTTAAATCATGCTCGGAATAAATCAGCTCCCAGAGTACAGCAGCCAAATCATTTAGAAATAGCTCATGATTAAATGTTTTAAAATTTCTCTTAATCACAATCCTAGGCGGTTCCTTTGGAACCTTGGTGTTAATGGTTATGGTCACAATATTATGGTCTGTCCAGCCCACTGGAATTGATCTTGCTTTTAAGCATTGCA
The DNA here is from genome assembly GCF_029448725.1 of Salvelinus fontinalis. Taxonomy (NCBI): domain Eukaryota; kingdom Metazoa; phylum Chordata; class Actinopteri; order Salmoniformes; family Salmonidae; genus Salvelinus; species Salvelinus fontinalis. The sequence continues at coordinate 25,014,385 of NC_074685.1, read as the reverse complement.
ATGGTATATTACAGAAAATCAAATCAATGTATGTGTCTGAACGATGACCCAACTTAATTGACGATCTAGTAGTATCATTAACCATTTGTTTCAAACCACAGTTCTTGGCATATCTCATCAATTTTGTTCTATTCAAATTATTGTGATTCTTCCAATTTATATTAAAATCACCCAAGATAAATACATCTCTGTTGCTATCTGTGGCCTGGTCAAACCCAGTACATAAGTTATCCAGATAGGACACCTTAGAGCTATGAGGTCTTGTTAATGTATTATACTGAGAGTTGTTGGTACAGACTTACTGGAGTATACTGACTGACTGTTGCATTCATTTTTCCTGCTGCTACTTGCTTTCCTTTGGGACTCCAGCATACTGTATTAAGGGAGAAGATGACAGAAAGCGAAAACAAATTGTATAAAATTCCAATTACATGAAAAATGTATTCCTCAAAGTGATTACACACTATGTCACACTTACCACAGGTGATGCCCGTTGTGGCGGGTAGCTGGGCCTGCACTGTGACGTTGCCTGTGACGTCCAGCACCATCATGCTGCCGTCAGACAGACAGGTGGCCAGCATGGACACCTGCACCGGGTTCCATTTGAGGTCCTGCACAATAATGCCCAGGCCGGCTCTCGGTTGCAGAGTCGCAAATGGCAACTTCTGCGGTCGGGCCTGGAGAGAGGGGGCAGCCATGGAAGTGAGGGGATTAGGTGTGTGGGAAAAATATGGAACTGAAGAAGTTGGGGTGACTAGTCTTGGTGTGCTTTCAATTGATATCAAAGCATGGACTCTGAACTCTGTTTCACCATGACAAAACCGTACCACTCCATTAGCAGTGGGGGGGTTATTATGAGAGTTAATCACCTTGTTGATGAAGGTGCGGACGTCGTAGAAGGCCAGTGACAGGCCTGATGCTTCTGACATGCCACTGACTGACAGGGTGAGCTCATCACTGCTGAGTCCCAGGTTGTGCACAGGCAACTCCACATGAACATCAGCTAAGGCTGCTATCCCCTCAACTGAGAAAGAGGAGTAATATTGAGAGAAAAAGGTAAAGTCAAGTTACATTGGCCAAGGCACGCCATAACTGTCATTGCTTAGGAAAACTATGAGACAGACTGACCAATGTACAGAAAATCTTACCTATTTCATTGGAGTTTCCATCAACTTTGTCTGAAGCTAGGATGTCCCCCGTGAGGTACACCTTGATCTTTCTGTCTAGTCCGACAAAAGTCAGTCCAAATTTGTTGGAGATGGCGAGCAGACTTGATCTATCCTTCGGCAGGTCATCAGGTGAATCAAAGACACGGGTTTTCTTCATTTGCCGGAACTGAAAATCCTGCATAAAATAGAATACTTCATGACTGTGATGGCACTGAATTTAGTCTCATGTAGGCTACTCGTTTAACCCCGGTGTAATCTTAACATTCTGTATACTCCCCTTGTCCTAAGGGTAAAAAAAATGACCCGCCTTCACTAAACCCCTCAAATAAAGCATTTTAACTGAATGTTAAACCCCAAATCTATTTTGCATGAAGAAACAATTCAAACTTTGTGAATATCTGGGTTTTCCCACTTCACAATGCAGAAAGACTGCATTTAAATCAGTGGACACCACTCGATTTTATTACAATACACCTGTCATAATTGTTTTCTTTACTAAAGTAGAGGATTATTATTATTGCTAAAGGTACTAAATAGGTGTAAACCTACATTTTTAAGCAAGAGATAGCACTAGTATGGCCTAAGAAAGTAGCAGAAATGTGCAGAAAGTAGTTTTGAATGCATTTTATTGAAGGGAAACAATAACAGTCTTGAACTTTTTTGGCAAAATAGTAATATATTCTTATATACTGTACAATGACGAATTCAACTACAAAATACCAGTCTTCTCCCATTTTTTAACCATTTTCCCCAGCCACAAAGTGCATAAACAACAACAATAAATAAGATAGCTACAAAACAGAAACGTGAATAAATCAATAAACTAATTAGCACATGTAGGACAGTATGCAAGTGTGTGTGCATGGACTTTGCATATGTATTTCTCACATGTGCAGCACATAGTATTTGTTTTACAGTCCTTCTTTGGGGGGCAGAATTGGCATCTCCTCCTCTTGCCTGCCCCAGCCTCAGGTAGATCAGGACAAGATTCGGCCCCCTGAAGAGCTTTCACAAGCGCTGCAGAGGCTGCTGTGCGGAGGAGGTGCTCCCTTCTTTGAATGTGTGGGGTTACAAGCGCCTTTCCCATCTGCTCCAGGAACACCCTCCTTTTGTTACGCTTATCAGGCATTCAGGTAGGGTTGATCTTGCTCCATATCACGAAGGCATTGTATGAGGACACATCAATGATGTTATGGAAGATGACCAGGGGCCAGCGGGCAGTTATCCTGCTGCAGCTGTAAGTTCAATCACCTTGTCCATGCCTCCTTTGTTGTGGTTGTAGTCCAGGATTATGGCTGGCTTCCTGTCCTCACAATCACTGATCTCAGCCATTTTGTGCAGTGTGCTCAGAAGGACCACATTCTTGTTCCTCTTTGGGAGGTAAGAAATTAGAGTGGCGGTGGGGTGAAGGCAAACTTAGATGAGATGGCCTCTCTCCCTCTTGTTGCGAGGAGTGTAGGGGGAAGCTCAGGCTGATCTTTCGAACTGTGCCAACCATGGTGATCTTCCTCTTCAGGAGCTGCTGGCTGAGTTCATAAGAGTTGAAGAAATTGTCACACGTGACATTGTGCCCCCTCAGTCCATCGGTCACATCAGGCACAACCCGCATCCCCTGGTTCTTCTCCAGGCCTCCACTGGTCGGCTTCTATGTGTAGACTTGCATCTTCCAAGCGTAGATGGATTGTGCGTCACAGGCCACCCATATCTTGATGCGATACTTTGCTTGCTTGCTGGGCATATACTGCGGGAAAGGACAGTGACCCTTTGACAAGAGATTACTATCAGTAATTAGTATCAGTGTCACAGAAAACAATCACATAAATCAATGATATTACAGCTATACATAATAAAATTAAATGTGAAAATCACTTACATTACAGATATGAAAATAAAAATGTACCTCTGAATGGAACCAGTTGCTCATCCACTGTTACTTCAGGCCCAAGGTTGTAGAGGTATGGCAGGCGCTCCACCCACTTTTCCCAGACCTCTCTTTTGGCCGCCAGTTTGTCTCTCACACGTCTTTCAGGTCTTGACTCACGGTTATCAAATCGCAGCACTCTTGAGAAAGTGTTAAAGACTTTCAGTGGCACAAAAGAAAAATTTGCCCTTCCACTCTCTGCATTCCAGAGACTACATGTAGCCTTGCCTTGGGACATAAACACACCCGCTAAGACTAGCAGCCTTATGTAGGCATGCAGGTCAATCTCATCCATCCTTTTCCAGTTGTCTCCATATTTACGGAAACCCTCCAAATTTGTAATCTCCAGGATAATTTTTTTCGATGGCTTGTGTTGTGAACATGTAGAGGTGAAGTCCTGGGCATGGGCAACTGCATGTCTTGTGGGCCCTGGGGTCATCCTTATGACATTTTGTGCTGCCATCCTGCCCTGGTTGTCATATGGTGACAAGGACCATGTTATTTTGCTTTTCATTGACAGAAACGTCTCTCTTTCAGCTTGGGGGATTTCTTCATCGGAAGATGATGCATCGTGCTCTGGGTTGTATTCTTCCCCATCTTCTTCTTCAGATACCACCTGCTCATCTAAATCATTGTTCTCTTGTTCCTCCTGGACATCTGAAAAAAATTAGATCTACGACTTGTTGGGCACTGAATTGTGCACTCCTTGCTTCAGCAAAGAGACAACTGGGGGGACTGTCATCAGAAGCACCTTTATAGCCTCTGACTGCATTCCCCATTAGTAAACAATGCTTTCCCCATTAGTAAACAATGCTTAAGTAAAAATACTTTCAAGTACTACTTAATTTTTGTTGTTGGTATCTGTACTTACCTTCACTACATTCCAAAGAAAATACTGTACCTTTAACTCCATACATTTTTAATGACACCTAAAAGTACTCGTTACATTTTGAATGTTTAGCAGGACAGGAAAATGGTCCAATTCACACACTTGTCAAGAGAACATCCCTGGTCATCTACTGCCTCTGATCTGGAGGATTCACTAAACACAAATGCTTCGTTTGTAAATTATGTCTGAGTGCTGAAGTGTGCCCCTGGCTATCCGTAAATAAACAAATGGTGCCGGCCTCCCAGGTGGCGCAGTGGTCTAAGACACTGCATCGCAGTGCTAGCTGTGCCACCAGAGAATCTAGGTTCGAGCCCAGGCTCTGTCACAGCCGGCCGCAACCGGGAGGCCCATGGGGCGACGCACAATTGGCCCAGCGTTGCCCGGGTTAGGGAGGGTTTGGCCGGCAGGGATATCCTTGTCTCATCGCGCACTAGCGACTCCTGTGGCTCTTGACCTTCGGCTCTCCCGAGTCAGTACGGGAGTTGCAGCGATGAGACAAGACTGTATCTACTACCAATTGGATACCACGAAATTGGGGAGAAAAAAGGGGGGTAAAAAAAAGAGAGACAATGGTGCCATCGGGTTTGCTTAATAAGGAATTTGAAATTATTAAAACTTTTACTTCTGATACTTAAGTACATTTGATCAATTACATTTACTTTTGATACTTAAGTATATTTAAAACCAAATACTTTAAAACTTTTACTCAAGTACTATTTTAATGGGTGACTTTCACTTGAGTAATTTTCTTTCTTTGCTTTTACTCAAGTATGACAATTGGGTACTTTTTCCACCACTGCAATTTAGTGCAGGAAATGAAGAAATGAAGAAGTGCTGAAATTTGTTTTGGTTGAATTGAACAGTATAAAACAATCAGGATGGAGCAAGACTCATTGAAATCACTTAGAATGTATATGTTGCCACCCTAGGATCACTCACTACTCATAAAGCAAATGTAGAACTTGTATTATTCAAAAACTTAAAATACCGTCATACCATCCATTTTTTTTATTTTTTTATTTTTTTTTATAAATACGGTGATATAATATTTTGGCCATATCGCCCAGCCCTACCCTGGTGGTGTACAGCTTTCATGGAAATATGAACAAAGGCGATGTTTCACTTTTTCTAATGTTGGGGTCACTCTAGGAAAAGTTGAAAAAATATAATTTTGTTTTTTTCTTCTTTCTGTTAAACATAGGTCATTTTTTACCCTTAAGACAACACAAGGGTTAAGATCTGTAAAGCCCATTTTGACTATGTTAACAACAAGATATTGTTGACAGGACGAGGTGGATTTGGAAATAAATGACGTTGGGAAAGCTAGCAACTGAATGAATGCCTCCTAGAATAAATGCTACAATAGCAAAAACAAGATTCATTTAGGTAGAGCACAATAGCATTCATAAATGGATGCATCTAGCTAGCTAGCTTGTAGGTAGCTAATTATTTGACATAGCTAGTTACTGTTGAAGAAAGTCAGTGTTAGACACTCAAATGTATACAGCTAGCTAGCTATACACTGTTGTTAATCCATACATCGTTTAGTTGGTTGATGTTCATGACTTTGTTGTTAGCTAGTTGAGTCTGGCTTAGCTAGCCATCTTTGACTAAAATATAGGATAGCTACTAGCTAGTAACATCATGGGAATTGGGCAGTAAGAAACAGACAATAACGTACTTCAGTTGGATGGTTATCCCCAGATCGCAATCTCGCGAACTAACTAGCATAAACACTAGCTGGTTGACAGACAAACTACCTGCTGCGCAAATAAGATTGCCAGAAAGCTAATGCTACAAGCTTGTAAACTTGCTAGCTACGTAGCTACAATAGTTTGCCTACCTTCATTTCCCTTTCGGGAGGAGAGTCAGGGTCTTCACTCATTTTGAAATTAACAGCAGATATAATTATTTTAGCTACAACAGAACTTTACGAAATATACACGGGCTGGTTCTAGCCTTTCCTTTCCACATGAAACGAAATCATACCGCGCTCGAATTTTGCGAAATACAAGAAGGAAGTGACGCACAAAATTCATCTGCAAGGCAGAATAATCCATCCCAGAGCGATTGGCTTGCTTGTTCAATTCAGACGAGAGAAATCGACCTAAGACTCACGTGACGTGACGTCAATGATTTCAAATTTGGAAGTGGAAATCAATGATCCAACATGAAATTATCTCAAAAGGCCTTGGCAGTGGATTCTGAATACAATGGCTGTAGAATCAAGGAGAATTGGAGTATTATCCAAAAGAATAGAAAACGAAGCAAAGTAGTGTACAGTGATGAGAATGATCCTTCGTATCGAGTACGGTTTCATAATGAGGAGCAGCTGAGCAGAGTACCAATCTTACAGAAACCATTTGAGTTATTCAAACTGGTGGAGAGAGTGCTGGGTAAAGTGAAGGCTGTGAGGATCACGAGAGGTGGGCTTGTTTAGATTTTTTGTCCTTCTGCGGATCAGAAGGAACGTGCATTGTGTCTTAACGGATTTGACAAGTTTGACGTGTCGCGTGTGTCAGGCTACCCCTCAAGGGGGTTATATCTGACGTCTCGTGGGAAGTTAATTTTGAAGAGATGAAAAATGTTCCTGGAGTGATTGAAGCATGTCGGATGAATTGTGTGGTGAATGGTGAAAAAATGAGGTATCTATCTGTTCTTTTGTTTTTTGATATGGAGTCTCTCCCGAGTGGCGCAGCGGTCTAAGGCATTGCATCTCAGTGCTAGAGGCGTCACTACAGACCCTGGTTTGAGTCCAGGCTGTATCACAACCGGCCGTGATTGGGAGTCCCATAGGGCGCCGCACAATTGGCCCAGCGTCGTCTGGGTTAGGGTTTGGCTGGGTTAGACTGTCATTGTAAATAAGAATTTGTTTTTAACTGACTTGCCTAGTTAAATATAGGCTATAAAAAAATACTCAAGTACAGTTAGGGTATATTAACTACAGAGTCAGAGCATTTATCCCAAGACAAATGCAGTGTGATCATTGTAAAGCTTTTGGATGTCCAAGTTGTGGAAAATATCATATTATGTGTTATAAAAGTGATGAATATGTGACATGTTGCAATTGTGGTGTGAACCATGAAGCCACTTCTTTCAAATGCCCCACAAGGGTGAAAGAGAATGAGGTGGCCAAAGTCAGGGTTGTACAGAGCATTTCATATGCAGCAGCTGGGTTGGATTGGGAGTTTGAATGGTGCACCATAAGAGTCCATGGTGGTGGATAGGCCTATACTGCAGGCTGCAGGGATTGCCTTTCACCAGCAGGATCCTGACATTTGAAAGGTTAAGAAGGTGGACTTTGTGGCCTTTATAGCTATGGTAATTAATGGCACTGCCAAGGGGGAGAGAGGGTTCAGGAAGATAGAAATCATAGTGGATGCGGCGGAGCGGTTCCTGGGGCTGAAAGATTTCTCAGCATAGGAGTTACATGGAATATTGGAATAAGCCATACCACCCTCTCGGGTCCTAGAGCCTGAGAAGGGAGATATGGAGAATTAAAAGAAGGAAGAAGTGGGAGTTTTGGTAATGTTGGTGGCGGCAATACACCTTTTTGGGTTGTAGTCCGCTATAAAACTCATAGAAGAAGAAGAAGAAATTATCTCAAGCGAAGATGGCATCGCTGTGAGAGGGACTGTTTTCTCGCTTGTCCAACCAACTTTGGGGGTTAGGTTATTAACAGTCTAATATTGGCTATCAATGTAGCAAGAAACTAACTATAACTTGTTTTAGCTACAAAAGACAATCTAACGGCACTCAAAATTAATGATGTATTATGCAAGGATCCCATTACAATATCAACATTGGTCAATTCCTTTTATGAAGGTTTTACAACTCACAATTTCAGGAAGATGGTTGTGAAAGCTACATTTGCCATATTCAGATTTATGTCCTTGAAATTGAGGATGATTTACACTCAGGTCGCAATTCACCTGTGTCAAGCGAAGAAACCCAAGAATATATTTAATAATTGGCTACAAAGGGATATTTCTATACTTGGGAGAGTGCTTCTGTCCAAGGCAGAGGGACTGTCTCACTTTGTATACCCCTCATGATCTTTATTTGTAAATAATCTGGAAAAATAAGTCTCAAACTAAAAACGTCAGTCCTCTCAAATAAAAGATCTGAAGGAGGTCTGGAAGTGTTGGATTTTGTTCACATAAATAACACTTTCAAGATCAATTGGTTGAAAATATGTTTGAATCAATTTGTTAGTTCATTCCAAACAATGTTTAATAAATTGGGAGGTCTTCAATTTTTACTGAAAAGTAATTACATTCCTGAAAGATTACCCGCTAAATTGGCTAGGTTTCACCAACAAGCTTTAATGTCCTGGAAAATGTGTTTCCGGCATATTGACTTTGTTCTTGATGTTTTTCAACAACAGGGGTAATATTCTTGCATATAAACAATTTATAACACTGAATGGGTTTCCAATACCTTTCAGAGAGTTTATTTCTGTGATCAAAGCCATTCCCAGTGGTCTAACTACACGAATGAAAACTCATCTTAGCTTTGGTGATGATCACAGAGCTTACCCAGAACTCAGTTTGGAAGGCGTGGGCGTACTTGAGAAATCTTGTAGCAAATACATGAGACACATTTTCCATTCACAGAATCAATTTACGCCTAGAGGAAAACATTTCTGGAACATGCTTATTCCTGACATTTTCTGGAAAAAAGCTTTCTTGATGCAACAAATTTAAGGAAGTGCACTTTAAGATTCTACATAAGATGTAACCTTGTAATTCTTTGTCCAAATTTGTTGATATTGATGATATCTGCGTTTTCTGTGAAAATCTGACTCACGTGTTCTATGAATGTAAATCTGTGATAGATTTTTGGAAAAACCTTGCAGAATACTTATTTACCTTTCTGAACACTACCCATGTTTTTTATTGTTGTAGCCAAATACTTTATACATAAACAATGATTCCAGAATTCTATACCAAATATTTTTTATTGAATTTAACAATTTTGTAAAGACTTACCCAGAGTGAATAACAAAAATAATAACATATTCCTGAATAATTATAATGAGATTTTTTCTGGGTGAATACAATTGCACTGGAATTATCATATTTGAAAAATGTAATATATATTTATATATATGTATGTATTTAGTATATTGTTTGATGCAGGGATGTAAGTTGTTGATAATTTTGTATAATGAATAAAAAATAATCTGTGGTCCAAACCAGACAGGAGCTTCTGATGGAGCAAACCAACCTTGAGTCTGTAAAAGCAAGAAAAACAATCCACAAATAGTGGTAGAATGATGGTTTACAGATAAAATACTGTTAGTGTCACACCCTGATCTGTTTCACCTGTCCTTGTGATTTGTCTCCATTCCCTCCAGGTGTCCCCTTGTTTTCTCTGTGTTTCCTGTCTCTCTGTGCCAGTTCATCTTGTATGTCCAAGTCAACCAGCATGTTTTTCCCTTGCTCCTTCCTTTTCTATTCTCTTTTTTAGTCCTCCCGGTTTTGACCCTTGCCTGTTTCTGGACTGAAAGGTGAATTCATCTCCCAGTGTCTGATGGAAAGCAGACTGAATCAAGTTTTCCTCTAGTGTTCTACCTGTGCTTAGCTCTATTCCGTTACTTTTTTATCCTTAAACTCCCCTAGTCCTTAATGATTACAAGCATACTCATAACATGATGCAGCCACCACTATGCTTGAAAATATGGAGATATGTTTGTGGAAAATCCAATAAAACATAACACTTTGTATTCAGGACAAAAAATGAATTGCTTTGCCAAGTCTTTTGTAATATTACTTTAGTGCCTTGTTGCAAACACTATGCATGTTTTGGAATATTTGTATTCTGTACAAGCTTCCTTATTTTCACTCTATCAATTAAGTTAGTATTATGGAGTAATTACAATGTTGTTGATTTACCCTCCGTTTTCTCCTATCACAGCCATTAAACTCTAACTGTTTTAACATCACCATTGGCCTCATGGTATAATCACTGAGCGGTTTCCTTCCTCTGGCAACCCTCCCCTAACCCGGACGATGCTGGGCCAATGTGCGCTGCCCTATGGGACTCCCGATCACGGCCGGTTGTGACAGCCTGGGAATCAACCAGTCTGTAGTGATGCTTCTAGCACTGGCAATGCAGTGCCTTAAACCGCTGCGCCACTCGGGAGGCCAGGATTTCTGTATCTTTGTATTGACTGACTCTATTGATACACCATCAAAAGTGTCATTAAAAACATCACTATGCTCAAAGGGTTATTCGATGTCTGCTTTTATTTTTTTTATCCATCTACCAATAGTTGCATTTCTTTGTGAGGCATTGGAAAAACTCTTTGGTCTTTGTAATTGAACCTGTTTGAAATTCACTGCTCGACTAAGGGACCTTACAGATAATTGTATGTGTGTGGAACAGAGATGAGGTAGTCATCTCGTGCTTTTACTCCTGAACTTATTTAGGCTTTCCATAATAAAGTTGTTAAATACTTATTGACTCAAGACATTCCAGATTTAAATTTTTAATTAATTTGTAAAAAATAAAAAATAAACTATTCCACTTTGACATTGTGGGGTATTGTGTGTGTGGGCCGGTAACCAACAAATCTCAATTGAATCCATTTTAAATTCAGGCTGTAACACAACAAAATGTGGAGAAAGTCAAGGGTTGTGAATACTTTCTGAAGGCTCTGTATAGCCATGTTATTTTTACTTGTTATTTTTATTTGCTATTCACTTTGTAATAAATTCCTATATGTATCTTTAACTCTGCATTGTTTACACCTAAGTAAACATTTCACTGTTAGTCTACACCTGTTGTCTACAAAGCATGTGTAACAGTATAACTTTAAACCGTCCCCTCGCCCCGACACGGGTGCGAACCAGGGACCCTCTGCACACATCAACAACTGACACCCACGAAGCGTTGTTACCCATCGCTCCACAAAAGCCGCGGCCCTTGCAGAGCAAGGGGCAACACTACTTCTAGGTTTCAGAGCAAGTGACGTAACTGATTGAAACGCTATTAGCGCGTACCCGCTAACTAGCTAGCCATTTCACATCCGTTACACATGTGACAATAAAAAAAATGTTTTTTGATTTATTCCACGTTGTTTCAACATTGAATCAACAAGTGTATGCCCAGTGGGGAATTTTGCTGTTTTAGAGCAAATTTCTTGTAATTTTACCAATATTACCATGGGGCAATCTTATCTTATTTTTTGGTTTGGGTGATCGAACCTATCATGTCCCCCATTGGCCTTGGCTTTGTCCCAATAGCTTTTTATTTTCCATACTGTTGTGTGACTAAAAGTGATACACCTGAGCAGGGGTATTCCAATCTTACCCTATGATCGAGGTGGGGAGTACTGCTGGTTCTGTTCTACCTGATAATGAATTGCACCTTCCTGGTGTCCCAGGTCTAAATCAGACCTTGATTAGAGGGAAGGAATACGAATAATAAAAGAAGCAGTGAAACCGCTTCGAGGTCTAGATTATAATTTGAGGGACCTAGAGTAACTACTAATCATTTTGAGAAACCTTTTCTATTTGTTTCCAGAGTTTTCTGAACACTGTATTGGACTACCATGCCAATTGCTCTATTCATGTTGATATCAGTTCAACAAGGACTGGTACATGTTGAAGTGGCCAGTTTAAAGAATACTAATAATGACAAACAGGGAATATAAAACAAGAAGACTGGAATATATGTTGAAGTAAGGAGTTTTATTAGAAGGCAGACTTCAAAGTATTGCATTTGAAAGAAATCAATTTACTCGTGAACTACACAATGTCAACCTCAACTAAAACTGGCGGTGGAAGGAAAAAACATATTTGGAATGGAGATTTGTTTATTCTTTATGCAACATCAAAAGTAGCATATTGTGTTTCTCTTGTATATATTATTGATGCTTGAGTCAGAAGGCGCATATACATTTTAATCACTATCTTTTCAAATATAAAGCAGTCACAGAGTTCCACCCCCATTAAAACCCCTCCCATTCTCCTGTCCCATTTTGACAGGTTCCAGCTTAATGGAACTCAATCTCTCAGACATCGACAAATGTCAAAAGTCACTTCCCACTGGGGATAAGCATCAATTTAATGTCTATTCCACAATGGTTCAACCTAATTTCATTGAAATTATGTGGAAACAACGTTGATTCAACCAGTGTATGCCCTGTGGGTTGTCATAAAGGCCTAGATTTGTCAAGTAAGCGAAGTTACCCCAAAGTGCTGCTCTAGGATAAACTTAAACCATCCTCATCCTGACCATGACATTTAGGAGTAAAAAACACAGCAGGTCCTGGATCAATCAGGTTCTCAGTCAAATCTACAGTAGCTGAGAGAGGTGCACCGAGAACATGCAGTTGCCTAGGCAACCCTGAGGGCCAGAGTTGCCACAGGTCTCCGTTCTGGAGTAGGTAGCTCACATGGACCAATAGCAAAGCTGGAAGCAACAAGGCAGGAATTAGCAGGAGCCCAGTTATTGACGACACATCTCCCATAGTGCAGGTGGGTCTTCCCTGTTCTGATTGTCAGCGCTCTGAGCACATGGCTTTAAAGGTTGCTCCCAGAGACTTAAGACTGTCCTCCAACCTTCACTCTTACATTTTGAAAGATTTTTTTATTTTATTATTTCTAAAGTGCTGGCATTATGTTCAAAGACAAACAAACAAACTTAGTGCAGTTATTTTCCGAGTCTGTCTATAGGTTCACATGCACATCCATTACAGTAGTCAGTCTTACGATACCTCAAGCCTTACTGTAGTTATTACAATTTCTGTAAGCTGGGTGGGTTTATGCAAATGGTCAATAGGGGGTTTTGTATCGGTAGACAAAATGCACTCAAATATGGTCTTCTTCTTTGTCCTAGGCTCAGAGCTGACCATAGCAAAGAGCCTGATATACCTTTGAAATGAATTGCATGGTGTGTCTGGATCATAGACTTCAGTTACGTAGGACTAATTTAATGGCCGTCTCAATGTTTCAGCATGCATTATATTACAGTCATTGAACAAAGACCTGTTGTTATTTCGTCACTGATCCCAAGAAGAAACACACAGGGATTTCCTGATGGATTTCGTCATATCGGCAATCCATACGAAAGGACCTGTAGTTAGTGTAGAACCTCTCCTTCCATGACCACCACACTAGAGGAATGAGCACTGTATAAGTGGGTTCTGTAGGAATTGGGTAACCAAATGGCACGCAAAGCAGTTGGTACGGGGAACACTTAACAGCTCAGTGTAGGCTATTGTGTGCAGACCTTCCACAGCGCGTTGTCAAATTGGTGGACCTCAGCACCCACTCGCTACAATCCCACAATCGTTCCTGCTCATTGTGTTCATACAGTTTTGTTGGACAAGTTGGACTAAAATGCAGTTTCAGATTAGGCCTCTATTTGAAGAAATAGCAAAGTGCTACACTAAGTAAACATTGTAAACTAGAACATTATATTATGCTACATACATATGGGACAGCATTCTTTTCAGCCACCACAAACAGAGCTCATTCTCTTTAGGTTAGCCACAACATTCTCTGAGTTTCACTCAGTTTTCTAGCGCAGCATCATTTCATTTCTAACTTCAACACCACAAAAGTGGGGTTAAGTTGTTTTTTTGTTGTGTGGCTTGGAAAGATTTAGGTACAACAGATGCAGTAAGGCAGGCAGGAAGTGAATCAGATATAAACAGGTTGAAGCATTAAACAAAGACAATGTATAAAAACAAGGGTTCCTATGGGTAAAGTTTGTACTACTGTAGCCTACTCCATGGCTCATTTGAAGCCTTTCCAGTCTGGTCATTCATGGTGATAACTGTTGAGTGTGTGATATATATTTCAGATTGATCAAGTCTACATGTTATTCAGGTGGTTTTGAAATAACAAAGTGACACCAATAACTAAATATTCTGCTACTCAGGCAGTATAAATCACTACTGACAAGAAGTGGAGTAAACTTAGTCGTTATTTGATCAAGTAGCATGAAACTAACAAAGGTTTAGAATCTACTGTGTATGTGATAATATGCCACTATTCTAGCCTGTCATAATCGCTAGACCTATAGAAGCATGCCCATGCAAAACGTCACAGTATAGTGTTTCTCGTGTTAACACATATTGTGCTGCAATTCAAGAAGGCAAATGGATTGGAGCTAAAGTCCAGAATATGGAGCGATTTCAGTGTCAACAGAAATGTTGTGTTAATTCCATACTTTTGTATTTGTATTAGGATATTTACATTTAATATTTTTGAATTTGTAATGCACAAATTGAATCATTGAATTCATAAATTGAACTTGTATTTCAAGATTTGAAACTGAATTGAATGAATATTGCGTTCCGTTTTAAATTCTATTTCAATTGAATTGAATATTAAAATTCAATATTTATTCATTCAGTTTCAATATGGTAGATATTGCATTAATTGTATGTGAATCAATTTGACAAAGTAGCATTTCAAGTTTCATACATTCAAATGAGCCGGTTCCTGAAAGCTAAGACAGTTTGGAACATGGACGTGCCTTCTGTTCACCTCTATAATGATCACAGGCTGCGCAGGACACCTAAGAAGGGAGTGTCACAAAAAACACAATCTGGCCCCCATAAGAATATAGTAGAATAGCCCCGGTCATAGCCCTTCTAAGGATAGCCTTCCACTCTCTATTTAATATTGCTCTTGTGAGTGAAAGGGTTCGAACCAGATCTCCTGCATGTCACAAGACTGTGTTAGCCCATTTAACTAAAGCCTAGAAATTTGAATACATGTTGATTTGATTATAGGTATAAATTCAAGAAGTTCATGTAAAGGACGACTCGCTGCTTGCTTAAAGGAAAACTCCACCCAAAATATTTAGTTAATTTTTTTTGTCCACTGTTGATACAATCTCAAAATGTTTTGCATGTCAGCAGTCAGGTTTACAAGATATAGGATTTTCAAAAAGCAAAGTGTCACTTGCCATATGTCTTTTGCGTCATATGATGCATTTTGCATCATCATGATGATGTGGCAAGTGACACTTTACTTCTTGAAAGTCCAATGTCAAGTTGTCTAGGTGTTATAATTATTTTCAGCTCTGCCCAAACTTGAAAACGGCTTGCTCAACCCGTGAAGGATGCAAAGGGACAACTCAATTCCTTTCCAGTGTTTTATTATGGTTTTGATGCCATTTGTTGAATATGTTGAAATAGTTGATTTGTTGAATAGAGTAGTTGAATCACAGAGGAATAGGGAATAGGAATAGCACTAGCAATAGGAATAGCACTAGCACTAGGAATAGCACTAGGAATAGGAATAGCACTAGGAATAGGAATAGCAATAGCAATAGGAATAGCACTTCTAGCAATTACTTCTGCAGTCAGAAAATATCCACAACAAAAGTCAAAATTCCTACCAGAGTTAAACATGTAAATTGCTAAGCACTGGATGCAACATAATAAATAATTCCAAACATTACATACCAGTTGCGTCTTTAGGGTTGAACAATGAGCTGTGTATGTGTTGAGGACCAAACATTTTATACCCATGCTTATCTGACAGGTGCGCATGTAAAAGTAGTCCCTCCAGAAATCCTGGCTCAATTTTTTAGTTCCACCTGTGTTTTTTGGGTTATCTGCCCTCTTGAGGCCTGGAGGTCTTTAAAGGAAGAGCTGCCATTGTGCTCATGTTTTGAGTGTTCTGTTTTGACGCAACACCTCCCACTTGACCTCCTGGTTCTTGAACCGAAGGAGGTCACACGAACCTCTGTGTTGGGCATGTTCGATTTCAGCTATCAGGCTCTTCCTTCTTCAACAGGAAGTATAACAATGATGCGTCTGACATCCCTATGAAGAACTGTAGCAGGTATTTTAGTTGAGAGTGTCTTTGACTTCTCTTGAGCAGGCTTCACAGTTGAGACTGGGTAGCTGGGAAAAGTTCTGACATGCACATCTCTGACGATGCCCTTCTTGTCAATGTTGACACTGATGACTCTGGCTAGTTTGTAGTGACCCCTCCAGGCATTTTGGTCAGCCAGCCAGACAACATCTCCAACAGCCACATTCCTATGTGTTGTGTGCCATTTACTCCTCACGAATAGATTGGGCCCAGCTAACTGACTCCACTTCCTCCAGAACCGGTCAACTTCTGTTTGGATCGCTCTCAATCTTTTGTATGGGTAGCTTTCAAAATCAAAGCATCCAAGATCTCCTCTGGGTCCAATCCGTCCAAGCAATAGGGAATTTGGGCTGATGTATTCTATGCAGTCCTCCCGGCTTTGAGTTCTTGCATCTATGGGCCTCTCATTGGCAAGGTTAGCAGCCGTGTAGAGAAATGTTTGAAACTCACTCCATGTGAAGAGTCCTTCTCCTCCCAGGTTGTGCAAAGCCCGCTTCACAGTACGAACAGCTGCTTCTGCAGCTCCATTCCTGTGAGGGGAGTCTGCTGGGTGGATTTTCCAGCTCCATTCTGTCCCATGCTTGGAAGCTTCATTTTCAAGCTCAGATTTACCTAGTTGATCCAAGAAGATGTAGAGTTCTTTGAGGGCAGGTCTGGCACCCACAAAGTTCTTTCCAGGATCTGACCACAATTTCTTTGGGTGCCCTCTCAGTGCCGTGAATCTTTGGTAAGCCAGTAGGAAGCCTTCCGTCGACTGGTCACTGACAACATCTGTGTGTATAGCTCTGGATACCATGCAACAGAAGACAATACCCCACACCTTGAGCTTGGTTTTCTTTTTCACCTCGTCCTTGACTTCATACGGTCCAAATAAGTCCACTGTTGTGTACTCAAATGGTCTGGCTGGTGTTATCCGCTCGGATGGAAGGTCACTCATGATCTGTTGGCACTTTCTGGCCCTGGCCTTTCTGCACACCACACAATTGTCAACTCTCTTTTTAGCCAGCTTCCGGCCTTTTATCACCCAGGCTTTCTTCCTCATCCGGAGGAGTGTGCCTGCTATTTCTTCATGATTTGCACCATGGGCCTCTTGAGCTAGGAGAGTGGATATCCATGCCTCATATGGTAGAATTGGTACGATCTCCTGCCTCCCACTTTGATCTGACCGGACCCAGGACTTGAGGACGAAGCCGCCTGCCTTCAGGATCTCTTCAACACTTTTGGTGTTCTGGTCCAGCTTTTGCAAGTCATTATGGGAAGTCAGGATGTCATCGACATAGGTATCCTCTTCAAGGATCCTACGTTCCTCCTCCAGGTGAGCAAACATGGGCAGTTTGCTTGTCTCTCTCATAGCCAATTGCGCAATGCACCCTGCTGGTCGATCGCCAATATTGACTCTGGTGATCGCATACTCTTCAATCTCTTCCTCCTCAGTGTCTCTCCAGAGAAATCTGTGGAGGTGCATCTCCAGGTCTTCCAACCACACAGAATTGTACATTTTCTTAATGTCGCCGAGGGCAGCATTGACGCCTCTCCTGAACCTGAGTAGTACTGCTCGGATGGGATTGAGGACATCAGGCCCTTTCAGCAGAAGGTCATTCATGCTGACCCCTCTAAACTTCTGGCTGCTGTTCCATACCAGTCTCACAGGTGTTGTGAGAGAGTGCGGGTTTGCTGCCACCAAGTGGCTGACATACCATACTGGCCCCTTCCAGCTGGCAATGAGCTCTTTGGTGAGTTTCTTCGCTGCTCTTCTCTCGACCATTTCATGGACTTGAGCTGTGTATGCTATTCTCCACTCTGGCTCTTTTTTGAGTTGCTTTTCTGTTCTCAAGAAGGTGGCTTCCACCCCACTCCTGTTGTCAGGAAGGGAACTTGGATCTTGAATCCAAGGGTATTTTGTGTCCCAATGGGGTTCATCACTGTGAGCATCTGCTTTGATGTAGGTGAGGCCTTTCCTTATGATCTCCAGCTCTCTTTCCTCACTCAGAGTCATTTCTTTGCCTCCTGGTTGACAGTTGCCGCACCGGCATCCTCCACACTTTGGGTCGCAAGCTGCTCCAATGCTGTCCCACTTCCACCAATCCAAGAACTCTCTGTGAGCAACTGTTCCTTTGGTTTCAGCTGTGAACAGCTTAGCTATCTCTTGATATTTGACAGCAGTTGCTTTCATGGATCGAGCAAAGTGTGTTTCAGACCTGTGTGCGGCTATATCCACTTCTTCAAACAGATCTGGATGTGCTCCACCAACAGTCTTTCCTAGCGGGCCTTCCCACAAGACAAGGTCTCCAATCACCTTCACTCTTTGCGGAGCAAGTCTTCCTTCGCGGTGGCTTATCAGTAGCTCAATACTCTCCGGTCTACTCAGATCTCCTAGATTGACTTCTGGGAAGAACTTCTTGAGTTGCTCAGGTTTGATGACTCTGTGGACCTTGGCAATTTCATTCAAACCATAGCAGATAAGCTCATGAGCTCTTTCCGTGCCTATGGGCGTTTTGACCCTCACTCTGAGGAGATATCTTCTGGTTCTAACCTTCATGGCCATTCCTCCGACTCCATGAACGACTAAAGTGATGTTTTCACTTCGAAGATTTAATCTTCTGGCAGCTCTGTGAGTGATGTAGTTTGTGTCCGATGCCAAGTCGATCAGGGTTCCAATTCTTTGTCCTGCATTGGCAGTTACCTTGAGCAGCATTAGAATAACTGGCAATTCTTCTACTGCACTTGACTCAGTCACTCCCAGCTGATTATTTTCGACACAGTTTGTTTTCGCAGTGGCGTTGGTGAATGCTTTCTTGAATTTCTCTGCCATCTCTGGGGAGAGCTTAGATACCAATTCCTCCTGCTCCTCTGTAAGCGTATACCTTCTCACATTGGATTGTCTTCTGTCTGAGTCACTTCTCTTGAAATCTCCCTTCAGACAAAGAAAGAAATGATGGTCTTTCTTACAGTCTCTTTTCCTGCACAGGTAAGTGTCTTTGCATTCATCATCTTCTCCATGACAGACCAAGCACCTCTTGCAGGCCCCCAGCTTTTCTACAGCATCCAACTTTTCCACCGGCTTCAGTTCTTTGAAACGCTTGCAAAAGAAGATCTTTTCTCTATGCTTTTCATCTCCACAGACAACACAGCCGCCTTTCCTTGTGGAACGTGTGGACGCATTTTTTCTCTCCACACAAGCATATTTCTTCTCTGGCTTTTCACTCACTCCCAGCTGCTCTAATTTTTCAAGAATTTCCTCCTGTGTTTTCAGGAATTTAAGAAGGTTTTCAAAGTGATTGTCCGGCGTGACATTATTCCTCGGGTTAACCATGAAGACAAGCCAATCCCGCTTGATGTTGTCAGGTAACTTGCTTTCTATGGATCTGATCACTAGAGGGTTGTTGATGGCCCCTGTGCCTCCAAGCTCTGTGAGATCATCCAGTGCCTTCTCTATAGTTTGGATCATGTCGATAACTTTCCTTGGCTGATTTGCTCTTAAAGCAGGAACTTTCTCCAGATCCTCAATTATCTCCAAGGCAATTGTAGACTTGTTTCCATACCTGTTCTCAAGCACCCTGAACATGTCCTCAGCAGTATTGTAAGTAGACAAACGGAGGTCTCTGCACATTCTCTCATCTACACTGTCAATGAGTTGGATCTTCTTTACTTCGACTGAGCCTGTTGGTTCCCCCTGCTTCTGTAGACTCTCCCAGTCTCTCCTCCATCGATGGAAATTCCTTTTATACCCACTGAACCTGGGTAAACAGGTTGGTTTTATTCTCAGTGTCGGATGTGGAGCTGGCATGGGCATCTGCAGCACTCTCCCTCTGTCTTTATCCTCATCCGCAATTCTTTGCGCTGTGAGAAATTCTGCCCTCCTTGCTTCAAGGTTGTTTCTGAATGCTTTCAGATCCTTTACTCTGGCTTCCAGCCATTCTTTTTCTGCTACTGGAATCCACATCTCCCACTCTGCTAGGCTTGTGATTGCATCTTGGACTTGTGCCTTCGCACCATCCCACCGTAGCTCGAAGCCATCTCTATTTACAGCCATAACAGGTATTTGAGCAACTCCATCACAGGCGGTCTCAGCTTCTTTGATTGCAGACTTCACCTCGTCCTCCCCGTATCTAGGCCATAGGTTGGACTGGATCATCCCCCTGACCTCATCCAATCGTACTTCGCATTCTTGGAATGTCTTCTCAAGTTCAGTCTGCTGCTGCTTGCTCAGGTCAGCTTCTTCACCCTCATCGGTTTCAGCTTCAATGTCTGCCAGAAGTCCAGCCCTGTATTCATCATTTGTCTCACTGACCTTCCTTGCCTCCGACATGAGCTTCTTGAACTCCTCTCGCAGTTCGCTCTTAGTCATGTGTTTTGCACCTCTGCTAAGGAAGTTTGCTTGCTTGGTAAAAGCACTCTTAGCCAAAGTTCTTTCTTGCTTCAGCTCCTTCACGGTTTTCCCAAGAGTTTCCTCCGCCATTTTGAGATGTAAGCCAATACTCCTCTCTGCGACGACAGCTTTCCTGACTTCAGGCCGTTAATCCTTTTGTCTTCACTGCCACGTTGGTTATCAACTGTCAAGTTGTCTAGGTGTTATAATTATTTTCAGCTCTGCCCAAACTTGAAAACGGCTTGCTCAACCCGTGAAGGATGCAAAGGGACAACTCAATTCCTTTCCAGTGTTTTATTATGGTTTTGATGCCATTTGTTGAATATGTTGAAATAGTTGATTTGTTGAATAGAGTAGTTGAATCACAGAGGAATAGGGAATAGGAATAGCACTAGCAATAGGAATAGCACTAGCACTAGGAATAGCACTAGGAATAGGAATAGCACTAGGAATAGGAATAGCAATAGCAATAGGAATAGCACTTCTAGCAATTACTTCTGCAGTCAGAAAATATCCACAACAAAAGTCAAAATTCCTACCAGAGTTAAACATGTAAATTGCTAAGCACTGGATGCAACATAATAAATAATTCCAAACATTACATACCAGTTGCGTCTTTAGGGTTGAACAATGAGCTGTGTATGTGTTGAGGACCAAACATTTTATACCCATGCTTATCTGACAGGTGCGCATGTAAAAGTAGTCCCTCCAGAAATCCTGGCTCAATTTTTTAGTTCCACCTGTGTTTTTTGGGTTATCTGCCCTCTTGAGGCCTGGAGGTCTTTAAAGGAAGAGCTGCCATTGTGCTCATGTTTTGAGTGTTCTGTTTTGACGCAACATCCAATATCTTGAAAACTTAACAGCTGACATGCAAAACAATTTGGGACTGTATTAATGAAAAAAAATACAAAAATAACGTTCTTAGGTGGATTTTTCCTTTAACGTTACTGCTTCCCAATGATTCAGCACATACTGAGACTCGAACTCAGGTTACTCATGAAATGAGCCTGTTTGGTGGTTCATGCTCATTTGATGAGCCACCTTGCCTGAGACCTAAAGATGTGTTAGTTTGACATGTCTGAGTTTGTGTTAGACGTGTGAGTTTCAAGTCTCTGGCAAGGATAGTCATTACAAGAGTAACATGTGATTTACTGGGTTGACTGTGTTAGCCTGCTGAGCTAAAGCCTAGACATTGGTTCTGTGACTTGGAAGGGTCTCTTCAAGGAGGAGGTCAAAGGGGGGTGAAGTGTAAGACAGGTGGTTCGATGACCACGCTCGCATGATGAGTAACTTGTCTGAGACCTGAAAAGTTGCATTGTCTGGCGCATAGGAGCCCTGGGTTAGAACCCCATCAGTCAAACTAACACGTCTTCAGGTCTCAGGCAAGGTTGCTCATCACATGCATGGATCACCAAACCAACTCTGCTGCACTCTCATTAAATGGGGTGGACAGATCCTTCTGCTTCTGTTTGCCACAGAATGTGTTGTGCAGTAGGCCTGATTTCGAACCCAGTTAGCTATATTGGTGCCGTGATCTCTGAGTATGAGGTCAAAGGGGGGTGAAATGTAACTGAGGTGGTTCGATGAACCACACTCTTTTGATGAGTAACCTTGCTAAACACATTAAGACTTGTGTTAGCTTCCTGAACTCATCCCTTTGAGCTTTAGCTTAGAGTGCTAACACAGTCTTGTGACATGCACGAGAGCTGGTTCTAACCCAGTCAGTCACAAGAACAATAATAAATAGGGAGTGGAAAGGCTATCCTTAGAAGGGCTATGACAGGGCTATTCTACTATATTCTTATGGGGACCAAATAGCATTTTTTTTGTGACACTCCCTTCTAATGTGTCCTGTGCACCTGTGATCATCATAGACGGGAACAGAAGACATGTCCATGTTCCAGAGAGTCTTAGCTTCCTGGAATGAGGTTATAATAGCTTATAGCCAAAACGGCTGAGACAAATTCATAGGAAGAAAATTGTCTTTAGAAACCGCCAGAAGCTTTGGTTTACCACAGAGAGCATCTGTTCTCCTATACCTCTCCTGGCTGGCAAAGTACAAGGATGTTGTCTGTAGTTTTGAATCTACATTTAGAGAACTTAATTTGAAAACTAAATCGGAATTCATCTGAGAAATTGAATATTTGAAACTTTGATGAACTTGAAATGATAGTTTGTAAACTTTATAAACAGACAATAAATGCAATATCTACCATATTGAAACTGAATGAATTGAAAAATTATTTTAAAACTGAATGCAATATTCATTCAATTCAGTTTCAAATCATGAAATACAAGTTCAATTTATGCATGTGTGCATTACAAATTCAAAAATATTAAATTCAAATGTAATATCCTAATACGGATAAAAAATGCTGGAATTCAAATACAATTTCTGTTGACACTGAAATCGCTCAATACCAGAGTCTTAATATTTGTATTATTTGCTTACAGAAGCACACAGTAAAGGGGTAATTTTCTAAGAAAAAGCAAGTCCCCTCCCACATTCTAACCTCGCCTGCCAATGTATTCTGTGAAAACAAAGCCTATTTATCGTCAGCACTTATTTTACCTTAGCATTCAGAACTGTACATAAAAAACAATACCTGGCTCTCCATTCTGTCATCATGACTCTAATAAAGCTAGTTTAATTATTTGTCGAAGTCCCAAAACAAACAGATGATTAAGCACAATACACTCTTCCCTGCAGTCTCGATTAAGGCACTGATCCCCACCCCTTCTTCAGAACAGGACACGTATCAACACTTCCCATCACAGGGAAACCCCCTACCTGATGACAGTATTGCACTGGAACGCCATTTCACTTCCCCTTAGAGCCAGTAGTGGTTGCACATGCAAATCGACCAAAGGAGAAAGCAGTTATTACCTATATTACAGGCTTGGTATTCAGACCGTCTATCTGTCCTATCTTATTAATGAGTTGCAACAAGCAGGTTTAATTATAGATGAGATAAAGAACAAGGAACATAATTGGTTTCTTGTTGGGGATGTAGATAGAATAAGTGAATAACCTATCAATAGGCCAACAAACATGGCAAGTTTGACTGTATATTTGAGTATTCACCGACATCGGCAGACATCTTCACAATCCTTCTTTATTGAAATCACACAGCAGCTCCAGTGCACTTAAGACGGAAAGTCAGTCACCCTTTCTTTCAAATAACTTCATGTTATTCCATTCTCCGGCCCACTTTATATGAGCAGATACAACTCTGTACAAGCTGCTAGAAAATAATTGTATATTGTGGCACCAAGATCCTGTACTTTAATGTACAGTACTGTTCCTATGCTCTACCAAGGCTAGAAACCAGCTGAAGCAGTGCTACAGTTTACATTCACCCGCACTCTCAAACAACCATTCACTCATCCCCCTTCCTTGCAGGTCACATTTCTCCAACAATACTCTTGTAAACGTATTTTTTCCTCATTTCCTAGCTAGTGCAATTATACATCTGGGCTCCTTATAACAGAAACAGCACCACACTAAAGCTTACCCAAAATAACCATTCGACAGGATCATATATATATATTAAACACAACACAATTGGCCCAATCTTGAAAATGGCATATATAGTAAAGCATTGGAAAGAGGAAATGTGATCTTGTTTGTTCTCTCTTGTTTCATTGTTATGTTATCCCAAGCATGCCAGCGTTTTGAAAGTTGGCCCAGTGTAAGCTGAAGTCGAATGACATTGGGGACAAAAATAGATTTGTTTCTGAAACCAGATCAATCTTGTTTTTTAGTAAATATAGATGTTTCCAGAACAATAATATCTAACAAACATGATGTGCTTTCCCATCATGCAATTATAAAACAACAAAAAAAGGCTGTTCATTCAAATTACTGTTTTGGGAGTTGATGAAACCTCATGTTTTTAACCAGGTTTTAGATTAAGTACACATTCATAAACTATAACATATATACAGCGTGGGTGTCTGATAGGCCTATCAATATGTTACCCCAAGCAACCCTTCCATTTAGAATCCCTACTTGTGGCAAAAATGAACAGCTAGAACAGACTAAATATATAAAAATAAAAAGTGCGACAAAACAAGTAAATGCCGCTGTGCAACATTTTGTCTCTCATCTCCCTAACTGTCGTCGTCAGCATGAACGGCCGTCCAAGTCCACTAACCTCAAACCTTCCAAGATAAGGGGGCAAATGTCAGTTACTTCTTTAGAACAGTCATATCTCAGCAGCTCCATAAGTTTACCATCAATCCCTCCCTATAACCTCTTCAAATAAGCCAGCAGAAATGTCTCATATTAGTTTCATTCAATAATTTACAACAACAAAAATTGTCGGAGGATGAAAGGAAGCTGTAGGCTGGGTGCTGTAGTCTTAGTGACAATCCTTTCTTTCCAGCATGTCTCTAGCATGCCTCCACCCCAGGCCAAGGCCAAACCCAGGTTACACTAATCTGAGTCAAACGTAGGCCAAACGCATGACTCCGAAGAGAAACACGTATACTAGTCTCTCCTATTAATGATCTATCTTCAGGCAAATGCTGATTGTTTTCTGTATGCAGATTCATAAATGGCTCTGTTTTTATTGTTGTTGCTGAGTCTCTGTATTCATTTTGCATGCAAGCTTTGTGTTAGTGCATGTTTGTGTCTCTGGCATTGTGATATTGTGTGTTTCTTTGTAAAGGTATGCTAAATGATGCAAACACTGTTAAGCTGGTTGGTCAGTGTCTCAGATGCATCTGTACTGTATCAGATGTTAAAATCACAAGGTGTGTGGGAACAGTGTGTGTATATACGTGAGTTTATCCGCCAAAAGTCACAGGCATTGCATTGACTGGCTAATAGAAGAAATCATCTTGTATAAGGATGATCCATAGACAAAAAAGCCCTTCATATTTCCAGATCACTTGTTCAATCAGTTGGAAAACCACAACCCTTAAGCAACAGGATGAGAGGTTAAAAGTTTCTCTTCTCTGTCACAAAATCACATGCTTGGTTTTTCCCCACATGCAATTGTTCAACTGATTTGTTGCTCTGTATGTTGAGATGAGATGATATGATTTCTTCCAAGAATTTGTGTGGCACTTAAAGAAGGAATATGGTCATTTGTATTAAATACACTGATCCATGTTGTTCCTGTAGAGAACTGTATGTTCAGTCTCTCACACAGCCAGTGTAGTGTCTGCTGCTTCAGCATTACTGAGGTTATTTTCAGAACCCATTCTGCTTTCCTTTGAAAAACGCAATACAGGTTAAATAATAATGTATTAATTATTATTATATCTGTAACCCAAGTATGCCTAGTAGTTTAGGTCTACTGTTTACCCTAGTATTACTATGTTTATGTTTTAACCATTTATTTAAGATAATCACAATGGAGATATGTTTTCAAACTTTTTTGTGTCAAACTTGATGATTTTAAATGCATTATCCACATGTGTGGTTGTATTGTGTTTTAAATGATCAAATACATCTATCTATCTATTCCAAGAAAGAGGGCTATAATTTTACAGTCTTATCTGATCCATTCCATAGATGTACAGTAAACTGTTACGTAGCAAGTTCTACTACTATGCAGGAATGATAACACAACAGCGTTACTTTGTTGAGTTTTCTACAATGGGGTCTTGAAGATGAACCAGAACATAAAAAATAATCTGGAGAAATAGTAAAGTAATGTTTTTCCATGTTTAAATGAGAGATTTCTTATATTCGCTAAGTCATTCTGCTTGTTCCCCAGCAATGCCTGTGTCTGTTCAGCATAAAAAATCTTGTACTTCTTGTACTCCCTGCCCTGCTAAAGAATACACTGCAGTGTGTGTGTGTTTGTTCATTGCACAGTACTGTAAGTTCTGCAAGCGTGGCTTCTCGTGCTGAGAGGTTCCCTTTGGAGAGCGTGGAGGAGGACAAGAGATGGAGGAGAAAAGAAATAGCAAGCGATAGACAAAGTGTGGCGGATCGGAGACAGTAGTCAGGGGATGTTCACTGCCCGTTCACTATCAGGCCCTCTCAAAACTCCTCCCCTTCCTGTCCCGGGGCCATGTCACCCCGCTCTCCGGCCTCACCTCCCGGCATCATCGTTCCCTCCACACCATCCAACCCCATCTCCTCCTCCTCCTCCTGCTGCTCATCCCCCCCTGCCTGGGAACCAACGATCTCCGCGTCCACGTCCTCCCCTATAGCCACCCCCGATCCCGGGCTGCCCATGTCCAACAGGGCGTGAGTCCTGAGCGGGTCCTTGAGTTCCGGGTACAGCCTCTGGTCCAGGGAAAGGCTAGAGGGGGTCAGGGATTTGAAGTCGGTTTCGAAGGGGAGCACCACCCCGGGTCCGGCGGCTCCCAGGGCCAGGCCCAGACCAACGCCAGCGGCCACCCCCACACCGGCCCGGTAGACCTCCATGCCGTCGGGTAGCATGGACTTGATCTTGGGCAGCCAGCGTTTGCGGACGCGCCTGGCATTGGTGCACATATCGGCGGCAATCACGTTCATCTCACTCTCCTTGAAGTTGGGAGCAAAGTTCTGACAGTAGACTAGAGAGAGAGAGATAGACAGAGGGGGGGGGGGGGGGGGGGTTGGAAGACATTCAGGTTTGAAAATCAGTAGCCGTTTTGCCTGTAGCTCAGTCAACAGTACCAGTCAAAAGTTTGTACACACCTACTCATTCAAGGGTTTTTCTTTATTTTTTATTTTTATCTCTTGGCTGGGAGAATGCCAAGAGTGTGCAAAGCTGTCATCAAGGCAACGGGTGGCTACTTTGAAGAATCTAAAATATAGCATATATTTTGATTTGTTTAAAAACGTTTTTGGTTACTACATCATTTCCATATGTGTATTTTCATAGTTTTGATGTCCACTATTATTCTACAATTAGAAAATATATATATTTTTTAAACCTTCAATGAGCAGTTGTGCTGATGAGGACAGAGGGCACTGTTTTCACTTTGGGGGAAAAACGTGCCCAATTTAAACGGCCTCGTACTCAATTCTTGCTCGTACAATATGCATATTATTATTACTATTGGATAGAAAACACTCTCTAGTTTCTAAAGCCGTTTGAATTTTGTCTGTGAGTAAAACAGAACTCATTTGGCAGCACACTTTCTGACCAGGAAGTGGAAAGTCTGAAAATGATGCTCTGTTCAAGGGCCTGCCTATAAATGGGCATGATACGTATGAGTATACATGCACGTCATACACCTTCCCCTAGATTTCAAGAGGAAGTGAGAGAAGAAATGAAGTGTTTATCTTGGTCTGAGGTGGAATTAATCCTCTTGGCACGACGAGTCATCCATTTCCTGTTTTCTGGAAAGCGCGAAGATG
Organism: Salvelinus fontinalis; assembly: GCF_029448725.1. Taxonomy (NCBI): domain Eukaryota; kingdom Metazoa; phylum Chordata; class Actinopteri; order Salmoniformes; family Salmonidae; genus Salvelinus; species Salvelinus fontinalis. The sequence continues at coordinate 24,986,882 of NC_074685.1, read as the reverse complement.
GACCGGGAATTGCCTTATGAAAAGCTGTCGTTATAGGCGACTACTATCTCCGGCTTTGATTTTATTTGATACATGTCACAATATCATCGTAAACTATGTTTTTTCAATATAATTTTATTAGATTATTGAAATTTTTTCGGGACGTTAGGCGTGTTGCGTTGTCTGTGTTTGTTGACGATGGAAAGCTTCGCGCCACTTGGCCAGTGTGCTTGCTAATTCAAGAGGGAAAAACGATGTTCTAAATCCAAACAACCACTGTTCTGGACAAAGGACCCCTTGTAGAACATTCTGATGGCAGATCACCAAAAGTAGGACCCATTTTGTGATGCTATTTCATATATCTGTCGAACTGTGTACTAGTAGTTTTGCGCCCAGGTTTTGGCCACTCTCTCGCTATAACATAAGCCTTATGTCGTAATGAAGATATTTTTAGAATTCTAACACTGCGATTGCATTAAGAACTAGTGTATCTATCATTTCCTATACAACATGTATTTTTTTGTAATGTTTATGAATAGCTATTTGGTCAGAATAGGTGAGAGTCTAATAGAAATATCCGCACATTCTGGGAAAAAGAAGCTACGTTAGCATAATGGATAACCACTGATTTCAGCTCTAAATATGCACATTTTCGAACAAAACATAAGTGTATGTATAACCTGATGTTATAGGACTGTCATCTGAGGAAGGTTTATGAAGGTTAGTGAAAATTAATATCTTTTGCTGGTTTATTCGCTAACGCTAACGTGCCTATTGCTATCGCTAACGTGCCTTGATGAATGAATGCGGTTGTGTGGTAGGCTATTGTAGTAAGCTAATATAATGCTATATTGTGTTTTCGCTGTAAAACACTTAAAAAATCTGAAATATTGGCTGGATTCACAAGATGCTTGTCTTTCATTTGCTGTACACGATGCATTTTTCAGAAATGTTTTATGATGAGTATTTAGGTATTCCACGTTGGTCTCTATAATTACTCTGGCTGCTTCGGTGCTATTTTTGACGGTAGCTGTGATGGTCGAATAAATAATAATTCGAATAAAACATAGATTTATTGTATAACATGTTATAAGACTGTCATCTGATTAAGTTGTTTCTTGGTTAGTTTGGTTGGTTCTTGGTTAGTTAGGTTGGCTTTGTGCATGCTACCTGTGCTGTGAAAAATTTCTGTCCTTCTTTGTATTTGGTGGTGAGCTAACATAAATATACGTGCTGTTTTCGCTATAAAACATATAAAAAATCGGACATGGTTTTACAAGATGTGTACCTTTCATTTGCTGTATTGGACTTGTTAATGTGTGAAAGTTAAATATTTCTAAAAAATATATTTTGAATTTCGCGCTCTGCCTTTTCAGTGGAATGTGGGAGGAGTTCCGCTGGCGGAACGCTGGAGCGGTAAAGGTTAAACTTTTGACTGGAACTGTATATGAATATATGCATGTATATGATTGTTGTTTTATTATAATAAAACAAATATTACACTTAAACAAGTGATGTTAAAATGTACTTGAACTTCCATGAATTCACACCTCTTCAGTCATAATCTCATAAACCATCTACAATAGTGTGACTCTTAAACAATAATCATTCAACAGAGGCTGCCACCCCCATGAACCATTATCCTCCATTCTAAACAAACAGATATTTCACAATGTAAGATCAACATTTGACCAGCGCCAGACTCACGTTTGACAGCATTTAGCACACGGCTGTCCAGAGGTTTCCTACTGGGGTCACTGGTAGAGGAACGGATGCCAGTTCCACAGCTGTTAGCCAGGGTGTTCCTGCAGGCACACAGAGCCAACACCAGAGGGTAGCGGTAACACCAAACCCATAGGATTACATGTCTCAACACGACTGACTGTGCTGCACTCCAAACCATAGATTTATGCTGACTTGAGAATATACATTCATACATATATATTACACTTTGAAAGCAAGGAATGTAAATGTAAGTTGGATATGTGGATGGATTTGAGTATGAATATGACCCCACATGAAACAGATCATTATAAATCTGTACTGATAAGGTTAACATCTTCTGAATCTGAGTCACACCTAAAACATGTATATAATGTCATTATTAATCAATACCTTTAGACTAGCTTTGACTTACCTGTCGAAGAAGGTGGCGAGCAGGCGACGCAGTAGGACTTTGTGTTTGATGCCAGCACACAGGTGACAGTTCATCAGCTGGCCCCGTGTCATGAACACAGATGTACCTTGGGTGGTATGATAGAGAGCTCACTACTCCATTACCCTGAGTTTCTATCACTACTCCATCACCCTGTGTTTCTATCACTAATCCATTACCCTGTGTTTCTATCACTACTCCATTACCCTGTGTTTCTATCACTACTCCATTACCCTGTGTTTCTATCACTACTCCATTACCCTGTGTTTCTATCACTACTCCATTACCCTGTGTTTCTATCACTACTCCATTACCCTGTGTTTCTATCACTACTCCATTACCCTGTGTTTCTGTCACTACTCCATTACCCTGTGTTTCTGTCACTACTCCATTACCCTGTGTTTCTATCACTACTCCATTACCCTGTGTTTCTGTCACTACTCCATTACCCTGTGTTTCTATCACTAATCCATTACCCTGTTTCTATCACTACTCCATTACCCTGTTTCTATCACTACTCCATTACCCTGTGTTTCTATCGCTACTTTACAACCCAACTCTGCCAGCCTCTCATTTCTTTCATGAAACATTTATGCTGTAAAAGTACTCTATCACCCTGACAGTGCTATTTCACTCCATCACTTATTTTGTATCCCTTTATTCCCATCACTTATGTGACAACTCTTATTAATACGATTTCCAAAGTATTTATAGCAAATGGAAAATCAACTTGAACTTGAACATTTCATACAGCATTTGATCTAATCTCTACCTGACTAGGTATCCTCCTTTCCATTCCTTTTATCTCAACCCTTTATCCAAAGACCAACAGGGACCTTGCACATTTAACCACTATTCATCAATCTCCCTCTACTCTCCTGCAGCATACCTCCCACCAGCTCCAGTTTCTCCCCCGGGTCTCCTTCAGTGTAGAGCTTGGGGTGGCAGCGGTATCCGATCTGGCTGATGAGGCTGGCGGGCAGGGCCACCAGGTCCCTACGGACCAGCACACAGGAGCGGTTCTCCAGGGACAGGGGCATGGCTGCCATCTCTGGCTTGTCCTGGACTGGAGAGGGACAGGTGAGGAGAGGGTTAAATCTGTAGTGTAGGAATTCATAGGGAAGAGTTATGGATAGAACTATAAACCCTTTCTATAGATAGGGAGGCGTTCACCCTACGTGAAATACAGAGAGACAGAATGACAAAGAGAATGAGAGTCACACACATACACACACTACTATCTAGTCGTGAGGGTGTTTAATAAATTCTAAGTTCCAGATAAGCAATGTGCTGTATCATCATCTTGAGGGACACAGAAGAGAGAGTTACTGGTTTCAAACTTTGGATTCCCTCCCCAAAACTTCCCATTAACCTCAAGATACTGTACATACAAACACTTACACCAGACACGTCCACACACGCCAGATGTGCTCTCTCACACACACACACACGTTTCTTCTTCTATCCTTGTGGGGACCAAACAATTGATTCCAGTTCAAAATCATATTTTCCCCAACCCCTAACCCTAACCTTAACCCCAACCCTAGTTCTAACCCTAACCCTAACCTTAACCCCTAACCCTAACCTTAACCCTAACCTTAACCCCAAACCTAACCCTAACCCCTAACCCTAACCTTAACCCCAACCCTAGTTCTAACCCTAACCTTAACCCCTAACCCTAACCCTAACACTAAACTTAACCTTAACCCCAAACCTAACCCCTAACCCTAACCTTAACCCCAACCCTAATTCTAACCCTAATTGTAACTCGAACCCTAAACCTAAGCCTAAAATAGCAATTTTCCTTATGGGGGCCAGCAAAATGTCCCCACTTGTCTGAGTTGTACTTCTGGTCCCCACAAGGATAGTAAAAACACACACGCTCATGCGCATGCGCACCCGCATGCACACGCACACACACACACACACACACACACCACTCTCAAATATCCCACAATGTCACCCTGGGGTGCTCTGACTGATTGCAGATAGAATGCTGAAACTTTAGACTTTGACAAACCTGTCCAATAGCAATGCCTTGAGCAGCAACAAATATGAAGCACTGTGTGTGTGCATTAGAGTTGTGATAAAGGAGCTGTTGTTGGTCACGATGTACAGTGAAATGTATAACTTCAGACAGTGTTCCCAAATGCCTGTATAAAGTCCCATAAGCAGTGGCAACCTGTCATTCAGTGCCTGTTTTGAGCCCCACATTTTTAGCAACACAATTTTTCCATTAATACGTGTCACATATCAGTTTGCAATCAATGTAAAAAAAAAAAAAAATCTAATACATTTCATTGAGTTAATATACCCTCCATACAAACATGGTCTTTTTTATGCTTTCTTGAGTAAGGCAGCTCCAAAATGCAGGGGTTTCAGCCTAGCTCAGTGCTTTCTGTGGTGTTGAGGCAGCCAGCGGAAAATACGGAGCGTGGGGTTGGTAATGTTCTCTAGTTGCGCCGTGATTGGCTCAGTGTTCTGTCACTCATGATGACACTGCGTCACTGCCAAATCTAAGGGTAGAGCTCGAAAATTCAAGTCCCTTGGGTGCTGCCATAGAGTTACATTAGAAGTGCCCATCCAAGAAGGCTCAAGATCATTGGCCACAGATAAAATCAAGTTATATATACAGTAGCTTTGTTTGGACTGATCATGTCAACATCATACATTCAAATTCTTAGCTAGCAGTCATCATCATGAATCAAGTCAAATCTACTGGCAAATCCTTTTTTATCCTTGTCATATGAAGAGAAATAATGGAAAGAAATTCTAGATAAAACAATGCTCTTCGGCCATTGGACATAAACATTACACAACCAGTTCTAAATCGCAAATTCAACTATGAAAGCAATCACTGGCCTGCAATTCAGTAGGGTGGGTGTATGGTCCCAATTCTGGGTTTAAGGGTCTCTTTTCCAAGCTTAAAATGATAAACATTCAACATTAGCCATACTGTCAATCCAGCATGATTTCTGCCTCTCTCAAAAACAACTGTTTACTCGGAACTGGGAAATCAGACTTAAGTGAGTTCAAACAACTGGGAACTCGGGAAAAAACAAGCTCCAACTGGGAAAATAAGTTTGGAACGGTCATCCAACTCGGAATTGTAAGTCGGGAACTCAGGCCTCTTTCTAGAGCTACGACCTGAAGATCACTGACATCATCATGATTCTACCTTGTACCCCCCCCCCCCCCCAGAGTTCCCAGTTGTCTTGAAAGCACCATAAATCCAGAGAATGCCAGACTTTGATGACAAAGTTTGATGACAAAATTAGTCCGCGAAGGACTGCCGCGCCACCTTCCTGTTCCAAGTGAGCCCATCAAGGTAAGTCCAAAAATGTATTGTATGCTGCTGCATAAATTATGTAATATGCCAGGGAGATATGTATACTGTAGATAAGAAAGTAATACCAAGTGTATGTTGTGTAGTAAGCTGTCAGTAGCCCATGTGCCTCACCCTAATAATTTGGTCTATTTTCCCTTCTTAATTTAGCCTACTGTTCTGACTTGGTGGTGCACATGTAGCCTATAACCTGTTTTAGAGAAATGTAATCATTGAATATTGTAAGAGCTTTCATTGTCTGCTTATATGCCCCCTTTATTTATTCTACGGTTCTGACTTGGTGTAAAGGGAGAACACTGTAAGAACGGCCCATGTTCTGAATTCTGTAGCTGTACATTCAAAAGTGCTGAACAAATAGTTAAATATTGACTACGTTCGTCCTAACTCGCTCATTAATGTCTTAATCGAAATTACAGATTGCCTCTTATCTGCTTGTTGTCCCCTTATGCCATAGTTTGTACATCGCAATTGTCAGTAGAAACCACATTTGTTTAAGTAAGTCAGCTATGTTTTTTTTTAAAGGCAGTAAATGTGGCTGAACTGTTTCGCTGCCAGACAAGGCTCAGCTGATAGCCAGGTGAAACAGTGGTAAGGTGTTGGGACTGCTGTTGGGACTCTGCTGTTGGGACAGCTTTATGTAGGCCCTAGCAGTTTGTGGGCACCGTTTGTCACCGTTATAGTGCAATTAATCTATTGTTTAGTGTTGTGTAGTGGCTTTGCTGGCATGCATCCCCAACATTGTTTTTTGTTTTCCCCACCAAGATTTACATGCTAAAATCACCACTGACTATAAGCATGACATGATGCAATGCTAATGTTAAGCAGGCCTAAATTATGTATATCATTTATGACATGCTATGAGATGCATTATATGAAACCCATTTTATGAAGCCACATGTGACATTATTTATGACACATCCATTCATGATTTTGTAAGAACAATGTATAGGACAGCCTACAAAACTGGCACGCTTGGATATCAAATGTGTTACTTGATACAAGAGTACTAACCTGATCCATTCTCCAGCTCACATGCAACATTTAGTAATACGTTTCTTAAATATTGCCCCCAAAACCATTTTTCTACATGGCTGTTTTTTTCTGTATAATATGCAACATATTCTTTGATTCTTACATTTCAAAATGAAAGGAATATTGCTTCATTTGATTCATGAAGTGAGATATTGCAAGGGAACCTTCGCTTTGACATCAAAGGATATTCTCATGCTAAGAGGTTATCAGAGAATTGGGCAGCACTTTATGTGATGCAGTCCTGGAAAGTATTTTCAAGAAAACCACAATTTTAAACATGTAGTTCTAAGGTAAATACCAGGTAAAAGATATACAGTAACAGACAACTGCATTATCAAGCAACAGTTGATACTTACTTCCATATGGGTTAGCTGAGCGCCCATAGATCTGACTGTAGGCCTCTTCCGTGATCCCGTCGTACGGCTCTTCCTCAAACTCCTCATCCTCGTTCTGGTAGGAGGTGGGGCTGTCTGTGGTGGGCAGGCTGGAGGCCCCAGGACTGGACCTCTCTCCCCCGGCCACTGGGTAGGGCTGCATCCCCGGGAAGATGGTGGTCCCGACCGACCCTGTGTAAAACAATGAGCTCCCCCTGGAGAGCCGCCCCCCTAGCTCAGATGAAGAGGACCCTCTCTTATGATGACTCAGGCTGGGCAACCCCAGTGGGGTCGGATCGCATCCCTCCAGTTTGATCTTCCGTGTGGGCAGCACCAGGGAGGGGGACCAGCCCTGCGGCCCCAGGATGGAGGTCCCTGCCCCAGCCAGGGTGTTGTTGCTGGGACTCTGGGGCTCTGAGCCTGGTTGCTGCTCCTCCATAGCGGCCGTTTGGGAGTCGCAGTGGGGCGAGTTGGCCTTGAACATCAGGTCCATGCCCCGCTCCACAATATGCTGGATCTGAAGATACCCGGCGGTGTACATCACCACCAGCTGCTCGCTGGCTGCCATGGTCAGCTTGCCCGTGTAGCAGAAGGATAATATAAGCTGGAAGCAGGCGGGAGTCACTGATGAGGGCAGCTCGAACTGGCTCTTGGATGAGCCGCTAAACAAGTCTCGGAAGTAGAGGCTGCTGGCGGCTAGTACAGCCCGGTGGGCCTTAAAGGGCTGGCCTTTTACCAGGATGGAGACATCACAATACTGGCCCAGCAGGCGCTGCTCGTTGAGGGAGCCCAGCACGGTGTTGCCGAAGCTGGGGATCTCCACGTGGAGCAGCTGGGACATGGTGGTGGAGGAAGAGGAGGAGGAAGAGAGGCTTTAAAGAGTCACCACAGACAAGATCAGTGAGAGGGACATCTGTAGAAGGAAAGGGATGGATTAGACAAATTGGAAAAGTTGAGAAGAAAGGAGGATACAGTTCAGTGTGTGAGAGACAGACAGCAAAAAGAGAGGTGAGACAGACAAGTGAAAGTGATGTGTGAAAGAGAGGCTAGAGTGGGCTGGGGTGAGAGAAAGAAAGAGTGAAGTGTGAGAGAGATCAGAAAAAGAAAGGTGAGAGAAGAGTGTGTGAACAAAGAGAGAGAGAAAAGAGGGTGGGAAATAGACAGAAAGAGAAAAAGGCAGAGGAAGCTATTTAAACACATGAACATCAATTCATTTGAATGAAGGTATTGTAAAATACCAATTTTAGTTAAGATGGCTTGATTTCACAGAACTATAAAAAGCAGAAATTCTTAAAATAATACCAAAAAAATCACATTTTCTGTAAAGTATGAAATAATTAAATGATGTCATCATTTGGCAGACCTCGCTGAAAACATAGAAACTGCAGAAATATTGTATAAAAAATGAATGAATAAATAATGTTCCGTTAATATGCAAAGTAAGAATTCAAAGTAGTAGAATTCAGTGATAAAAGGAAGTCAATATAACCAGTGTAATGATATAATTGACACATATTATTCAGACTCGTAAGTGTGATCCCTTCACTTTGACTGTATAAACTAAACTGTAGCCAGCAAGGAAACACATGCATAATCCCTGGAAACACATAACTTTGGAGACACAAATAAATATAACTTTGATAGCTTCCTTTACAATAACAACCAGTTACAGGAATACAAGCTCCCCAGATGTATTTGCATATGCTCCTTCATTCCATGAACCTTATCTTTGTGTTTTGCTTCCCCACTCACTCGCCAGTTTCATTATTGAGCAATGCTGCAGAAAGGTTTCCAGGAATACAAACTGAAAAGTGTCATCCCTCTCTCCTGCCTCCGCAGACACATGCACATCCCTCTCTTCTCTTCTCCTCTTTCTCGCACACACATGGATGGACACACACACACACACACACACACACACACACACACACACACACACACACACACACACACACACACACACACACACACACACACACACGCACACACACACACGCACACACACACATCCCATCCATCGCAGACAGCTCTGACCTGTACATCCCAATCCTCAGGAAAGGAGAGCGGACACACCATGAAGCTTTCACGCGCCAGCACCAGAAAAGAAAGCAGGAGGAGAGAGAAAAAAGCACTCTGTTGCTCTCTCTTATTCTCAAAGCCTCACTCTCTGACTTTATCTTGCTCTCTGCCTCACTTAGAGCTCGGAGCTTTTCTCCCTCCCTCGGTTTTCATTCTCTCTCTCAAAGCTTTTCTCCGTCCCTCCGTTTTCTCTCCCTGTCAAAGCTTTTCTCCCTCGCTCTTTTCTTTCTCACTCTCCTTTTACTCTCCCTCGCTCTCACCTTCTCCCTCTCCCAGGGCTGAATTCAACAAGTGCTGCTGCAGCTGGAGAGAGCGCATCAATGATGAAAGGAGTGGGAGGCTCTCTGTGTGCAATCAATGCAGCATCTATACGTATGTCACGGGGAGAGGGAGGGATGGAGCGGAAGAAAAAAACAGGGTAGAGTTACAGACAAACAGAGACGGAGACTGGGTGGAGGGGGGTGGGGGGAGTTGAGACAGAGGGAACGTCGCAAAGAAAGGCAATTGCGTTGTAGCAACTTCAGCTCCTATCTGAACCTAAGCAATTGCCAAAAAATAGAAAACGTCATAAAAATAGCAAGTTAATAAAATGAGAGTTGAATGAGAAAAAAGGAAGGAGAGAAAAGGAGTTAATTATATGTCTGAAATGTGCAGTTGAAAGTAGCCCTGTCATTCACCCTGAAATCTCCAGTTTGATGCAAGAACATATTGAGAATGTGACTCATACTTAAACAGCTCATACCACTACTGATTCTGAATGACGGAAAAGATTAAACTTGCTAGCGTTTGTGCAAGTATCACATTGGGAGTGTCTGTTAAAACTCTGTGACTGTCTCTTGGGGGATTTTAAACATGAGTGAGTGAGTTCTCCAAGTGAGATGTCACTGAGTTCACTATGTTAGCTTGTTCAGGTAGACAGCTCCCTCTGTTGTCTGGTTGCATTTTTGGACAGGCACTGAGCAGGTCTCCCGGACTGCTGTTTGTCGGTGGATTAAAGCGGGAAAAAGGACCCCAGACGTCATTGAGTGTGACAGAGGAAAGCCCAGGGAAACGTTAGACAGCAGCTTACTGTACAGAGAGTGTCTCTGCTAAGGACTGTGAAGGAAGCTGTGAACATAAAACAACCATGACACAGATTGACACACGTAAGAGAGAGAGAGACTGAGAGAGGGAGAGATGAAAGGGAAAACTGAGTGAGAGGGATAGAGAGAGGGAAAGAGGGAGAGTGTAGTGTGTGGGCAACATGAAGTGTGTGTGTGTGTGTGTGTGTGCCAATCCTTTTTTCCCTCTTAACATTTGGCATATTATGAAAACTTGTAGATTCACTGGTAATTTACTCACTGCTTAGCAATGTAAACAACACCAGCTAGTATACACAGTGTAGGCGCAATGATGGCACAAATACATGAAATTACAGATAATCGGAAATTAGATAAAAGTATCTTGTTATTCTTGTCATGTGGTATTTCCTCTCTCTCTCGGCCTCTCTCTCCCCCTCCCTCCCTCTCTCCCTCCCTCTCTCCCTCCCTCTCTCCCTCCCTCCCTCCCTCCCTCCCTCCCTCCCTCCCTCCCTCCCTCCCTCCCTCTCTCCCTCCCTCCCTCCCTCCCTCCCTCCCTCCCTCCCTCCCTCCCTCCCTCCAGCCAGACAACAACCCAGCCTGCCAAAGGTAATGCAAATAGAGATATCCAAACTGGGCAAACTTCTCACTTCACATCCCCACAGGGAAAGACATCACCCCCTTTCTCTTCCCCCCTTCCTCTCTTCATGTCACGGCACTTTCCCTCTGAGCTTCTGTCTTTCTGCCAATTAATGCACACAGGGCTGCAATGCAGTGAGTCCCACGCGCGCCACAGCACAGAGAGAAGTGAAGCATGCTGGGTATAGAGTCTACAGACATGCATGTACGTGCCAGCCTGGGCAGAGAGGGGGAGGGGGATCCAGAAATATGTTGAGTCAGGCAGATGGGAGGACACAGCACTGCGCACAGCACACCAGCTCTGAAACAGCCCACTAAATTTAGACTTTGTACATCTCTGATAACAAATATAAAGAAATGAACTCCGTCAACCGGCTGTCTATGTCTGGCTAATCTTGGTTAAATCAACCGGCTGTCTATGTCTGGCTAATCTTGGTTAAATCAACCGGCTGTCAATTTCTGGCTAATCTTGGTTAAATCAACCGGCTGTCTATGTCTGGCTAATCTTGGTTAAATCAACCGGCTGTCTATTTCTGGCTAATCTTGGTTAAATCAACCGGCTGTCTATGTCTGGCTAATCTTGGTTAAATCAACCGGCTGTCTATGTCTGGCTAATCTTGGTTAAATCAACCGGCTGTCTATTTCTGGCTAATCTTGGTTAAATCAACCGGCTGTCTATGTCTGGCTAATCTTGGTTAAATCAACCGGCTGTCTATTTCTGGCTAATCTTGGTTAAATCAACCGGCTGTCTATGTCTGGCTAATCTTGGTTAAATCAACCGGCTGTCTATGTGTGGATAATCTTGGTTAAATCAACCGGCTGTCTATGTCTGGTTAATCTTGGTTAAATCAACCGGCTGTCTATGTCTGGCTAATCTTGGTTAAATCAACCGGCTGTCTATTTCTGGCTAATCTTGGTTAAATCAACCGGCTGTCTATTTCTGGCTAATCTTGGTTAAATCAACCGGCTGTCTATTTCTGGCTAATCTTGGTTAAATCAACCGTCTGTCTATGTCTGGCTAATCTTGGTTAAATCAACCGGCTGTCTATTTCTGGCTAATCTTGGTTAAATCAACCGGCTGTCTATGTCTGGCTAATCTTGGTTAAATCAACCGGCTGTCTGTCTGGCTAATCTTGGTTAACCCAGAACTAAAATCTCATGTAATTTAGTCAGATTTATGTTTACGTGGTCTGTCCACGAGAGATTATTGTTTGGCTGTCGTGTGCTCTGTGTGTGTCTGTTTGTGTCTGTGAAGTTGTGAGAGGGAGCGGGATAGAGATAAATAAATATATATATATTTGAATATATATATTTGAGAGAGAGAGAGAAACAAATAGAGTACTTGTGTCAGAGAGTGTGTGTGTGTGTGTGTGTGTGTTTGTGGGTGAGCAAGTGTGTGTGTGTCCACGCCTGTGCGCTGCTGTACGTCAAAGCCTCATTGACAGCTCCCTCTCTCTTTTTTTTACTAGGTGTGTTTTTATAATCATGTCTTTATGTGTCGCTGTGAGTTATGAGTGTGTAGGTGTCGTTTATGGAACGGGAGAATTGAATGCTGTTATTGCTCCTACCAACTCTATTGGAATGTGTTAATCAGGGCTGCACTCTGGTTGCTGGTGCTGATTATTTGTAATAGCAGGCTGGAGTATTTTAATATGCAATGCAGGCTTATAGACCAGATGGTATAGGTCAACCCTACTCCCTACACTCCACACAACACTGAAATTAAACAAGTTTAGAGAATATGCACAAAGTGACAATATAACACAAAACATGTTTTAAAGCACAGCAGCACTTTTCAATGTTTGTAATGGGAGCTATTGTTTAAACCTGTGATGATTCTATGTCCCTTTGATGAGTCCATTCAAATTCTATACAATATTAAACTGAGGCAATATATGCTAAAAGCTTTCCAGTGCAAAGTCTATAGCCACTGCTATAACGGTGAGGCTATACAATCTCAATATGAACAATCCATCTCTATAAATATTCAGATACTGCAGTTGTTCTCATGTCTAAAGTGTAACAGACAACAGATTCCATCCACGTTGTTGAGACGGCCGACTCCCTGGCAACAGTTCTACCAATCGGGACGGACTGACAGAGCGTCTGCCACGGCTCTCGTTGATGCATTGAGAGAAGAGAGAGAAGAGAGAGAAGAGAGAAAGAGAGAGCGAGAGAGATGTCTGAGTGCTTATAGCTGCTTATAACGCAACATCAGGCTTTGCTTGACTTCTCCCCTGGGATAAGTTGTCTATACAAAGTCAATGTCAGATCATTTTTGTTTGTCGTTGGAATCGGCTTATGAATCACTGGCTTATGTAATATGGATATAGTGATTTATTTGTTGGCGATATGATATTGTCTAGATTCTTTTTCTAATCTGAAGCAGTGCACTTAGACTAAAACTCTGGATGGAAGGTTTTGTCTAACATTGGATGGAAACAGCCAAGTTCCACGTTTTTTAGCTGTCTCCAAGCTCTCGTTGTAATCACAATGGGAACATATACAGCACAACATACAGTGTAAACGTATAGTGCATAATACATATTTATCATACAATGCATCATCCACATATTTCTTACCCCGTCTGGTGCATATGCTTATTGCAGTAACTAACTACCGTCAATTCCCTCAACCTAAACACTAACATTTTAACCACCCTCCACTTGAGTCCCTCTACACAGGTTTCTGACAGTGTACTCCTGTAGTGGTACCTGTCTCTATCCCTCAGTAGCAGAGATGAGGGGGTAGACTCAGAAGAGGGACTGCCAGTGAGTTCTAGGCAGGCAGACTGGTGTTAGACTAATGGACTCCAAGTGGGCGTAGGAGGTAAACAAACAAACAGTCACAGCAGCTGCGTCAGCCCCACTGACAATGACAGCAGGACATCAGGGCTTTTAGAAATACAGCATGAGAAAGAGGGGGAGAGAGAGAGTGAGAGCGAGAGAGGCACAGTGAGGAATGTGACAGATATTAGATGCAAACTGTAGTAGGCTATATGCATATCGAAATTGGAAAGTGAGCGAGAGAGTGAGAAAAATGTATTATATAATAAACACATACAAATTCTAATTGGCTACACTTAAACTCTTTAACACCATCCTCAGCTCTGGCATCTTCCCCAATATTTGGAGCCAAGAACTGATCACCCCAATCCAGAAAAATGGAGACAAATTTGACCCCAATAACTACTGTGGAATCTGCTTCAACAGCAACCTCAAGTAAATCCTCTGCATTATCATTAACAGCAGACTCCTATATTTCCTCAGTGAAAACAACATCCTGAGCAAATTACAAATTGGCTTTTAACCAAATTACCATATGACAGACCACGTATTCACCCTGTACACAATACCTGACAAACAAATAAACCAAACCCAAAATTATTCTCATGCTTTGTTGATTTCAAAAAAGCTTTTGACTCAATTTGGCATGAGGGTCTGCTATATTAATTGATGGAAAGTGGAGTTGGCGGCAAAACATACGACATTATAAAATCCATGTACACAAACAAGAAGTGTTTCTGTTAAAATTGGTAAAAAATATTTCATTCCCCAGGGGTGAGACAGGGATGCAGCTTGAGCCCCACCCTTTTCAACATATATATCAATACAGCAGCACCTAGCTCGTCTGCACAGATTCTGTTAGACCTGGCCCATGACAGTGAATCTCATTAAGACAAAAAAAAATATGTTCCAAAAAAAGGTCCATTTGCCAGGACCACAAATACAAATTCCATCTAGATACCGTTGCCCTAGAGCACACAAAAAACAATATCTACCTCTGCCTTTCACAAAGCTGTGAACGATCTGAGTGACAAGGTCAGAAGGGCCTTCTACGCCATCAAAAGAAACATACATTTCAACATCTCATTTAGGATCTGGCTAAAAATACTTGAATCAGTTATATAACCCATTGCCCTCTACGGTTCTGAGGTCTGGGGTCCACTCACCAACTAAGAATTCACAAAATGGAACAAACACCAAATTGAGACTCTGCATGCAGAATTCTGCAAAACACCCTCCATGTACAACGTAAAACACAAAATAATGCATGCAGAGCAGAATTAGGACGATACCCACAAATAATCTAAATGCAGAAAAGAGCTGTTACATGCTACAACCTCCTAAAAGGAAGCGATTCCCAAACCTTCAATAAAAAAGCCATCACCTACAGAGAGATTAACCCAGAGAAAAGTCGGCACAGCAATCTGGTCCTGGAGCTCTGTTCACAAACACAAACAGGACAGCAACACAATTAGAACCAACCAAATCATGAGAAAACAGAACAATTATTACTTGACACATAGGAAAGAAATAACAAAAAACAAAGCAAACTGGAATACTATTTGGCCCTTAACAGAGAGTAACCAGTACTTATCTATTTATTTTCCCTTTTGTACTTCAACTATTTGCACATTTTTACAACACTGTACATAGCCAGTAATCTAACATTTGAAATGTCTCTATTCTTTTGAAACTTTACTGTTGTGTATAATGTTTAAAGTTAATTTCTGATTAATACATTTATTTAACTTTTGTTAATTATCTATTCCTCTTGCTTTGGCAATGTAAACATGTTCCAATGCCAATAAATCCCTTTGAAAAAAGCCCTTTTAGTGAGAGAGAGCGAGAAAGAGCGAGAGAGAGAGAGAGAAAAGGCATTAGAGTGTGGGCTATGCCACTGCTTATAACTAGCTATAAGTTAAGTATAACTATAAGAAATCTGAGACATGTCAAATAAATTATATCCAGCAATGCATTTTGTTTGCTTACTTGCTAGCTAAGTGGCTAGATGTCAAAATCAAGCTTCTTGGTTACAGCACAGACATTAAATCCCTTTCCGGTAATACTGTATACCTCGGTATGAAATGGTATGACGGTATGAAAATCTGGATACCTCCCAACCCTAGTGTGTGTGCATGTGTGTGTTGTGTGTGTGTGTGTGTGGAGTCACTGTGATGTAAGTGTGCACTTAATACTTGTGTGTGTATTAGAGAAAGATGCAAGTCAGCATTTCACAATACCGTTTACACCCTGTATTCTGTGCATGTGACCAATAAACTACCATCTAGAAGGCGGAGACAGTAGAGATGCATCAAAGCTGGGACCGAGAGACTGAAAAACAGCTTCTATCTCCAGGCCATCAGACTGTTAAATAATCACCACTAGCCGTCCTCCTGTACCCTGCCCTGAACTTAGTCACTGTTACTAGCTGGCTACCACTGGTACTCTACCCTGCACCTTAGAGACTGCTATGTACATAGTCGTTGGAACATTGGTCACTTTAATAATGTTTACATACTGTTTTATTCACTTTTTATGTATATACTGTATTCTAGTCATGGCTCATCCTATATAACTACTGCTGTACACACCTTTTCTATTCACATACTCTCAGAGAATTGAATGTTAATTTCTCTACCATAAACCGCCTCCAATGTCGTTTTAAAGAATTTGGCAGTACGTTCAACTGGCGTCATAACCGCAGACCACATGTAACCACGCCAGCCCAGGACCGCCACATCCAGCTTCTTCACCTGCGGGATCGTCTGAGACCAGCCACCCGCACAGTTGATGAAACTGTGGGTTTGCACAATTAAATAACTTCTGCACAAACTGTCAGAAACCGTCTCAGGGAAGCTCATCTGTGTGTTTGTTGTCCTCACCAATGTCTTGACCTGACCTCAGTTCGCCGCCGTAACAGACTTCAGTGGGCAAATGCTCACCTTCGATGGCCACTGGCATGCTGGAGAAGTGTGTTCTTCATGGATGAATACCGGTTTCAACTGTACCGGGCAGATGGCAGGCAGCGTGTATGGCGTTGTGTGGGCGAGCGGTTTGCTGATATTAACGTTGTGAACAGAGTGTCCCATGGTGGCGGTGGGGTTATGGTATGAGCAGGCATAAGCTACGGACAACAAATACAATTGCATTTTATCGATGTCAATTTGAATGCACAATGATACCGTGACGAGATCCTGAGGCCCATTGTCATGCCATTCATCCACCGCCATCACCTCATGTTTCAGCATGATAATGCACAGCCCCATTTCGCAAGGCTCTGTACTCAATTCCTGGAAGCTGAAAATGTTCCAGTTTTTCCATGGCCTGCATACTCACCAGACATGTCAATCATTGAGCATGTTTGGGATGCTCTCTATTGACGTGTCCGACAGCATGCTCCAGTTCCCGCCAATATCTAACAACTTCGCACAGCCATTGACGAGGAGTGGGACAACATTCCACAGGTCACAATCAACAGCCTAATCAACTCTATGAGAAGGAGATGTATCACGCTGCATGAGGCAAATGGTGGTCACAACAGATACTGACTGGTTTTCTGATCCAAGGCTCTACCTTTTTTTAAAGTTATCTGTGACCAACATATGCATATTTGTTTTTTCCCAGTCATGGGAAATCCATATATTAGGGCCTAAATTATTGATTTAAATTGACTGATATCCTTTTATTAACTGTAAGTTTCATATTGCGTTTATAGTTTTGTTCACTGTAGTAGTGGGTCAGAGCAATTGCCTCCAGAACAGCCTGAATTGTTGGGGGTATGGCATTCAATCGTTGCTCAATTGGTATCATGGGGCCTAAAATTCCTCACACCAGTACACCCCCGCCACTAGCCTGTACCATTGACACCAGGCAGGATGGGACTCATACTGCTTACGCCAAATCCTGACTCTGCCATCAGCATGACCCAACAGGAACCGGGATTTGCCAGACCAGGCAATGTTTTTCCACTCCTCAAGTGTTGGTGGTCATGCCCACTGGAGCTGCTTCTTCTTGTTTTTAGCTGCTAGGAATGGAACCCGATGTGGTCGTCTGCTGCAATAGCCCATCCGTGACAAGGATCAACGAGTTGTGTGTTCAGAGATGCCATTTTGCACACCAAAGTTGTTTGTGGCCCACCTGTTAGCTTGCACGATTCTTGCCGTTCTCCTTCCACCTCTCTCATCAACAAGCAGTTTTCACCCACAGGACTGCCGCTGAGTGGATGTTTTTTGTTTGTTGCGTCATTTTTGGTAAATCCCAGGAGACCGACCGTTCCTGAGATACTGGAACCGGCGCGCCTAGCAGTGACGATCATACCATGCTCAAAATAGCTTAGCTCACTTGTTTTGCCCATTGTAACGTTCAATCGAACAGTAACTGAATGTCTTGATGCCTGTCTGCCTGATTTACAGTGGGGCAAAAAAGTATTTAGTCAGCCACCAATTGTGCAAGTTCTCCCACTTAAAAAGATGAGAAAGGCCTGTAATTTTCATCATAGGTACACTTCAACTATGACAGACAAAATGAGAAAAGAAAATCCAGAAAATCACATTCTAGGATTTTTTATGAATTTGTTTGCAAATTATGGTGGAAAATAAGTATTTGGTCACCTACAAACAAGCAAGATTTCTGGCTCTCACAGACCTGTAGACAGACTTCTTTAAGAGGCTCCTCTGTCCTCCACTCGTTACCTGTATTAATGGCACCTGTTTGAACTTGTTATCAGTATAAAAGACACCTGTCCACAACCTCAAACAGTCACACTCCAAACTCCACTATGGCCAAGACCAAAGAGCTGTCAAAGGACACCAGAAACAAAATTGTAGACCTGCACCAGGCTGGGAAGACTGAATCTGCAATAGGTAAGCAGCTTGGTTTGAATAAATCAACTGTGGGAGCAATTATTAGGAAATGGAAGACATACAAGACCACTGATAATCTCCCTTGATCTGGGGCTCCATGCAAGATCTCACCCCGTGGGGTCAAAATGATCACAAGAACGGTGAGCAAAAATCCCAGAACCACACGGGGGGACCTAGTGAATGACATGCAGAGAGCTGGGACCAAAGTAACAAAGCCTACCATCAGTAACACACTACGCCGCCAGGGACTCAAATCCTGCAGTGCCAGACGTGTACCCCTGCTTAAGCCAGTACATGTCCAGGCCCGTCTGAAGTTTGCTAGAGAGCATTTGGATGATCCAGAAGAAGATTGGGAGAATGTCATATGGTCAGATGAAACCAAAATAGAACTTTTTGATAAAAACTCAACTCGTCGTGTTTGGAGGACAAAGAATGCTGAGTTGCATCCAAAGAACACCATACCTACTGTGAAGCATGGGGGTGGAAACATCATGCTTTGGGGCTGTTTTTCTGCAAAGGGACCAGGACGACTGATCCGTGTAAAGGAAAGAATGAATGGGGCCATGTATCGTGAGATTTTGAGTGAAAACCTCCTTCCATCAGCAAGGGCATTGAAGATGAAACGTGGCTGGGTCTTTCAGCATGACAATGATCCCAAACACACCGCCCGGGCAACAAAGGAGTGGCTTCGTAAGAAGCATTTCAAGGTCCTGGAGTGGCCTAGCCAGTCTCCAGATCTCAACCCCATAGAAAATCTTTGGAGGGAGTTGAAAGTCCGTGTTGCCCAGCAACAGCCCCAAAACATCACTGCTCTAGAGGAGATCTGCATGGAGAAATGGGCCAAAATACCAGCAACAGTGTGTGAAAACCTTGTGAAGACTTACAGAAAACGTTTGACCTCTGTCATTGCCAACAAAGGGTATATAACAAAGTATTGAGATAAACTTTTGTTATTGACCAAATACTTATTTTCCACCATAATTTGCAAATAAATTCATAATAAATCCTACAATGTGATTTTCAGGAATTTTTTTTCTCATTTTGTCTGTCATAGTTGAAGTGTACCTATGATGAAAATTACAGGTCTGTATCATCTTTTTAAGTGGGAGAACTTGCACAATTGGTGGCTGACTAAATACTTTTTGCCCCACTGTATATAGCAAGCCACGGCCACCTGATTCACTGTCTGTTGTAGTGATCAATTTTCATGAATGGGGTGGTGTACCTAATAAAATGACCACTGAGTGTATATATATTTACATTCTGGACACTGACATTGCTTGTTCTGATATTTCTAAATGTATTCATTTAATTTCTTAATGCGATAACATCAGCAAAATATGTGTAAACGACCAATAAAAATGAATGGAACTAGTCAATCCTAATAACAGCTACAGTAAGATGACAATCACATAGAGTATATGTCATATACCCTGTGAGAATCCGGTGTAACAATCAACACAACAGATATGTACATGATTCTTTGGCCAAATACACAGGGCATTCATTGAGAGACCTTCAAAAGGAAGTATCTGTATTATAAGATCCATATTCATACATCATCAAAGATGGCTAATGTATTCTTAGGGTTCAATTCAATCCGTATCGTGGAATATCCGCGTTCTAGCTTGATTTAAATTGAAAGGCAATGTTCCCGCGTTCGAGGAGACTGCATTCATGGTAAACGCTGCATACAGTATGTCGGCTCAATTGTAAATGACCATTAAAATGTAATGCGGAACTTCTGCGATATGGATTGAAACCAGCTCTTAGTGATCATAAAACTGCAGTAACAATACGATGTAGCAACAGTATCCCCTAATATCAATCTAGCCAGGGACACAAAGTCTGCTGTAAGCATTGGATCAATCACAGCAATCAAAGGAGTAGTGCTGTAACACGGCTCCCTTCACTGCTTGCTCTCCTGGCTCGTCCTCTAGAAATATTCCATGCAAATGTGTCATTGTCATTTACATGCATACTACCAATGGTGTGACCTTGTGATTCAGGACAGTAGGGTCATCAACAGACCCAGGCAGGCAGAATGTCACTGTCTCGTACAGGGATGTAGTTTCCGCTCAGTCTGAGGTAATGGGGGGGGGGGGGGGGGGGTGTATGCATGTGTGTGTGTGTGTGTGTGCGTGAGTGTATGTGTGTGAGAGAGGTGGTGAGAAAGTGTAGCGTGTGCATGAGAGTGAGTGTGTGTGAGTTTGAAAGAGAGGGAGAGAGAGTGTTAGTTTGTGCTTGAGAGTGAGTGTGTGAGTTTGAAAGAGAGAGGGAGAGAGTGTTGGCTTGTGCTTGAGAGTGAGTGTGTGTGAGTTTGAAAGAAAGAGGGAGAGAGAGTGTTGGCTTGTGCTTGAGAATGAGTGTGTGTGCATTTGAAAGAGAGAGAGAGACTGTTGGCTTGTGCTTGAGAGTGAGTGTGTGTGAGCTTGAAAGAGAGAGGGGGAGAGAGAGTGTTGGCTTGTGTGTGTAATATATGACACACAGAAAGCGACAAGTGTAGACGTGTGTGTGTGTGTGTGTGTGTGTGTGTGTGTGTGTGTGTGTGTGTGTGTGTGTGTGTGTGTGTGTGTGTGTGTGTGTGTGTGTGTGTGTGCATGCGTGTGTGCATGCGTGTGTGGAGGACAGAGCTCGGTACACTATCCTCTGCAGTGTTCCTGTGCCATTGAGTCACCTGTTTTTAAGAGCGGACCTCCCTGATTCTATATGAGTCAGAAGAAGAGAGGGGAGAGAGAAAGGGAAAGAGTGAGAAACGAGATTTGAAACACAGAGCTATAGTACATGGTATGTGCAGGGAAAGTGAGAGAGAGAGAGAGAGAGAGAGAGAGAGAGAGAGAGAGAGAGAGAGAGAGGGAGGCACGGTGAGGAATGTGAAAGTCAGAGAAACTGTAGTAGGCTATATGCATATCAAAATTGGAAAATAAAACAGTAAAATAAATACTAGTCAGTGAATTATATCATGTGACGCATGTCTGACATCAGTGGGGCAACATGGCTGCTGAAGCACAGAGTGAAAGGAGGACATATTATTCAGCATCACCGGTCACTGTCAGTGCACTCCCGTCACACCAAAACTTACACAACACCCTCAGTATACTTCTGAACTGGGGCACAGAGAAACGGTTACAGGGAAACGACTATATTGAATTCCACATCCAGCAAGGTCTATCATATAACCTACAGAACTTCCATGATAAGGAGTTGGCACACTTCTGCTGTACTTTGCTGTGGGTCTGTCCATCTAAAAATAGTTTTATTGCTTCCACTTGCTTTCCACGGACACACACATACACACACAAGCACGCCACTATCCACGAGCACATAGATCGATATGTAGGCACTATTGCGTATTTTCCAGAACATGTGTGGCCATTATACATTTCAGAGGGGCCAGCAAGAATATCGCACTCTACATGTGCTCTGGGTCATTAGACACCATTAGACATGCACCTGTCTGGGGAGTGGACATGACTGTTTATTTCTGTACTAGTGCTTTAGCCTAATATTTACTGTTGCTGTGGTTACGCCTATTGGAACTTTTCCAGAACATGTGTGTTCATTTCTGAGGAGTTAGCAGGATGACATTTCTGATTGTTTTTGTACCATTGCTATAGGCTAATGTTTACGGTTGCTATGGTTATGTCTATGACCTACATTCATGCACCTGTCTTAGGAGAGAACATGGATCTAATGTTTCCATGCCCTAATATGAAACCAAACTAAAATTAGTGCAAGGCAAAAAGGATAACGGTGGCCAAATGCCAGCGGGGATGAATCATAAAGAGGAGTTACTATGTGTGTGACATAAGGATATAACCTGTATAAAGAGTGTGTGCCAAGACGGGAAAGGGAGTTGTTTTCATGAAACAGCTCGGCTTTTATTATATTGTAATAAAAGTCTATTTGAACTCACAGGCTCCGGTATTTGAGAAATATTATTGACTGAATATTTCCACGACAGCACACAAGCGCATGCACACACGCACACACGTACACATACACACAGAATTTCACGTCAGCGGACTACCAGACTTGGCTAGGTACTGTAGCAGTTACACCCCTCCATACTCCACATATACGTGTACTCAAATTACATGTCTCCTTAAATAACCTGTATTACTGGACACCCCTGGCCAGTCCAATCATACGAGGTGTCTTTTCCTATAGACTTGGAGAAGGTTGCCTAAACACTATGCAAATAAACAGCATAGACAAACAATGAACTGGACATGTTTTTACATTAGATTTCCTTATATTTACATGGGATCGACCTCGAGTGAGCTTAGTTAAGGTAAGGAGGGAGATTCACGGGTTTTGCGTAATTTGGCCAGATGCTTGATGCTTATGCAGTCTGTCCAAGAGAGCTTAGTCTCCATGTTACACGGTAGGATTCATATAAAGAGAATTGATTGTAGCAGCACTTTTAAATCTCTCAAAAAGTGTAGAATCACTGTTTTAACTCAAATACAATGTAGCAGTAGCATATTGTAGTAATAAATACACTGAACAAAAATATAAAACACAACATGCAACAATTTTGAAGATTGACTTCCTTCAATGAACTCAGTACAGTCAATTGAAATAAATAAATTAGGCCCTAATCTATAGATTTCACATGACTAGGAATACAGATATGCATCTGTTGGTCACAGTTACTTTCAAATAAAAGGTAGGGGCGTGGATCAGAAGACTAGTCAGTGTCTGGTGTGACCATCATTTGTCTCATGCAGCACGACACATCTCCTTCACATAGAGTTGATTAGGCTGTTGATTGTGGCCTGTGGAATGTTGTCCCACTCCTCTTCAATGGCTGTGCGAAGTTGCAGGATATTGGCGGGAACTGGAACATGATGTTGTACACGTTGATCCAAAGTATCCAAAACATGCTCAATGGGTCTGGTGAGTATGCAGGCCATGGAAGAACTGGGACATTTTCAGTTTCCAGGAATTGTGTACAGATCCTTGCGACATGGGGCCGTGCATTATCATGCTGAAATGTGAGGTGATGGCAGCGGATGAATGGCACAACAATAGGCCTCAGGATCTCATCACAGTATCTCTGTGCATTAAAATTGCCATCGATGCAATTGTGTTTGTTGTCTGTAGCTTATGCCTGCCTATACCATAACTCCATCGCCACCATGAGGCATTCCGTTCACAATGTTGACATTAGCAAACCGTTCGCCCACACAATGCAATACATGCTGTCTGCCATCTGCCCGATACAGTTGAAACGGGGATTCATCCGTGAAGAGCACACTTCTCCAGGATGCCAGTGGCCATCGTAGGTGAGCATTTGCCCACTGAAGTCTGTTACGACGCCGAACTGCAGTCAGGTCAAAGGTGAGAACGACAAGCATGCAGGTGAGCTTCCCTGAGATGGTTTCTGACAGTTTGTGCAGAAATTATTCGGTTGCTCAAACCTACAGTTTCATCAGCTGTCTGGGTGGCTGGTCTCAGACGATCCCGCAGGTGAAGAAGCCGGATGTGGAGGTCCTGGGCTGGCTTGGATACACGTGGACTGCGATTGTGAGGCCGGTTGGACGTAATGCCAAATTCTCTAAAATGACTTTGGAGGCGGCTTATGGTAGAGAAATTAACATTCAATTCTCTGGCAACAGCTCAGGTGGACATTCCTGCAGTCAGCATGCCAATTGCGCCCTCTCTCAAAACTTGAGACATCTGTGGCATTGTGTTGTGTGACAATACTACACATTTTAGAGTGGCCTTTTATTGTCTCCAGCACAAGGTGCACCTGTGTAATGATCATGCTGTTTAATCAGCTTTTTGATATGCCATACCTGTCAGGTGGATGGATTATGTAAGCAAAGGACAAACGCTCACTAACAGGGATGTAAACAAAATTGTGCACCAAATTTTAGCTAAACAAGTTTTTTGTGCATCTGGAA
Organism: Salvelinus fontinalis; assembly: GCF_029448725.1. Lineage (NCBI taxonomy): Eukaryota > Metazoa > Chordata > Actinopteri > Salmoniformes > Salmonidae > Salvelinus > Salvelinus fontinalis. The sequence continues at coordinate 24,962,660 of NC_074685.1, read as the reverse complement.
AATTATATTTTATTTCAGCTCATGAAACATGGGACCAACACTTTACATGTTCCGTTTATATTTTTGTTCAGTGTATACTACTTCTAAAGTGTTACTGCACATTTCATTTATATTTCTATAACATGTTTCCTATCCTAATGACGCTACACACAAACTGTAAAAAGCCAACCAATTGCTTAATCAGTGTTATTCTGTGAGTTGACCGGACTTATGAATTTGAACTAATGTGTTAAAGTTTGTTAACTCAACAAACTCTGCTCGAAGTGAGCTGAATTTGAACAAGCTTGTTGAGTAAAATTACAAATTCATTCTGAAAACCACTGAAAACCACACCCATCCTTATCATATTTCCCAGCATGCTCTATTACAGGTTGATTTTCAGAAGTGTTTATTTCAATACATGTGTTTTTGCATGTATATTCATTAGTTGATTAATCTTATGCTACACAAAAATAAATAATAATCATTTTTCGAAACTAATCCAGCACAGTTAACAGTCAACACATAATTTTTTTAAATCCAGCAACACAATGACCATGACAGGATCATTTGGAGCATCAGATAATGCTATGCTAATTTGCAGTGGTATAAGGGGGCTGTGTAGCAGAGACTGTGGCCGACTCAGATTCCAGGCTTTTCCACTGCCCTGCACTGGCAGTCCACCAAGCTCTCTGGCACAGATTGAACATACAGAGTACATACAGGGCAGGACTCCAGAGAGAGGGTTACTGGTGCTAACTCCTGCTGAGGTCTGACTTCTCACAGAGGTTTGATTTAGGTTAAGCATTCGCTCTTCAGAGAAATGCGTTTGTTACAATGTCATAATAAAATCATGACTGTGAGGGTCCAACTGCTAAAATAACTTCTACATATAAAGGCTTTATACACTGTATCATACTTGAAGTCTTCATAAGAACGACATAGATGGTTCACAAATCATCTATAAGGTTATATCATACTTTACAAAGGGTGTATGACGGGTGACATAAGAGTGACATAACCCACTAATGTGACATAACCCACTATATCAATTCCTCCCAAAAGCTGTGCTTTAAAATAAATGCTAATTAAGCAGGGCTCAAAACTGCGACCAAAACACTCGCATTTGCGACCGTTGGACTTGGCAGTGCGACACTAATTTGTTAGTGATCGTGAGGGTGCCAGTGAACAAAATGGAGCTGGTCACGTAAATTTTTTTTTTCACAATTACATTTTTTATTATCATGATTTAACAGTAATGTGCAATTGACCAAAAATAAACCATAAGAAAGTATCTGCCTGCCCCTATTTCGCTGTCGGACTACTGTGCACATGGAGAAGAGAAAGATGCATCCTAGTAAGCACAAGTTTATGACTGTTGCTCAAAATGCAATTGCGGGAAAAATACAGTTTTCAAAGCAACTACGGTTGTCCTAGTTACAGAAAGTTACAGCTTTCTGTGAGTATATCATTTATTTTGCACCTGTATTGACAAATAAATATTGAGTTGATGGCATCACTTTACGACCAGAGTAGGCTATGGATATGGTTTTGTTGAACCTGCGGAGCGCGCCAATTGCGGTGAATAGCCCTACATCAAGTAGCCTATATAGGCCTAGGCTTGGAAATGTTTTGTAGGACATTACATTTACTGAAAGATTAATCAATTAGCCTTCATGGCTATCTAGCAACATGATCATATTTAGAGTTAGCAATCTAGTGTTTTGCGTTCCCACTTCCTCAGGTGGTGAATAATATAGCCTAGTGCCCTAGGTCAATATGCAAAGATATAAAGAGAAAGCATGCATGACTCCAATGCATTTACAAACTGCCAGTGAGAAAAAAAGTTACCGTTGAACCCTTTGTAAATCTATCCAAATCAATGTAAGAACAAAAGGGCATGCTATTTTAAAAGATGACTAGTCATTATTTGCCTGGTTCTGTATAGAATGCAGGTACATTATGCGACCCAGGTCAGGTCACTATCGTTGCGCAGTGGCGAATAATTGGTGCGACCAAATCATGTGCTGGGACCATCAACTGAAAAATTTAGTCTAGAGCCCTGTTAAGATGCAATTGCTGATATTACATGTGAGATTAGACATGACATTATGTGCCCTATAAACTTGGTGCTTACCTCGTGCTCTGGCCTGGAGCAGGGCAGGTGTAACAGTCATGTGAGGCCTACAGTGTGCTTTATGCTAAACTAAGGCTATAACAGCTAACAGTAAACTGGCCAAGTAAAATAAAGGCCTAGACCAGGGGTCCCCAATTACATTCAGCCGTGGGCCTATTACTCCTTGAGCGAATGGTCGGGGGCCCGGAACATAATTCTAAATATTTGTACACTAAAAAATGACTGCAAGAATCCACAAACAGATAATAGTTTTTGACAAAAACAGAATAATTTCAAACCTTGATTACATTGGGATACGATCACATATGCCTCTCTATTTATGCGTGGGAATACTTGAGAACAGATTGGGACATCCCTCCCCTAACCCTAACCCTAACCATAACCCTTACTTAACCTTAACCACTTATGCTATTTTTCAAAATTAAATTGTTTTCTTTTTGTATTGTTATGATTGCATGGGGACTACTGGAGTGAATGGGCTGCTTATTCTTCAACATTATTTGATGCTGTGTGTGACTGCTGTCGCCTTTCTGTCAGCCGTGTCTAAGTGTTTGACCAAAACTGGCTCTTCTTCAGCGCCACGGAGTGGACAGGTATTATGATCGTTGTCCTTTCAGCCCCATGAGCCTGACAACTTTGATGTGTCACTTGTTGTCGCTATTCTTAGGCTATCATAGGTTGTTTAAAAAGTGTGGTTTCTGTTTTGCTGGTTGCATTATTTTATGCTGTGTGTCAAATGTTTTGTCGGTGCCAGTTCTGTCTCTGTGTGATTCATTCATAATGTAATCAAAAAGCATTGCTCTTCCTCCATTAGGAATAGAATGGTCCAACTACAGTGGATAAAATGTTGGCCGCATTAACTGATGTTATCTTTTCTGTTCTTTTCTAAATTTCTTTGTTTGACACAACATATTGGAAAATGTCTGGTCCCTCTGAAGGGGGTTCTATAGTCACAGTTCCCCACTGGCGTATACTATATAAAGCATTTATAAGTTGTACTTCGTTTTAAGAGGGACTAAGATACTGTGCGGAGTGAATAACATGATAGCATGCAATTGAGCCATCAGAAAAAGACGAGGTCAATTAAAATGCTGTCAAGACCACACAACCTCAAGACCCATTTGGTGATCGCTGGAGAGATGACTCCCATTGTATTGTGTTCCACCTTAGAACAAATGAATTTACATTTCACCTCAAGGTCTATGGACAGATAGGCTACACAAAAGTAATACCATTGACAGAGTGCTTCTGTATAGCCAAGTCATATAGGTAATGTAGGGAACACTTAATTTCGAAGGTCTGCTATACGTTTTATACATATTACTATAGTTTGTTCAAAACCTATGTAAATTAATTTACTATGACAAGTCCTCATAATAAATGATTAATATGTAGTGTATTGTATGTATTCACAAATTCTAATGATACTGTACATGAACAATGATTTAATGATTCCCCAACTATTCATGGTCTACAAACTATTTACTGATGGTTTTATAAGTGGTTTACAAGTAAACCTTTAGGAAAAGTGCAAATAGATTCTACTGATTTCTTTTCAGCCAAACCAAGACAAATCTACTCTTGAGTTTTAGTATACATTGTAAAGGGAAACTGGACTCGTGACGCTATCAAAATGTCATTCGAATTCCATAATCATCCCACCCCCCAGTACTTCTCTTCATTTGCTATAATGTCTATGTTCTGTCATTCATAGTGAAACACTTGGAACAGTAAAAGGACACATGCTCTCTGCCGCTCTCTCATTCTCCTCCTCTAACACACGCGCACACAGACGCACACACAAACTGGCGTGACATCCATGCCATGTGATCTTGCCAGGCGTTATGCCAAAGGCCAACCATGTCACTTACCAGAAATCTCACACAGAGAGAAAGAGAGAGTAAGAGAGAGAGTGTGTGTAAGAGTGAAAGAGAGAAGGAGAGAGAAAAAGGGAGGGAGGGAGAGAAAATAGCTTTTAGTTTTGCAAGAGCTACTTGTCAAACCTCTCCACATGGAACACTGAAAAAGCATATGAAGCATTATGACATTTCTCTGTTATCGTCAATGTTCTTGAGGCAGTAGGTTCCAAGTAAAAAGGAGCACATTAGTTAGTTCTTATGTTAAATTAATATGGAGAGCATGTTTACTGCCCATTGTCTCAGTTCTTGGAAGACTTCCTCTAAAGCACAGAATGAGCCAAAGCAATCAAATCAGTCACCTTTCAAGAATCTTAATAGCCCTTTCTCTCTCTCTCTCTCACACTTTCAGTGAATGTGTAGGTTAATAGTTTGTCAGTTTGTATGTGTGTGTGAGAGGGTTGTGTGTGTGTGTGTGTGTGTGTGTGTGTGTGTGTGTGTGTGTGTGTGTGTGTGTGTGTGTGTGTGTGTGTGTGTGTGTGTGTGTGTGTGTGTGTGTGTGTGTGTGTGTGTGTGTGTGTGTGTGCATGAGTTTATGTATATTGTACAGTAGGTGAACAGTTAAGAAAACACACTTATCTTCTCTACTTTTCTTTTCAACCTTCCTGGTACAAGGAATTACACTGCTAGGGCTTTCTGAGGAAAACTGAAGAAAAACATATATAAATATTAAGCACACCTTCCTAATATTGAGATGTACACCCTTTTGCCTTCGGAACAGCTTCGATTCGTCGGGGCATGGACTCTACAAGGTGTTGAAAGCATTCCACAGGGATGCTGGCCCGTGTTGACTCCAATACTTCTCACAGTTGTGTCAAGTTGGCTGGATCTCATTCGGGTGGTGGACCATTGATGTTACATACGGGAAATTGTTGAGTGTGAAAAACCTAGCAGTGTGGCAGTTCTTGACACAAATTGGTGCGCCTGGCACCTACTACCATACCCCGTTCAAAGGCACCTAAATCTTTAGTCTTGCCCATTCACCATCTGAATGGCACACAATCCATGTCTCAGTTGTCTCAAGGCTTAAAAATCCTTCTTTAACCTGTCTTCTCCCCTTCATCTACACTGATTGAAGTGGATTTAACATGTGACATCAACAAGGGATCCCTGCTTTCACCTGGATTCACCTGGTTAGTCTATGTCATAGAAAGACAACGTGTTCCTAATGTTTTATACACTCTTCTGTTTACCACCCCTACCTTGTCACAACGCAACTGATTGGCTCATTAAGGAAAGAAATTCCACAAATGTACTTTTTAGAAGTCACACCTGTTAATTCAAATTCATTCCAGGTGACTACCTCGTGAAGCTGGTTGAGAGAATGCTAAGAGTGTGCAAAGCTTATTTTTACTATTTTCTATACTGTAGAATAATAGTGAGGATATCAAAACTATGAAATATGACAGCTTTGCACATTCTTGACATTCTCTCAACCAGCTTCATGAGGTAGTCACCTGGAATGCATTTCAATTAACAGGTGTGCCTTGTTAAAAGTTAATTTGTGGAATTTATTTCCTTCTTAATGTGTTTGAGTCAATCAGTTGCATTGTGACAAGGTAGGGGTGGTAAACAGAAGATAGCCCTATTTGGTAAAAGACCAAGTCCATATTATGGCAAGAACAGCTCATGAAGGTCAGTCAATCTGGAAAGTTTAAACAAGTGCAGTCACAAAAACCATCAAGCTCTATGATGAAACTGGCTCTTATGAGGAACGCCACAGGAAAGAAATACCCAGAGTTACCTCTGCTGCAGTGGATAAGTTAATTAGAGTTAACTGCACCTCAGAAATTGCATCCCAAATGAATGCTTCACAGAGCTCAAGTAACAGACATCTCAACATCAACTGTTCAGAGGAGATTGTGTGAATCAGGCCTTAGTGGTTGAATTACTGCAAAGAAAACACTACTAAAGGACACCAATAAGAAGTAAAGACTTACTTCTTAGGGAAAGAAACACGAGCAATGGATATTAGACCGGTGGAAATCTTTCCTTTGGTCTGATGAGTCCAAATTTTGACCGCCGTGTCTTTGTGAGATCCAGAGTAGGTGAATGGATGATCTCTGCATGTCTGGTTCCCACCGTGAAGCATGGAGGAGGTGTGATGGTGCTTTGCTGGTGACATTATCTGTGATTTATTTAGAATTCAAGGCACACTGAAACAGCATGGCTACCACAGTATTCTGCAGCGATACACCATGGTTTGCGCTTAGTCGGACCATCATTTGTTTTTCAACAAGACAATGGCCCAAAACACACCTCCAGGCTGTGTAAGGGTTATTTGACCAACAAGGAGAGTAATGGAGTGCTGCATCAGATGACCTGGCCTCCACAATCAGCCAACCTCAACCCAATTGAGATGGTTTGGGATGAGTTGGACCGCAGAGTGAAGGAAAAGCAGCCAAGAAGTGCTCAGCATATGTGGGAACTCCTTCAAGACTGTTGTAAAAGCATTCCAGGTGACGCTGGTTGAGAGAATGCCAAGTGTGCCAAGCTGTCATCAAGGCAAAGGGTGGCTACTTTGAAGACTTTTTCAAAACACTTTTGTGGTTACTACATTATTCCATATGTGTTATTTCATAGTTTTGATGTCTTCACTATTATTCTACAATGTAGAAAATAGTCAAAATAAAGAAAAACCATGAACGAGTAGGTGTGTCCAAACCTTTGACTGGTACTGTATATATCTGACAAACAATCCACTGTTGACCAAACAAGAACCAATGCCATGCTACACCATCTACAGTTTAATTTAATCTTCCATCCAATATGCCAACATTAGTTCATATAATGCAACATACAACTTTGCTAGTTAGGCTCTATTGGTAGGACAACCCATACTGTAGCTAAGGCCAGACACAATCTGAGAAGGCAGAATGTCCTTAAGCCCTTTAGAAATTACTTGAAATTAACAATATAATCAACATATCAAATCAAACACTGCTACTCCAAATGTACTGTATTGGTAACAGGATAACTACAAATTAATTGAGTAGATATTCTCAGAATTCTTGAAAGATGGTGAACAACATCTCTACAGATTCTGTCTCACCATACCAGATAAACATCTATCAAACTTTATTTTCAGTCCATTTCACACAATAATCCCAAGACACATATTATACGGGGACAAAGTGGGGAAAATGGAAATAAAAAAAGTTTTGAAAACATACCAATAACTAAACACACACACGTCAAACAGAATCAGGCAGCACAGTATGACAGAACCCACTTCACATCTAAATGACAGGAACTGTGTACTGGACTCAGTTGACCTCATGATGGGATCTGTGACAACACTGCTGGCCCAGAGCAACCGTACATACATACAGTAAAGATGATGAGGAAATAATGTATGTCTGCCCTGTATCACGTACCATGCACACTGCCATCCCATTGCCTCATCATCATCTTTAGATGGCCTCACAGAAAGAAGCCAGATGAACACTGGGAAGGGCCTTTTTACACAGAGCATTTGTAGTGTTGTCACTCCCTCCCTCCCTCTCGTCAAGTGCACTAGTTAAACCAAGGAGCCAAAGAGACAGAAATCAAGGCGTTCTTTTTCAGCTTGCACTGTAAACAAAGAATTAGAATCTCATCTCAAATATTGGTTGTCAAATTAATAACATTTACTCCCACATACTATAAGTGAAATATTTTCTCGCACTCCAAGCACCAAGACATAACTATAAGGTTTAATATTCACAGTACAGTAGCTACAGTAGAACAAAAATATGTACTGGTAGATCAACATAGTGGGTGGGTCCTACAATGCTGGATAATAAACACAGAGGTGGAAGGTGACAGTAAACCTAAACATTTCCTTTACAGTTGATCGCCCCTATGATAAAGAGTCCATACTGTTCAGCCAAGTGTCTGATGAAGGGTAAAGCCAGTTGAGCGAACCCTACAACCTCTCTCTCTTCCTCTTTCTCTACCCTTTCTCCCCATGTACGTGTCTCTAACTGTGTGTCTCTCTCTCGCTCTCTCTCTTCTCACCGCCCCCCTTTGCCCCCTGTGGAATGTTTCGTAGTGTGGAGCCTATGGAGGAAGGGCATCCCAGGACACAGCATACACAAATACAGCTGTTGGGCGCCATCACAGCGTTTGGCAGCCATCCAACTCAAAGATGGGCGACGGTAAAGGCCTCGGGTTGAGAAAAAAAAGAACACTCTTTCCATGTATGTTGTTGTTAAACATTAAAGATAAGAACTTGGCAGTACACCTCGTGGCCCTCACTTCCCAGCAATAAAGCAAAGAACTATGAAAGAGGTGTCATCGTGTGGAGTCTATAGACAGGCAGGCACGTACAGACCTACACACAAACATACACTGAGCCTTTAGGTTTAGATTGAGATCATAAGCAGAGTGTTGGGAGTCTCTCTGTCTGTATATCTTTCTCTTGTTTGGTATGACAGCTGAGATGGATTTCATAGTGTTGAGAGCTGTGTGTGAAAGGCAAACCTGTATGCTTGGAGTGCTGGATGTCAGCCATGTTAGTTAAAGCTACACACACACACACACACAAGAAGCAAATGAGGCCAACCTCTAACCCGACACCGCCCATTCCACCTCATATTGATGAAAACAACTGCCGAGACCCTAACATCTTGGAAAGATAAAATAGAGGGGCCATCTTGCAATGTACTGGTCTAAGGGTTATGATTAATATCTAAACTAGAAACACTAAACAACAGAAAGTGTGTGTGTGTGTGTGTGCCTGCGTGCGTGCGTATGTGTGAGAGAGAGAGAGAGAGACAAAAATAGAGAAAGACAGCAAGAGAGAGAGAGAGAGAGAGAGAGAGAGAGAGAGAGAGAGAGAGAGAGAGAGAGAGAGAGAGAGAAAGCAAGAGAGAGTAAGAGAGCAGGAAATGAAGAAATTGCCACGAGCTACATGCAAGGCCCAAACAATACAGTAGGCATTGTGTGTAGTCACATGTCAGGGGTTTCATGGGATGCAGACAGTAACACAGAAGTCAGACCTCAGGTCATGGAGAAGCACTGATCCAGTATGTTACTGTCAGAGTAAATGGTTGTAAATCAGGGACTCTGTCAAAATTCTGTAATTTTTAGCCAACAAACAGCAAGGATGTAGCCTATTGATTCCATCGAATCAATAATGGACTATATAAACTGTACTATGCATTTATTCACAAACAACATAATTTATAAGTATCCTATGGAGACACAGGCAGGCACATTCAAACGAGTACAGACCCATAATAATGGGTCTAATTCTGTAATACTTAGACAGAATTACAAGAAAACATCTTGGATACATTTATAAGCACTTCTCTAAACTGAAACCTTTATAGTCTACTCCTAATGCTTTGACAGGTCTAGATTGATTTTCTGTACACTATGACTTAACATGTTAAGTTCGCACTGAGGACATAAAAGTACTAATATAGATAAGGTGGTTGAAGTCGTTATTAATAGCACACAATATGCCGGTCTGATTGCAGTGAGTTACTGTAGCCTCTCTCATTTGGATACCATAACTTTAAGATCCACAGCTATGAATAGGCTATGGTTAGGCGGCTACATGGTATGCAACATATATGTGGGTCTATGGTTAGGCGGCTACATGTGTGGTATAATGCCTATAGCCTACAGGGGTGCGTTTTTGGTTGAACTTGATAATGACGCAATGACCGATATCATTTCACTTTCGCCACTCATCCTGTTTGAAACATTGCAGGATATCTGGTTGACTAATAAAAAGTGTTACATTTCATAGTTAATTGGCGAAGTATCATAACATTTCAAAACATCTGCTCAAATTCCTCTAGTCTACTTGAGGGTTATGTTTCTCGGAAATTCAGTTGCATTAAATCAACATCATGGTTCTAACAAAACCTCAAAATCTACGAAATTGTTATTCTACAAAACTATTAAAGTGAAATATCTGTTTAGCCTATGTCAATGTCGCTATGTCATCCGATAATTAATGTAGGATATCATGCGATGGATATGAAAGATGGGTAGGTTAACTCTACATTACGAGGAAATAAAACATGGCAAACACATATGCGTTAAATAAACACTATAGGCGTGTATATCAAACCAAGATGAAGGCGAATGTTTACCCGGTATGTCGGTCCTCCATAAAAGGGTAGTCAGTAGTCGGCACAGCGTTATTTCTTCAGATGTAAAGTTTGCAGGGTCCGTGGCCGTTTGTAGCACAGGCAGGCCCCGAGTTCACCTCGTTTGCTAGCTCCAAGGACTGTATCGCTCGCTCTCCTATCTTGAACGATCGCCCCCCATCTCTCTCTTTCTTTGCGTGCCTCTAGTCCTTGTACATGGTGTGAATTCCGATCACATGGACGCTATATGAATTGTGCGCAGACTGACATCATTATACATGTGATATACTTTCATTAAACAGCCTAGGCGTCTAGAGGCTACTGTATAGTCTTTCAGATGTTACTGTACTTTATTGTAAATACAATAAACAGTTGCCATACTGGGCATGTGGTAGGCTTACTCACCGTTTAGTTGACACCTTTACATGAACTCGATACACTCTGATGAGTCTTAAATGCGTATTTCCAAACCAAATTGTATTCATATGACAGAATTCAGGACAAAGGAAGCAGCTATACTTGACCAAGTGAATTGTTTTACTCTATGAAGGGTGCGCTCTGGAGTGCATTTACATGCACGGTTAACTCACGTGGCCTATGCGACGACTGTTGCATGACGTGCATGTGTGTAGCTCATAACTTTGGGGACCAACTGCGGGCTACATAACATGACCTCAAGTCAACTGTCCCCTAACTACTGTATCCGTTTTACTGTAGTGAATCCATATACCACCCCCTAATGTCTGAAAACAAAATTGATTTACATTCACTGACATGCCTCAGTCTATCCATGACTACAGTATATACTGTATTTCCATAAAATCTGATATATTTAATGTTTGTAAGCCATGCCCTTAAGCCTTAGCTAACTGTGCTTTTCGAAACCAAAAGCAGTTGATCTTAACTATGTCTGATTGATAATTAAAATGAGGCAGTAAATAGTCCCACAAATCATTAAACATATTTGAACGTGTGCATATCAACACTGAGGGTGCAGTGTATACTATGCCCACTGGTTATATACAGTCATTGGTAATGGTTCAAATGTCACTGTCATTATTACTGTATACATTTTAGAATGTATCCTAATGTACAGTATATTCTTATACAAGTCAATATTGTAAAATAACTATTACAACACAATAGGGAAATGTGTCTATACACTACCAGTCAAAGGTTTTAGAGCACCTACTCATTCAAGGGTTTTTCTTAATTTTTACTATTTTCTACATTGTAGAATAATAGTGAGTACATCAATACTATGAAATAACACTTATGGAATCAAAGTGGCCACCCTTTAACAAGAGTATGCAAAGCTGTCATGAACTTATCCTCTGCAGCAAAGGTAACTCTGGGTATTCCTTTCCTGTGGCGTTCCTCATGAGAGCCAGTTTCATCATAGCGCTTGATGGTTTTTGCGACTGCACTTGAAGAAACTTCACAAGTTCTTGAAATTTTCAAGATAGACTGACCTTCATGTCTTAAAGTAATGATGGACTGTCATTTCTCTTTGCTTATTTGAGCTGTTCCTGCCATAAAATGGGCTTGGTCTTTTACCAAATAGGGATATCTTCTGTATACCAACCCTATCTTGTCACAACACAACTGATTGGCTCAAATGCATTATGAAGGAAAGAAATTCCACAAATGAACTTAACAAGGCACACCTGTTAATTGAAATGCATTCCTGGTGACTACCTCATGAAGCTGGTTGAGAAAATGCCAAGAGTGTGCAAAGCTGTCGTCAAGGCAAAGGGTTGCTACTTTTAAGAATCTCAAATATTAAATATATTTAGATTTGTTTTAACACTTTTTTTTTATTCCATGTGTATTTCATAGTTTTGATGTCTTCACTATTATTATACAATGTAGAAAAGAGTAAAAATAAAGAAAAACCCTTGAATGAGTTGGTGTGGAGCTGGGTTCATCCAAAGTGTTGGGCATGTCCCAAATCATTCAAATGGTTTTCTTAACTCATTTCCTTAATATTGAGCGCTGATCTGAAACAGACTGACTAGAGAAAGCAGTACAGTGGAAACTCAGCTCTCTTACCGTTTAAGTACTGAAACAGAAGCTGTGACTATAACTAGTGCTCCGTTTGTAACCAAGTGGGAAGTGGGAATTTACAACATACTACTGGAGAAATATCCACTTGAATGGCCTCTAACTGGTAATTACTAGTGGGAAACTCGTCCATCATCCTGAGCTCACACCTCTGACGTCACTTACCTCGGAAATTACCTGGATAACAGAATATTCTGCAGTTAAATGCAACAAAAACATTGCTTTTTATAAATGATCTGTTAATATGGTTTTGAACACTATAATTTGTTTACAAGCATGATAACTGCACTTTTAGTTTATGGTTTACACAGTTTGTTGGCCATTAGCCAATCAGCGTTTCTGAACAAGTTCAAAGCATGTGAATGCATCCAACTGGTATTTACGACTTCACAACTGGTTGATTCACACCTCCCACTTGGTTACGAATGCAGCATTGGGCCCGGACCTTCTCCTGGACAGGCACTAGGGTTGCAGGAAAGGGAACAAGGAAAAGACAATAATTAAGGAGAAATTAAGCAGGATCTTGGTACTTAAAATGAACAATGAGACACAGTTATGGTCACTGATAGATAAACGTTATGAATAGGTTTTCATTCAATAATTTCAGCCTGTCCTTATCAGATCAGTCCTAGTGTAGGAAAGAAGATGAGGAAAGGAGGCTATATAAGGCCATTGGGACACAGCCATGGCCATTGTTATGGTTGGCAGAGATCGAAGGTGTCTGGCTGTGATTGGCTACTGTGTTCTCAGGGAGGCAGAACAGAGCGCTGTCTCTGTGAGAGGGATTCTGGGACCATGTGAGGAACTATATTTTGATATTATGAGCACTTCACCAAAAGCCACTCACAATAACTAACTTGCATTACAGACTCGATGACACAGCCCCAGCAACATGCCATGTCCATGGCAGATATTATTAGCATCAATAAGACAATGTATGTACACAGACTTATCCATATATTTTACAGCACGATACATTAGCTTTTTTCCCCCTCAACAGAGTATGTATAAAATAATAATGTTAGCTACAAAAATAATGTCTGTCACCTGGGGAGTCAATTTAAACACATATACTGAATATATCCTTTATTTTTAGAATTCAACATTGTCACTTGTTTTCCTCCAGTCATACAAGACAGCATGTTTTTTTCCTTCTAGGGTTTTGAGGGGCATACTATCCCTCATGCGCCAAACTAAAGTAAGGCTTATTATTACAGAAGTCTTAGTGATATGGTATATATGGTATATACGCACCCACATTTTGCAGGCAAATAGCACCAAGGTGTGTCACTCAGGGATTCTTGAAAGTCAGGACAATCCTTGCCGGCAGGGAAACTTTATTTTTCATAGTTTTATAGTTTATAAAGGGGAATTTAAAATAAAATATTTTCAATATTACACATTTCCATATCGGCTCTGTAACTGGAAATTCCCTTGTCCGGAGCAAAGGATCCCAAATTGAAACTCTCCAAAAAAAAAAAAAAGCCAATAATTAATGTTAACTGAAAAATGATCTTATGTAGTTTCTTGCAATAGCCCTTTGAGATTAAAGAGTATTTCTCTCAAAAACTGTAATTCCTAAAAAATGTGTCCGGCGATTTTGTGAACTCCGTCACGTTTAAAATCCTAAATGAATCAGGAATGAGCTCCATCATAAGGACCCTATATTCATGTCCATATTACATGTAGTGCAACAAGACCACTCATGGTCTGTAAAGTTATCTACTTTTGATAGATTTAAACAAACATTGAAATCACCATGGTGACAAGTTCACAACCATAAACTCCATCTGCCTGATAGGATGTTAATTTTGGAACAAATATATATATATTTTTTTATTTACTAGGCAAGTCAGTTAAGAACAAATTCTGCTTTACAATGACAGCCTACACCGGCCAAACTTGGACGACACTAGGCCAATTGTGCGCCGCCCAATACAATCCCAATCACGTCCGATTGTGATACAGCCTGGATACGTTAGATTAAAGTAGATTTTAGAGTCATAAAGCAACTCTGGAAGAACAATTTTGCTACTTTGTATAGCACTTTAATGAAGACGAAAAAATAGTTTTTTGTCAACTCCGTAAAACATCAACTCGGTCAGATTTTTGTCTAACATCAACTCCGTCAGAGTGCTGAAAGATCTGATAGAATGGTTATATTATTATTGGGGGTTTTCAAATAAAACATTTTTGTACATTTTACAAATGTTTGTATTGAAGCAAAAATGTCTGTTTTGAGTATTTGTTGTCAACTCCGTCAGTGGCTTGTCAACTCCGCCAGTGGCTTGTCAACTCCGTCAGTGGCTTGTCAACTCCGTCAATGATGGCCAGTCCTTTTAAAATCGATTTGTGTTAAAAATTCTGAAAAAATATTTTAAACCACTGTTCTGCAACACATGCTTCAACTATTGACACATTTGCTGTGCTAGACCTAAGGGATAATGTTTGCTTTATAAACGTTGTTTTATGTTTTAAATCAGGAAAAACATGCCAAAATGCTAACGAAATTAGCCCTGAAGAATTATATAGCGCTATAAAACAAAACAAAAAGAAGTTTGGAGATTAGATTATTCAAATATGTAATAATACCAGCGTTAGAATGAAACAAGCAAAGCCTTTAAATACTTGTTGGACAATACATGTAAAAATGAAATGCCTTTTATGGTGTCTGACGGAGTTTACATAAATCCAGTTGGTTGCATAAAAAAAATAAAAATACAGAATTAGGTTGTTTCTTTACATGGTTTGATAGCTAATACTAATATACACTACATGACCAAAAGTATGTGGATACCTGCTCAATGAAAATCTAATTCCAAAACCATGGGCATTTTTACGGAGTGGTTTCCCCTTTGCTGCTATAACAGCCTCTACTCTTCTGGGAAGGCTTTCCACTAGATGTTGGAACACTGCTGGGGACTTGCTTTCAGTCAGACACAAGAGCATTATGAGGCCGGGCACTGATGTTGGGTGATTGGGCATGGCTCGCAGTCTGCGTCCCAATTCATCCCAAAGGTGTTTTATAGGGTTGCGGTCAGGGCTCTGTGCAGGCCAGTCAAGTTCTTTCACACCAATCTCGACAAACCTTTTCTGTATGAACCTCGCTTTGTGCATGGAGGCACTGTCATGCTGAAACAGGAAAGGGC
The DNA here is from genome assembly GCF_029448725.1 of Salvelinus fontinalis. Taxonomy (NCBI): domain Eukaryota; kingdom Metazoa; phylum Chordata; class Actinopteri; order Salmoniformes; family Salmonidae; genus Salvelinus; species Salvelinus fontinalis. Next base: position 24,947,329 of record NC_074685.1, on the reverse strand, counting down.
CTTCCCCAAACTGTTGCCACAAAGTTGGAAGCACAGAATAGTCTAGAATGTCATTGTATGCTGTAGTGTTAAGAAGTCCCTTCACTAGAACTAACGTGTCTAGCCCAAACCATGAAAAATAGCCCAAGAACATCATTCCTCCTGCAACAAACTTTACAGTTGGCACGATTGGGGCAGGTAGCGTTCTCCTGGCATCCGCCAAACCCAGATTCGTCCGTTGGACTACCAGATGGTGAAGCGGGATTCATCACTCCAGAGAACACATTTCCACTGCTCCAGAGTCCAATGGCGGCGAGCTTTACACCACTCCAGCCGACGCTTGTCATTGCACATGGTGGTCTTAGGCTTGTGTGTGGCTGCTCGGCAATGGAAACCCATTTCATGAAGCTCCCAAACAGTTTTTGTGGTGAAGTTGCTTCCAGAGGCAGTTTGGAACTCGGTAGCGGGTGTTTCAACCGAGTACAGATGATTTTTTACGCGCTTCAGCGATCCCGTTCTGTGAGCTTGTGTAGCCTACCATTTCGTGGCTAAGTCCTAGACGTTTCCACTTCACAATAACAGCACTTAGTTGACCGGGGCAGCTCTAGCACGGCAGAAATTTTACGAATTGACTTGTTGGAAATGTGGCATCCTATGATGGTGCCACGTTGAGCTCTTCAGTAAGGCCATTCTACTGCCAATGTTTGTGTATGGAGATTGCATGGCTGTGTGCTTTGTTTTATACAACTGTCAGCAAAGGGTGATCCTGAAATAGCCAAATCCACTAATTTGAAGGACTGTTCACATACTTTTCTGTGTGTGTGTGTTTGTGAAAAAAAAGTATGATTGTCTGGTCTTTCAAGAATCCCTACACTATATCATCTGTCCACCTTTTATTCCTGGACATCCTTACGCCTTCAGCACAACTGCTGCTGTGTGTAGTGTTTTGGTACAAAATGGCTGCTGTGAGTCACTCAGGTGGATGTCTGACATTGGCATAAAACATTGATCCATGGTCTGTTGTCACCAGACGCTACATGTCAACAAACACCAAGAAGCACCAGCCCAGGCCTCCCACCAGGAACATTGTGACCTGCATACTGTAGATGAACAGGTTGTTGAGCACCCCAAAGTCAAAGCGCCGGTGTCCTAGCAACAGCAGGATCACGGACAGCTTGTACTGCAGCCGCAGGAAAACGCGGGCGCTCACGTACTGCAGGCAGAAGAGAGCAGACAGCGACACCCAGAGGAGGGAGGTCAGAAGGCTGCAGCCGAAGTAGAGCAGGAAGCGCAGGAAGCCGTACATGCAGCGCGAGCGCAGGTACAGGTCAAAGTTGTTGTACTTGCTGCGCACAAGCTGGGTGGTGCGCGCCGGCCCGCAGGCTGAGTGCATGCAGGTGGTGTGGGGGCCATGGAAGCTGCGCACTCGCCGAGGGATAGGGATCACAGGCATGAGTGGGTGAATTGAGGTCTAGGTTTCTGCGGGGAGTCCCAGCAACAGCCCTCTTCCTCTGCTTCAGGGGTGGTGAAGGTTAGCATCATTGGCTGGCTTTTAGCGCTTAGCATGGGACCACAGGCATGGAATGTAGGTCTCTGATTAGGCCTGTTTGGTGTATGTTGCTACATGCATCCAAAAGGCAACAGGGCTCTGTAAAGAGGGAACAACATATTTACAAATATACATGGACAAGGAGCTCTCCATCTCTCTCACACACACACACACACACACACACACACACACACACACACACACACACACACACACACACACACACACACACACACACACACACACACACACACACACACACACACACACACACACACCCCTCTATTATGGATGTAACCTAGACTTGGTCACTAGGCCTAATGTACTCAAATTGTACACACCGTTCGTTGAGAAAATGGACATTGAGTTTTCTTGAAAGATGTCGTGAACACTGAATTCTCAGCAATCGATTCGATGCTGCATGACTTTCTCAAACGTCTTCCTATTCACCACAATGGTAGTGGTGCGCTCTGAAACGACTGATGCAAGTCAACATGTTATAGCTCGTTGCACAAAGATATATACCAAAGTAACAAACTGAGTAGTTGCAGCAATTCCCTCGGATACATCGTTCCATTGATATAAATGGCTATACTTGCTAATGTTACTCAACAGCGGCGGTAGTGTTGCTCTGACAACCGGTGAATACGTCCTGTCGTAAAATATTTGTCATTCTTCTCAAGACAAAATCTGAAATTTAAAGGAGAAGAGCTCTAATTATTTGGGATTTTACTGTAGCCAATAGAGTACCACAGTATGAGTCATAATACCTAGCAGTCAAATAGGAAATGGTTCCAATCGTTTTTCCCGTAGGGAATTTAAGAAACACATAAAATATGCTCTGTGTTTCGTGTACGCTTACCCTGGTGTGACCTTTTGATAACCGTGTAAATCTCTCTAGGACAAGGTGACTTTTATCAATATATTTAACTGCAAAAAATGAAATGTTAATTAGCTACTAATGGGGCTATCATAAAGAACTGCAAATACCATGGTGATCTGGACAAGACTGACAAATCGAGGCAATGGTAAGTATCTCTGGATGAACTATCTAATGCTAGCTACATGTAGTAATGAATAACTTGGGAACATTTATTTAAATTGACAAATTAGTTAGCAACAGCAAGCTAAATTGCCATAAATGTTTAATGCTTTTCGACCTGTCCCCAAATGAATATAGTTGGTTCAGAGTTTGTTTTGATGTTTCAACCTACATGTCCTGATCGCGTCTGGTCTGGGTGAACAAAATCAACATGCGTGTCATGGCACACGCGGTCGGTCGCACGCACGCAAGTCGTCTGGTCAGCATGCAAGCCTACACGAAACACAGCACTTATTTTAAGTGTTTCTAAAATCCGCCATGGGAAAAAACGTATGGCGTAAAAACGGTTGGAACCATTTCTCTGTTTGAGCGCTATGTTTTATGGGTATTATGACACCTCCACTGTGGGTCTCTATTAAAAATGTTCTTGGTTCTCTAACCTGTATTTGCAACGAATTCTACAACACCAAACAACTGTAAATTATGAACAGGGAAAAAAACATTGTGATGAATAAACATGTTATTGTGAGAAATGGGCACGCCAGGCTACCTCCCCAACGTTACATTTGTTTTAAACTTGACAGGCTAATCATTTTCATGAATGTGTGAAAACGAAAGAAATCAAGCCAAACTGTAATATGATTTTGAAATTAGTATTTGAGAGATTGGAGGTAAAATACATGGCCACCTCACGTGATAGCCTCACAGACAAAGATTACCCCCAATCTGTCATTGGAATAGTGGGAGACAGCGAACTGATAGTGTCACTCAAACATAAAAGGCCTAAACTCTAGGTTTGGTCATAGCCAGCCCATTGCAGTCATTCCTAAAACATGTAGGCCTAGAAAGTGTGTTTTGAAACCTTAAAATGTATCAAATTGATACCTAAATATGTTTCATAAATGATAGCCTACTTCAAGGCTGTCAAACACATTCCATGTAGGGCCTAGTGTATGCTGGTTTTTCCTTTTAATTAAGACCTAGACCACCAGGTGAGAAGAGTTTCTTACTAATTAGTGACCTTAATTCATGAATCAAGTAGAATGGAGGAGCTAAAACCTGCAGACACTTGGCCCTCCATGGAATGAATTTGACACATATGGCCTACTTTAAAGTTTATCTAAAAAATAACTTATGGCTTACGATCAGTAACCATAAGTTCTACATAGCCATAAGATCCTCAAAGACAATACAGTATTTCAATGCACTGAGACACATTTAGGAAGCATTGCAGCTTCTGACGTCACTAGGTCCTGGAGGGGGGCACGTGTCACCCCGGTAAACTTGCTCTAACCTCTCTATAACTTTTCCAGCAGATCAAGCAACCTTCATTGGGCAGATTTACGAGGTGGTCGAATGATTACATCCTGGCCATTTGTCAACCAGCCAGACGGCCAGGGGAGAGACAAGGCAGCTGCAGATAAATCATAAACAGAAGCGTTTTTAAAGAGTTTATTACAGTCGTTAATGGTGCGCCGGATCACTTTGTGCAGGATTTAAAGGTATATTATGCAAAATCAGAAACACTAACCTTATAATACTTGATCAAACATGCATAAAGCTGTCGCCAGGGCTGAATAAATTCTCCCAATTAACTTGCTTCCAGATTGTGATTGCTTTTACTAATTAAATCAACAGTGTAATAATTTGAGTGTGGCTGATCTGATGTCTGATTTGGGAAAACAGATATAAGGACTTCTGCTGAGACCTCTAGTGAGGATGATTAAAAACAGGAAGGCATCTATTCCATCCATAACAAAATGCTTTATTTCTCTACATGTCCCATTGTCGCCCAACTGAGCTGCTTTGTAGGGAGGTCTCTACTAATCATATTAGGTTATCACCACATTGTCACGTGGTCACATCACAACGAACCTTCTCACAGCTTATTTGCAACGTTGTGACAATGTCATGCAACCTATTAGTAACAAAACCATGTAAACTTTCTTTTTGTAGGCTAGGCCTAATGGATGGCACTGGCGACTAGAAGGTGTCTGTAGCCCAGCTCAGTTGGTAGAGCATAATGCTTGCAACGTCAATATAGTGTGGGTTCAATTCCTGGGACCACCCATATGTACACACATGACTGTAAGTCACTTTGGATAAAAGCGGCTGCTTTTATATAATATATTTTAATATATTAAATTGGTGGTGGAGTGGAAGGAGGGAGTCGCGGCACCAGGAATCCAAGTTTAGTTAATTTTTTTCTTGTAGGACTCCAAAGAGAAAAAGGCAAAAGTCTTGCTGGAACTTTAGTAAATGAATAAAGTATTTGCACAAAAAGAAAATCTAAGTAAACGGCTGGTTTAAATAATGACAATTATAACCTTGCAGTAGGCCTACAATAAGCCTGCATTCACTTGGACACATTCACATGCTTTGAACTTGTTCAGAAATGCTGATTGGTTAATGGCAAACAAGCTGCATCAGCCATAAACTAAAAGTACAGCTATCATGCTCGCAAACAAATTATAGGTTTCAAAAACCATATTAATAAATAGCTTTTTATAGATACTGTTTTGTTGTTGCATTTAACTGACGAAAATACTGTTATCCTTTAGTAGGTGACGTAAGAGGTCAGCATGTGGAAGAAATCTGAGCTCAGGGATGATAGACAAATTGCCCACTAGTTCGAGGGGCGTTCAAGTGGATTTTTCCCAGCCGTATGTGGTAAATACCACCTTCTCACTTGGTTATGAACACAGGGGAACACTGGCCTGTTGGCTCTGTAGTCAAACTACTTCAACAATAATCAGATTCTGAATCTGTCTTCTTCTATGGTATTATGGCGGTCCGCAAGAAAGCGTTAATAATAATTTCTAACATTTCGATAGTGTTTTTCATAGAATCTCAAAGCGTTTCAAGGGCAAAAAAACTAACAAACAAGCAATATATCATGACAGGTCAACCAATAGATGCCAAATCTTTTAAAGCTGCATCCTCAGAAGATAGAGAGGGTCATTGCTTGAGTTTGTCATCTTCACTAGGAACACTCTGTCTCAGCACTGCTGTATTCCTCTCTCTCCCATTCCTCTCACGCGTCCGGCAACTCCTCAAATTATGTTCTTAGGAGATTAGGAATTGGCAGACAGGTGAAACAAAAAAGCTGGTACTGTGTCCAGATTCATTTTTCAAACAAAAACATTAGCCAGCTAGCTAGCTAGCCAATCCAAAAAGTGTTAACCTGTCTGTCAATCTGTTAGAGGTGCATGCCAACACCTACTGTACGGGGGTAAACTATAGAAAAAAATATCCATTGTAGGAAAAAAGGGGGAAAGACCAACATAATACAAAAGACAAAAATAGACATGTAAAAAAATGAATCCCACTCCTTCAGTCACATTCCAATGTAAGTCACATCCCTACACAGGCTCAGGGGCCTGTGATGCCAGAACATCCTTTGATAGGATTTCTTGCAATGCCTTGGCTGTAAACTCACTGAGTCCCAAAAAGCGTTCTGCTGCACTCACAATAATTAACATTTTCTCAGATTTCTTCTTTGTTTGTGCTGTGCAGTTTATGATCATTGCAATTCATGCTACAAAGTCCATATTTTTCACATATCAGGTTCCCTTGATTGCCGAGCAACATTCCCTGGTGCAGTCTTATTTACCATTGCGTCTTCAACGCCACTCGCTCCTTCCACTCTTCTCACCGCCTCCAGGTAGGAGACACGCTGGACATCCCTTATTTTTGCTACCTCGGCCTTCTTCATCCTAACAGGGCAATCCAGGTGCTCAGGTGCATGTTCGCCACCACAGTTGCAGCATATAACTTCAGCTGGCATACAATATTCTTCCTGTCTGCATACACTTGATACATGCCCAAATCCTTTGCATTTATAACACTGGAGGGGCTTGTGCACAAAAGCTCTTACAGTGTCTCATAAAGCCTAGCTTTAAATGAGAAAGGAGAGACTCGTCAAAAAACAACAATATGGATGAAGTGGATTTCCTTACTCAATCCACCATACAGGTCGGTTGACTTGCACCAATCACTTCACCTACTTCGTCAGGTATATAATCTGCATCCACATCATGCGCAACCCCAGAAATAACCCTCTTGACAGGCACCCTGCTTCGGAAATCCATACACAACATTACATCAAATATTATTGGGCTCCCGAGTGGCGTAGTGGTCTAAGGCACTGCATCTCAGCGCTAGAGGCGTCACTATAGACCCTGGTTTGATTCCAGGCTGTATCACAACTGGCCGTGATTGGGAGTCCCATAGGGCGGCGCACAATTGGCCCAGCGTCGTCCGTGTTAGGGTTTGGCCAGGGTAGGTCGTCATTGTAAATAAGAATTTGTTCTTAACTGACTTGCCTAGTTAAATAAAGGTAAAATTAAATATACATAAAAAAATGCTTCTTCTGTTCCGCAGACACATCAAAAGATCTGAATATGACCAGCTCTTGTGACTCTCACTGACGCCACCTCACTCCTCGTGACTTCAAATGGAACCCACGGGTAACATTGATCCAAAACCCTTACTCCGACTATAATCTAATCTAGGGATTTCTTAGTTTCATCACAACTTTACTTATTTTGTTTCCTTTCTTTTTCATGACTGTAGCTGGCTCATTCTCACTCTCTGTACTCTCATCTTCAACCGACCCACAATCAGTTTCAAACAGAACATCCGTTTTCTGCCATCTTCCCTCTCCACTTCTCGTCTACTTCTGCCACAATGAATCTGTGTCCATGCCAGATAGTTGCTTAAGTATCCCTGCCGATACCTGGAAGTTACCAAAGCAGTGGTGGAAAAAGTACCTAATTGTTATACTTGAATAAAAATAAAGATACCTTAATAGAAAATGACTGAAGTAAAATACTACTTGAGTAAAAGTGTAAAAGTATTTGGTTTCAAATATGCTTAAGTATCAAAAGTAAAAGTATAAATAATTTCACATTTCTTATATTCAATAAATCCGACCAATTTTTTTTACGGATAGCCAAGGGCACACTCCAACACAATAATTTACAAACTAAGCATTTGTGTTTACTGAGTCTGCCAGATCAGAGGCAGTAGGGATAAACAGGGATGTTCTCTTGATAAGTGTGTGAATTGGACCATTTTCCTGTCCTGCTAAATGTAGGGATTATTTGTAAGGAAATGTAATGTAAGGAGTACTTCTGTGTGTCAGCGAAAATGTATGGAGTAAAAAGTACATTATTTTATTTCAGAATGTAGTGGAGTAAAAGTAAAAATTGTCAAAAATATAAATAGTAAACTAAAGTACAGATACCCCAAAAATACCATTCCGTCTCCAAGGACAGAGTAGCAGCTGCGCAGAAGAAATATGCTAAATTAGCTGCGCCCCTACGCCTGAGTACCCCAACAGTTCCCTTTATTCACCAATCACCACTCTGTCCTGGAGAGAAAAACTTAGATGACAAGTTAATGGTAGCCTAATGTTAGAAAAAATAAATGAATGTATTACAAACAGGAATAAATATCAAGAGTTGCTAACTGTTTAATGAACTAAACTTCTACAAATAAGCAAAATAAACAATGCCGCAGGCGCTAACCCGTTGCTACAGCTACCGATAATTTGGACAGCTGTGGGTTTCTCCACAAAGTATGAAAGTAAAGAAGAGAACAACTATTTTTTAGGTCTACATTTCTAGTAGGCTACTTTTATCTGATGCATCAGGGGTGTATTCACTAAGAACCAAACAAACCAAATGGAAGCCAACAGAACGAAACGGGGAGGGATCTACCTGAATTTGTCCAATAAAAACAAATGTTTGCAACTATTTGCTATGGTCTTGATCTAAACGAATACACCCCAGATTTAGGCCTAAGAGAGCGACAAAGGCATGCTGTAAAATCAATGTGACTGCTCTTCTACTGAAACTATATGTAAGCAACATTGGGTCTGGACATTTATAGTCCTAACAGCTAGGCATTGTCTCATCGAAAAGCTATGGCCAACTAGGTTCATACAGATAATTTAGCAAGTGTTGTGGTCACATGTTGGCATGTACACATTCTATGAAGATAATCTTATGTGGAGAGTATAGATAGAGTAATGGAATAGTTCACCCCCATACACCACCTACAAACTTTATAGCCTGAAGGCCTGCTGCATTTGCTTAGTCTGACATTGCCCTGTAGCTGTACCTACAGTATACCAGTTTAGCCTGCCTGAATGCCCTTAACATGTTCATTCTAAGGCCTTGTGTGATACAACTACATCGTGGGTTGTGTATTGTGCAGTATGGGTTGTTGATTTTCTGCTCTTTTCCCCATAGGAGGAGCACACACCTGGAAAAAGAGAAATAACACCCTGTCTGTGTGTACTTTCACCACTAGAGAGAGCTATTTGTCCAGGTTTTCTGTCCACTGATCTTCCATAAACCAGTGTTGGTGATTTGGGTATCCCAAGCTCCTCATACGGAGGTGTTCTGATCCTAGACATTAATTATCGAATTATTAGAGTGTCACATTTTGTTCCCTGTTCTCTGCTGGCTACTGCCTCTTTCCAAAGTTATAGGCCTACACATACTGTATGCGTTTTCTTTGGGATTGAAGTTGTTCACATTCACAACACTCCGATTTCAACCCCGAATCACATACAAATACGTTTATATTTATATTGCTGATATCTTTACCTTTCCTGATGCGAAGTTTGCAGTTGTGTGAAAGGCCTGAGAATATGGCCTTGTACGTTGAGCACTGTTGGCCTAAATCTGCAGCAAAATCCCAGCGGAATTTCCCAATACATCGCTGTCCAGCCCCAGAGTGACCACATGCATAAGATTAAAGGGTTAAGATGTCAGAATCCTCTTAGAAAGCCCAAATACACTTGGGGTAAATCAATTAATTAATTAACTAAGTAGAGGTCAAAGCCAATAGTTGAGGAAAGACAAATTAAATCAATTAGGATGGCCTAATTAGAAGAGAGACTTTAATTAGAGGAAGTTTAATTAAAAGTGTGTTTGGGGATGTGGTGCTATGAGCTAGTTGCTCCCTCTAGATGCATCTCCCTCTAAAGAACCATGAGGCCATCTACTGTTCTGTGTATAGGTGTATTGGCTGTCTCCTTAGAAACCTGGGTGTGGTCTTAAGTGGAATTTGTATTTGTGTTTTCAGTTTTTGTCAAATTGTTTTGAGTTTTGTGTTGAGTTTGCTTTGTTAGTTTGTTATAGTGTAAAGATGTGAAGAGAGTGTGTGTCTCAGGGGTTGGAACTGAAATATTTTTTTCTAAACAGAATCACTATTTGTTTAGAAAATAAAGTTCTGACCAGTTCGAACTAAAAAAAAAGTACTGGTTTATATCGTTCCTTTCTGTTCCTTTTTGAACCTGTGAAATCAGCCATTTTTTTCCATTTAGCTCATTCAATGACTTCACAAATCAGTGTGGATAGAACAAGCTACACTACACAAAAATAAAAACAATTTCTAACATTTTACTGAGTTACAGTTCATATAAGCAAATCAGCCAATTTAAATAAATAAAATCTTTAGGCCCTAATCTATGGATTTCACATGACTGGGAATAAAAATATGTATCTGTTGGTCACAGATACCTTAAAAAAAAGGTAGGGGCGTGGATCAGAAAACCAGTCAGTATCTGGTGTGACCACCATTTGTCTCATGCAGTGTGACACATCTTCTTCGCATAGAGTTGTTCAGGCTGTTGATTGTGGCCTGTGGAATGTTGTCCCACTGCTCTTCCATGGCTGTGCGAAGTTGCTGGATATTGGAGGGAACTGGAACATGCTATTGTACATGTCGATCCAGAGCATCCCAAACATGCTCAATGGGTGACGTCTGGTCAGTATGTAGGCCGTGGAAGAACTGGGACATTTTCAGCTTCCAGGAATTGTGTACAGATCCTTGTGAAATGGGGCTGTGCATTATCATGCTGAAACATGAGGTGATGGCGGTGGATGAATGGCATGACAATGGGCCTCAGGATCTCGTCACGGTATCATTGTGCATTCAAATTGACATCGATAAAATGCAATTGTGTTTGTTATCCGTAGCTTATGCCTGCCCATACCATAATCCCACTGCCACTATGGGGTGCTCTGTTCACAATATTGACATCAGCAAATCTCTCGCCCACATGACGCCATCTACCCGGTACAGTTGAAACCGGGATTCATCCGTGAAGAGCACAATTCTCCAGCATGCTAGTGGCCATCGAAGGTGAGCATTTGCCCACTGAAGTTGGTTATGACGACAAACTGCAGTCAGGTCAATGGTGAGGAAATCGAGCATGCAGATGAGCTTCCTTGTGATGGTTTCTGACAGTTTGTGCAAAGATTCTTTGGTTGTACAAACCCACAGTTTCATCAGCTGTCCGGGTGGCTGGTCTCAGTAGATCCCGCCAGATGTGGAGGTCCTTGGTTGACTTGGTTACATGTGGTCTGCGGTTGTGAGGCCGGTTGGACGTACCGACAAATTCTCTAAAATGAGAATTGAGGCGGCTTATGGTAGAAATATGAACATTAAATTCTCTGGCAATAGCTCTGGTGGACATTCCTGCAGTCAGCATGCCAATTGCACGCTCCCTCACAACTTAAGACATCTGTGGCATTGTGTTATGTGACAAAACTGCACATTTTAGAGTAGCCTTTTGTCTCCAGCACAAAGTGCACCTGTGTAATGATCATGCCGTGTAAATCAGCTTCTTGACATGCTACTCCTGTCAGGTTGATGGATTATCTTGGCAACGGAGAAATTCTCACTAACATGGTTGTAAACAAACATTTTTGAGAAATAAGCTTTTTGTGCATATGGAACATTTCTGGGATCTTTTATTTCAGCTCATGAGACATTGGACCAACACATTAGATGTTGCATTTATATTTTTGGTCAGTATAGTTGTTCACATGTGTGATTGACAGACAGGTATAGCCTATGGCGCAAGATGTGACTGAAATGTTGTATTTGGGTAGAGAGCAAAAGAAGGTTGGAGATGAGGCTTGAAGCACTGGGCATCTTGTTATGACATGCATTTTCTGAATTAGGTCCACATAATTAATTATACCTTGGAGGAGTGGCTTCTATGGAGGAACTTTGAATGTCCTTTGAGCTAGCTAGCTAACAAGCTTGTGTGTGCAGAGTGGCACCAGAATAAAAAACACGTCTTACCGTTTTGTAGTTAATAAATCCATCGTGAGGGCTTTGCAGAGTGGTTGTGTATGTGTGTGTGTGTGTGGGGAACAATTAGTTGGGCAAAAAAACAAATGAATTTACAATTTTTTTAAACAAAAAAAACATAATTTCCCTTTGAAAGATTTAATGTTGCCTCCTTTCCTCTACTATCCCACAATCTTGGCTGGTGGTTGTCCATGGAATTAGGAGCTGGGAATAGGTTAAAAACATACTGATCTTTTTTTGTTGTTGCAGGAATTTGAATTGCTCTTCCGTGTGTAGCTCTGCCTACCCCATGACATATTGGATTTTTTGGGGACACAATCAGGAATATCTTGATATTATAGAGCACTGAGTCCTAAATCCAGCATGCCTGTCCCTCACCAATTATTACACTCTCACTCTCTCATTCTCTCTCTCACTCAATCACTCACTCAATCACTCACAACACCATCTGTTGTCATTAAAACCTGCATGGCACTACTGGAAATAAGACTCTCTGTTCTCATCTCCAGATGTTATTCATTGCTATTATATCAGCCAATCTTTTTAAATGCTGCATGTTTTTTTTTAGCATATAATGGAGCTGTGTAGCTTAAATGAAAAATGTACACTATGTGAAATTGTTTTCATGTGTGATCAAATTCAAATTTTGGCAATTTTCAGAACAGTGTTATAGCACCAAACAAGTTATGCAATAAGTAATATGTGTTTAGGGGTAAATACATTATTCATGATTGAATTAATTCCTTTTCCCTGCAAATATCCCGTGTAATTGATTAATGAGAAATAATACATTGTAGGCCTACTTGCTTTATTTTCGACCCACGTTTCATTTGAGTAGAAAACAAGATAGATGTCAAGATGTTAAAAGAAAATCTATCTTTTCTTTGTTTTTTTTGGACAAGAACAGCCTTGGTTTGGGGCGAACGGGTACAGAGACTCAACCCCTCTCTCCTCTCTGACTCCTCTCTCCATTTCTGTCCCCTTGGATCAACCAGATTGGGCCTGGTGTTAATCCCTGGCATAAGGGGGCTTGGCTAGATTAGAAGCTGATGTGGTAACATCTGTATGGCGGCTGGATTAGCAGGGAGAGGGCCTGGGGGGAGCAGGGGTGTGTCTGTGTGGATGTTGGGGCTATGATGTGACAGGAAGGGGGGGCTTGAGCCCAAGCTATCCTGGATATCCTAGCATGTCAATTATATTGGGGATGTCTATATCGTCAGGAATTACAGCCTGGATCTATTTCTGTATTCATTCAACAACCTGCTTGGCAGTTCACATGGTCAAAGTGTGTGTGTGTGTGTGTGTGTGTGTGTGTGTGTGTGTGTGTGTGTGTGTGTGTGTGTGTGTGTGTGTGTGTGTGTGTGTGTGTGTGTGTGTGTGTGTGTGTGTGTGTGTGTGTGTGTGTGTGTAGATAGGGGGTGAGGGGCAGCTGGATATCTTTGACATTTGACCCTGTTGAGTTTGACATGTCAATATTTGTTATAATACTTTCAGTATTGTAATGCAATAATCAATAAATATATTTATGCATATTTAAAATGGGGGTGCAATGTATTGTATTTTGCAGGTTCGGTTTTTGTATGAAAATAGTAATGAAAGTGGTTATGAAAGTGACAGAGTAAATGACTGCCCTTGCATGCAATTTTATTAAAATTCATAAATCTTTATTTGGGCTTTTAAATAATCATAGTTTTACTATATTGAATCTGAAGAAAAACAAAATGACACAAAACATATTTCTAAGCTATGATGGATCCCTGTGAGTCTTTGTTTATTAAGAGAAAGATCTCTGTATTCTATTCTACAATCTATGGATTGTTATTGAGGTGTACCTTCAGAATGTCATTGTTAATTAATTTTTAAAACTTTTTTACCTTAATTTCACCTGGTATGGTAACCTGTATTCACCTACATTAGTAGGTAACGGAGAACATAAAAAAAATATTGTTCTTCAAAATATTAGTTCAAAAGATGATCAATGTGTAGCACATCCAGACTTCTTGTTTGCTTAATCCAGTCCCACAATAATAGTCTGGACATAATCACTAGCCCCCACTCTCAGAACACAATCCAATTTACATACAAAATACACCATTTGAAGTCGGACCATTTGCTAAGAACACAATATTCACAATTGATTAATTAGAAACTGCTGGTTTATACTGAGACCACACCGCAGGCGTTAGTGTAGCATTTAGCACATATTCATATTTTCTAGATAATATACAGAGCCATTCATATCTCAGGATGATTTAGAAGCCAGGAGGGACATGGGGATTAGACTTTGGCTGCCGTTGTAGGTTTGCATCCACAGACCTGATTTACGTCGCGGAGCAGATGGCAGAGAAATTGCTCTGTTTGGAAAAGATGTGCAATTTATTGCTGTTGACATAGTCTGTATAGCCGGAGAAGGCTCTCTTGGCATGCAGCAACACAGACACACAGTTGGTGGAGAGAGAGAAAGGTTTTTTGTTTTGGTGCGTGTGATGATGAGTAAAGCCAGCTTTGGGACCATTAGGTGGATGTCAGCGAAGAAGGATGGGGGGGACGAGGGAAGAGACATTCGTGAGAGAGTGGTGAGGAGGCTGTGGGTGGGTGGTGCGTTGCAGTTGTGTGTGAGTGTCTGCGGCTGATGCACCACACACACACACACACACACACACACACACACACACACACACACACACACACACACACACACAAACACACACACATAACCTGCGCAGCTGTCCCACACTGGACTGCTTAAGTCCCTCTGACACGTCGCCTGCCAGGCTGGAGGGCTCAGGAAGAGAAGACAGATCAGTAAACTTAGTGTGCAGCTTACAGTGGCTAATCCTCCTCCCAGCCTCCAGCCTGCAGCCACACAGCTCCTCCTCCACCACCACCTCCCCTAACCCAAATCACTGGGATTTACAGTACACCCTACCAGCCTTATTCCACCACTCGCCAACTAGTGCTCCCTCCACATCCCGCAGGCAGGAGATGACCTGTGGAGTGGAGGCCTTTCAAGTCCTGGTGTCAACGTCATGCTGGTCCTGTGGGTCCTTGTTTTCCTCATATAAAGGGCTGGAATCCAACCCAACCTGCACTGCAGATATATGATTGTTTTTGCATTGTGAAAGTGATGCTTTTGTGTTGTTTGTTTTTTAGACAATGCTCAGTATCTGTGCCCAACATGAAACTGCACAGTTTTCATATAGGGCTATGTTCGGCTGCCGCTATGGAGGCACAATTTTCCAACGCACGTTAATTTGCAACTTTGTCATGTAAAAACTGTCACACTGGCATTTTCCCAGCCTAACGCCAGATTCGTCAATTTACCTGTCAAAATCATCTTGCATGCGCTGAGGTGGGAGGGGTGGCTATATTTGAGGTGTGTCCATTTTGAACTTGCTTTTAAGGACAATTTCATGCAGCACTAATAGGATATTTTAAGACTCACAAAATGACATGGATTTTCAGAGCGGAAGCGCAGCCTAACCATCCATGACACACAGTGCCCATGGAGGTTTTTGCCCTCATGCTTTTTCATTATTCACAATTCACATAACTGCATTTCGCTTGTTCAAGCAAGCTATCCATTCCCATGTTCAAACAGTGCCCTTCATCTGATTACCAAAGTCCTGCTCATCCAAACTATAATTAAATATAAACTACAGTCCTCTTATAATGCCGTATAAACATCAGATTATTTTGAGAATCTGCCTCGCATATAGGCAACAACACAATTGACAGGAGCCTAGTATTTTGTATAGATGTGCGAATGTTATGTATAAAGACATTTAGACCATGGAACGAGAAGTGATTTATGATATCATGCTTCTAACCCGATCCTATTTAGAAATATTGTTGTTAGTTTAAAAAACTGTAACTGTTTTTCATTTAATTTGATTAAAAAACCCAATGTTTTAAAAAGATTGACCATCCATGGGTTTATCGTAAGAACGTACATGGCTCGAATGCAATTACATTTTGTCTGTTATTTCTGGAGAAGGGAAAATATGATCTGTAAGACGGTTCCATGATGTTTGTAAAACATTATATTTGCAAGCAGTATAATGGTGAGTGGACATTCCCCCTTTTTCTTTATATTGGATCTTTATCCAGTTCCTGTGAGAAGTTTGAACGTACGTAAAGCCCTCCATTGTCTACAGTTGAAGTCGGAAGTTTACATACACCTTAGCCAAATACATTTAAATTCCTGACATTTCATCCTAATAAAAATTCCCTGTCTTAGGTCAGTTAGGATCACCACTTTATTTTAAGAATGTGAAATGTCAGAATAATAGTAGAGAGAACGATTTATTTCTGTACAGCACTTCGAGATATTAGCTGATGTACGAAGGGCTATATAAAATAAACTTGATTTGATTTGATTTCAGCTTTTATTTATTTCATTACATTCCCAGTGGGTCAGAAGTTTACATACACTCAATCAGTATTTGGTAGCATTGCCTTTAAATTGTTCAACTTGGGTCTAACATTTCGGGTAGCCTTCCACAAGCTTCCCACAATAAGTTGGGTGAATTTTGGCCCATTCCTCCTGACAGAGGTGATGTAACTGAGTCAGGTCTCCTTGCGAGCACATGCTTTTTCAGTTCTGCTCACAAACTTTCTATAGGATTGAGGTCAATGCTTTGTAATGGCCACTCCAATACCTTGACGTTGTTTTCCGTAAGCCACTTTGCCACAACTTTGGAAGTATGCTTGGGGTCATTGTCCATTTGGATGACCCATTTGTGACCAAGCTTTAACTTCCTGACTGATGTCTTGAGATGTTGCTTCAATATATTCACATAATTTTCCTCCCTCATGATGCCACTATTTTGTGAAGTGCACCAGTCAGCAAAGCACCCCCACAGCATGATACCTTCGGCTTGCAAGCCTCCCCCTTTTTCCTCCAAACATAACGATGGTCGTTATGGCCAAACAGTTCTATTTGTGTTTCATCAGACCAGAGGACATTTCTCCAAAAAGTACCATCTTTGTCCCCATGTGCAGTTGCAAACCGTAGTCTGTCTTTTTTATGGCGGTTTTGGAGCAGTGGCTTCTTCCTTGATGAGCGGCCTTTTAGTTTATGTCAATATAGGACTCGTTTTACTGTGGATATAGATACTTTTGTACCTGTTTCCTCCAGCATCTTCACAAGGTCCTTTGCTGTTGTTCTGGGATTGATTTTCACTTTTCGCACCAAACTACGATAATCTCTAGGAGTCGGAATAAGTCTCCTTCCTGAGCGGTATGGCGTCTGCGAAGTCCCATGGTGTTTATGCATGTGTACTATTGTTTGTACAGATGAACGTGGTACCTTCAGGCGTTTGGAAATTGCTCCTGGGGATGAACCAGACTTGTAGCGGTCTACAATTTTTTCTGAGGTCTTGGCTGATTTCTTTTGATTTTCCCATGATGTCAAGCCAAGAGGCACTGAGTTTGAAGGTAGGCATTGAAAAACATCCACAGGTACACCTCCTATTGACTCAAATGATGATCAGAAGCTTCTAAAGCCATGACATCATTTTCTGGAATTTTCCAAGCTGTTTAAAGGCACAGTCAACTTAGTGTATGTAAACTTCTGACCCACTGGAATTGTGATACAGTGAGTTGTAAGTGAAATAATCTGTAAACATTGTTGAAAAATACTTGTGTCATGCATAATGTGGATGTCCTAACCGACTTGCCAAAACTATAGTTTGTTAACAAGAAATTTGTGGAGTGGTTGAAAAACAAGTTTTATTGACTCCAACCTAAGTGTATGTAAACTTCTGACTTCAACTGTATGTTTTCCTATCTGTATTATATGCCCACTGGGAGCAATTATGGTGTCTGTCTGTAACTGTATTTAGACATAGCCTATTTAAATCAAGTTGTTGTTTTGAACTAGGCTATAACGGACTAACAATCAAAATGGAGTTGATGACAACGGTATACATAAAAGACCGTAAATACACAACCTGAAGCAACCACATATTTAGCAATGGAGCATGTTCTGATCGGCCAGTGAGGGGCCAAGTCTTGACACACCAACAACTTGTTTGTAATTCCACATGCTGCTCCTACCAGGTGACGAGGATCTGTGTCTGCACCACGTACCTTCACTACTGGTGTCCCCCAGTGCTCGGCTCTAGGCTCTCTCCTCTTCTCTCTATACACCAAGTCACTCAGCTCCGTCATATCCTCACATGGGCTCATCTCTGCGTGCCTGACAGATATCTCAGCTTGGATTTCGGCCCACTACCTTAAGCTCAACTTTGACAAGACAGAGCTGCTCTTCCTCCTGGGAAAGGCCTGCCCGCTTAAAGACCTCTCCATCACGATTGATAACTCCACAGTGTTGCCCTCCCAGAGTGAAAATTAATCTTGGGGTGACCCTGGACAACACCCTGTCATTCTCTACAAACAACAAAGCAGTGACTAGTTCCTGCAGGTGCAGACCTTAATCCAGGCACTTGTTGTCTCCCGTCTGGACTACTGCAACTCGCTGTTGGCTGGGCTCCCTGCTTGTGCCATCAAACCATTGAAACTTATCCAGAATGCTGCAGCCTGCCTGGTTTCAACCTTCCCATGTCACCTCACTCCTCTGCACACTCCACTGGCTTCCAGTCAAAGCTTGCATCCGCTACAAGACCATGGTGCTTTTTCATTATGCCCCCACACCAACCTTCAGGCTATGCTCAAACCCTACACCTCAACCCAAGCACTCCGCTCTGTCACTTCTGGTCTTTTGTCCCTCCCACCCCTACGGAAGGGCAGCTCCCGCTCAACCCAGTCCAAGCTCTTCTTTGTCCTGGCACTTCAATGGTGGAACCAGTTTCCCCCTGAAGCTAGGACAGCAGAGTCCCTGCCCGTCTTCCGAAAGCACCTGAAACCCTACCTCTTCAAAGAGTATCTTTAAAATTTAAATCAATAAATTAGCATAGGGGGGTGGAACAGGGCTGCAACCACCAAAAACTTGGTCTGTCTACCCTACCTGTACTCACCTGCACTGCCTACCCTACCTGCACTCACGTGCACTCTCTACCCTACCTGTACTCACCTGCTCTGTTTACACTACCTGCACTGTCTACCTGACCTGTACTCACCTGCACTGTCTACCCTACCTGTACTCACTTTCTCTGTCTACCTTACCTGCACTCACCTGCACTGTCTACCCTACCTGTACTCACCTGCTCTGTCTACCCTACCTGTAACCACCTGCTCTGTCTACCCTACCTGCCCTCACCTGCACTGTCTAACCTACCTGTATTAAACTGCACTGTCTGCTCTACCTGCACTCACCTCCTCTGTCTACCCTACCTGCACTCACCTGCACTGTCCACCCTACCTGCACTGTCTACCCTACCTGCACTCTCTACCCTACCTGCACTCACCTGCTCTATCTACCCTACCTGTACTCACCTGCACTGTCTACCTTACCTGCACTCACCTGCACTGTCTACCCTACCTGCACTCACCTGCACTGTCTACCCCACCTGTACTCACCTGCACTGTGTACCCTACCTGCACTCACCTGCACTGTCTACCCTACCTGCACTCACCTGCACTGTCTACCCTACCTGTACTCACCTGCTCTGTCTACCCTACCTGCACTCACCTGCACTGTCTACCCTACCTGCACTCACCTGCACTGTCTACCCGACCTGTACTCACCTGCACTGTCTACCCTACCTGTACTCATTTCCTCTGTCTACCCTACCTGTACTCACCTGCTCTGTCTACCCTACCTGTAGTCACCTGCTCTGTCTACCCTACCTGTACTCACATGCACTGCCTACCCTACCTGCACTCACCTGCACTCTCTACCCTACCTGCACTCACCTGCTCTGTTTACACTACCTGCACTGTCTACCCGACCTGTACTCACCTGCACTGTCTACCCTACCTGTACTCACTTTCTCTGTCTACCTTACCTGCACTCACCTGCACTGTCTACCCTACCTGTATTCACCTGTTCTGTCTACCCTACCTGTACTCACCTGCTCTGTCGACCCTACCTGCACTCACCTGCTCTGTCTACCCTACCTGCACTCACCTGCACGGTCTAAACTACCTGCACTCACCTGCTCTGTCTACCCTACCTGCACTCACCTGCACTGTCTACCCTACATGCACTCACCTGCACTGTCTACCCTACCTGCACTCACCTGCACTGTCTACCCTACCTGCACTCACCTGCACTGTCTACCCTACCTGCACTCACCTGCACTGTCTACCCTACCTGCACTCACCTGCAGTGTCTACCCTACATGCACTCACCTGCACTGTCTACCCTACATGCACTCACCTGCACTGTCTACCCTACATGTACTCACCTGCACTGTTTACCCTACCTGTACTCACCTCCACTGTCCACCCTACCTGCACTCACCTGCACTCTCTACCCTACCTGTACTTATCTGCACTATCTACTCTACCTGTGCTCTACCTGCTCTATCTACTCTACCTGTGCTCTACCTGCTCTTCCTACTCTACCTGCACTCACTTGCACTGTCTACCCTACATGCACTCACCTGCACTTTCTACCCTACATGTACTCACTTGCACTGTTTACCCTACCTGCACTCACCTGCACTGTCTACCCTACTGGCACTCACCTGCACTGTCTACCCTACTGGCACTCACCTGCACTGTCTTCCCTGCCTGTACTCACCTGCACTGTCTACCCTACCTGTACTCACCTCCACTGTCTACCCTACTGGTACTCACCTCCACTGTCTACCCTACCTGTACTCACCTCCACTGTCTACCCTACTGGTACTCACCTCCACTGTCTACCCTACCTGTACTCACCTGCACTGTCTACCCTACCTGTACTCACCTGCACTGTCTACCCTACCTGCACTCACCTGCACTGTCTACCCTACCTGCACTGTCTACCCTACCTGTACTCTACCTGCTCTGTCTACTCTACCTGCACTCACCTGCACTGTCTACCCTACATGCACTCACCTGCACTTTCTACCCTACATGTACTCACTTGCACTGTTTACCCTACCTGTACTCACCTCCACTGTCCACCCTACCTGTACTCACCTCCACTGTCCACCCTACCTGTACTCACCTGCACTGTCTACCCTGCCTGTACTCACCTGCACTGTCTACCCTACATGTACTCACCTGCACTGTCTAGACTGCCTCATTAATTACTGTTGTTGTCATGTTCTGTTGCATAATTCAACAAGTGTGTCAATAGCAGTATACCCCCGGATAAAAAATCAACACGTTTATCAACAGTAGATTACTCCTATCTATACATACTTTACATTGTTTGCGATGTCAGACATAATATCACTATAACCCGAATGTTAAGTTTTGGAAGTTGCTTTTAGTCAGCGCATCTAATTTGTAAACATTTCAAACTGTATTAAATTCCAACTGTATGAAAGACAATGTATTCCACTGAGCCCATTTCAGCCATTACCGGGGTGTGTTTGACAGGCCATTACAAACATTTCCACGGTCGTAACGTCAACCCGGAAAAAACAACAGCCACAAGCAAGAGTATGAAAGAGTCACAGGTAAAATGAAAGCAATCAATCCAACGAGATTTAAGCAGAGGAAGAGAGAGGCCTAACTCTGTCTCCCTCCAGCAGGTGGCGTTTCTTTTCTGTTTCGCCCACCAGCAGGGAGTTCTTGTCAAATTTGTAAAATAGAAACATTTATGGCAAATTTGCTACGTGAGGTTTACTTGATCGAATATAAGTTTCTTAATGCTTGTTACGAGTGTACTGATATAAGTAGGACGTGACATCTCGGCAACTTTGAGAAAAAACACTTTATATCCGAGTTGTCTCAAGATGGCTAGGCATATTCATGGCATGAGACTAGTAGCATAGCATCTCCCTCCATTGAATACAGGTGGTTGACGTCAACAACCCTCATCGAATATTCTGAAAAGGATTACAATAATGATATGTATCCACCAATCCAAAGAAAGGTTACAAGGGAGCTAGACAGCCCGCCGTGCCGCTATGTGGACAACGACTCCCATTGTTAGAGCGAAGAGACATATATCTTGACAGTATATCCATAATATTTTATTTAACTGACAAGTGGATTTTGCACCCCTTAAACACAGGAAATAGATGGCTGTAAAAGTCAGATCCTCATGTGGGCGGGGCATGCACGTTGCTAGTGAAAATAACGAACTGCTGCTACTGTTCTACTATCTGTCACTTTATTCCTAGTTATATGTACATACCTACCTCAATTACCTCGTACCCCTGCACATTGACTCGGTACTGGTACCATTTGTATATATAAGTTATCACACTCATTATCACACTCACTCATTGTGTATCTATTACTACTTTTATTATTACGTGTTTTACTTTTCTATTATTTATCTATTTTCTTTCTCTCTGCGTTGTTGGGAAGGGCCCATAAGTAAGCATTTCACTGTTTGTCCACACCTGTTGTTTATGAAGCTTGTGACAAATAAATGTTTATTTTATTTGAATAGCAAAAATATTTCTGACACACCCCGAACCTATAATGATACCGACAGCACTAAGATTTACCATTGCGTTTGGTTTGTTCAAATTAGAGCCTATAGTTTCTAATCAATGTGCTGTAATATTGGCTGCCTTGCCACAGTCCCAAGTCCTCACATGTCCATTCTCCAGCCCGTCCAATTCCCTTCGTTTTATGGTAATTTATTTATGCAGAAATCTATTGATCTATATGAGATGGTCTGGATGGAATATGGTTATTTCAAGGTTTTATGGCACACCTTATGATACACAAGGGGTTATTGTGATTCACCCTCAAATCTCACTGTCTTGGCCTAGAAGTTTGCTTTGAACTGACACTTCTCCTTCCTTTGCAGTGTAGACACTAGTGAAAGCCCATATGGTTTAACTAGTCTTTGGCTGCATTATTATACAGTGATCGACGGCAGGGGCTGTTAATTTTAACTGCCATGCATAGAGGGAGAGAGGTCAGCACTAATGAGACTGTCTCAATGAAGCAAAGCGCCAATACAGGCAGTTAAAGTGGAGACGGGTTAGAGACCCAGGATGTGAGATCACAGGGTAGGGTGTGTGTGTGTGTGTGTGTGTGTGTGTGTGTGTGTGTGTGTGTGTGTGTGTGTGTGTGTGTGTGTGTGTGTGTGTGTGTGTGTGTGTGTGTGTGTGTGTGTGTGTGTGTGTGTGTGTGTATGGTAAGGGAGGGTCACTGAGGTCTAGCCCGGACCTTCACACCACCATTAGCCTGATTGGCCAAAGAGGTCAACAGGGGTCAATCAAGGGGTCAACCACATTGTTGATTGGGTGATCCGCCCCATTGCAGTAGTGCACGGAAGGTCGGTCCTTTAGTTCCTTTAGCTCCCTTAGCCTGAGTTATTTGCCAAGACCGGGCTACATTAACACAGAAAAATCTATCAGGTCACTTATTGTGATTTACGCCTGGGCTACTGAGCCCCACAAGCCTCTTGACCAACTCAAGTGAACATTTTAAATGCATGTAGATTTATGTCTTAGTTACTTGACTGTAGTTAGACATGGGGGAGTGTTTTGATATCTGAACAATGCATGTATTTGATGATAGTTGACTGCCTCTAAAAAGAAGACTGAATTAAATAGTTGTTTGTCAAAAAATGGTAAGTGACAATTTATAACCTCTAGCTTTGTCAAATCTGTCATTAGTTTTCTAAAATCTGCATAATGTTAGATTCTATTAGAAGAAACCCAGTGAATGCTGTTGTGAATCTTCCTTACACCCTAACCAAGCTCAGAAGTTCAACCATGAATAATAAAGTAATCAAACCCACATGAGATATGAACCAAAACATGACCTGGCTAGATATAGAAAGCATCGGTTTTCGAACAGAGCAACGAAATCCATCACCCATGCTATGGGATCTATTTTCATCAGGGTCCATTAAAGTTACAGCAGGTACAAAAGTATCGCGACTCGGATACCACTCTTCCTTTAACCCGTTCAAACCGGATCTCCTACAGCCACCGCCAAAAAAATCAACTCCACACTCCTCTATGACTAAGGGACATGAAGTCAGAGGTCAGGAGGTTAAGCGTGGGGAAATGGCCTAACGGGTGACCTAACCCTGTGGTTACATCATCCTGAATGGAAGGATGAAGGGATGAGGGGACAAATGAGTAGAAGATGAGGGGAATGGAGACTGGTCTTTCTCTCTCTTCCTTTTTTTTCTCATTCTGTCTCATTCTCATTTCATGCTTTACTCATCTCTCTTTCTCCTTCACTCTTTATAACACTTATCCCTCTGCCTACAGTATAACTCCTTTCCCTCCCTCTTCTCCCTTCCTCCCTTACTATCTTGCTCCCTTTCCAACACCTGACTGAGATTTTACCACTTCTCCCACCTCCTCCTCTCCTCCTCCCCCTCCCTCGTTTCAGACGTCAGCGCGGGGCTCTAAGTATCTGATTGATCACTCTCCGTGGTCATATTTCTCCACTCCGTGGCAGGAGATTACTGACGGCAATTTGTGTTTATGGGATTCCCGAAATTCGCTTAACAACTGGCCTCTTATTAAAAGGTCAGGCTGCGAGGTGGGAGGGAGATGTTTTCCTCTCCTGTTTTCTCTCTGTTTCTCTATGTCTCTGTCTGTCATTCCAGTCTGCAGATAGATATGGCTCATAAATGGGAGGATTGGTTCTGTCTGACCTCCAGAGTTAGGGCAGGGAAGATACCAACCACAGGGTAAGTCTGTGAGGATAGGTCCTTCTGCAGGTGAACCACCTGTGAGTGTGTTTCATCAGTGGCTTATTGGAGACATTTTCTCAAGTCATAAATTCTTTAGGACTTTGACTGGGGCTAGCTGAAAAACTATAACCTCCACAACCTGTAAATTGTACGCTGAAGCTATGCATGCCTCATGTTAATGTACAGTAGCATCTGGAACACCTGTCTTGTGGTATAGTAATGCCACTCTGTATTTATACAGTAATCTAATCCCAGTAATTGGAGGAAAGATTTCTAATGCATTCAGGTGTATGAGAAAACAAATATTGTAAGTGTATACAAATAAAACCACAATCAGGATCAAGATATTATTCCTGGTTTTCGCGGTGTTTAAAATGGCTGCAGGTCTGGTTTCAGGCTTCACACGTGGTGCCGGCAGGTTGGCAGGTTTGCGGTTACCTCAGCTCCTCTAATATTAATCACTCCCCTTATTATCTCCTTCTGGGCTCCCTTTACACAGGTAGGGGCGAGGTGCTCTTTAACACACACACACACACACACACACACACACACACACACACACACACACACACACACACACACACACACACACACACACACACACACACACACACACACACACACACACACACACACACACACACACACACACACACACACACACTGTCCAGCCCCACAAGTGTGTGTGAACCGAGGAAGATGGACAGGCCAAAGATTAAATATTTATAAAAGCACAGCACAGATAAAGAAGAGTGTGTGGAGTTATACCCTGACATGCACAGTGAAACCCCTTGATGGTGTGTGCGCTCAGTGTCAGTGTCTCTGATGCATAGCTGTACAGTGTTCAAATAAGCATTTCCTTGGTTTCTCCCATGTACAGTAGAGCTAAAACAGCATCTCCACGGTATGGCTGTGGGCTTGCAGCTGAGCTCTTGTGGCTTAGTGGGCCTGTAGCTAGTTTTGTCCCAGTCAGCTTGATACAAAGAGCGTTTAGCCGTTCCTGAATAATCCAGACGGCCAGAGTGAGCCACCGGCCGGCAGATGGGGATCTGGGATTGGTTGAAACAGGAGAGCAGAGGGACACCTGAGGAGGGACACAGGAGAGACCCGGGGACTGGCTGGTCCTTGGGTGTGGTTGCCCAGCGTGTCACCAGATCCCATGCATCCCCCTTCTGCTTCCCCTGCCTTCCTCTCTTCCTCTCCCAGGACCACTGTAAGGAAGAGAGAGACAGAGGATCGTGACTGGGTTAAATGCCCCCATCCACCTGGCTATGTGAACAGTGTCTGGTTGCAGTTGGTCGTCTTGGGATGCTTGTTGTGCCAACTGTGTGGTCGTGGTCTTTTACATGTGTATATGTATTGAAGACTTGGTGATGTTTTTTGTGTTACTAAAGTACCAAAAGGGTACTCAACATGTCTCAGGTATATTGTGTATTATGGTTTGTAACTTATTCTGAGGTGCATTACTTCCCATTTTTGGATGAAAACTATTTTTGAGGACTATTAATGACAATGCAAGGTTGTTCTCTGCATCTTTTAAGTGTGTTTCCCACCAAACAGACCATGTGTTCTAAGCTGTCAAGCCATCACATTTACTGTATCCGCTATAGCCTGACTGCAACGACCCACCCGCGCTGAAGGCACAGCCCAGCTCAGTAACTTATCCCCATGTCCCTAACCTTTCTGTGCAGGAGGGGTATCCATCATCTTAAAGTGCGATCCATTCGAGCCCAACTTCAGCCGGTGGAAAGGCCTTAGCCAGCGTGTGTGTGGGTACAACTTATGAGCTGTCACTGCAAAGTGCAGAGCCTTGCTGGAAAATGACGACCAGCGAATGACTGACACTGACATTGCAGCTAGAATAAGTGTATGCGTTTGTACGTGCATGTGTGAAGGCCACGTGCTCGCTTTTCTCTCTTTCTCCTCTTTTACATTTCCCCCTCCCCTCCTTTCTCATCCCTCCTTGCGATGCTGTGCACAAAAGTCCCACTTATCACAGAGACTGCTTAATCAGTGTCACCTCCTGAACTTCCACTGAACTGGGGCAAGGGAGGGCAGCAACACACCCACTGCTACCAGCTCTCACAGTCTCACGTCAGAATTAGACTTTCATCCATGTTTCTCAAACGTGAAATTTCTAAGTTGTTCCAAATGTCAAGTGTTTTAAGGTTAAGTTTAGACATTAACTCAAAATTCTTAAGGTTAGGCATTAACTCCAAATGGTTAAGGTTTGGGATAGTATAACAAAACTATAAAAACAACTTTCTATCACTGGATTTGAACTTGCAACCTTTCTAATCAGAGCCCATCTCCCATCCCCCATCCACAACACCAGCAAAACTTCACATACTTGAGGGTAACAGTTCTCACTGTTGCCGCTAGTGGCTGTTTTCCACGTCTTCTCCCGACGTCCTCAGACATGGATGGATGTTGAATACTGACTTGTATCACGGGTGGCTGCACACTGAACTGGGGCTAGTGAGGGCAGCAACGTTCACACTGAACTGGGGCTAGTGAGGGCAGCAACGTTCACACTGAACTGGGGCTAGTGAGGGCAGCAACATTCATACTGAACTGGGGCTAGGAAGGGCAGCAACATTCACACTGAACTGGGGCTAGGAAGGGCAGCAACATTCACACTGAACTGGGGCTAGTGAGGGCAGCAACGTTCACACTGAACTGGGGCTAGGAAGGGCAGCAACGTTCACACTGAACTGGGGCTATTGAGGGCAGCAACATTCATACTGAACTGGGGCTAGTGAGGGCAGCAACGTTCACACTGAACTGGGGCTAGGAAGGGCAGCAACGTTCACACTGAACTGGGGCTAGTGAGGGCAGCAACGTTCACACTGAACTGGGGCTAGTGAGGGCAGCAACGTTCACACTGAACTGGGGCTAGTGAGGGCAGCAACATTCATACTGAACTGGGGCTAGTGAGGGCAGCAACGTTCACAATGAACTGGGGCTAGTGAGGAAAGCAACGTTCACACTGAACTGGGGCTAGTGAGGGCAGCAACGTTCAAACTGAACTGGGGCTAGTGAGAGTAGCAACGTTCACACTGAACTGGGGCTAGTGAGGGCAGCAACGTCCACACTGAACTGGGGCTAGTGAGGAAAGCAACGTTCACACTGAACTGGGGCTAGTGAGGGCAGCAACGTTCAAACTGAACTGGGGCTAGTGAGAGTAGCAACGTTCACACTGAACTGGGGCTAGTGAGGGCAGCAACGTCCACACTGAACTGGGGCTAGTGAGGACAGCAACGTTCACACTGAACTGGGGCTAGTGAGGGCAGCAACGTCCACACTGAACTGGGGCTAGTGAGTGCAGCAACGTTCACACTGAACTGGGGCAAGTGAGGGCAGCAAAGTTCACACTGAACTGGGGCTAGTGAGGGCAGCAACGTTCATACTGAACTGGGGCTAGTGAGGGCCGCAACATTCACACTGAACTGGGGCTAGTGAGGGCAGCAACGTTCACACTGAACTGGGGCTAGTGAGGGCAGCAACGTTCACACTGAACTGGGGCTAGTGAGGGCAGCAACGTTCACACTGAACTGGGGCTAGTGAGGGCAGCAACATTCATACTGAACTGGGGCTAGTGAGGGCAGCAACGTTCACAATGAACTGGGGCTAGTGAGGAAAGCAACGTTCACACTGAACTGGGGCTAGTGAGGGCAGCAACGTTCACACTGAACTGGGGCTAGTGAGAGTAGCAACGTTCACACTGAACTGGGGCTAGTGAGGGCACCAACGTTCACACTGAACTGGGGCTAGTGAGGGCAACAACGTTCACACTGAACTGGGGCTAGGAAGGGCAGAAACGTTCACACTAAACTGGGGCTAGTGAGGGCAGCAACATTCACACTGAACTGGGACTAGTGAGGACAGCAACATTCATACTGAACTGGGGCTAGTGAGGGCAGCAACGTTCACACTGAACTGGGGCTAGTGAGGGCAGCAACGTTCACACTGAACTGGGGCTAGTGAGGGCAGCAACGTTCACACTGAACTGGGGCTAGTGAGGGCAGCAACATTCACACTGAACTGGGGCTAGTGAGGGCAGCAACATTCATACTGAACTGGGGCTAGTGAGGACAGCAACATTCATACTGAACTGGGGCTAGTGAGGGCAGCAACGTTCACACTGAACTGGGGCTAGTGAGGGCAGCAACGTTCAGACTGAACTGGGGCTAGTGAGGGCAGCAAAGTTCACACTGAACTGGGGCTAGTGAGGGCAGCAACATTCATACTGAACTGGGACTAGTGAGGACAGCAACATTCATACTGAACTGGGGCTAGTGAGGGCAGCAACGTTCACACTGAACTGGGGCTAGTGAGGGCAGCAACGTTCACACTGAACTGGGGCTAGTGAGGGCAGCAACATTCATACTGAACTGGGGCAAGTGAGGGCAGCACAGTTCACACTGAACTGGGGCTAGTGAGGGCCGCAACGTTCGCACTGAACTGGGGCTAGTGAGGGCAGCAACGTTCACACTGAACTGGGGCTAGTGAGGGCAGCAACACTCCCACTGAACTGGGGCTAGTGAGGGCAGCAACGTTCACACTGAACTGGGGCTAGTGAGGGCAGCAACGTTCACACTGAACTGGGGCTAGGAAGGGCAGAAACGTTCACACTGAACTGGGGCTAGTGAGGGCAGCAACATTCACACTGAACTGGGACTAGTGAGGACAGCAACATTCATACTGAACTGGGGCTAGTGAGGGCAGCAACGTTCACACTGAACTGGGGCTAGTGAGGGCAGCAACGTTCACACTGAACTGGGGCTAGTGAGGGCAGCAACGTTCATACTGAACTGGGGCTCGTGAGGGCAGCAACGTTCACACTGAACTGGGGCTAGTGAGGGCAGCAACGTTCATACTGAACTGGGGCTAGTGAGGGCAGCAACGTTCACACTGAAATGGGGCTAGTGAGGGCAGCAACATTCACACTGAACTGGGGCTAGTGAGGGCAGCAACGTTCACACTGAACTGGGGCTAGGAAGGGCAGCAACGTTCACACTGAACTGGGGCTATTGAGGGCAGCAACATTCACACTGAACTGGGGCTAGTGAGGGCAGCAACGTTCACACTGAACTGGGGCTAGGAAGGGCAGCAACGTTCACACTGAACTGGGGCTAGTGAGGGCAGCAACGTTCACACTGAACTGGGGCTAGTGAGGGCAGCAACGTTCACACTGAACTGGGGCTAGTGAGGGCAGCAACATTCATACTGAACTGGGGCTAGTGAGGGCAGCAACGTTCACAATGAACTGGGGCTAGTGAGGAAAGCAACGTTCACACTGAACTGGGGCTAGTGAGGGCAGCAACGTTCACACTGAACTGGGGCTAGTGAGAGTAGCAACGTTCACACTGAACTGGGGCTAGTGAGGGCAGCAACGTCCACACTGAACTGGGGCTAGTGAGTGCAGCAACGTTCACACTGAACTGGGGCAAGTGAGGGCAGCAAAGTTCACACTGAACTGGGGCTAGTGAGGGCAGCAACGTTCATACTGAACTGGGGCTAGTGAGGGCCGCAACATTCACACTGAACTGGGGCTAGTGAGGGCAGCAACGTTCACACTGAACTGGGGCTAGTGAGGGCAGCAACGTTCACACTGAACTGGGGCTAGTGAGGGCAGCAACGTTCACACTGAACTGGGGCTAGTGAGGGCAGCAACATTCATACTGAACTGGGGCTAGTGAGGGCAGCAACGTTCACAATGAACTGGGGCTAGTGAGGAAAGCAACGTTCACACTGAACTGGGGCTAGTGAGGGCAGCAACGTTCACACTGAACTGGGGCTAGTGAGAGTAGCAACGTTCACACTGAACTGGGGCTAGTGAGGGCACCAACGTTCACACTGAACTGGGGCTAGTGAGGGCAACAACGTTCACACTGAACTGGGGCTAGGAAGGGCAGAAACGTTCACACTAAACTGGGGCTAGTGAGGGCAGCAACATTCACACTGAACTGGGACTAGTGAGGACAGCAACATTCATACTGAACTGGGGCTAGTGAGGGCAGCAACGTTCACACTGAACTGGGGCTAGTGAGGGCAGCAACGTTCACACTGAACTGGGGCTAGTGAGGGCAGCAACGTTCACACTGAACTGGGGCTAGTGAGGGCAGCAACATTCACACTGAACTGGGGCTAGTGAGGGCAGCAACATTCATACTGAACTGGGGCTAGTGAGGACAGCAACATTCATACTGAACTGGGGCTAGTGAGGGCAGCAACGTTCACACTGAACTGGGGCTAGTGAGGGCAGCAACGTTCACACTGAACTGGGGCTAGTGAGGGCAGCAAAGTTCACACTGAACTGGGGCTAGTGAGGGCAGCAACATTCATACTGAACTGGGACTAGTGAGGACAGCAACATTCATACTGAACTGGGGCTAGTGAGGGCAGCAACGTTCACACTGAACTGGGGCTAGTGAGGGCAGCAACGTTCACACTGAACTGGGGCTAGTGAGGGCAGCAACATTCATACTGAACTGGGGCAAGTGAGGGCAGCAAAGTTCACACTGAACTGGGGCTAGTGAGGGCCGCAACGTTTGCACTGAACTGGGGCTAGTGAGGGCAGCAACGTTCACACTGAACTGGGGCTAGTGAGGGCAGCAACACTCCCACTGAACTGGGGCTAGTGAGGGCAGCAACGTTCACACTGAACTGGGGCTAGTGAGGGCAGCAACGTTCACACTGAACTGGGGCTAGGAAGGGCAGAAACGTTCACACTGAACTGGGGCTAGTGAGGGCAGCAACATTCACACTGAACTGGGACTAGTGAGGACAGCAACATTCATACTGAACTGGGGCTAGTGAGGGCAGCAACGTTCACACTGAACTGGGGCTAGTGAGGGCAGCAACGTTCACACTGAACTGGGGCTAGTGAGGGCAGCAACGTTCATACTGAACTGGGGCTCGTGAGGGCAGCAACGTTCACACTGAACTGGGGCTAGTGAGGGCAGCAACGTTCACACTGAAATGGGGCTAGTGAGGGCAGCAACGTTCATACTGAACTGGGGCTAGTGAGGGCAGCAACGTTCACACTGAACTGGGGCGAGTGAGGGCAGCAACGTTCACACTGAACTGGGGCTAGTGAGGGCAGCAACGTTCATACTGAACTGGGGCTAGTGAGGGCAGCAACGTTCACACTGAACTGGGGCGAGTGAGGGCAGCAACGTTCACACTGAACTGGGACTAGGTAGGGCAGCAACGTTCACACTGAACTGGGGCTAGTGAGGGCCGCAATGTTCACACTGAACTGGGGCTAGTGAGGGCCACAACGTTCACACTGAACTGGGGATAGTGAGGGCAGCAACGTTCACACTGAACTGGGGCTAGTGAGGGCAGCAACGTTCACACTGAACTGGGGCTAGTGAGGCCAGCAACTTTCACACTGAACTGGGGCTAGGAAGGGCAGCAACATTCACACTGAACTGGGGCTAGGAAGGGCAGCAACGTTCACACTGAACTGGGGCTAGGAAGGGCAGCAACGTTCATACTGAACTGGGGCTAGTGAGGGCAGCAACGTTCACACTGAACTGGGGCTAGGAAGGGCAGCAACGTTCACACTGAACTGGGGCTAGTGAGGGCAGCAACGTTCACACTGAACTGGGGCTAGTGAGGCCAGCAACGTTCACACTGAACTGGGGCTAGGAAGGGCAGCAACAT
The DNA here is from genome assembly GCF_029448725.1 of Salvelinus fontinalis. Classification (NCBI taxonomy): domain Eukaryota; kingdom Metazoa; phylum Chordata; class Actinopteri; order Salmoniformes; family Salmonidae; genus Salvelinus; species Salvelinus fontinalis. The sequence goes on along the minus strand of NC_074685.1, from coordinate 24,915,286 downwards.
TCACACTGAACTGGGGCTAGTGAGGACAGCAACATTCATACTGAACTGGGGCTAGTGAGGGCAGCAACGTTCACACTGAACTGGGGCTAGGAAGGGCAGCAACGTTCATACTGAACTGGAGCTAGTGAGGGCAGCAACATTCATACTGAACTGGGGCTAGTGAGGGCAGCAACGTTCACACTGAACTGGCGCTAGGAAGGGCAGCAATGTTCACACTGAACTGGCGCTAGTAAGGGCAGCAACGTTCACACTGAACTGGGGCTAGGAAGGGCAGCAATGTTCACACTGAACTGGCGCTAGTAAGGGCAGCAACATTCATACTGAACTGGGGCTAGTGAGGGCAGAAACGTTCACACTGAACTGGGGCTCAAACTCCTCAACATTCATGTATTAGATCCTGGGTGCGCTCCAAGGAACTATGTTGTTACCTTTCTTTTGTTTAGTTAAGATAAATAAACAAATATACAGTTGAAGTCAGAGGTTTACATACACTTGTTGGAGTCATTATAACTAGTTTTTCAACCACTCAACAAATTTCTTGTAAACAAACTATAGTTTTGGCAAGTCGGTTAGGACATCTACTTTTTGCATGACACAAATATTTTTTCCAATAATTGTTTACAGACAGATTATTTCACTTATAATTCACTGTATCTCAATTCCAGTGGGTCAGAAGATTACATACACTAAATTGACTGTGCATTTAAACAGCTTGGAAAATTCCAGAAAATTATGTCATTGCTTTAGAAGCTTCTGATAGGCTAATTGACATAATTTCAGTCAATTGGAGGTGTACCTGTGGATGTATTTCAAGGCCTACCTTCAAACTCAGTGCTTCTTCCCTTGACATCATGGGAAAATCAAAAGAAATCAGCCAAGACCTCAGAAAAAAAATTGTAGACCTCCACAAGTCTGGTTCATCCTTGGGAGCAATTTCCAAATGCCTGAAGGTACCACGTTCATCTGTACAAACAATAGTACGCAAGTTTAAACACCATGGGACCGCGCAGATGTCATACCGCTCAGGAAGGAGACGCGTTCTGTCTCCTAGAGATGAACGTACTTTGGTGAGCAAAGTGCAAATCAATCCCAGAACAACAGCAAAGGACCTTGTGAAGATGCTGGAGGAAACAGATATAAAAGTATCTATATCCACAGTAAAATGAGTCCTATATTGTTATTTTTGGAGGAAAAAGGTGGAGGCTTGCAAGCCGAAGAACACCATCCCAACCGTGAAGCACTGGGGTGGCAGCATCATGTTGTGGCGGTGCTTTGCTGCAGGAGGGACTGGTACACTTCACAAAATAGATGGCATCATGAGGAACAAAAATGATGTGCATATATTGAAGCAACATCTCAAGACATCAGTCAGGAAGTTAAAGCTTGGTCACAAATGGGTCTTCCAAATGGAAAATGACACCAAGCATACTTCTAAAGTTGTGGCAAAATGGCTTAAGGACAACAAAGTCAAGGTATTGGAGTGGCCATCACAAAGCCCTGACCTTGTGGGCAGAAATATGTGGGCAGAACTGAAAAAGTGTGTGCGAGCAAGGAGGCCTGCAAACCTGACTCAGTTACACCAGCTCTGTCAGGGGGAATGGGCCACAATTCACCCAACTTATTGTGGGAAGCTTGTGGTAGGCTACCCGAAACGTTTGACCCAAGTTAAACAATTTAAAGGCAATACTACCAAATACCAATTGAGTGTATGTAAACTTGTCACCCAATGGGAATGTGATGAAGGAAATAAAAACTGAAATCAATAATTCTCTCTACTATTACTCTGAGATTTCACATTCTTAAAATTAACTGGTGATCCTAACTGACCTAAGACAGGGAATTTTTACTAGGATGAAATGTCAGGAATTGTGAAAAACTGAGTTTAAATGTATTTGGCTAAGGTGTATGTAAACTTCCGACTTCAACTGTAATTCCTATCTTGACTAACGTTTATCCTGCCATCACCTGTGGAAAGAGAGGAGAACCTCTTTAAGCTACTGATGCGTCTATCTTTGCTTCTTAGTGCCTTCTTGTTCCGCCCTTTTCCTTTCAGCTTTTCTCTATTTTCTGCCTTTTCCCTGTTATTCCCCTGTTCATGATTCTGCCCGACTCAGCCCCCTCAGAACCACGTGATCCCCCTACGCCTCCTCTCCCCCCTTCACCCCCTCCCCTTCACCCATCCCTCTTCCCATCAGCAACAGGGGCTGATGAATGCATGGCCTCCTATTGATCGCGATGGGTGATGGATGATGGGCCTGAGATGAGTGATGGGGTGCAGTGGAAGGTGCCGATAAGGGAGCTGTGAGGGGGCGGGGCCACCCCCGCCGAGCTTAATGCCACGAGACTGGTGGCCACGACCGCTGTGGAAACCGCTCTTCCCCGCCCCTTAACCCCCCACCCTCACACACATGCACACTCATCCGTTTGCGTTTCTTCCCACACATCATCCTCATTTCTTCCTCCACTCTTTCTCTTTCAGCTCTATGCTATCTGGATCTATTGTGGAGGGAAGGGTGCGAGGGGGAGGTGGGAATAGGTGGAACATGGTGTGGGTGAAGGGGGGTGAAGAGTAGGGGGGAGGGAGGGGGATAGTGGAGTGGTGGGCTCACGAAAAGATGATGGATGATGAGGCAGGGGGGGAAGACTGCTTCTCCGCTCCAAATTGATATCCAAGCAAATGTTTTAGTCTGCTGTGAAAAATGGTGCCGCAACTCTCATCTCTACTACCCCTCCTCCTCCCTCTCTTCTCTCCTCTTACTCCTCTCTCTTCCCCCTCTCCTCTACTCTCCTGCTCCCCCTTCCCTCTTTAGCCTTCCCTGACTGCAGTGAATCAAATGCAGCAATCCATTCCCGGCCCTTGCTTCTCCCTCTTGCGTTCCGATAGTGCCAGATCATTGCTCTGGCTTCCCGACTTTCTGCAGCCATTCCTCACCTGCTTTTATTTCCTTGTCGTCATGGAAACCTACCCGGATTATTTCCCAGCGCTCTTCGTTCCTCATCCTCTCCCCATGTAGCCGTCTTGATGTATCATTTACAGACAAATACCTTGCAAAGCATGCTATCAATTGCGGGCAGAGAGGTGGCTATTGAGGGCCAGACCAGAGTAATGCTAAAAGGCCACTTGGGGATAGAGTTGTTCATTTGCAATGTTTTCTATTTCCCTACTAATAGTGGCAGATGAACGGAAAGTTTGGTTAAACTTTTCAAAGCTTTATAAGGGTACATATTTTAGGTGATCGACATTTCTTGTGGTTTGAAGGTTGCTTCATTAAAATCATGTAGTCCGTCAGTTGTTTGACTGTAGGTAGTTTTGGGCTAGATTGGCAGGGAGAGGCCTGATGCTTCCACCTCTTGACATCAGGGATCAGGGAAGAGAGGGGGAGGGAGAGAGAAAGCAAAAGAGGATAAAAATACAGTGAGCTCCAAAAGTATTGGGATATTGACACATTTTTTGTTGTTTTGGCTCTGTACTCTAGCACTTTAGATTTGAAATGATACAAATGAATGGTAAATAATGTATTGTGTCCTTTTGGAGACACTTTTATTGTAAGTAAGAATATGTTTCTAAACACCTCTACATTCATATGGATGCTACCATGATTACGGATAGTCCTGAATGAATCGTCCAATTCGCATACCGCCCCAACAGAGCCACAGATGACGCAATTTCAATCGCACTGCACACTGCCCTTTAACCTGGACATAATGACCACCTATGTGAGAATGCTGTTCATTGACTTTAACACCATAGTGCCCACGAAGCTCATCACTAAGCTAAGGACCCTGGGACTAAACATCTCCCTCTGCAACTGGATCCTGGACTTCCTGACGGGCTGCCCCCAGGTGGTAAGTGTAGGCAACAACATGTCTCCCACGCTGATCCTCAACACTGGGGCCCCTCAGGGGTGTGTACTTAGCCCCTCCTGAACTCCCTGTTCACCCACGACTGCGTGGCAAACACGACTCCAACATCATCATTACGTTTGCTGATGACACAACAGTGGTAGGCCTGATTATCGACAATGATGAGACAGCCTATAGGGAGAAGGTCAGAGAACTGGCAGTGTGGTGCCAGGACAACAACCTCTCCCTCAATATGAGCAAGACAAAGGAGATGATTGTGGACTACAGGAAAAGGCGGGCCGAACAGTCCCCCATTTACATCGACGGGGCTGTAGTGGAGCGGGTTGAGAGCTTCAAGTTCTTTGGTGTCCACATCAGCAACGAACTATCATGGTCCAAACACACCAAGACAGTTGTGAAGAGGGCACGACAAAACCTTTTCCCTCTCAGGAGACTGAAAAGATTTGGCATGAGTCCCCAGGTCCTCAAAAGTTTCTACAGCTGCACCATCGAGAGCATCCTGACCGGTTGCATCACCGCCTGGTATGGCAACTGCTTGGCATCTGACTATAAGGTGCTACAGAGGGTAGTGCGTACAGCCCAGTACATCACTGGGGCCAAGCTTCCTGCCATCCAGGACCTATATAATAGGTGGTGTCAGAGGAAAGCCCACACAATTGTCAGAGACTCCAGTCACCCAAGTCCTAGACTGTTTTCTTTGCTACCGCACGGCAAGCGGTACCGGAGCGCCAAGTCTTTGACCAAAAGGCTCCTTAGCTGCTTCTACCCCCAAATCACAAGACTGCTGAACAATTAATCAAATGGCCACTAGACAATTTACATTGACCCCCCCCCCCCCCCCCTCCCCACTCCATTTGTTTTGTACACTGCGGGGGGGGGATGATATTTATGCCTCTGTAACTTTCTGACTCATCATTATAGTATATATTATTTACAATACACAATACATTATTTAACATTCATTTCTATTGGGCACAAAATAATCTGAAACACAACCAAAACAAACAGCAAATGCATCCAACAAATGTGTAGACTCACAAGCTTGATGTATTCATTGCATGCTATGAATATGAGACCAAATACAAAACTTTTGACTACTTTAATACTCATATAAGTGAATTTGTCCCAATAATTTTGGTCCCCTAAAATGGGGGGACTTTGTACAATAAGTGCTGTAATTTCTAAACGGTTCACCCGATATGGATGAAAATACCCTAAAATGAAAGGCTACAGTCTGCACTTTAACCTCATAGTCATTGTATAATTTCAAATCAAAACATTTGTCACTGTCCCAACACTTTTGGAGCTCACTGTAGAGCGAGAGAGAGGGATGAGCTCAGTGCAGTGCTTCAGGAGGGAACCATCTGCAGGAGAGATTCAGGGTTAGATTAGGAGAGAGGCTCCAGCGCCAGGATTACGGGTGCGAGACAGCAACAACACGATTAGGAGACAATCCAGCTGCCTGGAACAAGCTCTGCCACCCATCCACCCGGGAACACGCACACTCGCATGCACACACACTCTCACACGCACACACACACACACTCTCACACGCACACACACACACACTCTCACACACACACACACACACACACACACACACACACACACACACACACACACACACACACACACACACACACACACACACACACACACACACACACACACACACACACACACACACACACACACACACACACACACACACACTGTGGCATCAGCAGCAGTGTGGCCATGGTCCATGGGTCACATCTGGGTGATAAATATTTATTAATAAGCAGAGACGTCATAAAACAACCTCATAATGCCTCACCTTCATTATTATAAAACTGAGATGAAGTGCTAATTGTTATTTATATCTTGGACTTTGTCCTTATAATAGGATTATCGAACGTTCATTGTTCTACATTATATATTAGTGTAAAGACTATCAGAGACAGGGTCAAATGAATGAACGTAGTAAAATCCACATTTATAATAATCTTAAACAACTTGCAAATACAAATTCGTCGCCTTGTGAAATATGTCAAGTGTAAACAGTATAGTTTTATGCATCTTAATGCATGATCAGATATGGAGGCACGGCACCAGTTGTGCCAGGGCACCAGATGTACTGTAACCATAATCCCAGTTCACCCACTGGGCAGCCCACTGAAGTAAGGGACCAGACAGGAACAGGATGCCACCATGCTACTCCCATAAAACAAATCTTCCTGACATCTGGGCCTCAGCCTTTCTCCTGACTTCAGACAGATGTTAGCCTCTGATGCTGCATCTTTCTTTAAGCTCAGCCTCATAGGGTGCATACAGACTTTACTGTTCTTTACTAAGGTTTACCATGAGGTTTACCATGCTTTATACTCCAGCAACCTATAGGGTCAAGGTCAAAAGGGTACAGGAGGGATTTAAAATAAACGGTGACATTTGGTGTCAGCGGTTGACCCCTTTTCACTGCTTCCAGAAGGTTCCTTAAAGACATGGGTGGATGCAAAGTACAGTAGGTGGATGTGTTCTAGGTCTTTGTGTTTTCTCTGCTGTTGTTTAGTATTTATATGCTGTGTGTAATATGTACAGGTATTATAGAGAATTAGGGCAGATGTAGCAGAGGTCGGATAGTCGTAGCTAGCTTAGCTTGGTGCAGTGACGTCACCGTCCCTAAGTAATGGTTGCTCCGAAGTGAATAGTTTCCACGTTTTAATCTTTAGGGGTACTGTTGATTGACTTTGGAATATGCAGTGCTTGCATTGAATATAAGGTTTGGTACATACATAGTACACAAAGTTGATTGTTTTAACCTATCACTTATAAAATACCATAATGAAAACAGAATGACCTTCCCCAAAATCAAACATTTTAACATTGGTAAAAAAAAGTATTAGATCCGTATCCCTCCCTTCAGCAACTTTTTCAGCCCCTACCAGATTTACAGTTGGGGTTCAAATCCCTTGTTATACCCAGTCTCAGTGGATTTATAGAGTTTTGTCCAGTCTGTTTGGTTGGCCACCACAGTAAAAATTAAAGGGATGATTTGTTGAGCTGAACTTAGGGGTAAATTATCACCATAAATCTTGCTTATGTAATTAATAACGAATGCAACCATCCAGGACTGTAACGGCTGTCGTCCTCTTCTTCCTCTGAAGAGGTGTATCAAGGATCGGACCAATACGCAGCGTGGTAGGTGTCCATGTTTTAATAAGCTCTCATCTCGGTACCTAATGGCAGTCAGGCTACCTCTGGCGAGCACATGGAGGGCTGTGCGGCCCCACAAAGAAATGCCACCCCACACCATGACTGACCCACCGCCAAACCGGTCATGCTGGAGGATGTTGCAGGCAGCAGAACGTTCTCCACGGCGTCTCCAGACTCTGTCACGTCTGTCACACGTGCTCATGTGCTCAGTGTGAACCTGCTTTCATCTGTGAAGAGCACAGGGCGCCAGTGGCGAATTTGCCAATCTTGGTGTTCTCTGGCAAATGCCAAATGTCCTGCACGGTGTTGGGCTGTAAGCACAACCCCCACCTGTGGACGTCGGGCCCTCATACCACCCTCATGGAGTTTATTTCTGACTGTCTGAGCAGACACATGCACATTTGTGGCCTGCTGGTGGCATTTCTTTGTGGGGCCGCACAGCCCTCCATGTGCTCGCCAGAGGTAGCCTGACTGCCATTAGGTACCGAGATGAGATCCTCAGACCCATTGTGAGACCATATGCTGACACATGCACATTTGTGGCCTGCTGGAGGTCATTTTGCAGGGCTCTGGCAGTGCTCCTCCTTACACAAAGGCAGAGGTAGCGGTCCTGCTGCTGGGTTGTTGCCCTCCTACGGCCTCCTCCACGTCTCCTGATGTACTGGCCTGTCTCCTGGTAGCGCCTCCATGCTCTGGACACTACGCTGACAGACACAGCAAACCTTCTTGCCACAGCTCGCATTGATGTGCCATCCTGGATGAGCTGCACTACCTGAGCCACTTGTGTGGGTTGTAGACTCCGTCTCATGCTACCACTAGAGTCAAAGCACCGCCAGCATTCAAAAGTGACAAAAACATCAGCCAGGAAGCATAGGAACTGAGAAGTGGTCTGTGGTCACCACCTGCAGAACCACTCCTTTATTGGGGGTGTCTTGCTAATTGCCTATAATTTCCACCTTTTGTCTATACCATTTGCACAACAGCATGTGAAATTTATTGTCAATCAGTGTTGCTTCCTAAGTGGACAGTTTGATTTCACAGAAGCGTGATTGACTTGGAGTTACATTGTGTTGTTTAAGTGTGTAGTTAATTAAAGGGATACTTCAGGATACTTCGGGATTTTGGAAATCTACTTCCCCAGAGTCCGATGAACTCATGGATTCCATTTTTATGTCTCTGCATTCAGTATGAAGGAAGTTAGAGGTAGTTTCGGGAGCCAATGATAACTAGCGTTAGTGTAATGACTGGAAGTCTATGGTATATATTAGCATGCTAACAGTTACCATAGACTTCCAGTCATTGCGCTAACGCTAGTTAGCAATTGAGCTAATGCTACTATAGTTAACAACTTCCTTCAAACTGCACACTGAGATATACAGCAGTGGAGCCTCCTCAGAGGAGGAAGGGGAGGACCATCCTTCTCAGAGAATTTCATAAAAATATATATTTTTATACTTTTCAAAAGTTATCCTTTTTAGATAAAACTATACTGAATATATTCACATCACCAAATCATTTATTAAAACACACTGTTTTGCAATGAAGGTCTTCAGTAGCCTCAACAGCACTCTGTAGGATAGCACAAAGGTGTATCTGGAGGACAGCAAGCTTCCGTCCTCCTCTGCGTACATTGACTTCAATATAAAACCCAGGAGGCTCATGGTACTCGCCCCCTTCCATAGATTTACACAGTAATTATGACAACTTCCGGAGTATGTCCTCCAACGTATCAGAGCTCTTGCAACATGAACTGACATGTTGCCCACCCAATCAAAGGATCAGATAATGGATCTAGTACTGAAAGCATAAGCTACAGATAGCTAGCACTGCAGTGCATAAATTGTGGTGAGTAGTTGACTCACAGAAAGACAATAGTTAAACAGTTTTGAACAAATGTATTTCTTCCAAAAACGAAGGAGACGCAAGAGAGAGAGATTGTAATTTGTTTCATTTACTTAGCTAGCAAATGCAGCTAGCTAGTTTAGCCTACACAAAAAGAGGGATGCTATGTTAGCTTGCTGGCTATGACTATCCAACACAACACTGGAGCTCTTCCAAGTCAAGGTAAGCATATGGATTTACTAATTTATTGCCACCAGGGCCTGCCGGTAAGTGCTAAACTGCTTACTGATTGTACACTGTACCGTTACTGCATGATTGTTGCGGGTTTACTAACGCAGTAGTTCTATTAGCTATGATGTTACTTTAGCTAATATGGTGACAACGATGTAGGCTGTGTGTAGCGGTTATGATATGGTTTGGTTTGGAAAGGTTTAGCCGCCTGGTCACATACAGCTGATGTGTTGTGCATTGAAGTCCACAAGCGAAGAGAAAAGCTGAGAGGAGGAGAGCGCATAAATTCGAGAAGGAACACAACGTGGCTGTTTTTGCAGTGCATGTGATCAGGGATGTATTTATTCCTTCAATTCTGTTTAAAAACGTTTCTTAAACGGAAGAAAATGAAACAAAACAGTGATAAACATACCTGAATTCGTCCAATAGAAACTCTCGTTTGCAAGTGTTGGACTAATGATTACAGATCAGCTAGATGGAGGCAAGAGTGCGCAAAGCAGTATTGAAAGTGTCACTGTCTCTCCATCTGTCACTGTATGTCACCTCAAATCTTTCTCTTGACCTGTGCACACACGTTATAAACTTGAATTCATTGGCTAGGTTGTAGCAACTTCATGATGTGTATGAGGAAAATCTGAGTATCATGTAGTAGCCTAAACCTATCGCTGTTACATTGAACTGGGTGAATGGAATATGAATGACAGTCATCCAATATGCTGTAATAAAGACCATGCTCATAAAAAAACGAAAAAACATCCTCCCTCATCTTAAACGGCACTGACCGCCACTGATATAGAGTAAAAATGGTATCCACGACTTCATCTGCCTCTGGGGAAGTAAATAAAGTGCTGAATTTTCACGTTATGAGGTTGGAATAATACTGTGAAATTGTGAAAATTATGATAATGCCCTTTCCAACAAGCTCTCACAGTCTCATGTCAGAATTAGATGTTCATCCATGTTTTTAAAACGTCAAATTTTAAAGTTGTTCCAAATGTCACATTTCTAAGTGTTTTAGGGTTGAGTTTAGGCATTAACTCTGAATTCTTACGGTTAGGCATTAACCCTGAATGGTTAAGGTAAGGGTTAAGATTTGGGATAGGCTTAAAGCTAAAATATCAAAAAGCAACTTTCTATCGCTGGATTTGAACATACAACCTGACTCTTTGGCCCTTTGGAACCAGAGGCAGATGCTTACGCTCATCCATCATCCCCACCACAATGCTTCAGCAAAATCTAAGCCTACTTGAAATTTCTGCCTGTTTTGGTGGGATGGAGTTCAAATCAAATCAAATTTTTGTCTTCCTAACGCCAACAGAGCAGTAGTATCTAACAATTCACAACAATACACAAATCTAAATGTAAAAGAATGGAATTAAGAAATATATACAAATTAGAACAAACAATGTTGGAGTGGCATTGACTAAAAGACAGTAGAATATAATACAGTATATACATATGAGATGAGTAAAGCAGTATGTAAACATTATTAAAGTGACTAGTGCTCCATTATTAAAGTGGCCAGAGTTTTGGCCAAATCGGTTAATTGGTGAATAGAGTTCCAAACCTCTCTGCCAAGTTTTCAGTTTCCCCCTCCACATTCAGACCACTCCCAGACAGTCTTATCAAAATTCTTGCTTGAAAATTGCTGTTAAAACTAAGAAGCTATTTTTGTTTCTTTTTGATCAGTTTAATTGAAAACGATCTTAATGGTTTCCAAGAAATTATTTGAGATTGAGATATAAAAAAAAAAAAAAGGCTGCGTTGGACCTTTAAAGCCAGACTCAGTAAGTCCCAAATACAATATATATTTTTATTGTTTAATATATCTCAAAATGGATATATGAAAGCTTAATTTGCCATTTGGGTCACTTCAAAGTGATACAAAATAAGTTTTCACGAGATATCAGTACAGCAGCTTTATTTACAAATTGCAGGTCCGATTTCTCTAGATAATTATGACACATTTTTGTCACGTTTTATCTGTTGCTCTGATGCATCCACTACTAAAGCAACACATCAACAATACAAATAGGCCTCTCTATATCCCTCTCATTATAAACAAGACTCGTTATAAATGATAGTTGAGTGGTACAGAATAAAAGTGTAATTTAGCTGACAAATGCGTGTGGTAACGGTTTATATATTGGCTCCTGGCTGTCAGTCAGTCTGTCTACACCTTTTTAGGATGTAGTCTGCCATAAAACCCACAGAAGAAGTCCGTCTGTCTGTCAGCCGATGACGCATAGCAGAGGTTTTTTGAAAACACTGGCGGATCTGTAACAAAGTTGCTCTGATGTTGCTAGCTTGATTTACTGAATAAAACTGGAAACTGGAATTGTGAGCGATTTACATTCAATAAGACAGGGATTCCTCACTCACGACTAGTTCCAGGATCATGCTGCTGTGGACACTGCCAATAATAATCACGAAAGCCTGAGCTAGCTGGTAAGTGAAACTACAGTACAGTAGTTACACAGCAAACTAGCTAGATAATTTAGCTGGCTAGCAAACAGCTGTCGATATATTAAAGCATTGCTAAATGTGCAAGTTGGTGGTGTAGCCTACTATAGTAAAACCAAACATTTGTGCACTTACTTGCAAACTTTGCTGGAGTGGTTAGCTGGCTAATTGTTTTCCTCTTGGGTGTTTTGTTTACTATTGCAACCTTTTGATGACTTATTTATTTTATAATTCAACATAGGCTACCTAGTTGCTAAGGGTCGACTTTTCCAGACAAGTTTTTGCAATGCAAGACTAAGATTGAGCAGATAACGGCACTACTGCATTATATTGTTGTCCAGCTATGTACATTTGAATGTCATTTTACTGCTAGTACGTTCGTGGCTGACTTGTTATTTTATAATACAGCAGCCCTATGCTTGTTGTAACTCGAAGAGGCCCGGTTGATATGGATCAAAGGGTGGCTGGCCCAGCAGCTGCTTAAAAGAACTCTCAGGTAGCCTAGACTCCAGAGCATGTTTTGACGTCTTGCCTGGGTTTGTTTTATTGACCCGACAAAACAAAATATAAAATGTAAACAAAATGAGGAAACAGACTTACCAATTCTGGCTTTAAGTGTTCCATACACACAGTAGACAAACATAGGCCAATTTTAGATACCTCACATCACATCAAAACATGTTGTCACTGAATACAAAGAGTACCTAATTTCAGCACTGGACAGTTCCTGTTGAAGTACAGCCTGATACAAAAACAGCATGCCTGGTGATGTCATATTATTAGGTGGAGTGGGTCATGTTATGAGAGTGAGATAATGGAGGCTACTGTAGATGAAATGGATAGGTGTTATGCAATAAGAAAGGAGACACCATCAACCGGTGGTAAAATAATAGCTGGAAGGGGTTCTGCTTATCGTTGCTCAAATCCTCCCAGACACACACTCCCGCACACAGTCTCTCTCTCTCTCTCTCTCTCTCTCTCACGCACGCACGCACGCACGCACGCACGCACGCACGCACGCACGCACGCACGCACGCACGCACGCACACACACACACACACACACACACACACACACACACACACACACACACACACACACACATACACACACACAAATGCAGTGATCCCCTCAATTCCCCTATTGTACATCTGAAATCTACCACCAGCCTGGCAGACATTGCCTGCAGGGCATATCTATCTTCACAATGGCCCATCTCTGCCTGTAGCTAAAGAAAACCAGTTGATCTATCCATCCCCGGGGTCATCTAGGGTAGTCCCAGCCTCAGACACAATCTCCAAATCATCCGCTGCTGAAATCTATGCTGCTGTAAAGTAAGGGATTACACTGGTACTGGTTATAGGAGATCCCTCAGTACTTACTCCCTGCTCTTATATTCAGAGATGGAACTGAAATCTTTGGGAGGAGAAGATTCTTCAAAACACATGTTCATAGATGGGATTACGTATGTGGCTAAGTTATGTCATGTGTAGTTCTTTAAGTTTTCTTCTTATACTCATCTGTGTATTGCTTTTCTGGATGTCATATCTTATCCTGGGCATATCTTCTTTGTAGACATAGGTACAATATAAATATGCCATTTAGCAGACGCTTTTATCCAAATGGACTTACAGTTATTCGTGTATACATTTTACATATGGTGGTCCCAGGAATTGAACCCACTATCCTGCCGTTGCAAGCACCATGCTCTACAAACTGAGCCAAATAGGACTACATGAGTACTCAAAAGTCAACTTCAGACTTGTCACTCACAGGGACCTATTGTGCCAACCCTTCTACAGATAATATAGATGATACAGTTTGATTGGCGAATTAAATGACAACTCCTCCTTCAAGTCCGCCTCATCGATTCCCACCGCCTCCCTGACCCCCTTTTTAAAGGTGAGGCAGAAGCTCACTCTGATAAATGGCCTAGGATTGATTTGTATTTAATTAACAATTTGCCCGAGACGTTTGAAAACTCTCTCCCTCTCTCTCTGTGTTATTGGCCTGGTCTCTGAGGGTTGGCGAGGCATGGACGGGGAGGAGAGGGGATGCATGGGTAATTTATGGTGTGATCGATAAGTCCTGGTCTAACATCCAAGGGCTGGGATAAGAGGGCCGGGAGGACTGTCAGGGTCTACACACTGAAGGGAGTATGAATGGAGAGATGAGAGAGGGAGAGGAAAAGGGATGGAGGGCATGTATATTTGGGATGAAGAAAGTGCACATTAAAATGGAACAGGAAGAGGGACACAGGGAGGTTCACTAGGGGAAAGAGGAGAGGTGGGAGAAAGAACGAATTGTGTGAATGGAGGATAGGGAGAGTTTGAGGAAGGTAAAGGGGGAGGGAGAAAGTGGGGAATGAAGAAAAGAGAATTTCTGATGGTGTGAGAGGCAGGGAGAGGGATGAGTGGGAGACAGAGAAAGAGGGAATTTACATCAGAGGAAGCGGGAGAGACCAGATGAGGATGGTGGGAGAGGAAACGAGAAGAGAAGAATAAATGATGAATGGGACTGGGAAAAAAAGAGAGTTGAGAGAATAATACTGTTGTAATCTAGGAACCCATATGCTTACCAAATATCATGATTATCAGCATACACAGCACAAGAGAGCCTACATCACTCACACTGCCATTGAAGACAAGTCACGTGACTGCAAAGCATGTAGACCTGGCTATCTGATAACACTCTAAAATCAATGACTACTTGTGTATCCAGTCTAGCAAGTTCATCTCTGAGAGACTGAGAACCATTTGTGTTCAATCCAAATACAAAGATGTCAACAAGCTAGTGTAGTTGAAGTATGCATACATATTTATCTACTATATGATTTATCTGCCATCATCCCTCCTGTTATACAGTGTTATTCTATGACGTCCCCAATAGGGGGCAATAGTGGGTTTGGGTACCAGTATCCCCATCCCAGTACTGCACTCCTCCAGAGAGTGTCCTCTGCGCAAAGATGGATGGCACAACCGTCTCTCTCCAAATGGACAAACTAAACACCTTTAGGGGCCAACCTGTACAAACCTATATATCGCCTGCTGCGCGCTGTAAAATGAACGTCTCATTATGGTAAAATCTCCTTAAGAGAGAAGAGACGCCTGTAAAATTAATGCACTTCAAGACACAGACACACAGTGACATATCCTCCATCGAAGAGGCCCATAACAGGTTTACGCACACGCCAAGTAATAAGGCGAACCGTTTATGCGGCAGAACTTGGGCCAAGGTGAGAACAAAAACATTAGTCATAGGCAGCACTCACCCCGTAGATCGCCGGTCGCTGGTTCCTGACCCATTTTGCGGATGCGGCCTTCAAATGGGGCCCTGAGCAGGCACGGTTTGGGACGACACCGCACCTTTTACTACCAGCCCATAAAAGTGTTTTATATCATATCTTGTAATGTAGCACATTAAGGTTGCTGTTGTTCTTGCAAGGTCATTTTTCCTCCCTTCCTCCCTCCCTCGAACAAACCCCCCTGTCGTCTTGCTGGATGGGACATACTTAGAATGCTGTGACACTGTGATGTTATTACTTATAAAGAGATGAGCATGGAGAAAATATACACACGTATGAATAACTATGAGGACTATCTATAGTATCAGACGCAGATGTCCTGTGTTGAACAGCCACATAGTAGCCATTGGTTAGGGGGCCTGTGTGTGTGTGTGTGCTTATGTCTTTGGTTTTACTTCTAGCTAACCTCCACCATTCGAGTTTAGCTAAGGATTAGCACTCTATCCACAGTAGACCTAGTTCTCCTACCTTTTTTATAAGGATTAGCACTCTATCCACATTAGACCTAGTTCTCCTACCTTTTTTTATAAGGATTAGCACTCTATCCACAGTAGACCTAGTTCTCCTACCTTTTTTATAAGGATTAGCACTCTATCCACATTAGACCTAGTTCTCCTACCTTTTTTTTATAAGGATTAGCACTCTATCCACAGTAGACCTAGTTCTCCTACCTTTTTTTATAAGGATTAGCACTCTATCCACAGTAGACCTAGTTCTCCTACCTTCTTTTATAAGGATTAGCACTCTATCCACAGTAGACCTAGTTCTCCTACCTTTTTTTTATAAGGATTAGCACTCTATCCACAGTAGACCTAGTTCTCCTACCTTTTTTATAAGGATTAGCACTCTATCCACAGTAGACCTAGTTCTCCTACCTTTTTTATAGGGATTAGCACTATATCCACAGTAGACCTAGTTCTCCTAACTTTTTTTATAAGGATTAGCACTCTATCCACAGTAGACCTAGTTCTCCTACCTTTTTTTATAATGATTAGCACTCTATCCACAGTAGACCTAGTTCTCCTACCTTTATTTATAAGGATTAGCACTCTATCCACAGTAGACCTAGTTCTCCTACCTTTTTTATAGGGATTAGCACTCTATCCACAGTAGACCTAGTTCTCCTAACTTTTTTTTATAAGGATTAGCACTCTATCCACAGTAGACCTAGTTCTCCTACCTTTTTTATAAGGATTAGCACTCTATCCACAGTAGACCTAGTTCTCCTACCTTTTTTTATAAGGATTAGCACTCTATCCACAGTAGACCTAGTTCTCCTACCTTTATTTATAAGGATTAGCACTCTATCCACAGTAGACCTAGTTCTCCTACCTTTTTATAAGGATTAGCACTCTATCCACAGTAGACCTAGTTCTCCTACCTTTTTTATAAGGATTAGCACTCTATCCACAGTAGACCTAGTTCTCCTACCTTTTTATTCATAGCTTTTCATAATTCATATTTCTGCTTTTCTCTCGTCTTCATACTTTTTATTATTCCTCTCTTAAATATTAAGTCCCAGGGTTTTTTTCCTAATCCTGTCAGTCAATCCAGTCCCCCACCCCTCCGTTCTGTCGAGCAGTAATAAAAGAAATACATAATCCAGTGTTGAAAAATATGAGATTTGCTTGTTGGAATGCAGCGGCGCACATTGGATTACGGGTGGCCTTGGCCTGGTCTGGCTTGTCTGGTGAGGCTGTGGGCAGGAGGTTTACCATTATTTATGACTGCCCGGATCTGAGATGATGGGACTGGAAAACCGGACGTTTTTTTCTCCCTTTTTTCCCTCCTTTTTATTTTTACTGCGCCACACTCATTTCTTTAATACCTTCTAAAATGTAAATCCGTAGCAGACACATACATCCCGGACAATGCGTCCGATATGAATTTTATGTAAAACGTACCCATAACTCTAGCCCATGATGGAACATATGACTCCTTGAAATTTCATTAAGTAAAAGGGTTGCGTGTTTGTGGGAGAGAGTGGGAGGGGGTGGGGGTTGTTGGGAAGACAGAGGGAGGTCTTATTAGCAAAGGTTTGTGTATGCATGCATGTTTGTGGGGGGGATTGTGTCTGCATGCGACTGTGCATGTGCGTGTGTGTCTGTGTGTTTGTGTGTCTGTGTGTCAAGAATGAAGTAAGGAAGGGGATAGCATCAAGATCAGTGAAATACAAAGAGGACCATCATATTAACTAAAGGGGGGAGCCTTTTACCAACATTAGAATAATCCAAGCAGGGGTAGTAGCCTAGCATGGGGGGGTTCGGCTTAGATTTAACATGCACTTATGCAGGTGTCCAATCTGAATACAGGACTGAATAAATAAGGACAATCTCAATAATTATAATATTTGAAGAAAAGCAGGAAGGGGACTGAGTGACCTTGGTCTGATCCTCAATCAGCCTTAATAATAAAACACACAGACAGTGTATGGGGTGGAATGTATACTCTGGTGTGTTAGGCTGTGGGCTGTACTGTACCAACTGTATCTAATGTTAAATTGTGACAATCCATGTATCTGTTCATCTACACTGAAAATGTCTATGTCTGCAAACATTTGTTGTTCATGTTCAGTGTCTTATTGATACCCACTGCTCAGTCATGTGATTCCCCATGTAAGGTTGAAAGCCATAGGTTACTCCATGAAGGTGTATGTGCATATGTGTGTGTATAGCACTGTGCGTGTGTATCAATGTGAGAGAGTGTATACTGTGTGTTTTATACAGTATGTGTGTTGCTGTGAGCATGTGAACATGTGTGTATGTCTCTGTGTGTGTCTGACACCATGTTGGGGTGTTTGCCTCTCATTCTATTAGTAGACGAGTGGGACTGTGCCTCTCTGGCTCCCCCTCTCCCTCCAAGGCCCTGCATGCATTTGACTTAAAGCTGCTGTTTGATGATGTCCACTGAGCCGTCCATTGGGCCATCTGCCCTTTTGAACTTGGAAGTGGCCCAGAAGAATTAGTCTTTGAAAGGCTGCTTGGATTGGAAGATCAAATAGCCTCTTCAGTCCAGTGACAGACAGGTCCAGTGTCACCACACAGAGTAGAATAGGAACTCATCTGGCCCACAAACACATATAAGTCCTGAAATAGTTTAGTTTGGTGTTCTGGCCATGACTATTTATATGTAGATTTCCGAACTGAGCTTGAAGCTATTTTAATTACCTTTTGAAATGATCCCAATCCACTTTTGGAATTCACATTTTTGCTACATGTTATATGAATATTAGTGAGAGGTGTAAAAATGTCAAGATCATAAGACAATATGCAGCATGTAGGATTCAAGGATTTGTCTTGTATGAATACTGTAAATTTTGGAATGTGCACAGGATAGTAGGCATAATTGAATGCAGAATATGAAGTAAAGATATGGGCAGACACACACACACACACACACACACACACACACACACACACACACACACACACACACACACACACACACACACACACTTACACACACACACACACACACACACACACACACACACACACCCCTATTCTATTAATAAGGAGGCTGCCAATCCATAATGTGGAAATCATGCTCCAGCGGGCGAGGAGGGTGTGTGTATGTGTGATGGTGGTGGGGGGGCGGCAAGGAGCCCAGACACTCCAGTCTATTGGATTGAGATTCATTCGCTATTTAAGGGTCAGAGATCGGGCCATGGGCGCTGTGGAGCCTCTCTGATCAATACCAACGCCACACACCCTGCCTGATCTGGGCATTTCGTCACCGTAAATCCACTGCTTGCTTTTTCTCCTCCTCCTCCGCCTGCTCTTTTTTTCTCTAAACTCAGTCATTTAAAAGAAGAGATGGAGTCAACCGGGACCATTTTGTAAGATCTCAATACACCATCAAATCAAATCAAGTCACACGCGCCCGAATACAACAGGTGTAGACCTTACAGTGAAATACTTACATATGAGCCTCTAACCGAAATAAAAGTAACAAGTAATTAAAGAGCAGCAGTAAAATAACAATAGCGAGACTATATACAGGGGGGTACCGGTACAGGATCAATGTGCGGGCGCACCGGTGAGTTGAGGTAATATGTACATGTGGGTAGAGTTATTAAAGTGACTATGCATAGATGATAACAACAGAGAGTAGCAGCAGTGTAAAAGAGGGGAAGGGGGGCAATGCAAATAGTCTGGGTAGCCATTTGATTAGGTTTTCAGGAGTCTTATGGCTTGGGGGTAGAAGCTGTTTAGAAGCCTCTTAGACCTGGACTTGGTGCTCCGGTACCGCTTGCCGTGCGGCAGCAGAGAGAACAGTCAATGACTAGGGTGGCTGGAGTCTTTGACAATTTTTAGGGCCTTCCTCCGACACCGCCTTGTATAGAGGTCCTGGATGGCAGGGACCTTGGCCCCAGTGATGTACTGGGCCATTCACACTACCCTTTGTAGTGCCTTGCGGTCGGAGGCCGAGCAGTTGCCATACCAGGCAGTGATGCAACCGGTCATGATGCTCTCGATGGTGCTGCTGTAGAACCTTTTGAGGATCTGAGGACCCATGTCAAATCTTTTCAGTCTCCTGAGGGGGAATAGGTTTTGTTGTGCCCTCTTCACGACTGTCTTGGTGTGCTTGGACCATGTTAGTTTATTGGTGATGTGGACACCAAGGAACTTGAAGCTCTCATCCTGCTCCACTGCAGCCCTGTCGATGAGAATGGGGGCGTGCTCGGTCCTCTTTTTCCTGTAGTCAACAATCATCTTCTTTGTCTTGATCACGTTGAGGGAGAGGTTGTTGTCCTGGCACCACACGGCCAGGTCTCTGACCACCCTATAGGCTGTCTCGTCGTTGTTGGTGATCAGGCCTACCACTGTTGTGTCATCGGCAAATTTCATGATGGTGTTGGAGTCTTGACTGGCCGTGCAGTCATGAGTGAACAGGGAGTACAGGAGGGGGCTGAGTACGCACCCCTGAAGGCCCCCTGTGTTGAGGATCAGTGTGGCGGATGTGTTGTTACCTACCCTTACCACCTGGGGTCGGCCCGTCAGGAAGTCCAGGATCCAGTTGCAGAGGGAGGTGTTTAGTCCCAGGGTCCTTAGCTTATTGATGAGCTTTGAGGGCACTATGGTGTTGAACACTGAGCTGTAGTCAATGAATAGCATTCTCACATAGGTGTTCCTTTTGTCCAGGTGGGGAAAGGGCAGTGTGGAGTGCAATGGAGATTGCATCATCTGTGGATCTGTTGTGGCGGCATGCAAATTTGAGTGGATCTAGGGTTTCTGGGATAATGGTGTTGATGTGAGCCATGACCAGCCTTTCAAAGCACGTCATGGCTACAGACATGAGTGCTTCGGGTTGGTTGTCATTTAGGCAAGTTACCTTAGTGTTCTTGGGCACAGGCACTATAGTGGTCTGCTTAAAACATGTTGTTATTACAGACTTGGACAGGGAGAGATTGAAAATGTCAGTAAAGACACTTGCCAGTTGGTCAGCGCATGCTCGCAGTACACGTCCTGGTAATCCGACTGTGAATGTTAACCTGTTTAAAGGTCTTACTCACATCGGCTGCGGAGAGCGTGATCACACGGTCTTATGGAACAGCTGGTGCTCTGATGCATGTTTCAGTGCCATTTCCCTCGAAGTGAGCACAGAAGTAGTTTAGCTCGTCTGGTAGGCTCGTGTCACTGGGAAGCTCTCGGCTGTGCTTCCCTTTGTAGTCTGTAAGGGTTTGTAAGGGTTTGCAAGCCCTGACACATCCGTCGAGCGTCAGAGACGGTGTAGTACGATTCGATCTTAGTCCTGTATTGACGCTTTACCTGTTTGATGGTTCGTCGGAGAGCATAGCGGGATTTCTTATAAGCTCTCGGGTTAGAGTCCTGCTCCTTGAAAGCGGCAGCTCTAGCCTTTAGCTCAGTGCGGATGTTGCTTGTAATCCATCGCTTCTGGTTGGGGTATGTACGTACTGTCACTGTGGGGACGATGTCATCGATGCACTTATTGATGAAGCTGTGATAGCAAAACAGTCCTGTAGCTTAACATCTGCTTCATCTGACCACTTTTTTATATCTCGTCACTGGTGCTTCCTGCTTTAATTTTTGCTTGTAAGCAGGAATCGGGAGGATAGGATTATGGTCAGATTTGCTAAATGGAGGGCGAGGGAGAGCTTTGTATGCGTCTCTGTGTGTAGTGTAAAGGTGGCCCAGAGTTTTTTTCCCTCTGGTTGCACATTTAACATGCTGATAGAAATTTGGGAAAAACAGATTTCAGTTTCCCTACATTAAAGTCCCCAGCTACTAGGAGCACCACCTCTGGGTGAGCATTTTTTTGTTTGCTTATGGCGGAATACAGATCATTCAATGCTGTCTTAGTGCAGCTTATCATGAGATACTCCTCCTCAGGCGAGCAATAGCTCGAGACTTCCTTAGATATCATGCACTAGCTGTTATTTACAAAAATACTTAGCCTGGCGCCCCTTGTCTTACCAGACACCGTTGTTCTATCCTGCCGGTACAGCGTATAACCAGCCAGCTGTATGTTGATAGTGCCGTCATTCAGCCACGACTCCGTGAAGCATAAGATATTGCAGTTTTGTATGTCCCGTTGGTAGTTTAATTTTGCGTCATCTATTTTCTTCTCCCAAGATTGCACGTTTGCTAGAAGAATGTAAGGAAGTGTGGGCTTATTCGATTGCCTACGAATTCTCAGAAGGCAGCCCGCCCCTTGGCCACTTTTTCTCCACATCCTCTTCATGTAAATCAAGGGGATCTGGGCCTGTTCCCGAGAAAGCAGTATATCGTTCGCATCGGGCTCGTCAGACTCGTTAAAGGAGAAGAAGTGTTCTGCCAGTCCGTGGTGAGTAATCGCAGTCCTTATGTCCAGAGGTTCTTTTCGGTCATAAGAGACGGTAGCTGCAACATTATGTACAAAAATAAGTCACAAAAAACGCAAATAAACGAACAAAAAAACACAATCCGTTGGGGACCCGTAAAACGTCTGCCTTCTTCTCCGGCGTCATCTTTCACCCATTTAATATATCTGAGGACAGCTGTTGAATGTTGGATGGCCAGTGCTGGGCTTATCTTGGAGCAACAAGATCTCATAGTTTCCCTTCGAAATTCTAAGTATTATGGATGAACGTCTATTTTTTCCGCATTCATTCTGCGTGGCTACAGGGTTAAAACAGAAACCACTCAAAGGTTAACAGTTTAAGCATTCATTCTGAGTGGTTAAGGTTAGGGCTATGGTTTGGGGAAAGCTTTGCAAAATTACCGACCTCATACCATTAAGTATCATCAATCATTTTCACGGCTTGCTAGAGCATTGTGAACTGCCGTAGTGCAGTGTTTTGAGCAGCGTTTTTCTAGTTTTGTGTCGGCGCCGAGGAAGGCCTTCAAAAAGTATTCATACCCCTTGACTTATTCCACATTTTATTAAGTTACAGCCTGAATAAAAAATGTATTCAATTGTTTTGTTTTTCTCTCACCCATAATGACAAAGTGAAAACAAAGTGTTTTAAAAAATCTTTCCAAATGTATTGAAAATGAAATACAGAAATACCTCATTTACTTAAGTATTCACACCCCTGAGTCAATACTTTGTAGAAGCACCTTTGGCAGCACTTACAGCTGTCAGTCTTTCTGGGTAAGTCTCTAAGAGCATTCCACACCTGGATTGTGCAACATTTACCCATTATTCTTTTAAAATTCTTCAAGCTCTGTCAATATGGTTGTTGATCATTGATAGACAACCATTTTCAGGTCTTGCCATAGATTTTCAAATAGACAGTATTTAATTTAAGTCAAAACTCGGCCACTCAGAAACATTCACTGTCTTCTTGGTAAGGAACTCCTGTGTAGATTTGGCCTTGTGTTTTAGGTTATTTTCCTGCTGAAAGGTAAATTCATCTCCCAGTGTCTGGTGGAAAGCAGACTGAACCAGGTTTTCCTCTAGGATTTTGCCTGTGCTTTGCTCCATTCCGTTTATCTTTTATCCTGGAAAACTCTCCAGTCCTTTTTTACCCATCCACCAATAGGTTCCCTTCTTTGTGAGGCATTGGACTACTCGACTGAGGGAGCTCACAGATAATTGTATGTGTGGGGTACAGAGATGAGGTAGTCATTAAAAAATAATTTAAAACCCTATTGCACACAGAGTGAGTCCCTGGAACTTACGTGACTTGTTAAAGGGAAATGTCCAAAATGTTTGACTTCATAGTCATCATCTCCAGAAACCACCCAACATCAATTTTTGTGAAAATTGCAAATTTTTATGTTTTGTAGTAAAAAATATTGA
Source organism: Salvelinus fontinalis (assembly GCF_029448725.1). Lineage (NCBI taxonomy): Eukaryota > Metazoa > Chordata > Actinopteri > Salmoniformes > Salmonidae > Salvelinus > Salvelinus fontinalis. The sequence goes on along the minus strand of NC_074685.1, from coordinate 24,892,143 downwards.
GGAAGATGAGTGCTTCCAATGACGACATTGGATTGCATCGTGTAATTTTAACCAATTATGAGTTGGCATGCTAATTGCCTACTAATTGATTGATGATGTCATTGGAAACACTTATCTTACTTTATATTATTTACTACAAAACATATGTAACAGTATAGCTTCCGTCCCTCTCCTCGCCTCGAACCAGGGACCCTCTGCACACATCAACAACTGACACCCACGAAGCATCGTTACCCATCACGCCACAAAAGCCACGGCCCTTGCAGAGCAAGGGGAACAACTACTTCAAGGTCCTCAGAGCGAGTGACGTCACCAATTGAAACGCTATTAGCATGCACCACCGCTAACTAGCTAGCCATTTCACATCGGTTACACTCACCCCCCCTTTTGACCTCCTCCTTTTCAACCAGTGATCCGGGTCAACAGCACAGCTTCCATCCGTCCCCTCGCCCCGACCCGACCCGGGCTCGAACCAGGGACTCTCTGCACATAGACAACAGTCACCCACAAAGCATCGTTACCCATCGCTCCACAAAAGCCGTTGCAGAGCAAGGGGAACAACTACTTCAAGGTCCTCAGAGCGAGTGACGTCACCGATTGAAACCACCGCTAACTAGCTTGCCATTTCACATCGGTTACACATAGCAACGTGCCATTTTCGCATATGTTGATGTTGGGGTGGTGTGGAAGATGATGAATAGGAAGTTGAACATTTAAAACATTTGAAAAAGTTTTTACTCCTGAACTTATTTAGGCTTGGGGTTGAATACTTATTGACTCGAGACATTTCGTGTCTCGTGCTTCTACACCTGCATTGCTTGCTGTTTGGGGTTTTAGGCTGGGTTTCTGTAAGGCACTTTGAGATATCAGCTGATGTAAGAAGGGCTGTATGAATAAATGTGATTTGATTTGAGCTTTTCATTTTTTATTAATTAGAAAAAGTTAAGAAAAACATAATACCCCATATTGTCAAAGGGGAATTATGTGTGTAGGCCAGTGACAAAAAAATCTAAATTTAATCAGTTTAAAATTCAGTTTGAAAAAGTCAACATGTGAGAATACTTTCTGAAGGCACTGTACTGTATAAAACTTAATTAGGACATTTTCAAACGTCTGAAATCGAAGTCTATTTCTTGTGATCAGGCTGCTTGGAGACCTTGCCTTGGAACGTTTGAGCTTGAAGGAAACCTGTGATTTTATTCCTATTACATTTACTTATTTTCATTTTTGACACCAGATTATCATTGTATATATTTTGACATGTGGATACATATGGTATCCTCAAAAATATCTGACTGTGTGTTTTGAATTAGGAGATGTTGGTTGCTTCTCTCAAACCCTTCTCTTTCTCTTAGGATCAGCGGTGTGTTTTTGTCCCCTTCACATGAATATATATCTCTATCTCTGTAGTGGCTTCCCCCTCGCCCTCTCTTTGGCCGCACGCACGCACACACACACACACACACCTTCCTCATTGTCCTTCACACACCCTTCAGCTCCTCCTCATTTCCATACGGAATGCAAACAAGGTGTCCCCGCCACCACGCTCCCCCCTACCTCTCCTCCTCTATATGCTCCCTCCCTCCATCCCTCCTTCCCTCCCTCCTTCCTTCCCTTCATCCCCCCCATCTTCAGGCTGACAGTGGCAGGCATCAGACAGTACAGGTTTCCTCTGACTGCTTGCCTGTCTGCCTGCCTGACCTGATATATTGTAGTAGGATGAGATTTCGATGAACACCAAGGTCTGAGATGACGCATTTATTCAATCCACTCACTTATTAGGGATATAAATTATTTGGATTGGGACTGAACCTTGAACCTTGAACCCTTACCCTGAAAGAGAATGTATATGTTTTCAATTTTTTTCTCTACTACCCCTCTATCTTCATCCCTTGCTCCCTAGCCTGGCGTGCATGCCGCTGATCCATTAGGCGGATGAGATGGACACCGTCACTCTGCATATGCAATATTCACAGACACAATTTCAATATGGCGAGAAAATAAAATATTTTCTTCTCCACGCAGCGTTCCTGGACAAGTGGGTTAATATGGGACTATTTATGGTGCTGTGTTTATGGGGTGAATGACCTTTTCTACAAGTCCCAAATATAGGAGAAGAGGGGGTGGGGAAGAATTGAAGTAACGTAACACCTCTAAGGGGAACATTTATGGTCTGTGACAGGATGAACACAAACAATGGTGTCCCACTGCTCCCTATGTGTTAATTTTCAAAGTGTCAAGTGAGAAGTTTTACTTGGGACTTGGGGCTTTACAGATATTCATTTCACCACGAGGATAACGGCCTGTTGAAATATGCATATGTCCTTAGAGATATAACATCCTATTGTTATGAAAGGTCAGGCTCGTTTTTTACTTTCAGTATGTTGTATTATCAGAGAGGGGAGGATGATAGTCATAGTTACACGTCATGTCCCGTAAGGCCACATAAACCTCTCTCTGTACCTTTTCAGATATTAATTTTGTTCCCTAAAGCTGAAAATCTTCCTCTTTGCCCCCTGATCCTCCACGGAACAAAATTATTAAATCATAGAGAGCATGATGAGATTGCTGCTCTGTTATTAATCTTCAATAATTACATCTTGACCCAGGGATTAACTCCGCCCCCTCCTCCTCCATCCTCCCCCCATTTCTCTAGAGATAATGCAATCTGATCATGCTGACATGAATTATGAAAAAACAACGGATTGGGGGAACAAATGTTCCAACCTGGATTGAGTGTTGGGACTAGTGGTGTCTTTGAAGCCTTGGTGTGTCTGTAATACTTCTGCTCTGGAGAAAATGTCATCAAGGGAATACTAGTACTTTGGCGTCTTTGACTTGTGTGGGTGTTGATACACTATTAATAGCACTTTTATTGCATACATTTTTTTCTGCCAAAACCCCAAATAGAAACAACAGTCAAGGCTGCTAGTGAAATGGAATAAGACAACATTTTGCATGACGTAATTACTCCAAGGTGTAAAAAAAAAAGGAAAATTGTTTACCAGATACGTTGTAGATACAGGTAGTTGCAAAATCTACCAAACGTTTATTCTGGTTTCTTACAATTCCGAAAATGTATACATACAGTATTACTCCTCCAGAAACGATTCAAATCTCAATGAATTCAAATAGCATTCGGAAATGATCAGTCACCTCGCCATGTCGCCTATGTATCCATCTAGCATGTTAATGATGTCCCCCTGTCTCCTCTAGCCTAATGAGAGAAGACCTGGGCCCTGCCTGCTGCCGCTGGCCTCATCGATTACCTGTCCCCCCGCCACAACATGCTACTAATGAATATTCTGCAAGTTGGAAACACAGACAATGGCTTTGCTGAAAAAACGGTTTGCTTATGTTCACTAGTCAAGCTCTGACGACTGTGATGGAATATACTGTAAATGGATTATGAACATGTATTTTGTTGCTCGGCTTGAGTATCTATACAAATGAAAGGACTTCCATAGTTTGGTTGGAGTGTTCAGTGGTGTGGTATTCCACTTACATTCCACTCTAGCCAAGATATGTGGTTATAACTGCCAAAACTCATTGAATGGAAACTTGAAAATTAAATATAAAACATATATTCCTGTTTCTAGAACAAGCTGTTAGCTGTATAAACGAGGTCTTATGAATTTCTTAGCCAAACATTAGGTGACTAATTCCAGGTTTGGAGTAAGGTTTTTGGATAAAATTGATTGAATATGTTTTTGAAATAAACTGTAAACTGATTGTAAAATGTACAGAAGGCCTGGTGATGTTATGCTCAGAAATATTATTTGAACTATTTAACTTCTAAAAAAAAATATACGTGAAAATTTTCCAGAAAAAAAATTCCAGAATTGGATCACACAAAAGAGGCCTGGGGGGTAGAGACCTAATCCTTCACAATGCATAAGAGATGGACAATAACCATTCTCAGAATAACAGATTCACGTAATCTTGTTTTCATTTCAATGCTGGCACCTATCCTCACTGTCTTCCAGGATAACACTGAAACTGGCCTCTTAGGAGAGGGAGGGTTGGGTTATGGTGGAATGGGGGGCTGAAAAATAAGAGTCTTAAACCGCTTTAACACTCCCAAGCCCTGTAAACCCATATTTAAATTAAATACTAATGAGCGCACACAGGGGTGTCAGCTGAGCCCATGCCCCTTGGGCCCCACCCCAGCACCCCAACTTGCTTTCTCTGCCTCGGAGGACACATGCGTGGGCAGGAGTGCTCAGACCTCCCTTCCCTCCTCCTCTCCTCTTCTCCGGAGCAACAATCCCACTAAGTGATTTATCACCTCCTTCAGTCAGATATCAGGCTGATACTAGGCTTGGAAGACCTCTTTTGTTCCTGGACTGAGACATTCTACCACCCACCAAAGATGTGCTGCTGCTCACTTATACCAAACAATGTGATTCCCCTGTTGTCAACATGTCGCTGCTTCAGTCCCTCTGCTACAGGGGGAATGTGTAATCTATGCAGATCAATATACTGTCACCTGTGTGCTGGGTGACGTGCTCTCTTTTTCTCTTTCTCTCTCTCTTGTTCTCTCTTTTTCTCCCTCACCTCCTTTTTTCTGCATATACAGTATCTCCCTTTTTCCTGACCCCATTTTCCTCTCTCGTCTCTCTTCAACCATTCCTCTCCCTCCCCTCTCCCCCCTGTACTGTCACAGAGTGGTGGCTGGTGAGGAATAGCCTCTGCCGAGGGGTGGTAATTGAAAAGTGTGGTGGATGGAGGGCGGCTGTTGGGCCCATCTGTGTCTGCTGTGGGGTCTGGGCCAGACAGGGCCCCCCTGGGAGCTGTTAACACCTCATAGATGCCAGAGGCCCCCAGGGACCCGAAGAGCAGCACTGGGGCCTTAATGAGAAAGCCGTTCCGGTGGCATGCATTGAAACACGTCCCTTTTATCTTGGCTATCTTTTGAAAATTACTATGGATTAACAGACTTATTTCCTAAAAGCTGTCAATACTAAATATCATATTAAGGTGCAAGACATTATTAATTGTGTGACAAGAAATAACTAACAGGTCTATTTTGCTTCAGTGGCTAGAATTTGTCCGTTCACAATTCAACTGTGGGAACATGGCAGCTCTCAACACTAGACAACAGAAAGAGCTGGCCAGTAGGTGGTTCATAAGATTTTTTTTTAATACATATTTTTGGGGCAAATTACCCCAAACATTGCACACCACACGGGTCAACTCCGCAACAGATCTCGCTGTATGATTGTAAGGATCCACAGCGTTGAAGTCAAGCTTGCAGTGAAATCCGGGGGTCTGACCTATGCAGGGAAGAGGATCAGCATTTACCCAGACCTGCGTGCCGAACTGCTGAAGCAGGGAGACCTACAACGAGGTGAGACCCAGCTAGGCAAGCTAAACCTGAGATGCAGCTTCATCCACCTGGCAAAACTCATCTTGATCTTCCAGAATATAACACACACGTTTTCCACTACCAGGGAGGTAGTGGAGGCTCAAGACTTCCTGGAGAAGCACATCAAACCCAACACACAAGGGGACAAGCCGACAGATGGAACCCCATGACTAGCTCATTATTCAGGTATGCTATCCATGCACAATCAAACAGCCTAGCCTATGGCTATGATGTTACCCTCAGCATAAGGCAATGATGAAGACATCACCTCATGTTTGGGTACAAGCAACAATATGACTATTATTGCTGAGCATTGAACTTTTTATAATTATATTGCCTATGGTCCAAGACATTTACACAGTGATGGCGCCACACCAATAAATAAACGATGGACAATATATGGAGGTGTCATACATACTGGGACTGCTTTCTTGTGTGGCTACAGCGCATTGAATCCATTTGAGCTAAATATGGCAATGTAAGTTGGTTGGTGGTGGTGGTGGGCTGGGGGGGGGGGGGTCTTCTAGGTGGGGAGTGACCAATGGGTGGGCTTCCCTGCAGGTCCTGCTTTTTATTTTACATACATAGGCTAATCAACATTAAAGTCAACAATTACATTTTAGAAAAACAATGACAACACAAGCTATTCTCTCATGGATTTCAAAGGCCTTAATAGTCCTATCAAATGTTCCAGCTGTCTTGATATTCTAGCAAGAAACCATATTGATATAGCAATGATCCAAGAAACACACCTCCTCCAAAACTACGAACATAAAATAGAAAACCATTTGTACAAACTGGCTGCTTGTTCATCAGCCCCAAACAAAACTAAAGGGGCAATCCTAATGATACATAATAAACCAAAAAAATCCCCATCCTTGGTAAAAGTAAAGGCGAAGACCAAGAAGGCAGAATCACTTTCCTTAAATGTATCCATAATGGAAAAGAAATTGCCTTTGTTAATGTGTATACTTCAAATTCATATGATCGATCCTAAGTTTTTAATTCTCTGAACAGCATATTGTTAGAATTAACTGAATTCCATCTGGTTATTGGGACAGACAAATCTAATTACACCAACTACTATCCATAGGCAACTAAGGCTCTCCAACATATACTCTCTGATTACAACCATATTGATGCCTGGCGAGCTCATAACCCTAAAGCAAAAGAGTACACTTTCTATTCAAAGAGGCACAAACATCCTCCCGATTCGATTTCCTACTATTATCTACTCCTCTATTTTCTTTAATCAAGAAAATAGAGGAGTAGATAATAGTAGGAAATCGATTTGACATGTGAGCCTATCTGATCATCATGCTTACTACTGCCAGTTAAACATTCCAGAATTTTCTAAAAGAGCCATAAGAGGGAGCTTTAATATTTTCTTACTATAAAATCCTATTTTCTGAGAATAATTTTAAACTGAATTGAATGCATTCATAGGGATGAACAAACATTCAGTTGATGACCCCCAGATTTTAAGGGATGCAACCTGTCTTTCTAAAAAATAATGCAACTGCATTTGCATAGGGGAAGATATCAGAATTGGAAATGTTAACTGTGTTAGAGCGTTCTCAACAAATACTCTTTCAGACCAGGTACATTACATTTACATTACATTTAAGTCATTTAGCAGACGCTCTTATCCAGAGCGACGTACAAATTGGAAAGGTCATCCATATTCATCCTGGTCCCCCCGTGGGAATTGAACCCTGGTCCCCCAGTGGGAATTGAACCCACAACCCTGGCGTTGCAAGCGCCATGCTCTACCAACTGAGCCACACGGGACCACAGGTATATTCAGACCGGGTAGCTATTACTCTTTCCAAAGTCAACACATAATTTATTGATAAGACAGAGAGCAGAATTTGCCATCCATCAAGTTAGACTCAACAATTACTTATTTGGCAATCGTCTTAGTTGTTCAGTGGCCAACAAGCTATGCAGTAATGATCAATTAGCTGATATAACAATTATTGAATCTGAAACAAGGGAATTACTATCACAACCAAAAATAATCAATCAAAGATTCTCCAGCTTCTATAAAGAACTGTACACCTTTGATTGTAAATCCACACCAAGGCAGACTAAGTCCTTTCTAGAAGAATTAAGAACTCCTCTTTCAACAAGGAAGCCACCTTGCTGGGAGCCCATATCTCTCTCAGAAACTCAAAAAGGCATTGGCTAGCATTACTAAAGGCAACTCACCTGGATGGGATGGTATTCCTCCTGGTATTCCTCCTATTTAAAATATTGAATCCTATTAGGTCCACTATTGCTCGAAATTATTAACACAGCCGTTCACAATGGTTCATTTGGGAGAGATGTGAATACAGCACTAATTTCGCTTTTATAGAAAAAGGGTGAGGATGACACCCAGTGTTCTCACTATTAAACTGTTTTCCAAAATGTTGTCATCCCGTCTCGAGACTTACACCAATTGGTCCATACAGACCAAAGCAGGTTTGTTAAAAAACATTTATCATCGGATAACCTCTGTCGACTATTACATATGCTTCAACAGAAACAACAGTTACTTGGGCTGTATTGTCTCTCGATGCAGAAAGACTAGAATGGTCATATGTCTGGTCTGTCTTGGAACATATAGGAATTGGCTCCAATTTCATTAATATGAATAAAATGCGAAATGCCAATCCCTCAGTCATAGTTTATAAGAGTTAATATCTGCTCTATTCAGAATTTTTTTAACCTTTTTATTTAACTAGGCAAGTCAGTCATTTAACTAGGCAAGTCCCCTCTCTCCACTGGGATTCTCTGCCTCTAACCCTATTACAGGGGCTGAGTCACTGGCTTACTGGTGCTCTTTCATGCCGTCCCTAGGAGGGGTGCGTCACTTGAGTGGGTTGAGTTACTGACGTGATCTTCCTGTCTGGGTTGGCACCCCCCCCTTGGTTTGTGCTGTGGTGGAGATCTTTGTGGGCTATACTCGGCCTTGTCTCAGGATTGTAAGTTGGTGGTTGAAGATATCCCTCTAATGGTGCGGGGGCTGTGCTTTGGCAAAGTGGGTGGGGTTATATCCTTCCTGTTTGGCCCTGTCCGGGGGTATCATCGGATGGGGCCACAGTGTCTCCTGACCCCTCCTGTCTCAGACTCCAGTATTTATGCTGCAGTAGTTTATGTGTCGGGGGGCTAGGGTCAGTTGGTTATATCTGGAGTACTTCTCCTGTCTTATCCAGTGTCCTGTGTGAATTTAAGTATGCTCTCTCTAATTCTCTCCTTCTCTCTTTCTTTCTCTCTCTCGGAGGACCTGAGCCCTAGGACCATACGTCAGGACTACCGGGCACGATGACTCCTTGCTGTCCCCAGTCCACCTGGCCTTGCTGTCCCCAGTCCACCTGGCCTTGCTGCTATTCCAGTTTCAACTGTTCTGCCTGCGGTTATGGAACCCCTACCTGTCCCAGACCTGCTGTTTTCAACTCTTAATGATCGGCTATGAAAGCCAACTGACATTTATTCCTGATTATTATTTGACCATACTTGTCATTTATGAACATTTTGAAAATCTTGGCTCTCTCTAATTCTCTCCTTCTCTCTTTCTTTCTCTCTCTCGGAGGACCTTAGCCCTAGGACCATACGTCAGGACTACCGGGCATGATGACTCCTTGCTGTCCCCAGTCCACCTGGCCTTGCTGCTATTCCAGTTTCAACTGTTCTGCCTGCGGTTATGGAACCCCTACCTGTCCCAGACCTGCTGTTTTCAACTCTTAATGATCGGCTATGAAAAGCCAACTGACATTTATTCCTGATTATTATTTGACCATGCTTGTCACTTATGAACATTTTGAACATCTTGGCCATGTTCTGTTATAATCTCCACCCGGCACAGCCAGAAGAGGACTGGCCACCCCTCATAGCCTGGTTCCTCTCTAGGTTTCTTCCTAGGTTTTGGCCTTTCTAGGGAGTTTTTCCTAGCCACCGTGCTTCTACACCTGCATTGCTTGCTGTTTGGGGTTTTAGGCTGGGTTTCTGTACAGCACTTCAAGATATTAGCTGATGTACGAAGGGCTATATAAAATACATTTGATTTGATTTGAGGAAAGAACAAATTCGTATTTACAATGGAACAGTGGGTTTAACTGCCTTGTTCAGGGGCAGAATGACAGATTTTTAACTTGCCAGCTCAGCTTCTAGAATCACTAGAAGAAGCAGACAAGGCGATCCAATTTTGACTTCGCTATTTTTATTGTCTATGGAACCCCTGGCCCAGGCAATTCATCAATAGAAGGAAATAACACAAATATCCGTCAAATCTACTGAGCATTTTACCTCATTATAAGTAGACAATATTTTACTATATCTAGACAATATAGCTCAATTGCCCCCAAATGTATTGAAGATCATAGATAAATTCAGCTTCATCTCAAGTTATAAAATGTATCTAACCAAATCAGCCCTACTGCCTCTCAAGACCCTGATAGAGGACTCCATCTCTACTCATGAAATGTGAAATATCAGAATAATAGTCGAAAGAATGATTTATTTCAGCTTTTATTTCTTTCATCACATTCCTTCTGGGTCAGAAGTTTACATTCACTCAGTTAGTATTTGGTTGCATTGCCTTTAAATTGTTTATCTTGGGTCAAACGTTTCGGGGAGCCTTCCACAAGCTTCCCACAATAATTTGGGGGAATTTTGGCCCATTCCTCCTGACAGAGCTGGTGTAACTGATTCAGGTTTGTAGGCCTCCTTGCTTGCACACGCTTTTTCAGTTCTGCCCATACATTTTCTATAGGATTGAGGTCAAGGCCATGTGATGGCCACTCCAATACCTTGACTTTGTTGTCCTTAAGCCATTTTGCCACAACTTTGGACGTATGCTTGGGGTCATTGTCCATTTGGAAGACCCATTTGCGATTAAGCTTTAACTTCCTGACTGATGTCTTCATTTTGTGAAGTGCACCAGTCTTTCCTGCAGCAAAGCAACATGATGCTGCCACCCCAGTGCTTCACGGTTGGGATGGTGTTCTTCGGCTTGCAAGCCTCCCCCTTTTCCCTTCAAACATAACGATGGTCATTATGGCCAAACAGTTCTATTTGTGTTTCATCAGACCAAAGGATATTTCTCCAAAAAGTACGATCTTTGTCCCCATGTGTATTTGCAAACCGTAGTCTGGATTTTTTTATGGCAGTTTTGGAGCAATGGCTTCTTCTTTACTGAGCAGCCTTTCAGGTTATGTCGATATAGGACTCGTTTTACTGTGAATATATATACTTTTGTACCTGTTTCCTCCAGCATCTTCACAAGGTCCTTTGCTGTTGTTCTGGGATTGATTTGCACTTTTCGCACCGAAGTACGTTCATCTCTAGGAGACAGAACGTGTATCCTTCCTGAGCGGTATGACGGCTGCGTGGTCCCATGGTGTTTATACTTGCATACTATTGTTTGTACAGATGAACGTGGTACCTTCAGGGGTTTGGAAATTGCTCCCAAGGATAAACCAGACTTGTGGAGGTCTACAATTTTTTTCTGAAGTCTTGTCTGTTTTCTTTTGATTTTCCCATGATGTCAAGCACTGAGGCACTGAGTTTGAAGGTAGGCCTTGAAATACAGACTGATGAGCAACCCCAGTTGAATGGAGACATGTTGACTGGCTGGGGTTGGGGGAATGGGTTTGGAGGTTGAGGGTGGAGGCCCACTTCTTTTTTGTTTTCTTTTCCTGTTTATACTGAATTTATTATTACTTAAACTCTGTATGTATTCCTTACAGTTTGAGTGGCACCCTACAGGTACATGTTATGTAAACTTATAATTTTAAATCGATATACCTGTAACCCCCCCCAACAAAAAATAACAAAACAATTTTTTTTAAAGAAAGCAGGTGATTATCCCACCTTGGAAAATAGACATATGCCATTATAAATTGTGATGACAACTCTGAGGAGCTACTCTGTCAACTGCAGCATGCAGCCACAGAGTTATGAGCTGTGTGTAGTGGCAATATGTTGTAATGTTGTAATGAGTGCACCAGTATGATACAAGTTCCTGTAACAAGCTAGTAAGTACATGGAATAATGCTCCACATTTTCTTGGAAAAACGTTTTAACAATGTGTTCTAACTTTTGTTATTTAACTAGGCAAGTCAATTAAGAACAAATCCTTATTTACAGTGACAGCCTACCCTGGACAAATTTTGGCGCTGCACTATGGGACTCCCAATCACAGTCAGATGTGCGTCAGCCTGGATTTGAACCAGGAGCTGTAGTGACATCTCTTGCACTGAGATGCAGTGCCTTAGACTGCTGCGCCACTCAGGAGCCCAAGTGTTATATACATGCATTCACTAACATGCTTGTTGCATGTTAATTATTTACGTTGTTCACTTATAGTTGCCCTGGTATCCTGTGTAATATATGCTGTGCTTCCCAGTGATCTGACATCAATGAAAAATGGCCGACATCTGAGTGCCAGCTTGAGGACGAGGGATCAGATGATACATAGCTTACACATTTGCAATATGAATGGTCCTGAATGTATTTCAGTCAACCATTCTAGACAGATTAACAAATATTGCATTCCAGTAAAAGTATGAAATTAAGAGATAATTATGCTGAGAGCGGATGATTGAGAGGCACGCCCGTAATGGATTTGATTAAAGTCGTCAGTAAAAACATGCTAATGGGGTTGTTGATTAGTTGGATCACTCTAACGATGCTGTGAACATTAATCTCCAGTATAAACAAAAGTGTTGATGCTGTATTCACAGTTTTTACACGTTTGTGTGTGCACGTGTCTGTGTGTGCACGTGTGTATTTGGCATGAACATGCCAGAATGTTAGAGCATGCATGTAAGATACTGTGCATCACTTACAAATTATTTTCATTTGCAATCATTTGACCATCATGATGAGGAACAAAACTTCATCCAAACATGCAAACTCGGCAAAACTGTATTTTCTAAAACTACAATATGCTTTAAAATTATGATGCCGGCAAAATTGTTAAGTAGCAACATTCCTGTCAAACTGTCAAACCACTTTCAAACCATTTCTCGAAACCAAAACTCGTAACCTAGGTTCTCTGATAATATGAGTGAGATGTTTCACATATGGGGTATTCGCTCCAGGCGGATCACTAACGAAGGACCAATCACACAACGTTTGTCGGAGACAGACAGGTAGAATGGCAAATGAGGTGAGCCCCTCCTTTTTTACAAGGTGTTACTCGCCCATCATCTGGTCATTCTCAAGCGTGCCTCTATTCCTTGCGCTCTTACGAGCAGGGAAATGTGGTGATACATCTCACTCATATTATCACAGAACCGGGGTTTATGAAAGTAAGTAACTTGTGCTTAGCTATGAGGCTTTTGTATTCGCTAGCTAGTGTTCACCCATAGGGCTTATACATTTACATTTAAGTCATTTAGCAGACGCTCTTATCCAGAGCAACTTACAGTAGAGTGCATACATTTTATAACATTTTTTTTACATACTGAGACAAGGATATCCCCTACCGGCCAAACCCTCCCTAACCCGGACGACGCTATGCCAATTGTGCGTCGCCCCACAGACCTCCCGGTTGCGGCCGGCTGCAACAGAGCCTGGGCGCGAACCCAGCCCAGCGCGAACCCAGAGACTCTGGTGGCGCAGCTAGCACTGCGATGCAGTGCCCTAGACCACTGCGCCACCCGGGAGGTATAGCTTTGCTAGTGTTCACCCAGAGGTTCACCCAAGGGCGCCTTGCAGCGTGAGCTAACCAAGTCTTGATAGTTAGCCGTAAACTAGCTAGTGTTCGCCTCATGGGCTAATAGCCTAGCTAGTAAGCACAAAGCTAGCCGGAGAAAGAGCGTGCTTTCTTGGTCTCTCAACTAACAAAATTGTTTCTTTCGACCGTCGAGCTGTGAAGCTAGGGCAGTCGGTCAGTCTAGTCAACACAACACAAGAGAACGTGTGCTGAACTAAATGAGAGAGGAGAGCTTGCAAATGTACCTTTCCAGGTAGAACATTTAGCTAGCCGAAGGGAACCGTGTGGGGGCAGGGTTCGACTTCTGGTTAGTATCTCCCACAACTGTGGAGCCGTAAGGCTATACCAGTCTGTCTAGTTAACACAAACGAGTGAACACAGGTTAAACTAAACAAGAAAAGCTAGGAATGTGGTTTGCTTGCTTTCCAGCGAGCTCGCCAAGTTAGCTTAAGCCTTGCAGCATGGGCTAACAATGTCTCGAAAGCTAGCCGTGTGAAGCTAGTTACCACAGGAGACTGAGCGGTAGAAAACAACTTCTACTCTAAGCAAAACCTTCCTTTTGGTCAGTACTCAACACTATTGTCAGGAGCAGAGAGGTCCTACGTTCGGCAGCTTCAGGAGCCGTAGTGATTCTTCCGCAAGGAAGAGAGGCGAGAATGACCAGAGGACGGGTGAGTTGCGCATTATGAAGAGGGAGGGGCTCACCTCATTAGCCACACGACCTGTCTGTCTCTGATAGACGTTGTGTGATTGGTTCTTTGTTAGTGATCCACCTGGAGCGAATCCCCCATACAGTATGTGATACATTGAAACTAGTATTTGAAAGAGATATTCAGTATATCCTTGAAGCCTGTGATTACACCTTTACCATACGCCGGCACAGCACCATAAACTATCTCAGCAGTCTCCCCCTCCTCAACCAACCACTAAACCACTGCATCTGTGCTGCTACAGGACCACAGAGACACCACCACCACACCACAGGATCCTATTTTGGGTTAATTGATTGTTTAGTTATATCAGCGCCTGGGGGAATCCTCTGAGCCCCTCATCACCTCCTCCCTTTCCTTCCTCCCCCTCTCCCTCCAACCTTCCTCCTCCCTACCCAATGCAACATGACTGGCTGGTGGCCCTCCCCCTTACGGTGCACACTCCCACCCACCCCAGAGCTGCTCCATTAGGCCTGAATTGTTGTTGTGACGTGTGGGGCCCAGGGGAGGTGTTACTGTCAGGCCTGATTTACTCCCAGCCATCTGACACGAGGTGGCTTCTCGCTGGGGGCGTGGAGGGAAGGAGAGAGAGGAGAAAGCTAGCAGCCAGGCCTCAAGCTGCTTATGGCAGGGATATTTTAATGCAACAGCCTGAATCAACAGTATAATGCAACAACCTATTATAGCAACAGAAAAAATACAAGAGCCTAAAGCAACAGTCCAATATAACAGTAGGCTAAAGTACAACAGCCTATAGCAAAAAAACAATTTAACAGCCAAGAAACAGCTGACATCAAAGTCAAACTGACATTTTTGCTACTGAATATCTTGTCCAAAAAAATTGGGGGTGAAATTAAGAATTACTATATAAGTGTGTGGATGTCAGTTGTATTTAATTTAGGTTTTTTACATTGTCAGTTTTTATTTATTTGTGCATATCTGCATTGTGGATTATATATATTTACTCTACTTTATTACGTTTATTTTTATAGGGACAGTGCACATTAATCAGCATTTCTGTTGCCGATTTTAGCCAGCCGACACAACAAATTTTCATCCGCGGTCCTTGGGCAGGTTATTAAAAACACTTAAAATGACATACAGACAGACAATAAGCACATAAAGAACAACACATGACAAGCAACACTAATCAATGCAGACAGACAGAGCAATAACACAAAAAGCAAGCAAACAAAATAGAAAATAACAAAATAGAAAAAAACTAAATGTCTGACAGGCAACATGGAAAACGGCTATACACAGCTAGAGAATGTGTTCACACACCTGATTGTTCTTATCTGTCGCATATCTGGTTGAGTAGCCTTCAATCACAGGCTCCTACTGCCAACAGCAATTTAGACCTCCTGGGAAGTGGTCTACAGGATCCAGCTATTGTCTGCTGAAGAATATGTGCCAGTCACCTGTCATGTCAAACATGGAACACAGACACATACACATCGAGGCCTTGAACCGTACAATTAATGATTATACCCTAATTACTTACAACGTACACCTGATATCATCACACATTCACTGTCCTCAAAAGATAACACACATTTGTCTAATTCCTTTCTTACCATTTCCTCCATCCACTTAAAACTACCCAGCTACATTCAAACCTCCACAACCACTTATACACTCAAAGCCACTGGGGAAACTCAAGTTAATCTGAAAGAGTGGAGGGGATAATCTCACTTGTTTACATTAAGAGTTCATCCTGAGGTCATCCTGATCGCACCTTTTTTCTCTCTCAGGGTTCCTCACACCTGTCGAGGGAGGGGAGGGAAGGGGCTGCGACATGTTAAACCAGGAAGCTGGTAGGATTTAGAGAGTCTGTTGTGGAGGCTTCAGACTTCCTGATGTGTTGTGTTCCTCTGTCTCATTGACAAATCCTCCTGGCTCAGCCCAAATGGAAACTGCCCAGTAAACTGACCATGGCAGGGATCGAGGGAGATTAGTGCTGCCTTTGACACTTCACTCTCACCCGCACTGACTTTGCAGGGCACCCTGGGATAGGGTTACGCACCTGTCGCCTTAGTTCAGCAATACTGACAGCCGCCACTCAGGTGGAAGGATTCGATTTTAAGTCGAAGTGTTATGTCCTTGTTCTGGCAACCTGAGAACAAGAGCCAGCAGTCCAACCCTAAAATGAAAAAGTTACGGACCTGTATCAAAAATCTAAAATACCTGTGTGAAAAAATTATATTATAAGGCCATTTTTATTTTGGAACTTGGTATGTGTCTGTCAAAACACGCACAATTCACACTCTGAGAAACTTTCTTCAGCCAGTGTTTCTAAAAGCATCAATCTTCCAACACCTGGATTTGTTTTTGTTGTTGGAGTAATTATAGTAAGTGCTTGGGTTAAATCTGACAATCCACAGTTATTCAAACACAGCGCCTATTGTTAATCAGTGGTCTTGGTATTCTACTCTCATATCAGGGTGAGGGTGGGGTGGATCCTCATGTTGCTTTGTTGCCATAGGTAGATACTTTTTGTAAGACTAGGGAGGTGTGTCTTTTAGACAAACCTCTGTTTTTGCAGAGTTTTTGGAGATGTTTTTTTTTAAATTTCACAAATATTTAGGATTTTTTAGGTTATAAAGCTATAGTTAACTAAAGTCCAGAGTTGTTCATAGTCAGGTCTCCTGGTTCTATAGAATCCAGATTTGTCCAATTATGCCTGTTCATTTGCATTGTCAGTACTGTAGTTCCTGTTGGAACTGCATATTGCTGGAAGATGGTGAAAGCATCCATCTATAAAGAATGTGCAGATTGATGGTCTTTGTCAGAGTGAGGATTGTTTAAATGTACCGTCTGTGATGCTATTCCCAGATGAAACTGCAATGCAAGTCTTTCTGTCACTGGTAGAAAAAATTGAAAGACATTGACGGTCACTTACACAGTCCGAGCACACACACACACACACACACACACATGCGCGCTCCAAGCACACACGCACGCACACACGCATGCACACACTACACACTGTTTAATCTATTTAATTGAACCTGACTTTGAATAAGTAAACAAATTAGGAAATTCACAAGAGGCATTCGATCCCTCATAAGCTAATGGATTGAAGATTTCTATCCCGTAGGGGCATTTGGGCAAACAAGGCACGGTTATCTCCAAATCGACATGTTGACTCTCAGTCTGCATCAAATTTCTGCACTAAAGAGCCGTTGAACTCTTGATACAGCTTTGGTAATTAGCCAGACGGCCAATCTGCAGATTCAACCATGTCTCTGGATTGCTCCGGTTTCCCTACGTTATCTGTATTCTGATGTAAGATCAATGTGATTAATACTTCAGGAAAATTAGGGATGATATCGAAGATTAGCCACCACCCCAATTACCCTAGCTTCTGTCAGTGTTTTGAGAAATTAAGATGTGTATGTACTGTATAGAAAAACTACTTTTTTTGTTATGTCTAACGTAGATAGTGTCACACCTTGATCTGTTTCACCTGTCTTGTGCTTGTCTCCACCCCCCACCAGGTGTCTCCCATTTGTCCCCATTATCTCCTGTGTATTTATACCTGTGTTTTCTGTTGTCTGTTGCCAGTTCATCGAATCCTACCAGCATGTTCCCGTGTTTCCTGTGCTCTAGTTTTAGTTTTTCCTAGTCTTCCCAGTTCTGAACTTTCTGCCTGTCCTGACCCTGATCCTGCCTGCCGTCCTGTACCTGCCTGACTCTGATTTGTATTACGGCTCTTTGCCTGCCTTGACTTACCTTTTGCCTGCCCCTTGTACTGTTGTAAACTCTGAGACTCGTACTATCTGCCTTCTGTGTCTGCATCTGGGTTTTAGCCTGAGCCTTGATAAATAGAAGAGAAGCCAAGACAAAAGTCCATAGTCAACATAATTAAGATCTGATACAAGAGTCAGTGGTCAGTTTGGATTTAGCTGACAAATTTATTAAAGACCTGTATCACTTAATC
Source organism: Salvelinus fontinalis (assembly GCF_029448725.1). Classification (NCBI taxonomy): domain Eukaryota; kingdom Metazoa; phylum Chordata; class Actinopteri; order Salmoniformes; family Salmonidae; genus Salvelinus; species Salvelinus fontinalis. The sequence goes on along the minus strand of NC_074685.1, from coordinate 24,874,417 downwards.
ATCACCAGAGAGAATAAATAAGACATAAAACATCTTCCACATAAACAAACACGTACACCAGCCTGGGTTTCAGCATGCCCAGGTAATTCCAATAGAATGAAACAAACAAGATACATCTGAGAACACACAAATGCATAGAAGTAACTGGACCTCTAGTTATCGGTGGGAGGCGACATCTACAACTTGTCTAGATCCATAGCCGTCAATGTACAAAGTCCTAATATCTGTGGTATTCATGTTGTCGAAGGGGTTGTATAAAAATAAATTCTCCACAATGATAAACCATAATATACATAGACATTTGGCAACAACCAGACACATAAAAACTCTGACTTGTACCAAAATCTGCATCGGTACACTTTTTTTTTTTAAACAGAGAGAAGAATAAGGTGGAAAGCATTGGAGTCTATTAAAATCGAATAGGGCAAAAGTCTGAATTTGCTAAGTTGTCACAACGATATCACAGCTGGAAATTGTGTGTATCTGTGAGCTTCCTCTGGTGTAATATTGATGACACCATAGGGATCAAAAGCATGATGGTGGAAAGTCGCTGTACACATAGTTCAATGGTGGAGGGCTGTTTGATGAGTGCTGTGAAGACTTCAGGCTGAGAGATGGAGTATGTCTGTCTGACCGTTAAAAGTTCAGATTGTAGAAGTGAGGTGCTTTCCTTTCAGAACCTACTCTTGACGATATTTGAGCAACATATCAACACTTCGTCAGTAGCTAAATGATCATTCAGAACAGGCCAGTACTCCATTTTTCTCAGTCTTGTTATCTTTAAGGAATGGTGTGTGAGTTCCAAGTGCTACCATTCATATTTTCCTTTCAGTCCACTCAGATCAGGAGAAATGTAAAATATTAATTGACAGTTCATTGACAGAGAGAGAGTGATCCAAGGAGGGTGAAAGACAGCAACCATCTGACCCGATCTATCTGTTTCACAGGTCTTGCGTGACTGTCTCTTTCCAGTTTTTGACACCCGCAGGAGAAGACACAGAAAAAACACCTTTGAGTCCTTAGACCACGTTGACCAATCAACCCAGCTCATCAAAACTGTCCGTGGTCCACTTCATCCAACCAGGAAGCTGGACTCGCTGGGAAGTCTGGGTAGCCCCCACTGCTGCCAGTGGACAGATCCGAGCTGGGGCCGTTAGTGCCCCCCAACACTCCTCTCATGCCTGGGTTCAGCCCCGGGGCCCCGCCTTGGGTCATGATGGACAGGCCGGAGTCAGGGTAGACCAGGCTGGAGATGAGGGGCTGGTGCCTGGGCAGTGCCTGAAGCGAACCTGGGGACTGGGGTAGGCCGTATGGGCTGCTGGAGCGGATGTCATGGTACTGGTCCTGAGAGGGGACGACTCCATGCTCCAGGGGGAAGGGGCCGTGGCTGCCCCCCATGGCTGGAGATGACTCGCTCAGGCCGCTGTAGATGCCATTGGAGTGACTGAGCTCCGACATGGGTGGCTCGTCTGGAACAAAAGGGAGGACACTTGGTCAGGGTGTGGCATTATAGAAGCCTTATGGAATATAGTGCTGATATTATTAGTTTGATTCTGGTCATTCATATAAAATTAGATTTATAAGATTTTCCCTCATTGGAATTATTTGGGTTTCATTCACATTTGAGTGGGTATAAACCAAAATGTGTGGTTTACAAATGTGCTATGTCCATTTCCACTATGCACTTCAGGGGCTAATAAATCATATAAAAAGAGTTGGTATTATAATTGTGATAATAACTCATTTTTAACATAATTCCTCAAACAGGAACTTAAAGGCGCCCTCTGTATCCCATTCCCTTTAATTGTATTATTGTGAATACATCATCTCAGATGTCTGTCTGTTTGTTTTCCCATCATACCTGTAAAGGAGACCTCAGCGTCGCTGTCCATGCCCTCCTCCTGGATACTGTCCTTGTCTGATTTGGAACTACCGCGCGACCTCTTCATGTTGCGGAAGTACTGTCCCCACCTCTGTCTGCCTGCATCCTTCTTCAGCCTCTTCTCTTTTGCTCGCCTGTTCTGAAACCAGACCTGGAGGACAGAGGTGTTGTATGGTTAGGTACATGTGTTTTGTTCAATTTATTTTAGGTATACAATTGGGGAGTTGGGAATTTCCTGTTGAAGGCAGCTCCTCCAACAAATATCATATTTTTCTAAGTAGAAGCCTTTTCCTACAATAAAATCAAATCAAATCAAATGTATTTATATAGCCCTGCTTACATCAGCTGATATCTCAAAGTGCTGTACAGAAACCCAGCCTAAAACCCCAAACAGCAAGCAATGCAGGTGTAGAAGCACGGTGGAATTATGAGTAAAGTGAAACTGATTTCTTAAAATGAGAAGTCTATAATGTACTGTTACATTTGCAGAGGACACAAGTAGTCCGTTTTATAACATTATCAAATATTTTATCTTTTGAACTGAATGTTTCATTCATAGCCTATTGTAGGACATGCAAAATGGCATTCCTAACCACTCCAGACATCATTTTTCTCTATTCTTTCTTCAGTGCACCTGCTATGCTTTTAAGTGGTCAGGTACATTAAAATTAAAACAAAATAATTTTCAAGGACTGTCTGGGGACTGGGCCATGTCTTCTTTAACGCAAGTGGGAGATTGAAACAGTGGGACAGAACACTAATCTCGGGATCACCATGGCCTGTACAAGATTTATCACACGCTTAATTAACTCCATGACAGCTATAAGTTGTCCTTAACCCTGAGAGCAGACAAGTTACCATGCGTGTTACCCTCTCACTGGGATTTAATACCTGGAGTTGATGTTAATTATTTAAATCTCACGTTGTCCACGTTCTAAATTGTAGCTGTAAATTTGTGTGATAAAATTGGAAACATTTGTATTTTTATTTTTAAGAGACAGTTATGATTGACAAACCATTCAATGTAAGTACATATTTGTTTAAATCTACATCATGCAAAGCATAATTGAATTAAAACAGTTAAAAAATTTCTCCTTTCTACCCCATATTTAGGAAAGGTCTATATTCATTAATGATATGGAGCCAAAGTGAACCCTCTTCACCCCCATTTCCCCTTCAGTGAATAATGAAGCATAGTGGCTTCCTACCTACTTTAAGTGTCCTTGCAAATAAAACGATATATACAGAATGACTAATTGACCATAGTCATCCACAGTAGGGCTCTTTCACAGACAATATGCGAGGCTCTCAGCGTTGTTAACGAGCTCCCTCTTACCATTCTGACTTTCAAGTGTGTAGACTTTTTTTTTTACTCCATCTCACTGTAAATTCAAACCATCAAACCCCAACTCTTCTGTACCTGGGAAGCCATTTCAAGCACTATTTCAAAAGGAAAGCCATGCATGACCTTAGATAATAATACAATAAGGACGCTAATGAAATGGTCTATAATGGAGGGGAATGGATAGTTACCTGAACAACCCGCATATCTAGGCCAGTTTCTGACGATAGCTGTTCTCGTACGTGGCGGGCCGGTTTGGGAGAGTTGTTGTAAGCGTTTTTCAGGGTCTCGAGCTGTTTCGCGGTGATGGTCGTTCGTGGCCTTTTCGCTGTTGAGTCAGCTTCTAAAAATAAAATACAAGACACACAATGTAAGCCATAACGTAAACAAAAATGCACCCCAATACTTTATGCTAATAGGCCTAATATTCGATTCAAAGCTGTATCTAAATATTGATAGATATTCAGTTATAGATCCACCGAAAAGTGTAAGCCTGTTAAAAATAGCTTTTTGCGTGCCCAAAAAATGTATATATAAAGAAATATATATCTGGAAATATAATTTACAGTGCAATGCTTATTAAATAAATGATTGAATTATTTTAATTAGATTATTCAGCATCCTTTGCGAGTTAGAGGTTGTAATTAAACTATTAATGAGTCGGATTACTCGTACAGTTGATGATTTGTTATTATGTGCGTAATTGATCCCAAATATATGCTAACTCATAAGCAAATAAATAGTATACAGACAAAAAAAATGCGAGATCATCCTCCAATGCCCAAGTAATGGCGCCCTTTCATTAACAAAATAAACGTGTGTTTGTCTATGAAAACTCACGTTAACTCCATGTGTAAATCAGCAGTAGATACAGGCAGTAAATTCCGACAAACAGATGGGGCAGATAACACTTGAGTAATACATTAACTATTCACAAAGAAAATACCCAACGTGGATGTCTTTTTGTTTATACAGAGCTTCTGTGAGAGGTCAGTTGTAATTCATTTTTCATTCAATAAATATGCATTTACATAAAATAAGTGATTTTAATCCGAGGCTTTAGGGTAGCCTATGAGTTACTTTAACAAAACATGGTAACCAGCGCTTTTAACACCCTTGAAACAAAACTAATATGTTGTGCAGAGGCTGAATTTAATCTTCTTAGTCACTGTCGGTCTGCTAATAAAATAAAACAAAATGAACTACGTTTTCTCTCTTCAATGCAATTGGACAGGCTTTAGGCCTATCTATACATAGGCTATTGCTATCTATTGGGACGCGGGCTACGACGCAACTAGCGCAGATGGGTCAAGTGTTTATGGGTGACCTCATAGTCTTGGAGATCAAGTTCACAGCTCCAAACAATACATAACGTATTGGGTGATGCGGTGATTGATAACATATTATAGGCATACTCCCTTTTTAACGTTGTAGTTTAGCAGACAGAATGAAATGAAGATGTGGGCCTTGTAGGATTTCCACATTCTTGGATATCGCTAAAATATCAATGACTGTTGATGCATGCGTAATTAGGCGTTAGAATCTAGGAACTCTGATCTTGGGGACCCTAAATAGGTGTGATAAGGTATTTATTTCATTTTATTTAACCTTGATTTAACTAGGCAAGTCAGTTAAGAACAAATTAGTATTTACAATGACGGCCTACCCCGGCCAAACCTGGACGACGCTGGGCCAATTGTGCGCCACCCTATGGGACTCCCAATCACGGCCGGATGTGATACAGCCTGAATTCGAACCAGGCACTGTAGTGACGCCTCTTGCACTGAGATGCAGTGCCTTAGATCACTGCGCCATACAGCGATCTCTCACCTCGCTGTTTGGCGGTCTCGTAGTCAGCCTTGCACACGAGCCTGCTGTCCTCCATCAGGTAGTACTCGTCACCTGTCGCGAGCTGCCTCTTGCACACGATGCACGCGAAGCAGTGCAGGTGGTAAACGAAATCCTGTGCCCTTCTCACCACCTGCGTTGGAGGAATACCTTGCTGACACGCGGCGCATTTGGTCCCAAATCTCCTTTTTGGAAATAAGAAGGTTATCATCAATAAATTGACAAGAGTTTAATCACGTTCATAACCGGTGATTCTATAAAATAGTTTGGCTTGTTTTCAATTAACTATTAGGCTACCTACACACCAGCAATATTTTCAATAATTTGTCGTTCATGAAATAATATGTATTTCATGGGACGGCCTATTTCTAGCACTCACTTAAAAAAGTCTTCTTTGCAGTAAACGCTATCTCCTCGGCTGAAGCACTTGTCCGCTAGTTGGGATTGGCAGTCGCTGCATTTCAGGCACTTGCTGTGCCAATGGCGGTCCAGCACTTTGAGGATGAAGCGGTCCACGATGTGTTGATTACAGCCAGCGCACACAGGAATTTCTGTAGAAGACAGGATAACCATGAAGCCATCTTGAATTTAAACACTGCTTAAGAAATCATGTTGCACCGAGACAAATTATACTGTGATCAAATTGTTTTACGACACAAAATAGCAATTCATACAATTGTCAAATGTAGACATTTGTTATTGCATTTGATTTAGAATAGGCTTATTTGGGATAATATCTAAATAAGGACACTAATTCGATACAAATTATCTAAAAAAATTTGATAAATCATACTTCATATTCTGCATATTATAAATAGGTATATTATTTATACATGAATCATATATTTCTGCCATTTGTTTTTCAGTTGATACTACTAAAACCTCAGATATAGAAATTCGCATCGAAAGTAATGAGTAAATAGAAATGAATGGAAAACACCAAAAGCAGTCTATTTCAGGGCAAATATGAGACCATTTTGTCACTGAGCTAGTATCTAGAATATTGTATATTTTTATTTTCATCGATGTATATTGATTACCATGTAATTGAGAATTGCTATAATTCAATTAAAAAGTTGTAGGCCTAATAAACAAATCTGGTTGAATGAAAAGCATACTTGAAACCATCACCAAAAGGCAGATTTCAAAGAGTGCTTTTAAAGGAAAATTCAACACAAAAACGATATTTGGTATTTGTTTCATTAGTCCATTGTTGATATAGTCCCGAAATGTTTTGCTTGTCAGCAATCAAGTTGACTAGATATATAACTTTCAAAATACAGAACTACAGCCAGTATGATGCATTTTGCATGGGCTGTATTTCTGTATTTTGAAAGTTATATACCTTTAAAACTTGATTTCTGACAAGTAAAACATTTTGGGACTATCAACAATGAACAAATGAAACAAATAACAAAATATAGTTTTGTGTGGAGTTTTCCATTAAGTTTACTAAGGTGTTGTGGACTCTATCAATAAATGTAGGGACATAATTATTTCAATAGTCTCAGATGTAAATACACTGCTGCCTATATATTACAACCATTCATTCGTTTGTCAGCACCATCATCATCATCTTCATCATTGTCGTCGTCATCATCACCATCGTCATTTTTTTCACAACCCATAAATTCGAGTAAAGGCCTGTTTTTTTGTATGATTATCGAAACCTGGCAACATCCGTTAACATTTTCCAAGTGTGGGTGCCAGATGCAATACAAAAGAACAGCGAAAATCCAACTAATAGCATAAAATATTACAAAGACCACAGCCAACACATATTGACTGTTGACTGATTGAGTTATCATGCTGAAACCATGACGTTTGATCTGCGGAATGAATGAAGAAGACATAGGCCTATAAAAAAAACTTCTACTATCACTCCTCGAAAAAGCGCATTCCATGAATTAAAACACTTACTTTGCATGGTAACCAACTGATCCAAGTCCCCCAGACCATCTATAAACGACAGTGGATACCGAAAAACTCTCTCCTCTAAGCCTTTCCCTCTCTCACCGTGTCCCTTACTGATTCAACATACACAGTATGTATGTATCTCTTCTCTCGTTCCTGCAACCATGCATGGGCTATCCTATCCTCGTGTTTGAGGTTACCCACTGGGCACACACTGGTTGCATCAACGTGGTTTCCACCTTATTTCAATAAAATGTACGTTGCACTAAAGTGGAATAGACGTTGAATTTACGTCTGTGCCCAGTGGGTACAACAGGCGCATGGGTCCCTCTCTCTTTAAAACACTGGTCCATTGATTCCCATTTAATAATCACTAGTGATAATAAAAAGGGAAGAAAAAACAAGCCTTCTGTATCGACACAGCCAATCCCCATGTCCAAGCTCAGACGCCCAATCAACGCAGTTTGAGGTTTTACTTTACATCTGGTTTCCAAATCATGCAGAAGCGGGCCCGCTTCGCAGAGTGGGCAAGGAGGGTTTAATTCATGTAAACGAGACCACAGCAACATTTGATCGAAGGTTCGGACATTGAATATGTTGCCAATGTTCCTGCATTCAAATTTTCAAAACACCATCCAAGCCTTTCCCACCATAACGCATGAAATTACGCTGAAAGTGCACACTTGAGTGGATGAGGTGAAATGTGTTTCGATGTCATCAAATGTAGCTTCAGTCACATACCTAATTGCTACACGTTGTGTGTTAACATGAGTTTATTGACAATTTAGATATGCTGATGATACCGTGCACATTAGGCTACTAGAAATGGTTTCGGTGTTGGGATGATGAACCCGACCGTCCATATGGCCAAATTTGCATAATTATATTTTGACTAATTTACACATGACATTTGACAATATCCCTCTGATACCCAATCGTTCCGACGTACAGTTTACAGATAATAGTAAGCCAATGTCTTCATCAAGTTCAGGATTTGCTCTAATTCATATAATTAACTGAACATCAATAGACATAATGTGACAATTTGCAGGCCATTTAACTTTTACAAATAATCCACTCAAACATACCCGCATGGCCAACTTTTAAGCATGTCTTCATCAAGACAATACACGAAAACAAAATGGCCATCTTTCAGCAAACAAATAACTTTTCATTGCAACTTATTATCAAACTATCAACAAACACGTATCGAGTGAGATGCATCACTGGCAACTTAAATGAGGCTTGAAATATTAGCACTTTGATTTATTCAAGTCGAACCACGTTTCATTCGTCTATGGAATCGCATTCCTATTGTTAATTTGTGGGCAATTTATGAAAAATGTATGGAACATTGTTTTCTGGGACCAAGAGCAAGCAACGCACAACAGCGAGGGAGCCACGTCACCAACAGGTGCATCAAACTCATTATTAATTCAATAGGTTCTGTAAAACTAGAATACAACGGTCTAGTCTCACGCCACAATCCAGCGATTTGATCACCTTATAAAAATATTACCAGTATAGATATACGCCCATGAAAGCCAATTCAATCCCTAGAAATTGCAGTAATATTGATAGAAACCTCGTTAAAACAAATACGTTTGTCCCATTTAGGGCAGGTTGTTACATAGTTGTTACAACCCACACCACCCTAAATAAAGAATTCACACTTATCTTTCAACATTTAAGACAATAATGTCTACAATGTGTATTTCTAAACAGTTTACTAAAGCCTTAACCCTCATATGCAATGAATGGAAAAATTGCGACAAGATTAAAACTGCATAAAAGTGTAAAAAATTGCTTTGGAGCAAACAGATAAGACATATGTTATTTCGTAGATTCGCCGTCTTTAGCCTTAATCCTTCGCCATACAGATTTAGCCATAACCCATTGTAATACAGAGGACAGGAGCGACAAGTGGAAAAAACTGAAAAGGTTAGTGTCCACTGTTTCGGCTAACCTCTGACTAGTCTAAAACTGATAGTGTATGAGCGAGTTATGCATGCAAGATAAGCGTTCATTTGTAACATATCCATGTAGGAAATATAAGCATTTCATTTTATTATAAAAATGTTCAGAAATACAAAAGAGGAGACTATTCGAACAAAGTTAGATTGTGTTCTTCATACAGTATGAGATACACGAAGGTGTTGGAATGAAATAAAACAACATCCCTTATTCTGACAAGTATAAACAGCGACAACAAAGTACTGATTAAATATCTGACCATTGTAATGTGCGTAATCAATATCAAATTAGATTAAAACACAAATTGAATCATGCGTTGCCCTGTTGATACCTTTACGTAATTCCTCGCTCTGGGCCAGCAAGGCAAACAGCATCTCCGTGTTATTCGGTGCTCCATTTGGAGAGTTCTGTTCATTATGTCCATCCATTGCTCATGTTCTCCTCACACGATAACGAAAAACGACTGTATTGCTGTGTTCTAGCTGCGCACCTATCACTCACAACGCCATATTATGCAGTATATCAAGAGAAGAATACCACAATTCCACGCACGGTGTGACTGCATACGCTTGAGTTTGCTGTATCCCAGTGTGATGTGCACTGCGCAGGATTACGACGCGTGGTTACCCTAGCGACTGGCCTGTTAAAGCAGGGAGATAGATTATCATCAACGATCAGAAACTTGGAAACGGTGCGGGTACCAAGTGCTCTTCGGAGGGAGGAAAAATGGAATAAGATAACATTTGACTATGGTTTCGGCCATGTGTGTTTAGTTGATGCATGTGCTATGCTATTAAATGCCATTTTATTGCAAGAAGCTCCTATTTAACCTTTAGCTGGTTCATTTACACTAACATATTTTCAGGATCTTATGAAAATACATTTTCACAGCACGAAAAGTAGCCTAAGTGTTTTTAAATGGGACTTTGCACGCACGTTTCTCTAGAACAGTGTGTAGGCCTATTTCAAATCGAATCCCGGCCATAATATAGCCGAAGCTACACAAATAATCAAACGCAAACGAAAATGGAACCTGGCACATATTTTATTTTATTTTTTATTAATAAGTCCTGAAACGGTTGAGTTCGAAAATTCTTTAAGTTAAATAAGTAAAGGTTAAGTTAAATAAAGTGACATTCCAAATATTTGCCTGTAATGGACAGTTTATGTTATGGATACGCAACACAGGGCCTGCTATCGAAGATTCAAATAGGCCTGTACATCATTTTATATAGGTAGCTATTGTACAATTTATTTTGGCCTTGATTGTTGGATTTCTGTGGTTGATGTGCAGTTGACAAGGCAGAATGCAACTCTAATATTTGTAAAACATTCCACCATAACATAGGCCTAGGTACTTATTACAGTATAGTATAGTTTTAAATATGTTTAATTCGTTTTTTACCTTTTCTAAAATGCACAATAATAGAACGACGTGAGGTGACCCCTATTTACAAAAAAAAAAAAAAGATCGAATACTAGGAGGCATATGTCACAAGAACCATTAGCCTACATAGGAACATAATAGGATCCCATTTAATAATAAATAGCTTGATGAAATTAACACTTTTCGTTTGAAACATCTGGATGAGATGACAAATATTCCTTTACCAACGTTACTGTTATATTTGACAGGTATGATTTAATTACATGCACTATTTTATATTAGATATTTTGGATGTTTCACATATTATATCAACCATCGCACTCATGGTATCTTATTAACTCAAAAGCAAAAGCATCTCCTCAACTTGACGTTGTATTGGGGTCACGGTAGATAACACTACATTCGTAATAAAACCAAATCTACAATTTCCATCACGTAACGAGAACGTATAAACCTGGCGCGCGATTGACACACTCGTGCGCGCGCACACACACACAGCATATTGTAAAACTATGGCCAATGCTGACTTCACAAAGACAACTGTTTACTTAGGGGAGAGATTGGCCGTTCAATAACATGTTGATCGAGGCAACACCACGATGAATTTTATCGACACTGATCTCAGGCGCAAAAGGGCGCCTTGGGAAATCACGAGTAGTGCCATGGCTGCGTGGACCCCTGATGAATCTAAAATCAATGCCCCATTTGCCAGTATTTTCTGAGTATATGAAATACATTTTGGTGAAAGGTGTGGGATGCTTCAGTGCTCCCTCTTACATTTCAGCTATATTTTTATGTGCTATTGATCGCTCCCTTTTGAGGGGCGAGGAGACAGTAATGGGGTAAGATGAGAAATGCTCTATGATCAACAAAACAGAAAAGTGATCCGTGAGAAAGAGGCGGACATGGGCTAGTGGTTTAGTAAAGAGATCGTTATTGCTTTTATTTCTAAAACCATTGCTAATCTATTGGTTTTTGATTTGGCCATGGAATAGCCCACTTACAAGCCTTATTCATTTCCCCGATACGTAAGGCAACACAATATATCTTGTGGCATGGAAATACTTTATTAGATTCATAATTTACAAAAATGAAGTAAGACTACCATTGCTACAAAAATGCTGCAAATTTTCGAACAATAATTTGTGCCTGGGATGAGAAGGCTATATTAATAACACCTCACACAACGAGTAGCCTAAAGGCCTAGATGTAATGGAATAATTCACAAACCACATGCCTACTGGTCTACATGGTTTACAGTATGTTCAAATAAACAAAGTTATGCCAGGCCTTTTCAGACAGACATTTTCTGTTTGCAAACTTTTTACGCATAGGCCTATCATTTCAAGCGTTTTTGTGTGTAACGGACCTCAGGTGCCGCACCTGTCGAAGGGAACCTGACACTTGTTAAGCATTCTGCACAGGCTGTTGACTAGGGAGGGCGGGGGGCGGCCTGTGTGCAGCCGAGCTGTCGCCTTGTTGCGTACACAAGTGGTTGGTGCAGAAGCGCTCTGGTGGTCTCGTGACTCGCGTGACAGCCAAGAGAGATGGTGTGAAATAACAGCACACGCATAACATCTGTTCTTATGATTTCCAACAATGCAGCTCATTATGTATTCATAACGTCTCCCGCACGCAGGGAAACATAAATTAAAGCTTTAATGTCCCACCTCGAAACAGTATGAATACCCTGTTAAATTGTATTAAACTGAACACACATTTAGGTGTTATTCGCCCTATTCGCCAATTTAATGAAATACATTCCATTCGATGTGTAGCCTATCAATTTTTCTCTTTTCACAACTTCTCCCGTCTTGAAAGGGAAAGCACAGCTCACTGTAACTCTTCTTTCAGCATATAATGGTGATATGTCAAACTCTTATTTCAGAAGTTTAACTGATGATGATAGGGTGTGCTGTGAGATACAATGGGCTATTTCATGCATGTTTGGATCCTGTCGGTAAAACTTTGAGCTGCAGGCGGAGCCCCCGCTGTGCTGATTTGCTGTATAGCTAGATATTTCATAGCTAATTATGAGCCATTAACAGATTACATGGGACTAAACGGCGTCAAATAGACTCGATGGTAGGCTGGCTACATTTCCATATAAAGTTAATTTAAAATATCGATTAGAAGTGCAAATGACTCCAAACAAACAAGAACGCCGGCTTCTTACCTTGACCTGTACTGTATCGGGAGAAATTCACGGGATTTTGACAACTTGATCCAGGATGTTCAAGCAACATTCTGAGCAGTGATGCTTTCAGCTCAGATGAACATACAATCAATCGGAGGTTGAGATAGGCCTATACAGAGGAAAGGAAAGCAAGATGCGCGCCTGCTGAGCTTAGGCTAATGATAAGTGATTATTAGGAAAAAATTAAAACAAAAACGCATGATCCTATTTCTTTATCCTTTGAGAGTCACAAAAATAACGTGGTTGTAAGAGGCTAAAGTACGCCTGTCGACCTGGTCTCTCTGCGTCGGTCACCCTGCAAGGAAACTTTGAGAATGCAGCAACTTGCTGTTTGATTCCGTGTGTTGGTCGAGAGGAGATAGAGAGAGGGGGTGGGGATAATGCCTGACCATTACCAGCGTCAGCTGACCCCAGGATGGGACGTGTGTTCGTTTTTAACGTAACAAAAGTAACAGCTGGAGTCGAGATGCCGGGTGTGGCGCGTGGAGGACTATGCTCTGTCCACGGTGCTGAAAAGGGGAGTTTCTGTATGTGCGCGAGGCCGGAGGCGTGTGTTGCGTGTAACCCCCCCACCTCCACTCCACTGTCTTCAACCCTCCTCTCCTCCTCCCTTCCCTCCTTATCCATTTAGAGGTACACGTGTCCATCTTTCATCGTACACAATAGGGTAATGGGCGATTCGTCGGGACATTGTTGTCATGCGTTTTTATTCTCGTGCCCGTCTTTTGTTCGGCCAAGAATAGACCAACAAAGACAAGTGGATGGAGCGTCATTGTTTGTCCCCCACGATGAAAACGGGAGGGGACTGTGGAACTGTCTCCTTCAGTTTGTTTGTACGTTAGTCACACGCGATATCTCAGTCTCAGACAGCACTGTGCCAATTCTAACGGAACTTGGGTGAATGATACGTCTTGCCAAAGAGTTCCGGCATGTACAAAATGTAAGGCGGGAGCTATAGTAATTAACTGAAATGTGGTAAAGCGTCAGCATGCATCATTCGTGGGGGAGGACATGTTTACGGTTGGCTAGTTCCATTTTGCCGTTGTGTTTTTATTTAGACTGTTCATGCTATCTGTGGCGGGCTACCAGCATATATTCTCTTTATTATGCCCTGAAGAGGACGCCAATGGTAATCCAACACTAGTTAGCAAATTCTGACATTTCCATACAGATTTTTGACAAGGGCGTTTCGTTTGAATCTGATTGTAGTAGCGTACAGGCCTACATAACATTTTTTAGGAGTTCCACAGCATTTCTGAAGCATTGTTGAAAATTGTATTTTTATTCTAGCCTAATAGGATACTTCTTATTCAAGCCTAATAGAATAGCAATTCTAACTAATTTCAATAATGACAAAAGCTTTGTTTCATGGAAACTTTTTTACAATCACTAAAACTTGTGAGAATTTAATAAAATGTTTTACAAATGTGAATAATATGGAGATTCTTTGTCTTTCTTTCTTTCTTTCTTTCTTACTTTCTATCTCTAATTCCTCTCTCTTTCTAAAACTCGCTGCAATAGTTTAGTCTGACATAGTGGTGACGTTGTCCTACAGCTTTGATTTCAGCCGTGCAGCATGCTTACTCACCAGTGGGTCTAAGCCAATTACTTAATTACTTAATTCATTAGGCTATTCCTTACAGGGCAATTATAAACTCCAAAAACATCACATAATATCATAAGCCTCCCCATTCATCCAAGGTCATTATCGATCTATCATCTCATCTCTTCACCCATGAACCATCCACCCTCTAAGTCTGGCTGTAAATATAGCTTTTCTTACTGTATATACTTTTTCTATAGAATAAACGCGCTTGTTTTCATCGCTCCAGACGAGTTTTTGTGTTCCGCACTAATCCCCGGTCAACAAGTCAGTCTAATGTCTTCATGGAGATTAAGAAGAAACGGTAGTAAATCTGGAAGGAGCCATATACTGTAACTAGGATCCGAAAGCAATTTCTGCCTCAAAGGAGCTCATAGGAAAACAACATAACAACAGAGAAGAACCTTCATGCATTACTGTTTACATTCTCTTTTTCTCTGCCTGACTTTTAGATACCTGAATGTGTTTTTTGTTTTTATTCAATGATTTTTACAATAGGCCTGCTGTGGGGTCACACTTCAAGTTAGATTGAAGCACTAGTCACCTGTAGGATAAAATCATGCCTAATGCCTGACACTGCTCATCAGAGGGCCATATCCGGAACAAGGTCTCTGTCTGCAATTCCTCTCTGTTAGAAGAAAATAAGCAGAAATCAGGACTACTGTGTAGCCTGCTGAATTATGCAGCTGATGATGATTGTAACAATGTAATAACAAAAACATCTAAGATAGCAACAACAACAACAATAATAAGAAAAATAATGAAGGTTTTAGTTTTCATAATAATCCTGAAATGAAATGAGCTTTTTAATAGTGATGTTTTAATAGTCTTTGTGCAGTGAGTACAGTATAGCTATTATCTACTCTGTATCTCTGTAAGATTACATATACTGTAATGTTGGACCACTCTATACTTTTCTGTTGTAAAAGTAGAAAAACAGTGCCAGCGGCTTCCTTGGTCTTGGTCTTAGCCCCCACATAAGGCCCCAGACATGATTTCATTAAAGGGGCCACCTTAAAAGGATGATGCTCTTATTCCACCACTCTGTGCACTGGGGAGTATCATTACAGGAGATTGGTAAAGTGTTAATGCACCTGGGACCCACTTGAGAGAGCGCCCGCAATCAGGTTTTAATGGTCCTCCACCAAAGGCTCCAGCGTTTACACCCCTACATACGCCTGCCCTCAAAGTCTAGAGGTCTGGCCTGGCTGACTGTCGGGGGATACATGAGCGATATGGAGACATGACACATGCCCGTCTTCTGAAAGCATGAGAGTCTCTCAAAGACTCTCTCATCTTCCATCTCAGTGTTTGGTGTGTGATGTTTCCCAAACAGATCAGTCCTCTGTATCACCCTCAAGTATTGTTGAGCCAATTGGGTTTGGAGAGTTGGTTTTGGATGTACTTGGATTGAAGCAACCCCAAAAGCCAGAGTGTATTTGGATGAGTTTGTCTTATTATAAGAACACAGTGTCCCATTAAAACAACCCTCCTAGGGCCAATTGTAACATGTCGGGTTCCTATTGTATCAGCAATGTGAATGGATTGATATGTGGAGTTAAAACATATAATAATATGTCTTTTGGATCTGTAACTCTCTAGCAGAGGAACCCACTTGTCATGAGAAATGTCTCCCTTGAGGTACAGTATGTCTTACAAGTCTATCTCAGAATTTACATTAAGAATTGTACATGATGACATATGTTTTCATGGAAGCAAATTAATTCCAAAACAAATACAAATAAAACAATTATATAAATCAAGCATGTGCACCCCCCCCCCAAAAAAAAACCCCCGAAATTAAATACAGGTAGTACGTTTGGTTTATTCACATTTTGAATACCACTCTTCAAACTGCAGCATTGGGAAGGTTTATTTTACCTCTAGGCCTACGTCTGGCCTGTCAGGATGGAATACGATGTAAAAATATAACTGCTCAAGCATGGCGCACTCAACACAAATCAGTTTAACAATCTGTAACGATGACTTGCAAGTATTGAAAGGTAAATATGAAATATGATGATTTCTAATTTCTTCTCGCACTAATGTATGTGTGTTGCTAAATGTTGCTTGCATGATTAATTTGAGCGGGGAGAAAAGTTTTATACATTCCGTAAATCTTCCTTTCTCCCCCTGTCAATACCAAGCAGTGAACTTCTTTGCATATGCAACCGGCTTATTACGCCATGGTAATATTGATTGCGAAGCTATTCTGAATTTATGGCTCACTCAAACTTGATATATAAAGCAATACATAATAACAAAGTGTAAGTGGTGGGGAAAATGTCACATTCAGCCAACTGCACTTGGGAAGGCAACCGAATACTACACAAAAATTGAAACACAAATGCTTTGTTTGTAAATTATGTCTGAGTGTTGGAGTGTGTCCCTGGCTATCCGTAAATAAAAAATATTTGCTTAATATAAGGAATTTGAAACGATGTAAACTTGTACTTTTGATACTTAAGTATATTTAAAACCAAATACTTTTAGACTTTTACTCAAGTAGTATTTTACTGGGTGATTTTCACTTTTACTTGAGTCATTTTCTATTAAGGTATCTTTACTTTTACTCAAGTATAACAATTGGGTAGTATTTCCATCACTGCTCACCCCCGCCACATGACTCGGTGCGCCTATGCCACCCCTCTGACACCAGGTCTCGATTGTGTGCCTGTCATGATCAATCATGTCCTCCAATGGCTGGCCTTGTGCGGGAGGGAGGGCACCAATCACACGCCTCATTACCTTGGCTTGGTTACCCGGAACCCTAGTGGTCACTCTAATGGTCCCGAGACACTCAGCCTGTTCAGCCTGTTGCTGTCGGAGGCGTTTGGCCTTCACGGAGAGAGAATTTGTTTCATTAATTCATTGTTGATATAGACCCAAAACTTGATTGCTGACATGCAAAACATTTTGGGCCTATATCAACAATGGACCATTGAAATAAATACCAAAAGATAGCTTTTGGGTCGAGGTTTCCTTTAACATAAGACCACATTTCTGTTCTTGACTTTGCAATGATTACTATTACCACAAGAGCTCCTAAGGTCAAGTTTACAGAAGCAGCTCGAGAGAATAAATAAACTTGCTGGTATCAGCAGAAACAGCCCAAGTTTAGCTCTAAATAGGAGCAAAAACATTTTCAGATGCAGCAACTGTATTTTGCGGAGTCAGCTTAACTGGGCTATATTGGCAGCCGGGTCCACACACACGGTGCCACTAAATGCCTGAAGTCAGACTATTGAGGGGTAGAGTGAATCATCTGTGGAAAAGCTAGTCCATTTCACAGCTGCAACACTCTCTAGGGAAACACTGTAATGTATTGCCATGTAGCCTGCTTCCCCCATGGAAGAATATTGGCTTCTCTCCATGTTGCCAGGTTGGCACTTTTTAGCCAAGAAATTGTGTTTTGTAATGTCACAGTATCACTTACCTACGGAGGCAGAACTTCTGAAGAGAAATGTGCCCGTCAGGAAGTCACTTAAAACTCAGTAGAAATGTCAAGTCAGTGCAACTAAATTGGAAGGAAGGATGTTGTGCTTGTTTGGGTCAGTTTGTGTATGTGTAGGCCAGTGACTGTTTGAGTATGGAATATGGAAGAATTTTTGCCTTTGCATTTGCAAGCTTATGTGTTCTCTGCCCATGTGTGTGTCCATCCACACATATTTACAAGTGTGTCCTCTCAAGCATATTAGTGTGTTTGAATATGTGTGCACACACAGGGTTTGCATACATATAACTGCCGAGTTTGGGGGAGCTCACCCACAGTGGTGTAAAGTATTCAAGTAAAAATGCTTTAAAGTACCACTAAAGTAGTTTTTTGGGGTCTCTGCACTTTAATTTACTATTTATATTATATTTTTACTTTTATTTCACTACATTCCTTAAGAAAAGTATGTACTTCTTACTCCATACATTTTCCCGGACACCCAAAAGTACTCGTTACATTTTTTAATGCTTAGCATGACAGGAAAATGGTCCAATTCACGCACTAATCAAGAGAACATCCTTCGTAATCCCTACTGCCTCTGATCTGGCGGACTCACAGACTCACGAAACACAAATGCCTTTTTTGTAGTGTCCCTGGCTATCCGTAAATTAAAAATATTTGCTTAATATAAGGAATTTGAAACAATTTATACTTGTACTTTTGATACTTAAGTGTATTTTAGCGTTTACATTTTACTTTTGATACTTAAGTATATTTAAAATCAAATGCTTTTTGACTTTTACCCAAGTAGTATTTTACTGGGTGATTTTCCCTTTTACTTGAGTCATTTTCTATTAAGGTATCTTTACTTTTACTCAAGTATGACAATTGGGTAGTATTTCCACCACTGCTCACCCCCGCCACATGACTCGGTGCGCCTATGCCACCCCTCTGACACCAGGTCTCGATTGTGTGCCTGTCATGATCAATCATGTCCTCCAATGGCTGGCCTTGTGCAGGAGGGAGGGCACCAATCACACGCCTCATTACCCTGGCTTGGTTACCCGGAGCCCTAATGGTCACTCTAGTGGTCCCGGGACACTCAGCCTGTTCAGCATGTTGCTGTCTGAGGCGTTTGGCCTTCACGGAGAGAGAAAGGCTAGAAAGATGACTGGGGCTCATAGCCGTATGTTGTGCTTTGGTCACATAGACACTGCTGAAAGGAGGGAGGAGAAACAACACTTACATGAAATATATGATGGGCTCTAGTTATTTTTGCAGCATTGGAGGGAATATATCAAAGAGTTGTTGGGGTGACATGGGGAGGCTCACAAACAGCATTCAGACCTTGACTTGTCTGAAACAGCTGCTGTTGTTTGTTAAGAGAGGTGACATAGGGTAAGGGTGGGAAGTTTTTTTAAACTCAGGCTGGGAGGGGGTTAACTTAGGACAGAGGATCTTAGGCTTAAGCACACTACCTTCCTAAGTAGCTGGACTTGCTAAACCAGTGTACAACCAAAAACTATCACTGCTCAAATCTTAATGGTCTAGCAGTCAGTCAGTATGAGTAGCCAGATAATGATCATAACAGATTCTATCACCATCTACTGTAAGTTACCATAGTAGCATACATGCGCCAGAAACCCCTAGCTTTAACCAAAGCAAACATCTCTCATTGTTTTTAAATGCCTCCATCTGGCAGGTTTCACTGGCCGGCAACAGGCAAGGCTCCCCCAGCAGCTGGCGAAACTGCCCAACCGCTTTTCGGCTTGGCCTCAGTGTAACCGCCTTGCTCCCTCCGGTCAGCCCACACCGCTACACTAACTGCCCCGAGCCCAAGCACTTGGCCTGTCAGTCAGGGGGTCAGCCAGCCAGCCAGAGAAGGGGGAGGTAGAGGGGAGAGGGATTGGAGGGGATGGGTGACACCATTGAGCCCTTTGTTACTCATCCCTGGGCAGGGAGTGGGTGAGGGCAGAGTGGGGGAGTGAAGGGAATAACTCCCTGGTTAATATTTTGGGCTGAAGATAATTTTTTACAAAAATTTAATGACATGATATGATGAGCAGAGATAGTAAAGTATTTTCAATGTTGTTGAAGATATAGTTGGCATTGTAGAGATACAATAATATTGACGGTTCTATTGTAGCTAACTACAACTTTTAACTAATCTGACGATATACTGTGAATTCGGAAAGTATTCAGACCCCTTGACTTTTTCCACATTTTGTTACGTTACAGCCTTATTCTAAAATTAATTAAATAGTTTTTTCCACCTCATCAATCTACACACAATACCACTTAATGACAAAGCAAAAACTGTTTTTTAGAAATGTTTGCAAATGTATTAAAAATAAAAAACTTAAATATCACATTTACATATAAGTATTCAGAACCTTTACTCAGTACTTTGTTGAAGCACCTTGGGCAGCGATTACAGCCTCAAGTCTTCTTGGGTATGACGCTACAAGCTTGGCACACCTGTATTTGGGAAGTTTCTCCCATTCTTCTCTGCAGATCTTCTCAATCTCTGTCAGGTTGGATCGGGTGCGTCACTGTACAGCTATTTTCAGGTCTATCCAGACATGTTCGATCGGGTTCAAGTCTGGGCTCTGGCTGCACCACTCAAGGATATTCAGAGACTTGTCGCGAAGCCACTCCTGCATTGTCTTGGCTGTGTGCTTAGGGTCGTTGTCCTGTTGGAAGGTGAACCTTCGCCCCAGTCTGAGGTCCTGAGCACTCTGGAGCAGGTTTTCATCAAGAATCTCTCTGTACTTTGCTCTGTTCATCTTTCCCTCATTATTGACTAGTCTCCTAGTCCCTGCCACTGAAAAACATCACCACAGCATGATGCTGCCACCGTAAGGATGGTGCCAGGTTTCCTCCAGGCGTGACACTTGGCATTCAGGCCAAAGAGTTCAATCTTGGTTTAATCAGACCAGAGAATATTGTTTCTCATGGACTGAGAGTCCTTTAGTTGCTTTTTGGCAAACTCCAAGTGGGCTGTCATGTGCCTTTTACTGAGGAGTGGCTTCCGTCTGGCCACTCTACCATAAAGGCCTGATTGGTGGAGTGCTGCAGAGATGGTTGGCCTTCTGGAAGATTCTCCAATCTTCACAGAGGAACCCTGGAGCTCTGTCAGAGTGACCATTGGGTTCTTGGTCACCTTCCTGACCAAGGCCTTCTCCCCCGATTGCTCAGTTTTGCTGGGCGGCCAGCTCTAGGAAAAGTCTTGGTGGTTCCAAACTTCTTCCATTTAATAATGATGGAGGCCACTGTGTTCTTGGGGACCTTAAATGCTGCAGAAATGTTTTGGTGCCCTTCCCCATATCTGTGCCTCAACACAGATAGGAATTGTCCGTAGTACTCCTGTCTTGGAGTACTACGGACAATTCCTTTGACCTCATGGCTTGGTTTCTGCTCTGACATGCACTGTCAACAGTGGGACCTTATATAGACAGGTGTTGCCTTTTAAAATGGAATTTACCACAGGTGGACTCCAATCAACTTGTAGAAACATCTCAATGATGATCAATGGAACAGGATGTACCTGAGCTTAATTTCGAATCTCAAAGTAAAGGGTCTGAATACTTATGTAAACAAGGTATTTGAAGCGGTGCTCCTAGTGGCCGGACTATAATGCAGGCAATCTTAAATCCATTTGAACTCATTTCTACCAGCATGAGGAACCAGAGAAAATAAAACCCGAGACCACCTTTACTCCACACACAGAGGCGCATACAAAGCTCTCCAATTCTGACCATAATTATATCCTCCTTACTTCTGCTTACAAGGAAAAACTAAGGCAGGAAGTACCAGTGACTGTTTTGGTAGCACAGACTGGAATATGTTCCAGGATCCATCCAATGCCATACCACCTCAGTCACCGGCTTCATCAGTAAGTACATCGGCGACGTATTCCCCACAGTGACTGTGCATACATATCCAAACCAGAAGCCACGGATTACAGGCAACATCTGCACCGAGCTAAAGGCTAGAGCTGCCACTTTCAAAGAGTGGGACACTAATCCGGATGCATATAAGAAATCCCACTATGCCCTCAGACGAACCATCAAACTGGCAAAGCATCAATTCAGGACTAAGATTCAACCCGACTACACCGGCTCTGATGCTTGTCGGATGTGGCAGGACATGAAAACTATTACGGACTACAAAGGGAAACCCAGCCACGAGCTGCCCAGTGACGCGAGCCTAACAGACGAGCTAAATTCCTTTTATGTTCGCTTCGAGGCAAGCAACAGTGAAGCATGCATGAGAGCACCAGCTGTTCCGGACGACTGTATGATCATGCTCTCCGTAGCTGATATGACCAAGACCTTTAAACATGTCAACATTCACAAGGCTGCAGGGCCAGACAGATTATCAGGAAGTGTACTCAGAGCATGCGCGGACCAACTGGCAAGTTGGACCGAGTCTGTAATACCTACATGTTTCAAGCAGACCACCATAGTCCCTGTGCCCAAGAAAGCGAAGGTAGCCTGCCTAAATGACTACCGCCCCACAGCACTCACATCAGTAGCCATGAAGAGCTTTGAAAGGAAACCCTAGATCCACTCAATTCGCATACCACATAAACAGATCCACAGATGACGCAATCTCAATTGCACTCCACACTGCCCTTTCCCACCTGGACAAGAGGAACACCTATGTGAGAATGCTGTTCATTGACTACAGCTCAGCGTTCAACACCAGAGTGCTCGCGAAGCTCATCACTAAGCTTAGGACCCTGGGACTAAACACCTCCCTCTGCCACTGGATCCTCGACTTCCTGACAGGCCACTCCCAGGTGGTAAGGGTAGGTAACAACACATCTGCCATGCTGATCCTCAACACTGGGGCACCTCAGGGGTGCGCGCTTACTCCCATCCTGTACTCCCTGTCCACCCACGATTGCGTAAGGCACAACTCCAACACCATCATTTGGTTTGCTGACGACACAACAGTGGTAGGCCTGATCACCGAAAACGATGAGACAGCCTATAGGAGGAGGTCTGAGACCTGGCAGTGTGGTGCCAGGCCAACTACCTTTCCCTAAATGTGAGCAAGACAAAGGAGCTGATCGTGGACTACAGGGAAAGGAGGGCAGAACAGGCCCCCAATAACATCGACGGGGCTGTAGTGGAGCGGGTTTAGAGTTTCAAGTTCCTTGGTGTCCACATCACCAATGAACTATCATGGTTCAAACACACCAAGACAGTCATGAAGAGGGCACGACAACACCTTTTCCCTCTCAGGAGACTGAAAAGATTTGTCAAGAGTCCCCAGATCCTCAAAAAGTTCTACAGCTGCACCATCGAGAGCATCCTGACCGGTTGCATCACCACCTGGCATGGCAGCTGCTCGGCATCCGACCGTAAGGTGCAACAGAAGGTGGTGCGCATGGCCCAGTACATCACTGGGGCCAAGCTTCCTGCCATCCAGGACCTATGTACTAGGCGGTGTCATAGGAAGGCCCAAAAAATTGTCATGGACTCCAGTCACCCAAGTCATAGACTGTTCTCTCTGCTACCGCATGGCAAGCGGTACCAGAGTGTCAAGTCTTTGTCCAAAAGGCTCCTTAACAGGTACTACCCCCAAGCCATAAGACTGCTGAACAAATAATCAAATGGCTACCCTGACTATTTACATTGACACACACCCTTTGTTTTTATACTGCTGCCTAGAAGGCCAGCATCCCGGAATCGCATCTTCACTGTTGATGTTGAGACTGGAGTTTTGCAGGTACTATTTAATGAAGCTGCCAGTTGACGACTTGTGAGGCATCTCTTTCTCAAACTAGACACTCTAATGTACTTGTCCTCTTGCTCAGTTGTGCACCGGGGCCTCCCACTCCTCTTTCTCTTCTGGTTAGAGCCAGTTTGCGCTGTTCTGTGAAGGGAGTAGTACACCGCGTCGCACGAGATCTTCAGTTTCTTGGAAATTTCTCGCATAGAATAGCCTTCATTTCGCAGAACAAGAATAGACTGATGAGTTTCAGAAGAAAGTAATTTGTTTCTGGCCATTTTGAGCCTGTAATTGAACCCACAAATGCTGATGCTCCAGATACTCAACTAGTCTAAAGAAGGCCAGTTTTCTTACTTCTTTAATCAGTACAATCGTTTTCAGCTATGCTAACATAATTGCAAAAAGGTTTTCTAATGATCAATTAGCCTTTTAAAATGATAAACTTGGATTAGCGAACACAACGTGCCATTGGAACACAGGAGTGATGGTTGCTGATAATGGGCCTCTCTACGCCTATGGTGTTCCATTAAAAATCTGCCGTTTCCAGCTACAATAGTCATTTACAACATTAACAATGTCTACACTGTATTTCTGATCAATTTGATGTTATTTCAATGGACAAAAAATGAGCTTTTCTTTTAAAATCAAGGACACTTCTATGTGACCCCAAACTTTTGAACGGTAGTGTATATGTGTATATACGGTATATATATGTATATATATATATAACATCCTCTCTTTATGAGTCCGTCATGGCCTCTTCTACAGTTGTGTCTTATCAATGACCTCCACAAGTGTTTAACTCAATAGCAGTTTCTCAGTGCCTGTGTGAGAGAGTGTGCTCAGCTCGGTCTAAAGAGGCTGCCACCTCTACCCGACATCAACCTCAAATGAATATTGAGATGCTAATGACGTACAACAGCGGACAAAGGCCCATCGCTACAGGGGACGAAGGCCCAATGCTACCACTGGACACCAATACAATGGTCCTTAACTCAGGCCCTGACACCTTTACAACCCAACATGTGTCACTTGTTTCAGGCTGAGACAATGAAGGGACCAACAACGGTTCATCCTTTGCAGAATCTTGCGTGCTAACTTTTCCTTTTTGTCTCATTTATGTCGGCTCTCCATGGCTGGACGAGACTAATTTAACCTTCTGTGGACTCTTGGGTTTTGTTGTGTTTTGCGTGGCTTTGTCTCGTGTGGAGTATCTGTCTCTTTAGTGCAACGACAACCTACCCCAGGGCAGACATAATGCTGTGAGGTCAGGGTTCAAAACTCTTAGGCAGAGTTAAGGCTCTTCGCAGCTTTGGATTGGGGATGCTGACCGGTTGAGGATATGTCTGTCTGGTTTGTAGGTGGTTGTTGTGGGGTCTTCTGAGGGGCAACTAGGGACACAGGCAGGCAGACGTACAGATGGACGGATGGACAGACAGCTAGACAGATGGACAAACAGACTGACAGATAGAAATAGGGCTTGTTTAGCTTTAAGTCAATACAATGCGTTTAGATCAATTCATAATGGACATGGATCAGATTGTGAAAAATATGGCCCATTACCCCCATATTTCCGTGGCAAACTTAAATAGACCCATGAATTGCTAACCTTCATCCTAACCTGGGCAAAGATATTTGCAGATCAGGGTAGCCAATAATCTTTGGCCAATTATATTCCACTTTGTCCTACAAGAGCTCTGAGATTCTTTCTGTCATGAAAAGCACTATAGAAGTTGAATAAATTATTATTATTGATATTATATTACTCATGTATTAGTCAATGATGACAGACTAAAATAATAAGAAAGGCCAATAGGAGACAGGGATGTTGGTCCTTGCTACCAAAAATAATTCAGAACACCTCAACCTCAACCATTGTACACAAAACAACAAAAACAACCCTTTATCATTCCATATAACAAGAGTTGATAATACAGTGCATTCAGCAAGTATTCAGACCCCTTCCCTTTTTCCACATTTTGTTACGTTACAGCCTTATTCTTAATGTGTTAAATGTTTTTTCTCTCATCAGTCTACACACAATACCCCATAATGACAAAGCGGAAATAGTTTTTGAGATATTTTAGCAAATTTATAAAAAAACAAAAACAGGAATACCTTATTTACATAAGTATTCAGGCCCTTTGCTATGAGACTCGAAATTGAGCTCGGGTGCATCCTGTTTCCATTGATCATCCTTGAGATGTCTCTACAACTTGGAGTCCGCCTGTGGTAAATTAAATTGATTGGACATGATTTGGAACGGCACACACCTGGGACTGGGAGACTAGTCAGGATTGAGGAAAAGATAAACGGAGCAAAGTACAAATAGATCCTTGATGAAAATCTGCTCCAGAGTGCTCAGGACCTCACATTTAGGACAACAACACTGGGAGCATACAGCCAAGACAACGCAGGAGTGGCTTTGGGACATGTCTCTGAATGTCCTTGAGTGGCTCAGACAGAGCCCGGACTTGAACCCGATCAAACATCTCTGTAGAGACCTGAAAATAGCTGTGCAGCGACGCTCCCCATCTAACCTAACAGAGCTTGAGAGGATCTGCAGCGAAGACTGGGAGAATCTCCCTAAATACAGGTGTGCCAAGCTTGTAGAGTCATACCCAAGAAGACTTGAGGCTGTAATCGCTGCCCAAGGTGCTTCAACAAAGTATTGAGTAAAGGGTCTGAATACTTAAGTAAATATCAGATTTCATATATTTTTTTAAATACATGTGCAATAATTTCTAAAAACCTGTTTTTGCTTTGTCATTATGGGGTATTGTGTGTAGATTGATGAGGAGGAAAATATCAATTGAATCAGCTTTAGAATAAGGCTGTAATGTAACAAAATGTGGAAAAAATAAAGGACTCTGAATACACAATTTAACAGACACTTTTATCCAAAGCAACTTATAGTAATACGTGTGTATATACATTTAACGTACGGTTGGTCCCCAGGAATCAAACCCACAACCCTGGCGCTGCAAGTGCCATGTTCTACCAACTGAGCTACAGAGGAACACATTTGTCCTTGGCATTCTCGACCTAACCTGTTCTATGTTCCATTCTGAACATTCTGGTACCCTACATGTTCTAGGTTCCTATCTGGCCATTCTGGAATGGTACCTGTTCTAGGTTCCTATCTGGAA
This sequence comes from Salvelinus fontinalis, assembly GCF_029448725.1. Taxonomy (NCBI): domain Eukaryota; kingdom Metazoa; phylum Chordata; class Actinopteri; order Salmoniformes; family Salmonidae; genus Salvelinus; species Salvelinus fontinalis. The sequence continues at coordinate 24,847,946 of NC_074685.1, read as the reverse complement.
ACACTGGAATTATACATGTTCTAGGTTCTGTACTGAACATTCTCAAACCGTACCGCTTCTAGGTTCCTATACCTGGACATTCTGGAATTATACCCGTTCTAGGTTCCTAACTGGACATTCCGGAACCAACCCTCTTCTAGGTTCTGTATTGAACATTTTGTTACTTGAACAATGTGTGTTCAAGATTTAACTTTTGTATAAACAACTATTGATCAAAGTCATCATTTGTCTTTTACAGGTGTTTATCACCCACCCATAACTCCTAAACAAACACCTGGATAACATAGAGTTATAATGACTTTCCATTGTAATTGAGGAGAGACAGGAGAGGAGAGACACTCAAGGAGAGACACTCAAGGTTGTGAATCTGCTCAGGGACACTTCAGCAGCTCATATGTGCCACTGGTGGCTCTTAATTGGATTCTAATTGAAATCTCTATCCTGCCCCTCCCCCCCCCAGACTCCACACTCCCTCGCTCCCTTCTGCTCGCCCAAAGATGAGATGAGGGCGATGAGTTATAGCTCTCTGTCTACAGAATTACAGGGCTCCCATCCCCAAACACAAAGCCGCTCCATGTCCTCACACCACTAGCTTTGCTCGTTTTCACATTTCTCTCTCGCTCTCCTTCTGTTCTCTCTCTCTTTATCCCTCCTTACTATTTTTAGAACCACTCTTTCTCTTTCTCATTATTATTATTTTTTTTTTCTGTATTTTTCCCAATCTGCTTGACTTGTCACTTTTGTATTGTCCTCTTCACCTTCTTTTTTCCTTGTCACTTCCTCTCTCTTTCCATCTCTTCATCTCTCACCCTCTCACTCTGACCATCAGCAGCGACATCGCCGAGGGGACACTCCTCTCCCCTTATGATGGATGTAATCATTCCGCTCCAAAATGAATGTATTTATTATTAGTAATTTATTTGCTGATTAATCATACTCGGTGTCAGAGCATGCTGGAAAAACGGCCTGCCGCAAGGATCAGAGGGGTCAGGTATTTAAAAGCTCGAATTTATCATGGTGTCACTATTAGATGTCATTATTGCTGAGCTGGTCTTGATTCAGTAAATTACAAACCGATTTATCGGAACACTGCAAATCACACACATCAGACCCTGGGCTTAAAAAGCAAGTTGCTTGTCTTAGTGTGGTTGACATATATATTTGTTCCTCTTTCCTTGAACCTCCTCTAAATGGTTTCTTGTTGTTAATTGGGCTATGTTTATCCATCTTACCTGCCATGACAGGCTAACCCAAACAGGGGGGAGGTTAAGGTTGTGGAGGGAGGAGAGCGGGAAGGGGGCAGTTCTGGTAGTCTGGGGCATGCAAGCGTGTGTGTGTTTGACTATGGGGGAGGCATGTTGTTTTTTCTTTCTTTTTCCGACGGCAGGGATTTAAAAATCACGGATAAGAGACACCCGACGAACAACACACAACAGTAATCCCATAGTCTTAGACTCGTGACCCACTTTCTTGGAGGAGCGGGACGGAGCAGGCCCTTACCCAGCCCAGCCCAGGAGCCTCCAGAAGGCAGGGTGGAGGGGTTGGAGTAGTGGAGGGACCCCCAGACAAAGGGATGAACAGACTCCTGGTCCTTGGGGGCCTATTGCGGCCACAGCCCTGTCCCAGTTCTTTTCCTAATCTCAAAGTTTGACATACGTACTATATGCTAGTTTTATGATAATTTTCAACATCCATCCATAAATGGACTTTCAGGAAGTTGTCCATCCCTACAGGGACTTTTGTCAAGGTGCTTCACCACTAGTTAGCACTTACATAGCTTTTGTCAGCTCTTACCCATCAATGAAACTGATATTTGCAGGTGCTTCAGAATTTATGATGCATAATGGACAAAGTATAGTGTTTTATCATTCGTAAAGCAGACTGACATGGCTAGCTAGTCAAGATCAACCCTTAGAGGCTTGTGGCATCTGGTTTTACCATCACCATCTTATCAGACAGCTCAAGATGCACCTTTGGATGCCCCTTTAGCAGGTAGCACTGTACCTCCTGCTGCGACCCTTGAAAAAGAAGGTACATTTGAAGTTTCACATGTGAAAATCATGTTGTCACATGTGAAATGGCTGTTTTCACATTTTGAGCTTAAATATTTGAACATGTTTTCCATTTAGAATTCACATGTTAACCACCCTTTCACATGACTAGAATAACATGTTCACCTCACATGTGAATTACAGTTTCACATGTGAAATTTGCGGTTTCACATGACAAAAAATGTCACGGGAAAATCGAATATACAGTTTCACATGTGGAACTTCACGTGTCTGACTCAAACAAATTTAAAAAGTCACATTCGATTTCTTCGTACATGTCTTTTTCACGTGATTTCTTCGCACATTTGTATTCACACGTGTCCGAAAACCACGTTTTTTTCTCACTTTTTGCTTGTGATTTATTTCACTGGATTTTTGTTTGTTTGGAGAATACCATATAGGAGAAACTCCCAGATCATGGGGAAAAGAAAATGGTGGCCAAATGGAAATCCAAGCCTTTTCCTAATTAAATCAGTGAATTAATCACAGATCATCCACTCATACAAGACTAAAGAAAATAACAGCTTTTCCTTTATTTCATTTGACCTTTTGTTAACATAATGATTTAAGACATGACGCGTGCCTGATGTAAAATGGGTCAACAAAGCAGAGTCGAAGCATTAGATAATGTTACTCGCTATATCTTGTTTTTTTTGTTTTCCTTTTTCCCACTCCCCTGTCCTTTTCTTTCAGAAACCATCTCCCCACGTGCAACACAACCCACACCGGTCTTATGTCTCTCTTTATCTTAATCCCTGGCAGACTTTAAGTGTTTGGCATCGGGGCAAAATCCCAAACTGGAGAGGAGCGCGTTTGGACTTAATCCCCTTACCCCTAGACTTGAGCTGCCCTCAATTCACCTCTCCTAAAGTAGGCCAAGAACCAGGATCCTCCACAGGGGAGGCAAGCAGCTTCACCACCACCAAGTTCTTAGGCTCAGCGTCAACATGATGCCAGCACGGACTCACGCATTCACACTCACATACAAGCAGCTGAAACACACACACACAATCACACACCCCTTTGTGGACCCTCTGCCCACCAGGGCTTGGCAGGCCTAGGCCCACATGGCTGGCTGCATGTCACTGGGCTGACTGACTGGCCCAGTAGGAGGCAAAGCTCTGCTCTGGCGCAATTTCCAGGCTCAAGGCCTGCTCCCCCAGATTAGACAGGGCACTTTCTTTGAGTGCAGCGGTGCCTTAACAGAGGGATAAGACCCAGGGAGGTGGTGGCGAAGGAGTGAGAGGGAGTTAAGAATCTTAAGAATCAATCAATAATATTAGATTTAGGACCATTTGTTCATACTTGTATTTGGCACTTTCATTTGTGCTGATATTGTGAGATAAGAATCTTTCATTTTCAATTGTGTGTCAATTATGTGCAGCACCCATTCCCTACTGGCTTTAATGAGAATGATTGTAAAAAGAGTATCCAAGAACCCATACTAGTACGAGCTTAATTTTACAGCACAAACCAGTGCAAACAGTGCAACCTCATGAATAAATTCATTGATTATTTATTGTCATGAGGTGCCAACTTCACAGAGCTGTGAGCGGGGTACTATGGGCTTGTCACCAGGGAAACCAGTGTTTGTGATTGGCTGCCTTGACGACAGGTAACTAAAACCACGACAGGTCTGTGACAGTGTTCCCTCAGCATCTGGTCAATGGTCAGGTGTCCCCTCTAAAAGGTAATGTAATACAAACTCTGGGGTTGCATGATGCACTCAGGACACACACACACACACACACACACACACACACACACACACACACACACACACACACACACACACACACACACACACACACACACACACACACACACACACACACACACACACACACACACACACACACACACACACACACACACACACACACACACACTACCATATGCACACAAACACACACACTTCCTGATATATCCTCAATCAATTGGCAGCATGACAATTAAGGACAATGTGCACACACATGATCATTATGCTTTCTCAGCTATAAATAGTCTCACGATAATGACATCAAAACTAGAAAGACATCACTGCTACACAAATATCTATGAAAATATCAATAAACTCTTGAGTGAATTATCTAGAGTCTGTAATCTACCTGTAATCCTTAAAAAACATATTTCTGTGTAATTAAATTCAAGCATCCAATGACTTTGGTTGTAACGATCAGTATTTGGGCGGCAGGTAGCCTAGTGGTTGAGAGAGTTGGGCCAGTAACAGAACGGCACTAGTTCGAATCCCCAAGCCAACTAAGTGAAAAAGCTGTCAATTTGCCCTTGAGCAAGGTACTTAACCCTACTTGCTCCTTCCTGTAAATCACTCTGGATAAGAGTTTCTGCTTAATGACTAAAATGTATTTGTGGGGCTCTGTGGCAGAAAAGGATGACTGAACAATACTGCCACACACTGGCAGCCAGGCCAAACTACATTAATGTTCTGAAAACATGATGGAATACATACCACAAAAATGGATCCCATTATATGTGCATTTGGAAAGTATTCAGACCCCTTTGTCCACATTTTGTTACGTTACATCCTTATTCTAAAATTGATTATTTATTTTTCTCATCAATCTACACACAATACCCCATAATGGCAAAGTGAAAACAGGTTTTTAGAAATCTTTCCAAATGTAAAAATATAAACAGAATGACCTTATTTACATAACTATTCAGACCCTTTGCTATGAGACTCGAAATTGAGCTCAGGTGCATCCTGTTTCCATTGATCGTCCTTGAGATGCAGCATCCCACTGCAGGCTTGCTTCTGAAGCTAAGCAGGCTTGGTCCCTAGATGGGTAGACCAGATGCTGCTGGAAGTGGTGTTGGAGGGCCAGTAGGAGGCACCCTTTCCTCTGGTCTAATAAAATATATATCCCAATGCCCCAGGGCAGTAATTGGGGACATTTTGCTGTGTAGGGTGCTGTCTTTTGGATGGGACGTTAAACGGGTGTCCTGACTCTCTGTGGTCACTAAAGATCACATGGCACTCATTGTAAGAGTAGGGGTGTTCAACCAGGACACTGGGGTTAATTCCCAATTTGGCCTTCATACCATCATGGCAACCTAATCATTCCCAGCTTACAATTTGCTCATTCATCCCACCTCCTCTCCCCTGTAAATATTTCCCAGGTCATTGCTGAAAAGAAGAATGTGTTCTCAGTCAACTTACCTGGTAAAATAAGGGTTACATTAAATAAAAAATAAAAATGTTTCTACAACTTGTTTGGGGTCCACCTGTGGTGAATTCAATTGATTGGACATGATTTGGAAAAGCACACACCTGTCTTTTCAAGGTCCCCCAGTTGACCAAGCCATGAGGTCGAAGGAATTGTCCGTAGAGCTCAGAGACAGGATTGTGTTGAGGAACAGATCTGGGGAAGGGTACCAAAAAATGTCTGCAGCATTGAAGGTCTCCAAGAACTGAAGATGGAGTGGCCTCCATTTGATTTAAATGGAAAAAGTTTGGAACAACCAAGTCTCTTCCTAGAGCTGTCTGCCCGACCAAACTGAGCAATCAGGGGAGAAGGATCTTGGTCAGAGAGGTGACCAAGAACCCGATGGTTACTCTGACAGAGCTCCTCTGTGGAGATGACCATCTCTGCAGCACTCCACCAATCAGGCCTTTATGGTAGAATGGACAGACGGAAGCCATTCCTCAGTAAAAGGCACATGACAGCCCGCTTGGAGTTTGCCAAAGGGCACCTAAAGGACTCTTAGACCATGAGAAACAAGATTCTCTGGTCTGATTAAACCAATATTGAACTCTTTGGCTAGAATGCCAAACGCCACATCTGGAGGAACCTTGCACCATCATATGGTGAAGCATGGTGGTGGCAGCATTATGCTGTGGTGATGTTTTTCAGCGGCAGGGACTGGGAGACTAGCCAGGATTGAGGGAAAGATGAACGGAGCAAAGTGCAGAGAGATCATTGATGAAAACCTGCTCCAGAGTGCTCAGGACCTTAGATTGGGGCGAAGGGTCACCTTCCAATAGGAGAACAACCCTAAGCATACAGCCAAGACAACGCAGGAGTGGGAGAAGTCACTGAATGTCCTTGAGTGGCTTGACCAAAGCCCAGACTTGAACCTGATCGAACATCTCTGGAGAGACCTGAAAATAATTTTGCAGCGATACTCCCGATCCAACCTGACAGAGCTTGAGAGGATCTGCAGAAAAGAATGGGAGAAACTCCACAAATACAGGTGTGCTAAGCTTGTAGCGTCATTCCCAAGTAGACTTGTGGCTGTATTCGATGCCAAGGTGCTTCAACAAAGTACTGAGTAAAGGGTCTGAATACTTATGTAAATGTGATATCAGTTTTTCATTTAATTTTTTTAAAATTGGCATTAATTTTTTGGCAATCAATTTTAGAATAAGGCTGTAACGTAACAAAATGTGGAAAACGTCGAAGGGTCTGTGTAACGGTAGTCCTCCTCCTCTTCAACCGAAGAGGAGGAGTAGTGATTGAACCAAGGCGCAGCGGGTTGTGAATACATAATTTATTTAAAGAAAAGACAAAAACACGAACTTCACTATAAACTAACAAAACAACAAACGGAGAAGACAGACCTGGACGACGAACTTACATTAAACACGAAGAACGCACGAACAGGGAAAAATAGACTACACAAAAAGAACGATGTACAAACAAACCGAACAGTCCCGTATGGTGAGACAAACACTGACACAGGAGACAACCACCCACAACGAACACTGTGAAACAACCTACCTAAATATGACTCTCAATTAGAGGAACGCCAAACACCTGCCTCTAATTGAGAGCCATACCAGGCAACCCTTAAACCAACATAGAAACAGACAACATAGAATGCCCACCCAAACTCACGTCCTGACCAACTAACACATACAACAAACTAATAGAAATAGGTCAGGAACGTGACATACACCCCCCCCCCCCCCACCCCTAAGGTGCGAACTCCGGGCGCACCTGCACAAAGTATAGGGGAGGGTCTGGGTGGGCATCTGACCACGGTGGTGGCTCAGGCTCTGGGCGAGTTCCCCACCCCACCATAGTCAATCCCAGCTTACGTCTTCCCCTTAGAATGACCACCCTCCTATTACACCTACTTAATTTACATGGTACCATCAAGATAAGGGGCAGCACCAGGATAAGGTAGCGCAGGACAGAGAGATAGCTCAAGACAGAGAGGTAGGTCAAGATAGAGAGGTAGCTCAGGATAGAGGGGCAACTCCGGACAGAGAGACAGCTCTGGACTGAGGGGCAGTTCAGGATTAATGGCCGCTCTGGGCTGAGAAGCAGCTCATGGCTGGCTGACGGCTCTGGACGCTCATGGCTGGCTGACGGCTCTGGACGCTCATGGCTGGCTGACGGCTCTGGACGCTCATGGCTGGCTGACGGCTCTGGACGCTCATGGCTGGCTGACGGCTCTGGACGCTCATGGCTTGCTGGCGGCTCTGGACGCTCATGGCTCGCTGGCGGCTCTGGCAGATCCTGTCTGGTTGGCGGCTCTGGCAGATCCTGTCTGGTTGGCGGTTCTGGCAGATCCTGTCTGGTTGGCGGCTCTGGCAGATCCTGACTGACGATTGGCTCTAGCGGCTCCTGACTGACTAACGGCTCTGACGGCTCGGGACAGACGGGCGGCTCTAATGGCTCGGGACAGACGGATGGCTCAGACGGCGCTGGGGAGACGGATGGGTCAGACGGCGCTGGGGAGACGGATGGCTCAGACGGCGCTGGGGAGACGGATGGCTCAGACGGCGCTGAGGAGACGGATGGCTCAGATGGCGCTGAGGAGACGGATGGCTCAGACGGCGCTGAGGAGACGGATGGCTCAGATGGCGCTGAGGAGGCGGATGGCTCAGATGGCGCTGCGGAGACGGATGGCTCAGACTGATCCTGTCTAGCGGAAGGCTTTGGCTGCTCCTGTCTGGTGGAAGGCTCTAGCGGCTCCTGTCTGACGGAAGGCTCTAGCGGCTCCAGTCTGGCGGAAGGCTCTGTAGGCTCATGGCAGACGGGCGGCTTTGCAGGCTCATGGCAGACGGGCGGCTTTGAAGGCTCAATACAGACGAGCAGTTCATGCGGCGCTTGGCAGACGGACAGTTCAGGCGCCGTTGGGCAGACGGCAGACTCTGGCCGGCTGAGACGCACTGCAGGCCTGGTGCGTGGTGCCGGAACTGGAGGCACCGGACTGGAGACACGCACTTCAAGCCTAGTGCGGGGAGCAGGGACAGGGAACACTGGACTCTCAAAGCGTACTATTTGTCTGGTGCGTGGTACCGGCACTGGTGGCACCGGGCTGAGTGCACGCACATCAGGATGAGTACGGGGAGAAGGAACAGTGTGTACAGGGCTCTGGAGACGCACAGGTAGCTCAGTGCGTGGTGCCGGAACTGGAGGCACTGGGCTGGAGACACGCACCATAGAGAGAGTGCGTGGAGGAGGAACAGGGCTCTGGAAACGCACTGGAAGCCTGGTGCGTGGTGTAGGCACTGGTGGTACTGGGCTGGGGCGGGGAGGTAGTGCCGGAAATACCGGACCGTGCAAGCGTACTGGCTCCCTTGAACACCGAGCCTGCCCAACCTTACCTGGCTGAATGCTCCCTGTCGCCCGACCAGTGCTGGGAGGTGGAATAACCCGCACCGGGCTATGTAGGCGAACCGGGGACACCATGCGTAAGGCTGGTGCCATGTAAGCCGGCCCAAGGAGACGCACTGGTGGCCAGATATGTAGAGCCGGCTTCATGGCACTTGGCTCAATCTAGCCCTACCAGTGCGGGGAGGTGGAATAACCCGCACTGGGCTATGCACACTTACAGGAGACACCGTGCGCTCTGCTGCGTAACACGGTGTCTGCCCGTACTCCCGCTCTCCACGGTTAGCCTGGTAAGTGGGCGCAGGTCTCCTACCTGCCCTTGGCCCACTACCTCTTAGCCCCCCCCCAAGAAATTTTTGGGTAGTACTCACGGGCTTTTCGGGCTTCCGTGCTAGACGCGTCCCCTCATAACGCCGGTTCCCTTCTCCGGTTGCCTCTGCTCTCCTCAGTGCCTCCAGCTGTTCCCATGGGAGGCGATCCCTTCCAGCCAGGATCTCCTCCCATGTGTAGCAACCTTTACCGTCCAAAACATCCTCCCATGTCCATTCCTCCTTCTTGCGCTGTCCCTTCCTCCCTTTACACCGCTGCTTGGTTCTGGTTATTTGGTGGGTGGTTCTGTAACGGTAGTCCTCCTCCTCTTCAACCGAAGAGGAGGAGTAGTGATTGAACCAAGGCGCAGCGGGTTGTGAATACATAATTTATTTAAAGAAAAGACAAAAACACGAACTTCACTATAAACTAACAAAACAACAAACGGAGAAGACAGACCTGGACGACGAACTTACATTAAACACGAAGAACGCACCAACAGGCGCACCAACAGGGAAAAATAGACTACACAAAAAGAACGATGTACAAACAAACCGAACAGTCCCGTATGGTGCGACAAACACTGACACAGGAGACAACCACCCACAACGAACACTGTGAAACAACCTACCTAAATATGACTCTCAATTAGAGGAACGCCAAACACCTGCCTCTAATTGAGAGCCATACCAGGCAACCCTTAAACCAACATAGAAACAGACAACATAGAATGCCCACCCAAACTCACGTCCTGACCAACTAACACATACAACAAACTAACAGAAATAGGTCAGGAACGTGACAGTCTGATTACTTTCCGAATGCACTGTACTGTAGATGAGGACTGGAAGAATATGAATGGGGTCAAAGAATAGTAGAAATACATTCTCAACACAAGAACTTTAACTGTTGTGCCTTAATACCCCAAATAGCAGCCATTTTAATTGCAACATTCTAACAGTCTAATAAATACATTTCATATATGTTACCAAAAAGATAATTATTTGGTTGTGTTTATCAAGGTCTTTGGTAACATTAGAAAAAAAATATATATCAAAGATTACAATGGAATTTTCATTTGTTTATGTTATAGCAGGCTGTCTAAACACCTTCTTTACCTGTTCTGAGGATACCACAGTGCCACCGACGCGACCCGCTCCCAAGGACTGTGGGCTCTCGTTCTCCGTGGCCGACGTTAATAAGACATTTAAGTGTGTTAACCCTTGCAAGGCTGCCAGCCCAGACTGCATCCCTAGCCGCGTCCTCAGAGCATGCGGAGACCAGCTCGCTGGAGTGTTTACGGACATTTTCAATCTCTCCTTATCCCATTCTTCTGTTCCCTACATGCTTCAAGATGTTCACCATTGTTCCTTTACCCAAGAAAGCAAAGGTAACTGAACTAAATGACTATCGCCCGGTAGCACTCACTTCTGTCATCATGAAGTGCTTTGAGAGGCTAGTTAAGGATCATATCACCTCCACCTTACCTGACACCCTAGACCACATATGTCAGAGTCAAGGCCCGCGGGCCACATCCGGCCCGCGAGAAGGTTTTTTACGGCCCCTGGGATGATCTTGATTTATTATTAGAACCGGCCCGCAGACCGCAGCAAGCCGGCAGCCCGCAGATCTTTTACACGCACCAATACTACATTTCCCACAATGCAACGGTGACGCACCGAGCAGTAGGCTGCTTCATTTCAATATTTATTGGCACAGCAGTCGTCAGCATCACAGTAAAATTAACTTTCAGATACCCATCAAAAATGGCAAAACGGAAGGATATGGACATGGAACAAAGGCTACAAAAGGCAGAGGAATTAAAACGAGGCCTCAAATCTCGACAGGCTCTGTTCAAAAAAGCCAAATCACAAGGCCAGGCTGCTGTCAAGGCCAGTTTTATTTTGGCAGAAGAGATCGCTAAATCAGCCCGGCCATTTACGGAGGGGGATTTCATCAAAAACTGCATGATTAAAGTTTGTGACGAAGTTTGCCCAGAAAAAAGGCAACTCTTTTTAAATGTGAGTCTGAGCAGAAACACCATTGCCGAGAGAGTAGACCAGTTGTCCATCAATCTAAAAGAGCAGCTTGTGAAAAAGGGAAAAGATTTCATTGCATATTCCTTGGCTGTGGATGAGAGCACCGACATTTCTGACATTGCCCAGTTGTCAATTTTCATCCGCGGAGTGGACTCCAGCCTAAGCGTGACAGAGGAGTTTTTGGCTTTACGTCCTATGCATGGCACAACTACGGGGCATGATTTGTATGAAGAGGTGTCAAGATGTGTAAATGAGATGGAGCTGCCTTGGGAAAAACTCGTGGGTTTGACAACCGACGGAGCACCTGCGATGTGTGGACACAGGAGCGGACTGGTGGCGAAGATACGGGAAAAGATGCAAGAGGAAAACGCGACAGGTGAGCTGACAGCTTATCATTGTATCATACACCAGGAAGCGTTGTGCGGTAAAGCCTTGAAAATGGAGCATGTAATGAGCATCATCACGCGCACAGTTAACTTTATCAGAGCCAAAGGTTTGAATCACCGCCAGTTCAAGGCATTTCTGACGGAGTTAGAAACGGAGCATGGTGATTTGCCTTATCACACAGAGGTGCGATGGCTAAGCCAGGGAAAGGTGCTTCAAAGATGTTTCGAGCTTCGTGAGGAGATTTGTCTGTTCTTGGACAGCAAAGGGAAAGACACAACACAACTCCGAGACGAAATGTTTCTGTGTGAAATGGCTTTTCTGTGTGACATTACGAGTCATCTGAATGCAATGAACTTGCAGCTGCAGGGTCGGGATCATGTCATCTCTGATATGTACAGTACAGTGAAGGCATTTAAAACCAAACTGACTCTGTGGGAGACGCAGATGCGGAAAGAAAATTTGAGCCACTTTCCCAGCTGCCAGACCATGAAAGAGAAGCTCTCTACCAGTGCGTAAAATAGGTATGCTTGCCGCTGACTTTCGACGCCGATTTGCTGACTTTGAAGCACAAAAAAGCAGGTTGGAACTGCTCGGTAACCCATTTGCTGTTGACGTGGAAAGCTCACCACCAAACCTCCAAATGGAGTTGATTGACCTCCAATGCAATGATGCACTGAGGGCAAAATATGCGGCAGTGGGTGCTGCGGAGTTCGCCCGTTTCCTCCCCGACACAATGCCCCAGCTGCGCATCCAGGCTGCTCAAACGTTGTCTATGTTTGGCAGCACATACCTGTGTGAACAACTGTTTTCTTTGATGAACCTGAACAAAACATCACACAGAAGTCGACTTACTGCTGAACACCTCCACTCAATTCTGAGGATTTCCTCAGCTCAGAGCCTTACCCCGAACATTGATGAACTTGTGGAAAAGATGGGACACCACCAAGTATCACCCTCAACCTCAAGCAAGTGAACATTACTGTGCAATCACATATTTAGAGTTTTTACTCAGTTCAAGTTTAAAAGTTAAAGTTTAATATTTGTTTTCACTGCATGTTACTTCTCCTTAAACAAAGTGTTGTTTTTGATTAATAGATTTTTGCACTTTATTTTATTGTATTTCAATCCAATTATATTTTAAAAATATTTCAGTTGAGTGGATGATAGAAAATTGCTATTATTGTTTTTTTCTTTGAAGTAAATTTAGCCCACTTTTGCTAAAATAGAAAATATAGGCTACTGATGGTGCCTTGAATACCGGTTTCTTTCATTTAATGTTCATGTTATGGGGATTTTTATATAAAGGAAATTTGTCTTTTGTGTCTGTTGAAAATTAAAGATTACTGACAGAGCCATAAGAAAATATTGCTTTATTTATCTGATCATATTGGAATATATTTGTTAGGTTTTCAGTAGGTTCAATTAGGTTCACTAGACTATATGCGTCATTTAAAATTTTTTCAATGAACATTCGAACAGTCCGGCCCTCGGCTTGTAGCAAAATTTTTTATTTGGCCCTCCGTCCATTTGACTTTGACACCCCTGCCCTAGACCTACTTCAATTTGCATACCGCCCCAATAGATCTACAGACGATGCAATTGCCATCGCATTGCACACTGCCCTATCCCATCTGGACAAGAGGAATACCTATGTAAGAATGCTGTTCATTGACTACAGCTCAGCCTTCAACACCATAGTACCCTCCAAACTCATAATTAAACTTGGGGCCCTGGGTCTGAACCCCGCCCTGTGCAACTGGGTCCTGGACTTCCTGACGGGACACCCCCAGGTGGTGATGGTAGGAAACAACACATCAACTACGCTGATCATCAACACTGGGGCCCCACAAGGGTGCGTGTTCAGCCCCCTCCTGTACTCCCTGTTCACCCATTACTGCGTGGCCACGCAAGTCTCCAACTCGATCAAGTTTGCAGATGACACAACAGTGGGCCTGAATACCAACAATGACGAGACAGCCTACAAGGAGGAGATGATGGCCCTGGTGGAGTGGTGCCAGGAAAATAACCTCTTCCTCAACGTCAGCGAAACAAAGCATGGACTTCAGGAGACAGCAGAGGGAGCACTCCCCTATCCAAATCGATGGGACAGCAGTGGAGAAGGTGGAAAGTTTAGTTCCTCTGCGTACACATCACTGATAATCTGAAATGGTCCACCCACACAGACAGTGTGGTGAAGAAGGCGCAACAGTGGCTCTACAACCTCAGGAGGCTGAAGAAATTTGTCTTGGCCCTTCAGACCCTCGCAAACTTTTACAGATGCACAATTGAAAGCATTCTATCGGTCTGTATTCTACTGTATTTTAGTCAATGCCACTCCGACATTGCTCATCCTAATATTTATATGTTTCTTAATTCCATTATTTTACTTTTAGATTTGTGTGTATTGTTGTGAATTGTTAAATACTACTGCACTGATGGAGCTAGGAACACACAGCATTTCATCACACCCGCAATAACATCTGCTAAATATGTGTATGTGACCAATATATATATGTTTATTAAATTGATCGAACCCGGATCTGTAGTGACGCCTCTAGCACTGATCAGTGCCTTAGACCGTCTCGCCACTCGTGAGGCCCGATCAAATCAAATTTGATTCGATTTTTGATGAGACAGGGAACAGAGATTATTCTTGGATGTTGTTTTTGTTATTAGCAAAGGTAAGTGCTTTGGAAACCTCGGAATCTGCTCGTTCTGATACTATATAGAAATCAAAACGTCTTACCTGCATGTGACTCTGTAGGAGGATTTGAATAAAAAAATACTTTTTGGCACTCCCCAAAAAATCTTGTCCTTGTAAAACAGCTTATAACACTCATTCTGTTCTTGATATAGAAATTATAACAACATACATGTGTTAAATATACTTATTTAGGTAAATTCAAGGATGGAGGGCGACATTACTTAACAAATGGCAGAGATATTTACATTTGAAATGAATATGCTGTTTAAATGACTGCCGCGGTGCCATAATCACATGATTTTGATGATTGATTTCAAAACATAAAGTCTGTGGTCAATCAGGTAGCAATAATGAACTCATTGAAAATGATGGACTTTGATACTCAGTTAATGCTATCGCCTATAATAAATTTACATCCCATAATTAGTATTTACCTGTGGATACAAGTCATTGTGTGTTTCTTACAGTGTACAGTTATTTGATAGAGCTAAACACATTCTACACACAGATACAAAAAAATATATGCATGTTTTTCAAATTTATTCTCTCAAAACATGACATTTGTCCAAATACGAACTTAAAAATCAGCTTTCAGTACACTTTTTTTTCTGAGAACATCAATTAAATTAATTTGAAATTGCCCGTCACTGAGACAAAGGGATAATGCTCTTAAGACTGCACTTCTTCAGATACAGAAATCCTACATATACACCATTACACGCCATTTGCAAGAAAAAAACAACAAGACAAAAGCAAAAGCCCCAAAAAAAGAAACAATGAACTAAAAACAATATGGATTTGAGGGGAATTATACTAAGAGAACATCAAGCCCAGCTATTTGAAATTCATCCCACTATGTTTGAGCTCCTATGCTGTACATGCCCTCCCTGTCCCGTACACGAGAGGGCCGGCAGGCCATGTCTTCAAATCCAAATGCTAAGCTGCCAGCGCTCTGACCAGCTTACCGAAGTGGGCGAAAAAGGCATTATGGGAAAGCTGAAGCAAACACAAGTCAAAGGCAAAATGGCCATTAGAGTAAGGAGATTGGCCCGGGCTGGGGCATTGTCTTGGGGATTACGTTGCAGAGCGGGAGTTTTAAGAGGTTTTACAGGAGGGCTCTGGTTGGATCCCTGAGATACATTGGAGAGCAATGACAACAATGCTGTGGATTTAAAGGGCTCATCCTACTCTCTCTCTTTCTTTTCCCCTCCCTCTTCCCCTTCCTATTCCTCTTTTCCCAGCCTTGCTCCCAGAGCCAGGCTTTGGGAAGATTTGCTCATACTTTTTCATTATGCAAATTGGTTTCCCTGTCATGGCACTGTTTAGGTTCGCCAAAGAGATCGCTTTCCCGTTAGGGCGATGCAGCACGGAATACGTAGCCAGATACTAAGCTGGTGCATTACACCCGCTCACCCACTGCCCTGCTTTCAGCTCCTATCCCTGAACTGAGCTGATGCAGAGGCCCAGTAGTAAGCAGTCCATCTGGGCTGATTATGGCAGGAACCTGTCAATTATGTGAAGGTGATTGTCCATGTAATTGTACAATAATAATGACCACCAGGTATTGCAGGGGTTGTGTCTTTGTTAAACTTTGTAGAAACTAGGCATCATTGGGCAGATATAATGAACATATAGGGTATCATTCATTCTAATGATCCCAGATTATTAAAAAGAGATTCTGTGGTACTTTTGGATACTTTTTAGCCAGTATTTCTGAAAGTAGAGATCATGAGCCTAAAGTGGTCCCCCAAAAATTGCGCACTACGTCACATATGTGCAGATATGTGCACCACGTCATTGCTCTCTCTCTCGCTCTGCTGTGTGTACATCTTGCTAAATGTCACTCTAATGGCGAGGGGCTGAATCTCATTGGCTGGAACTTGAATTGCTGGGGGGCTGGCCCACGTGGGGGAAAATGTAAGGAAAATGGCACAGCACAGCTTCCAAAAGAACAGTCGGTTCAAGCTAGGGATTTCATGGCTAATTCTGCTCATAGATTATTAATGTATGAACTAAACATTGACACATCCAGCCCAAAGCGGGAGGATGAAAAAAGACTTATTAGTTACCAAAGATCCAGAGCATGTCTTTAATCCTGCACCTCACACCATCTATGTGAGTTTTTTTAGGTGATAATGTACTTGAAAAAAGTCATAGTACCTGCTAATGTACTCAGTAAAGATCATAATACAATTCAAGAAAATCATACTTCAATTTAAGAATAGCCTACTGATAACTATTTGTGACCCTTAGAGGATGCACATGTCAAGGCTAAGGAGAAGACCCAGATGCAGACAGTTTCGAAGTAACAACATTTTATTACAAAAACAGGGGGGGCAGGCAAATGACAGGTCACAGGCAGGCAGAGGTCGGTAATCCAGAGCAGAGTCCGTAAGGTACAGAACGGCAGGCAGGCTCAGGTAATCCAGAGCAGAGTCCGTAAGGTACAGAATGACAGGCAGGCTCAGGGTCAGGGAAGGCAGAGGTCAGTAATCCAGGGTGGTATGGCAAGGTACAGAATGACAGGAAGGCTCAGGGTCAGGGAAGGCAGAGGTCAGTAATCCAGGGTGGTATGGCAAGGTACAGAATGACAGGCAGGCTCAGGGTCAGGGAAGGCAGAGGTCAGTAATCCAGGGTGGTATGGCAAGGTACAGAATGACAGGCAGGCTCAGGGTCAGGGAAAGCAGAGGTCAGTAATCCAGGGTGGTATGGCAAGGTACAGAATGACAGGCAGGCTCAGGGCAGGCAGAGGTCAGTAATCCAGGGTGATATGGCAAGGTACAGAATGACAGGCAGGCTCAGGGTCAGGGAAAGCAGAGGTCAGTAATCCAGGGTGGTATGGCAAGGTACAGAATGACAGGCAGGCTCAGGGCAGGCAGAGGTCAGTAATCCAAGGTGGTATGGCAAGGTACAGAATGACAGGCAGGCTCAGGGTCAGGGCAGGCAGAGGTCAGTAATCCAGGGTGGTATGGCAAGGTACAGAATGACAGGCAGGCTCAGGGTCAGGGCAGGCAGAGGTCAGTAATCCAGGGTGGTATGGCAAGGTACAGAATGACAGGCAGGCTCAGGGCAGGCAGATGTCAGTAATCCAGGGTGGTATGGCAAGGTACAGAATGACAGGCAGGCTCAGGGTCAGGGAAGGCAGAGGTCAGTAATCCAGGGTGGTATGGCAAGGTACAGAACGGCAGGCAGGCTCAGGGCAGGCAGAATGATCGAAAGCTAGGAACTAAAGACAGGAACAGGAACTAAAGACAGAGGAGCACGGGAAAAACCGCTGATAGCCTTGACAAAACAAACTGGCAACAGACAAACAGAGAACACAGGTACACTGGGGATAATGGGGAAGATGGGTGACACCTGGAGGAGGGTGGAGACAAGCACAAAGACAGGTGAAACAGATCAGGGTGTGACAGCACACTAACCTATTCTCTGCTGTTATAGTCAAGTGGGGTGAATTAATGTCTGCATGCAGTAGGAGCAGATGTAAAGAATTACACAAAATACTTGACATTTCCCTCATTATGAAGATGCCAAAAACACAATAGTTTTACAAGATACATGCTCCACTTAGAGGCAAGTCAATCAAACATGCTAGGCAGAATGGAACATCAAGTGACAACAACAATAACAAGGTAATGGAGACAGATGGTTTTGTTTTTGTCAAATGGACAGTTACCAAAATAAAATAGAAATACATTTGAGTTGCCAATTTTAAACCTAAAATCAGCTTATTCCCAATCTCATTTTGTCTTGTTTTTTTCTTGCAGCCCTGTTCCCTTTAGGAGTGATGGAAGAAAAGCCTCTGGCGTACAGCTAAGGGATTAAAGTAGAAAACCAAAACGTCCAAGGGCCCTCCTGGGGAAAAACAGCTTGTTTTTGGTGCATCTGAGAACACATTTTAGGACTAATTGTAACGGCGATCCTCCTCCTCTCCATCTTCGGAAAAGGAGGAGTATTGAGGGAACCAAGGCGCAGCGAAGTTTGAATACATATTTATTTAAACAAGACGAAAAACGAACACGAACTACACTTGAAATGATACAAAATAACAAACGACGTAGACTGACCTAAACATGAGAACTTACATAGACACGAAGAACGCACGAAATGGAAACAGACTACATAAACCGAAACAGTCCCGTGTGGTACGAAATAACAATACAGACACGGAAGACAATCACCCACAAACAAACAGTGAGAAAGCCCTAACTAAATATGACTCTTAATTAGAGGAAAACGCAAACCACCTGCCTCTAATCAAGAGCCATACCAGGCAACCCAAAACCAACATAGAAACAGATAACATAGACTGCCCACCCAAAACACATGCCCTGACCATAAACACATAAAAAACAACATAAAACAGGTCAGGACCGTTACACTAATGAAATAGGTGTCTTGAGGAGCTTACTGTTCCCCTTTGTTTCACACAATGATAAATGTGCAAAATCAGAGGCTGCTATTCTGTCAAAATACTGCAAAAAGAAAAATATGTTTCTTGACAGACACGTAACACGATCCAAAACAAATATGGTTACTGACAAATTATACAATATCTAGACTGCAATATAGTCCGGCACGAAGGACCACATAAGAAAAATGCTATAGAATTTTAAAGGACTGTTGGCTAATTGGGTATGCCTAGTTCTGATTTGAATAAATGTAATAATAATTCTCTAGCTTGCAAAATGTGGAAGCCAACATTCCATATTGGAAATATTGAGGGAACAGTACAGTATATCAAAATATAGATAACTATTTGAATAGCAACATTTGCAATCTTGTATAAAATATAGGCCTATCATGGCAATCAAATTATTCCTTACACGATGACAAGGATGACCTCTATGATAGTTCTGACTAGAGCATGGGTCTTGTAACACCAGGATAGTGGGTTCGATTCCTGGGATCACCCATTTGTAAAAAAAAGAATGTATTCACGCATGACTGTAAGTCACTTTGGATTAAAAACATCTGCTAAATGGCAAATGTTATTATTTAACTCAAATGCTTATAGGGAAATCCTAGAGCGATAACAATAACAGTATGCTTAGTCTCATACGACCATATCGGATTCATTTTTCATACAGTATAGTATCTTAAATCAAAGAGAGGTCATAGGACTACTTAATCCACCCCAAAACATACTGTTCCTCTTCTACATGCTCTTTATGAAATGACAGAATTGAAGGAAGACCTGCATTTGACAGGCTCAATAAGGGATGATCCGTAAGCCTATGCTCCAGACATATATTGTATATTTGACCTGTTTATTTGGGGGGAGGGGTAATTTTATTTAAATGGGGGGCATTATCAGAACAGGCCCCATTACTTTATTACATTGATGGTATTCCTGAAGATTTGTGCCTCATTAAATAGAGTTGCTGAAGCCTACATCCTCATTGCCCACTTTGACAGATGGGGATGGGGACTGCTGGGAAGGGGGGGATTATGATATATAACTCACTGTAATTATTTCCTTATATGATAAGAGCATGGGGGTGATAAAGAGGGAGGGAGGGGGAGGTTGGGGAGGACATGCAAGGCGGGGTCTTACAGTGTCGAGACCTGCCGCTGCAACCAGAACAATAGGCAGCACGCACACAACAGTTTGAAGCCCAATTGTGGTGCATGTTGATTTCTCAAAGTGACATCAAATCCCTCTATAAAAAGCCCTGACGTATAAGAATGCATTAATGAAAACATCATCACTTCAACCAGTATGTGTATTACAGTAAATATGTGATATGCGAACTGGGATCATCAAGTTAAGATCATCTTCACATGCATCACAATATTTGTGATTATAGAGAGATTCATTATTTCTGTGTCGTGTCGTGTGTTGTTGTGGTAGGTAGGATTGGGTGGGAGACACGCGCCACACAACGCCTAACTCCTTACGGCCCTGTCTCACTTGGACCAGTAATGCAACAGCAAATTGGAATAGGGTGTGGGCATGCATGCATGCGTGTGTGTGTGTGTGTGTGTGTGTGTGTGTGTGTGTGTGTGTGTGTGTGTGTGTGTGTGTGTGTGTTGGCGGGGGGGCACAATGGAGAGTTAGTAGAAGAATAGATGCGTTGTCTTGGAAGTGAACCTACTCTATGCAGCAAATGCATAATTGCATGAGATTTATAATTATTCTACCCATGCAATCTACTGCTTTGTAGGGTGGGCTGTGTGAGGGTTCTTATAACAATTTGTAAGTGTTAAGTTGTGTTCCTGGAAAGTGGTAAGACAAAGTGAAGCTTATCGTGGCAGTAGAAGTAGATTAGGCAGAGAAGAACATATGACAGAGCTCTATTGATTCTAATTCTGTTTCTTTAATAATCAGAAACATGTAGGAGCTAGTCAGGAATAACTCAACAACATCATACGAATGCACAGATTAAGTCACACTGAGCTCCATAGCGTTTGTGAGGATTTGACTCAGTTTTAAAGTTACGGCCTTGAACTGTGGAATGTGAGAACAGCGAAAAACATTTCTAAACTTTTATCCTCATTCTACGATTGGTATAACACTGCTCTCCAATGGCAAGTCAGAGTACTGCAGGAGCCATGGATCTTGAAGCGGTAAACAAGAATCAAGTGCATCCAACTACCTGCGTTCAAGTATGAGGACGTTTTTTACATTAACTTAGAGAACATTCTGACTATACACACTACTGTAAATATCATTGTTGAATAGATGTGAATGAGTAGTGAAAACTTAATCATAGACTTCAAAATGGCACTTGATTCTCCTCTTTGTTCCTGACGACCTGGTTCTACTAGTGCTGCTCTGCTATCAGGATATAGATCTTGGGCACCTCCCTGTGGTATTACATAGTAACACAAGTTTTATAAATCCAGAAAAGGAGTTGGAATAACATTTCTGCCTGTTCTGTTTGTGGGCAAGATTCTCAAGTATTTGTTCAAATTAGATTGTTTCAGCTCACCAAAATTACCAATGGCCATACTAACTAAAGAAACATGTATAATGTATTACACCCTTTATTGCTTGATTGTTACACTGAATTATTCCATGTGTACATATTGTAGTGTAAAGTCTGTTTTACAGTGGTGGACAAAGTACCCAATTGTCATACTTGAGTAAAGGTAAAGACACCTTAATAGAAAATGACTGAAGTAAAAGTGAAAGTCACCCAGTAAAATCCTTCTTGAGTAAAAGTCTAAAAGTATTTTGTTTAAAATATACTTCAGCATCAAAAGTAAAAGTACATTTATAAATAATTTCAAATTTATTGTATTAAGCAAACCAGACAGCATGATTTTCTTGTTTTCAACATTTTCTTGTTACAAATAGCCAGGGGCACACTCCAACACTCAGACATAATTTACAAACAAAGCATTTGTGTTTATTGAGTCCACCACATCAGATGCAGTAGATATGACCAGAGATTTTCTCTTTCAGTGTGTGAATTAGACAATTTTCCTGTCTTGCTAAGCATTCAAAATGTAATGAGTACTTTTGGGTGTCAGGAAAAATGTATGGAGTAGAAAGTACATTATTTTCTTTAGGAATGTGGTGGAGTAAAAGTAAAAGTTGTCAAAAAATATAAATAGTAAAGTAAAGTACAGATACCCCCAAAAATCACTTAAGTAGTACTTTAAAGTATTTTTACTTTACACCACTGCTGTTAGTACAACTGACTTTAGGCTTGTTTGAACACTGTATGCTGCTATCCCATGAACTGATCAGGACTCATGATGCCATGTCTTTGTAACTCCCTCATTGTAAACAGAGATCGATGGAAGTAACTGAATGAAAAGTAGGAGGCGGAGAAGAGAAGGGGGGAAGGAATGGGGAGAGATGAAAACAGGGAGGATGTATCGGCAATGAGATGGAACTCCTGGTTGAATGTTATGCAAGTCACTTCAATTCCTCTGCCCAACAACAGCTCAGACTGTAAGCATGAGTCACACTGTATATGCCACACAACATCTCGTCAAGAAAACCAAAGTCTCTTGACCTCTAATCCATCCTCTGTAACAGTGATCTATTGACACCTGAGCCCTGACCCATGACCATGCATGGTGGCAGTGAGTGATGATGCAAGCATCCACCTGAAGAGGTCAACATCACATGGTTCAATGGGAGGCAATGGGATCAGGGATATATCACACAGGTTGATATTACCCGCCCCGTAATGCTTACCCTTAACAACCATTCTGACACAAGGAAGAAGGGGTTATCTACCAATAAGATGCTCCCATGTCCCCACCACCATTAAGACACACAGCCCACCCCCCAAACCAGCAAGTGAGTGATGAGCGAAATGAGAGGAAAAGTGGCATTGATGCTTTAGAAACCGTTCGCTCCGTGGTGGTATCATTTGATTAAATGAATTTGATTCAGCATTTGTTATATAATTTCCTAAAAGGAGGGCACCAGCTTTTCCTACCACACAGGCCTAAGTCAGCAAACCATAATGAATGTTATTATGCATACATACACACAATTTCAGCCCACTAAGTCTCAAGGACTTATTGTGTGCCACAGCAGCATTTCAGACAATGGCCTCTATATCCTTCCCCCATCATTTCAAAGCACTGTCACTAAGTAACACTCATAAGAGCACTCGGATAAACACAAGGAAGTAACAGCTAAATAACTGGAATGGGGCCTGTCACCAAATGTATGTAACTGGTTTACTATGGACCGAATACCTGTTTCTCTGGGGAAGAAAAAATGAAGAGCACATACTACAGATATCCCAGATCTGTCAACAAGACAAGCGCGAGTATGAAAGAGCTAACCACAGACATTCACAGAGGATCCAATATCAGATGCTTTGTGCAGTGTAGCTGTTAGCTAGCCCATGAGTCCTCTAAAATACAACCCTCCTGAAGCCTCCTGCTCGAGCGTTTACATCCGTCATTCAGAATGGAAATGAGGCAGACAAGGCTCTAGGTTGAATGAACCAGAGGATTTTAATGCTCACCTCAACCATGTTACTTTTGCCTAGCAGGCCTGGAATGAGTTTTAGATTACTTAAATCTTGAAAAACAACAATTTGGACAGTTTAGGAGGTAGCGGAAATGTGGTCATAATTCATGCTCAATGGGAAATCCTTCAGATTCCCATCTTTCAATGAGAAACTAGCTAAATTTAATTACATCAGATAATTGTGTTGTAACTGTTGCCAAATAATGACATGTATTGCTAAGATTCTGAGGGTCTGGTGACTCCCCTAGTGGGTCTCAAACCCAGGCCACCAACACCAATAACAAATGCCCTAACCACTGTCCCAATAAGGGATATCCCTGAAGGCATTTGCTTATTAGGTAGTTAGTCCCTGTCCAGAAGCAAACCCTAACCCCTTCTCCCTAGGCACTTGTGTAGATCTCAAACAACTGTATATGTATAAGCATAGGGTGAATGCACTTTGAAGTAAATCTCTGCTCTGTTAAAAAGTACACTCAAGAAAAACTATTTCAGTGTTGATTTGAAGTCTTTTGGACATCAGAACAATCTTGAGGCAATCCTATTTAAGTCAGAAAAGGAGATTCATACGACAGGTAAGAGATAATGAAAACCTTGCAGAGAGCCTGTCCAACTGACAATCTGTTAGAAAAAAATAGAAACTATTTGAACCAAGACTTAAAAATAACTGATTTCGGCACAAGACGGAGGGAATGTTGGATCATAAGTAACTAACAAAATGTCAGTTAACGAAAATGTAGGCTTAATCAATGGAGAGAAACAAAATGGTGGAGTTTGAGGCCATGTGGCGGAGGGTGATGCTGGCGCTGGAAATGGGGGTGTGAGCAGGTGGGTCTGGGTAGGTGTGATGTCGTTGATGTTTGTGTGCATTTGTATGCTGCCGTATGTGTGTGTATGTTTTGTATTGTTAGATACATTCAAAAAAATAAATAAACGTGTCTAGAACATTCATATCTTATACTCTGAGAATATGGCAACCATGTTCTGTGTATGTTTGTTGTGGCGTAGATGGAATATTCTACTAACCCACAGAAATGGACACAGTAATGTTCTTGCAACATCTCATGAAACTTGTCTAGAACATTAATATCTTATATTCTGAGAACATGGCAAACCATGTTCTGTGTATGTTTGGTATGATATTGATTGAAATTCTCATGAAGAAAAACACATACACAAATTTAAGTCTGTTCTCAAACACATGCAAACATGCACATGCTCCTTAGTTAATCTGTTTTCAGTTTATTCAGTTTTCCATATGCAAAGTTCTGACAGGTTTGATAGTGTTTACTCACAGAGACCAGGTAGCAGTACAGTGTGGCAAGAGACAAGGCTGGGCAGGGGTTCTGTAGAGCAGTGGTTCCCAAACTTTTTATAGTCCCGTACCCCTTCAAACATTCAACTTCCCGCTGCGTACCCCCTCTAGCACCAGAGTCAGCGCACTCTCAAATGTTGTTTTTTGCCATAATTGTAAGCCTGCCACACACACACTATACGATACATTTATTAAACATAAGAATGAGTGTGAGTTTGTCACAACCCGGCTTGTGGGAAGTGACAGAGTTTTAAATCATTTTCCACACACAGTCTGTGCCTGTATTTAGTTTTCATGCTAGTGAGGGCCGAGAATCCACTCTCACATAGGTACGTGGTTGCAAAGGGCATCAGCGTCTTAACAGCACGATTTGTCAAGGCAAGAATACTGTGAGCACAGCCCAATACAGAAATCTGGCGGTGGCTTCTGATTAAATTCAGTTTTCACAGAACTGCTTGTTGCAATTTCGATGAGGCTCTCTTGCTCAGATATTGGTGAGTTGACTGGAGGCAAGGCATGAAAGGGATAACGAATCCAGTTGTTGGTGTCGTCCGTTTCGGGAAAGTACCAATTTCAAGTAATTGCGCACCCAGCTCACTCAGGTTCTTTGCTTTATCACATTTGACATTGTTCTGTAAGCTGGAGATCTTTTGGGGCGGCAGGTAACCTAGTGGTTAGAGCGTTCTGCCGACAGGTTGCTGGATCGAATCCACGACCTGACAAGGTAAATATCTGTTGTTCTGCCCCTGAACAACCCACTGTTCCCTGGTAGGCTGTCATTGTAAATAAGAATTTGTTCTAAACTGACTTGCCTAATGAAATAAAAAATTGCCCACAAAAAAATCATACAATGATGGAAAAAAGACCTGTGTGTTGTCCTTGTTAATGCAGACAGAGAAGAGCTCCAACTTCTTAATCATACACTCAATTATGTCCCGCTCATTGAATACGTTTGCGGAGAGTCCCTGTAATCGTAGATTCAAGCTTGGGAGAAACTCGTCATCATGCAAGCGGTCAGATAAGTGAACATTTTGGTCAGTAAGGAAAACTAAGCTCATCTTTCAATTAATAAAAACATGTCAATACTTTGCCCCTTGATAACCAGTACACTTCTGTATGTTGTAAAAGCGTTACATGGTCGCTGCCCATATCATTGCACAATGCAGAAAATAAATGACGGTTCAGGGGCCTTGCTTTAACAAAGTTAACCATTTTCACTGTAGTGTCCAAAACGTATTTCAAGCTGTCAGGCATTCCCTTGGCAGCAAGAGCCTCTCTGTGGATGCTGCAGTATACCCAAGTGGCGTCGGGAGCAACTGCTTGCACGCGCGTTACCGCTCCACTATATCTCGCTGTCATGGCTTTTGCGCCATCAGAACAAATACCAACACATCTTGACCACCAAAGTCCATTTGATGTCACAAAGCTGTCCAGTACTTTAAAAATATCCTCTCCTGTTGTCCTGGTTTCCAGTGGTTTGCAGAAAAGGATGAATAAACAAAACGGACATATACCAGGAGCTGTGCCAGGCCCGTCACGTCTGTTGACTCATCCAGCTGTAACGCATAGAATTCACTGGCTTGTACGCGAAGCAGTAATTGTTTCAAAACATCTCCTGCCATGTCACTGAAGTGTCGTGAAACAGTGCAGGTGTAGTACTGCTGGTAAACGCAGTACTAGAGCTGGTATGTCTCTTTTAACCATTTATCAATTTTAAAGCAAACGGAATGAGCAGCAGCTACGTTTGGCTACATACGGACCGTTAGTGGCATTCCTGTGAGAGAGTAATGGTTCATGTGATTGGATGTTAATTATTTGACTAGGCTACCTGTATTTGACATTGTGTTGTTATTTTCGCTGAACACTAGATGGTTTAATTTCATTTTTGGCAGTGAAACGAGGCTACTCAGGAGAGAAAAAAACATCACCCAAATGTATAGCCTAGTTGGAAAATATAATTGGACTGTTTGAAAATGCGAATCACATTTTTATTTGGCGTACCCCTGACGACATTGCGCGTACCTCAGTTTGGGAATAGCAGCTGTAGAGGATTGTCTCCTCAGGGAAGTAGCGGAGGTGTCACACATTGGAACTTAGACCTATAGCTTCTTATACTAACTGTACAGCTGTTATGTTTGTAATTAGCATTCCAATATCCAATATCGTAATCACTGCTTAAATTGCTAAAGATCTTATTTATTCAATCTCTAAAATGATACATGCAATTAGGGGGCTGCCATAAAGCATACTTGTTATCACCCTGCCATAAAGCATACTTGTTATCACCCTGCCATAAAGACAGACCGAGCCTAGCTTATCTATTGATACCATCACTGCCATGTTTCTCAAGAGTTAAACAGAAATGAACCTGGAATTATTTTATATGATGTGGGGAAACGGTTAAATGTAACACGTGAAAGATGGTGAGAAATGGAAGTTGGAGGAGCTTAGAGGGAAGTCAGTTGGGGAAAGGGACCCTGTGGGGAAAAAACAGGTCTAGCTATTTGCTTTGAAAAGAGACCAGAAAAATGTCAGAGCTCAGCATACAGTAAGACAGAAGAAAAGAACAAAGAGAAGTGTGAGAAAAAGAGCCTGTCTGTGTGTGTGACCTATGTCAAATCAAATTGTATTGGTCACATACAGTACACGTGTTTAGCAGATGTTATTGCGAGTGTAACGAAATTCTTATGCTTCTAGATCCGACAGTGCATCAATATCTAACACGTAATATCTAACAATTCCACAACAAAACCTTATACACACAATCTAGTAAAGGAATAAGAATATTTAAGTATAAAATATATGGATGAGCAGTGACAGATCGGCTAAGATGCAATAGATAGTGAATGATACAGTATACATTATATACTGTACATATGAGATGAGTAATGTGAGATATGTAAACATTCTTAAAGTGGCATTATTAAAGTGACTAGTGTTCCATTTATTAAAGTGGCCAGATATCAAGTCTGTAGGTAGGTAGCCGCCTCTCTGTGCTAGTGGTGGCTATATAACATTACATTTTACATTACATTTTAGACATTTAGCAGACGCTCTTATCCAGAGCGACTTACAGTAGAGTGCATACATTTTATTACATTTTTTTTTTTTTTACATACTGAGACAAGGATATCCCTACCGGCCAATCGCTCCCTAACCCCTAACCCGGACGACGCTATGCCAATTGTGCGTCGCCCCACGGACCTCCCGGTTGCGGCCGGCTGCGACAGAGCCTGGGCGTGAACCCAGAGACTCTGGTGGCGCAGCTAGCACTGCGATGCAGTGCCCTAGACCACTCCGCCACCCGGGAGGCTGGGTGGCGCTATGACAATCTGATGGCCTTGAGATAGCTGTTTTTCAGTCTCTCTGTCCCAACTTTGATGCACCTGTACTGACCTCGCCTTCTGGATGGTAGCGGGGTGAACAGGCAGTGGCTTGGGTGGTTGTTGTCCTTGATGATCTTTTTTGCCTTCCTGTGACATAGGGTGTTGTAGGTGTCCTGGAGGGCAGGTAGTTTGCCACTGGTGATGCGTTGTGCAGACCGCACCACCCTCTGGAGAGCCTTGCGGTTGTGTGCGGTGCAGTTGCCGTAACAGGCGGTGATACAGCCCGGCAGGATGTTTTGTTTTGAATACGGCAAGACACAGTTGTAATTTACCCTTTAGTCAGCAGCCCTGTTGGTTCACACACACACACACACACACACACACACACACACACACACACACACACACACACACACACACACACACACACACACACACACACACACACACACACACACACACACACACACACACACACACACACACACACACACACACACACACACAACTCTGTGATGTCAGCAGCGGGGGAGGGGCTTACCTTATATGGCTTTATTTGCACAATACCTAACTTCCTCAGCATCTGCCATTGCTGTGCTGAGAGCGAGTGAGGGAGGGAGAGAGGCAAGGAGAGGCAGAGAGAGCTGCTAGGAAAGCGGTAGTAGCAGCACAGTGAAAGAGGTCTTGAGCAGCTTGAATAAATATTTGTGAAGGGCTAGCTATATTTGTGAAGGGCTAGGAGGACACTGCCCATGGCTCAGTCTGCTAACGGTGTGGACCAGGATCTGGCCAGCAAGAGGCTCCACACGAGGTAGGATCCGAGCTGGAGGTGGGGGTTAGTGTGGTGTGGGACGCCTGGATGGTTGACAGACCCTGTTCTTAGTGGGGGGAGGAGAGTGGAAAGTGGCGGAGAGATGAGGGAGCGACAGGGCTGAGAGACACAAGGGCTGCCGGCTCTCTGCCTGGCTGCCTGAGGAGGGCAAGACAGGGGAGCTAGCATAGCCACAGCTCCTTGGAAGTAGGCTCCAGCCAAAGCCTCATTCCTGGCCTTGGTCCTGGATAGCTTAGCCATTCCTCTCCCAGACATTTGATCTTGATGCTGCTCTGTGGGATCTTAAGTGAATGAGCAGACTGGAAGGGGCCATGAAGAACGTGGGATTCTGAGTGGAGCGTCTCAGCTGAGATTAGGCTCTATATTTCACACACACACACACACACACACACACACACACACACACACACACACACACACACACACACACACACACACACACACACACACACACACACACACACACACACACACACACACACACACACACACACACACACACACACACACACACACACACACACACACACACACACACAAGCAGAGCACACACAAGCAGAGCACACAGCTGCTCAGTTAAGTCTGTATCTGTGGTAGGTGGATTTGTATATGCAACAGTCTGTCTAGGGGTGTATGAATCTTCCCGTGTCTTTGCACAGCCATGCCTTTCTCTGTCTCCTCTGTCTGTTCCCTTCCTGTGCTCTACTACTGACTGCACTATATCAATTGGTTTCACACTGCTTTAAGGTTAAACATTATGGACAGGTTAATTATAGACTGTATAGAAAGTATGACAGTGAAAATAATGGTGTGTCAGTTTTATTCTAGATTTGAATGTCCTAAACTATTAAGGGATACACAAAGTGTGTGTGGATTGTCTGAATCAGCAGTAAGACCATGTTGGATTCATTAGCTTTAAAAAAAAAAAAAAAATGTCTGCTGGAAATGTTAATGCCTGTTGTGAATGAACATTCACAGGGCCTGCGAGGTCATCACGCTACCCTCTCTCTCAGACACACATACAGAGGTTAACCCTGTGTTTTTCGGTCACTTTATTTGGAAAGTCTGGATTTTCCATCTTCAGATGCTCTACAGATGGTCATGCAGTGCTATCTGTTGATAAGCAACTGCTTACTAAGATTAGGTTTAGAATACGGGTTAGGGTTTAGATGAGGGTTAGGGCTAGTAGATAGTTTGTAGAGCGTCTATAGATGGACTATCCAAATATGTTACACACACCACAACAGAAAAATGGGCATGTAAATATGCACTGCACAACGTGTGTTTATGTATATAGGTTCGTTCCATTTGAATTCAATCAGTTTTTAACAGCAACTCTTTTTGATTTGAACCAAACTTTCTATACATATTTGGCCAACTGTCACGTTCCTGACCTATTTCTGTTAGTTTGTTGTATGTGTTAGTTGGTCAGGACGTGAGTTTGGGTGGGCATTCTATGTTTTCTGTTTCTATGTTGGTTTATGGGTTGCCTGGTATGGCTCTTAATTAGAGGCAGGTGTTTGGCGTTCCTCTAATTAAGAGTCATATTTAGGTAGGTTGTCTCACAGTGTTCGTTGTGGGTGGTTGTCTCCTGTGTCTGTGTTTGTCGCACCATACGGGACTGTTCGGTTTGTTTTGTTCATCGTCATTTTTATGTGTAGGTTTTTTTTCCTGTTCGTGCGTTCTCGTGTGTTATGTGAGTTCGTCGTCTAGGTCTGTCTACACCGTTTTTTTTTTTTTGTTAGTTTAGTCAAGTTCGTGTTTTCTTTAATAAATTATGTGTTCAAACTCCGCTGCGCCTTGGTTCCCTCAATACTCCTCCTTTTCGGTTGAAGAGGAGGAGGACCACCGTTACACCAACCATCCTGGAGACAGAGGTGCTCAAAGTTCACCCATTTGGAATTCACCACCCTACCATGAGACATCTTTCTTCATCACTGGAAAAAATAAACCATTGTTTGATATCATTTAAAAGCCATTGTATAATTTCTTTAAAAAAAAAGTTTTATAAAAAGTGTTACCTTTGCCGTAAATGATCTAAAAACATGTAAACTCATTTTTTCCCCATTTTTGCATATGTTGTGGTTTAGACCCTATTTTACATAATCTGAGCTGTTTGTGTTGTGCCCATCTTTGGTTGAGACACAACGTGCTCTTGAATACAGGGTGGGTGTCATGTTTTAGCTGATAAATATACAAAAATGGGAATACAATAGACATTTCAACTTAAATGGTAGCACAAAGATGGTTGGAGGTCCACACATCAGCTAATATTGACTTGAAATAGAATATCAGTTGTTTTAAATTATACTGTCAATCTTCCATATGACTCCTATTGAAATATAGATAAATGGGAACTTATATTCTAAGTTGACATTTGATGGTGGGTGGACCGGCGGCCATCGTTGTGGGAATAATTGGAAGTTAAAATGTAAATATGTACCAGCTAAATTGCAGTGGTCTGAAGGGATATGTTAATTCTATGAATTCTATTTCTATGATTGAAATGACACCCACCCTGCATTCAAGAGTCTGCTGTGTCTAAACCGATGGCAGACACAACACAAAAACCTCAGATGTGTAACGGCTTTCGTCGGTGGAAGGAGAGGACCAAAGCGCAGCGTGGTTAGTGTTCATCTTGATTTAATAATAATCAAAAACCAGAACACTTCAAATACAAAACAACAAAAGTGAAAACCGAAGCAGTTCTATCTGGTGCAGACAAACAAAGACTGAAGACAACCACCCACAAAACACAATAGAACACAGGCTACCTAAATATGGTTCCCAATCAGAGACAATGACTAACACCTGCCTCTGATTGAGAACCATATCAGGCCAAACGAGAAACCCCACATAGAAACAGAAAACATAGATTTTACCCACCCAACTCTAAACCACACTAAAACAGAGATAATACAAAATAACTATGGTCAGAACGTGACAAGATGATGCAAAATAGGGTCTAAGCTTCAATGTAAGCCAAAATGAAATAAATCAGAGT
Organism: Salvelinus fontinalis; assembly: GCF_029448725.1. Lineage (NCBI taxonomy): Eukaryota > Metazoa > Chordata > Actinopteri > Salmoniformes > Salmonidae > Salvelinus > Salvelinus fontinalis. Next base: position 24,816,448 of record NC_074685.1, on the reverse strand, counting down.
TAGGTGATGGATGTTAAAAGGTAAAAAAAGGACATTGTTATTTAACTTATTTTTCAAGAAATTATTAAATAATTTGACTATCCTGTTTATAAACGTTCAAATAATAAACTCAACTGTTTATCTTTTCCAGTGATGAAGACATGGATGTCTCATGTTAGGGTGTGCGAAATAAGCTTTGAGCACACCTACTGTATTTCCTAAACATTTTGGCATTCAGGTTCATAAAGTAACTTGCTGACCACTTCTTCAATGGGCTGATACAGTAAGTTTGGAAAGTTTGGTTCAAATCAAAAGGGTTGTGGTCAAAAAATTATTGAAACCAAATGGATCAACCCTATATGGTACTCTGTGTGTGTACGTGTGTGCGTCTGTGCATCCGTGTGTGTGTTTGTGTCGTGAGTAAAGGGAAAAAACACAGATTAGTCTACAGCAGGGCATTGTCTGGGGCAATCTTTTCATCACAAGCTAAATAAAGTCTCTCTTTCATCTGTCTGTGTTTGATACACAACGATCCATTCATGGCTTTGTGGGCAGTGCAGACACAACAATGCTGGAGTATGGAGAGGTTCAGCTCTGAAGAGGTGCTTCAGACCCTCTGTTTCCTAACACAGTAGATGACTATCCATTAGTCCCAGAGCTAATGTCGGTGTTCCTGTACAGAGCTGGAACAGTGTCTGGCACTCCATCTGTCCGTGACCAAGAGGTTTTCCTATGTCAAAATATTCAATGACATGTTCTTCCATTATCTAAAAGGATTCAGGAAACCTCTATATGGCAGTGTAACATGAAGATCTCATCATGACCTGAAGTTGCGTTTGTTGTTGTTGTGTGTCCATGCTTCTTGGAGAGATAAACACAGCTACCATCAACATTCAGGAATAACCTGCTCACATGCATACTGAGATCTTTTGAGGCCCTTAAAATGGCATACACCAAACCTTTCTCCTCAAAGCAAAGTGTGCCATCGCTGTTAAATCAATCTATTTTAAGAGGCATTGAATGTTATATTAATATATTTTTTTGCGGGTTACATTCCTTCAGACTTTCTCCCAATTCCACAGACAGTCAAATCTGTTGACACCATCTATTATAGAGTGAGAGTCTAGGAGAAGGAGAAATAATAGAGAAGGAAAAACAGAGAGGAAAGAAGGAGGGGAAGACAGGGATCAGCCAAAACTGAAAGGGACACTTACTGAGGAGAAAAAACATTCCTGGAGAGTTTCTCTTTGGTTTCCCCTGACAACCAGCCTTGCCTCGCTGTAATTATGGTCGGATTAGTACTCTGAGCACAGCGCTCCTGAGCCAAACAAGGACGCAGCCAAGAGAACAGTATCATAGCACCCAGAATCATAGTACCCAGAATGATATACACATTCAGCCAAGCATCACATGACACATACTCTGGCCTTGCCAAATGTAACAGGACAGATCTGAACTGTGTCACCTTGACACTCATGCCCACACTCAAATATATTTGATTACCGTGGGTGGTTATAGAGCTATTTCAACTGAAACTGAAGGCAAAGAACTGTCTTCAGGTCTCAGAGCCCCGATCAATATAGTAGTAACCTTTATCAGAACCAGAGGAAACTCACCATAGTCCAATATTTGCTGGGCTTGTCGTTATGGTGGATGGGAGAAACTGGAGAATTGGAAAGCTTGGTCAGAAAGCCACAGGTCTGTGGTACAGATCTGTATGTTTATTGAATAAAACGAGTGCATTACTATTACATTGACATTGATATCAGTTTGTGCCAAATATCAAGGCAGAGAATGTTATAGTCTGATTTTATTAGTGCTGTATTTCCTGGTATAAATTACATATTAGCTTTGAAATCAGAGATCTTGGTGGATGGGTTTTCCACCACAAGTCATCAAATGTTTTACCATTTGGGACTGATCTCTCACTTTTTCACCCTAAACTGAGTACAGACTAATTTGCAGGGTTAGGGAGTAACTGATTACATAGTATATTGTAATCGGATTACAGATACTTTTGAAAAACTAGATGATTATTTCTTGGATTACTTTTAAATTCAGAAAGGATGTTTCAACAAAATACATTTACAAATTGTGTTGTTTACTCAATAACATTCAATTCAGCATTGAAGTTAATTTTGTTCCACCTGAGTGAGTCTGACCACAAGTCAGAGACCACTGATGACACACCAAATGCATTTGATGGATCGCTTGTCTTCTAATGCCTCTAAGGGGAAAGTAATCAAAAAGTAACTGAAAGTAATCAGATTACTATAATGAATTTGTGTAATACAAAAGTTGTGTTACTGATTCAGGGCCGGCGTTATGAGCGGGCTTTAGGGGGCCTGGTCCACCCTACCATACCTCCTTGCCTGTCCAAATAAAATATTTCAATATTGATAATTTGACTGAGATGCTCTCCCTGACAAAGACGCATCAATCTCAGGTAAGCTTCCGAGCGAGCAAACCAGCGCCCCTATGTATCAGTATGTGTAGCCCATGTACAGTATCTGATACTGTCTGGACAAAAAGATTAAGGCATGTCATACTCTTTTTGGCCAGACGGCATCACATATATGGGCTATATATAGTAAGACAGAGGGGCGCTGTTTTGTTGAGTATAATTTAAATTGTTGAGACAAAAAGAAGTGGAGGAGTGTGTTGTGAAGAAGTAGGCCATCGCTCACCAGAATGCATGCGCTCAGCTCTCCTGTCTCTTGCCAGTTCTTGCACATTCATCGTGGGAATTGTTTGCCCTTTAATTTTTGGTTTTATTTATAAATTCCCCATTGCATATGCAGACACGGCGCCAGGATTTTTTCTCTCCCGGGGCCAAGGGGGGGGCTTGACCAATACGTGGGGGTGCTAAGAAAATAGTCGATTTTCATGACTTCAGAGTTATAAGGAAGTTCTCATTTTTCAATAAAAGCAGATATGGCGCACAGCACATTCAATATAAATGTAGTTTAATTGAATTTGGCCAAAGAATATTCAACAAAATAGCTATAAGCCTAACACAAGTGACCACAAGGCAATGACAAAAACGTCTTTCACGTGCAAAGGTCTTTCAGCAATAACTTTTCTTTAAATGTTTTTATTTATTTCACCTTTATTTAACCAGGTAGGCTAGTTGAGAACAACTTCTCATTTACAACTGCGACCTGACCAAGATAAAGCAAAGCAGTGCAACACAAACAACAACACAGAGTTACACATGGAATAAACAAACAGTCAATAACACAATAGAAAAAGTCTTATATACAGTGCGTGTAAATGAGGTAAGATAAGGGAGGTAAGGCAATATATAGGCCATAGTGGCAAAATAATTACAAGATGAATGAAGATGAATGTACAAGTAGAGATACTGGGGTGCAAAGAAGCAAAACAATTTAAAATTAAAATAACAGTATGGGGATGAGGTAGTTGGATGGGCTATTTACAGCTGAGCTATGTACAGGTGCAGTGATCTGTGAGCTGCTCTGACAGCTGATGCTTAAAGTTACTGAGGGAGATATGAGTCTCCAGCTTCAGTGATTTTTGCAATTTGTTCCAGTCATTGGCAGCAGAGAACTGGAAGGAAAGGCGGCCAAAGGAGCAATTGGCTTTGGGGGTGACCAGTGAAATATACCTGCTGGAGCGCGTGCTACGGGTGGGTGCTGCTATAGTGACCAGTGAGCTGAGATAAGGTGGGGCTTTACCTAGCAAAGACTTATAGAGGACCTGGAGCCAGTGGGTTTGAGACCACAATACATCCAAAATGCAGCAAGTGCATTTATACCATATGCATAATCAGACAACTGTGCATTGGTAATAATGTTTCGGATGAAATGGCTACCACAACGCCAGAAATTAAATTAATAATATCCAAAGTGCAGCCACAACGAGAAGTGAAATGCATTTAGCCTATGCCTGTTAACTGTGCACACCCACACACTTGTAAAACAAACTGCTATCATCATAATCTTAGTGATTACATTTCTGTTGCAAACAAAAATTACTTGTAGGCCGATGATATACATGCGTCCTGCTGTGCATTGGTTATAATGTTACGAATTAAATGTCTATCACAACATCAGAAATACAGGAATAATATCCACAGTGCAGCCACAACGAGAAGTGCATTTACCCTATGCTTGTCAACTGTGCACACATGGTGTAAAATGAGCTGGCTATCACAATCTTAGCGATTATATTTCTATTGCAAAAATACTTGTAGGCCGACAATAAGCATGCGTCTTCTTGTTCCATCCAGATCAGCGGATTGAATCATGTTCCCACCACCGGACAGGCACGCTCTGTCAATAAATAAAGGCCTATCAGATACTCAACAAGCGTTGTTTTATAGAAGGACGATGCGTCTGTTGCGGTTCAGTGCAAATTAGTATATAATCTTATGGACCTCCAGGGCCTTGGTTCTTTCTGCGTGTATGGACAGGCAGACAAGGTTGTTGAGTTGAGGGTTTGCCCAGTGTTTCGGTCTGTATATCATGATACGAATACTTAGCATTTCTAGTTTTATCTCAGAATTTCTGTGCAACTGTTTTGTCGAATTTGTCTATGACCTGTAAAAGTTCAAGGACGTTTCCCTGGTTGACAGCCATGTCGTTTTCTATGTCTCCTCTGTGAAAGTCCCTCGTATGCAGTGTAACACAATGACTCCACAACTGCTCTCATATACTCTGTTTTCTCTGACTATTTTCAAATGTCCATCACTTAGAGCACTGCATATTGTTGAGCCAGACTCTTTCTGAACAGTACACTCATTCCACGCTGTCATTGTATATTTATGCTCCACACTAGCATTGTGTGTCTTGAACGAACTTGTCACATTCTTCCAGTTCTGGTAGCCATCGTGGGTAAATGCTGCCTTCTCTCTACCATGGTTTCCTGGACGTTGAAAGTAGTGGCATGCAAAGCAGAAAGCACGGTCCTTTGAAATAAAATAATACAGCCATTTGTAATCCTCTTACCATCTACGATTGAAGTAGCGATCCTGCTGTCCAACTTTTGTGGCTGGATAATGCCGAAGAAGAGGTTCTTTAACAGGTGACTGGCTTAAATCAGAGGGAGCGGTGGCTGTGCTAACAGTGCAGCTAACGGTGGCTGTGGAGCAGCTAGCAGCGACAAACTGCGCTGTTGCTCACGAGTTTCTCGCTCCGACTCGTCTTTCTTTGCTCCCTCTTCTTCGGCCCCCTCGGAGACAGGGTCTGGGTCTGAATTTTCAATTTCTACCCGCACTCTTCTCTTGATCAGAAAACGGTCCATTGCAACGGGGTGAGATGGGCGACTAGCTAGCTAGAAGTTAGCTCACATAACGTAGCCTAACATGCGCGAGCACATGCACACTTGTGACGGGGCTATAGCCCCCTCTAGCCCCGGTGTAGCGCTGTGCATGTGCATATGTCACCAGTAGTAAATGTATCGTTAACCCTGTCACTTGGTTCTATTCATTCATGTTAATGCATGTCTTAAATCAGTCATTTACCATTCTCATTGTCTGAGTGGAAACGTTGTTTGCAGAGTTGGCAACCTATTACACTTTTTTACTTCATAACCATAATTTAAGACCTGGAGGGCTCCATGTGAGCAATAAGCATGTGTCTGGTTTCTCTGTCCTGTTAAATGTTGAGGGAGCTCGCATGTATAGTAGCTTACCTGGCCTGCTGGGTGCAAATGTAGCAAAGTGCCCATTTGGGGATGTCTGATTGTCTTAACTCACTACATCCAACAATGAGCTGAGCTTCTCAGACATGTTTTCTTCATCTCACACAGTAAGTCAACGAAGTCTGTTTTTTAAACATCCATTACAAATGATAATAGTTCCTCACTGTATTTGAAAAATATTTCCTCGGTGTGAAACAAAATATCATGATCTGATGATCCCATATACTGTATCCAGTGGAAATGTCATAAAATCAGAGAGGTGCAGGGGGCCTTGCTCAGGGGTAGAATGACAGATTTTTACCTTGTCGGCTCGGGGATTTAATCCAGCAACCTTTCGGTTACTGGCCCAATACTCCTACCCGCCAGGCTACCTGCTGCCCCTTTTATTTGTTGGCTTTATGAATTTTAGTTAGTTGACAATGGAAGTTGTATGCCTACTGCTGCATTAGCCTATCTCTGAGTTCCCCACGCTCATTTCTTTAGCAGCCAATGGATCAAGGTGTATCAATGTGTCCATATAGAAAAGACTGGGGCTCTCGCATTAGTTGAATTCTAACTTTTAGATTTTTATCATTTTAATTCAGATTTTATGATTAACCAAGTGACAATGATTTTGATTAACAAATACGTTATTATTGAAATGAAACTGTCCAAACGCACATATGAAAATCATAAATGGCACGCAGACTGGTAGAAAGGGTAGGATAAATTGTAAGCTTCCCCAAACTCGAAACTCACGCACTGCCCATATTTTGTGATTTGTTTGAAAATCAGATAAAAACATCATGACTGGTTGTGTTCATGCATGTCTTCAATATAAAACCATTTTAAAAATGTGTGCAGGCACACATGGAAAATAAACGTTTCACACATGGAAAATAAACCTTTTCTAAATCAAATGCACTTCAATCTGATCTGTTCTGGTGCCGGCCCTGTATTGATTACAATTTGACAGGTAGCTAGTAACTGTAATGGATTACATTTAGAAAGTAACCTACCCAACCATGTTAATGTCTCCACTCAGACGGTCAAAGTTCAACCAAAACCTTTTCTTCTCTCAACAGACAGACACATTTAAGTTCACCCATTCTTCTGATAAGTTTGGCCGACCAATGACACAGCTACCTCTGATGAACTCACCAAACTCACTTCCTGTAAAACTGACCAACGAGGACGTGTAACCCGGGGGCTGCCATGATGAGTGTTGAGCTAGCATGCCGTCTCCCTCAGACCACAGGCGGGTTATTATGGAATGCTTGTCTCCAAACAGACCAAGTTGAGCAGTAATCAGAGGAGAGCATGGCTGACTTTACCACACAGACACATTCTTAGAACAGCCACAGGGAAAATATAGTATGGGAGCCGGGTCTAAAACCCCTCCAATGCATGCCAATAATGTAAGATTTATGTCAGTGCATTTCTCTTGTTGTTTTTTTACTACCTTCGTCTGTCTGCCGGGTCAATGTTACTCACACACATCTTCAGTTAGGACTTTGTCTGTCACTTGTTCAACTCAACTGTCCCCGATGACCCTCTTGCCCCCTTTCCAAAGGAAAGGTCATGTAAAAATAACTCTGATTACGCAATCAGAACAAATACATCTTCCATTTTTATTGGCACTGTCATGCTTGACTACTGCTGGGGTCTTGAGTTCAGGCCACACAGATGAAGCTTGTGCCTGTTTTTAATTGGAAATATATACTTTCCCAATATAACTTCCCTTCAGAGAAGAGAAAGTGCACTCTACATATGTCTTTAAAAATTCACAGCCAACATCTGGGAGCTTTATGCAAGGCAAGAAACATGATCCAAGTATTCATATCGTTTCTGGGAAAGAGGAAATCGTTTGACCTCATTTGAATTTATAACTGTACTTTTAAGACTAAAAGTAGTCTCTGTGGTCACACACACCACATTGCTATGCGACTACTTTGTGGCTCAGCGGCATGAGGGTTTTTTATGACTTGCTGTGTAATTATTGTTTGTCTAGAAGGATTCCACATTCAGTGGTGTAAGCTTATTAAAGATCTCTCTCGCCCTCTCGCTCGTTGTAATTTCCTCATTGTCCTCAACTGTAAAGTAATTAATGAAAACATCCAAGGTAAAAAGAAAACATCAAGAAGCATGCTACAAAAACAAATCTCCTCCCTTTTCCAGACTAAACCACAATTCCACTCCACATTTTTGCACACCGATTCCCAATATCTTCAATAAAATCACATGACAGCCTTTTCTACTGGGATATTATGGCGACTTAGTGTTACTATGCAAAGACCAACTGTCACGGAGGGAAAATGTATTATTCCTTTTAGAGTACTATCTATCTTTGGCCCAGAGTAACCATGGCTCCCTTTTCGATTCCACTCTTTGGAGGTTTATCCTGGCTTCAAATCGGGCCGCGTCCAGTAGCCAAACGTTGCAGATAGAAATGCATGAATAGAGCTGACGTGATTCCTTATTCTACATGTCAGAGAGGCATATTTGTTATACATAGCATATTTCTATCTGAATTTAACAAAACGTTACATCCTGCTGAATGTGAACCTGGCTCCTTCAGTAACCTCAGTGTGAATGAGAATTCAGATATCATATGCTTGGGTAAATATTCAACTAAACATTGCCTGTGTTAAATTAGCATATTTGTATTAGCTCCCACTGAACACCTAACTCACTGATGATTTGTTTCCCCCCCTCAATGAATAAGTTCAGGTCACACAGCAATGCGCAAACAACGATATAGCTACCGATTTAGGGTTTTAAACCCCCTAAGGTCGATGTCCGCGCCCCTGTGGAAATGTTATTAGCATAATAAAAAAAAATCCCTATAAAAATCTGTCAGTTTAAGCTACAGGTATGTTTGTTTGTGCATTGGTTGAGTCTCAATCCACCACATCCGCCTATGTCGCACTTCCACATCTGCGGTGAAAGGTGACAGAGCTAGAACAGTGTTCGTCTGACAATGAGACGTCCTGAAAAAAAATTGCTCCTCACAAAATCTTCTGTAGCGTCCGGAGGGTTTGGCCTACAAACTATTATGACCTCTCTTCTCCCAGTCATGGTTAGGGTTGGAACTGCCTCTCTGGGTGTTCTGATGCTTCTAGCTTGGAGTTGTATGCTCATGATAACATAGCTACAGTATTTCACCTTTTCATGTGTATATTATTGCTCACTAGGTGTGTCCAATTTGGTAACCACTCCCTCTTCTAATTAGGGTTAATTGGAAAAGCCTTTCAAAAGAGGACATTGTATTCTCCTTTTTCTGTACTCCCTGACGAAGGCCTTGCAGCCGAACAACTTTGTTTCTATTGAACATGCCATACTAATAAAGGCATTTTAATTAATTATATGAAGAGTGCCTTGGTCCTCCTTTCTTTTTGATGACCAATTTTAACCTTTACCAAAGAGCACCTTCTATCTACCAAAATATACTATAGTGTACCTTAGTAGTGCTTCCCTTCCTCCTCTTTCTATTATGACCTCTCTATTGAAAGATGAGACCAGTGGTGGAAAAGGTACAGAATTGTCATACTTGAGTAAAAGTAAAGATACGTTAATAGAAAATTACTCAAGTAAAATGAGTCAACCAGTAAAATACTACTTGAGTAAAAGACCAAAGGTATTTGGTTTTAAATATACTTATGTATCAAAAGTAAAAATTGTCACGTCTGCTCCCGCTCTTCCCTCCCCCCTGGCGCTTGAGGGCGCCAGAATGCCTTGCATCACTCACTCCTGCCATCCGTCACGTACACCTGCCTTTCCTCGTCACGCGCATCAGCATTATTGGACTCACCTGGACTCTCTTATCACCTGTTCATTTTCTCCCCTATATGTGTCAGTTCCCCAGCTCTGTTCCCCGCTTCTGCATTGATTGTTTTCTGTTTGCTAACGCTGTTTATGTCTCGTTCCATGTCCGTTATTTATTAAATGTTACTCCCCGTACCTGCTTCGTCTCTCCAGCGTCATCATTGTGACAGAATGCAGAAGCCATCACACGAAGCATCGGGGAGTACTGGCGTTCTGGTTGGTTTAGTGGCATCGGCTCTGGGTCACCACCGATGGAACCGGGGGTGCCTAGCCTGCTCGTCGGGCTTCCACGCCCTAGCAGGCTCGAGAGGTTTGCTTGCCCCGGTTGGCTCGGATGGCGCCCATCCCACGTCGGGCCTCAGCTGGATCGTCAGTTCTTGTCTGCCCAGCCGGTCCAGGAGTTTTTTGTTTGTTTGTTTTTTGTTTTGTCGGTGACGTCGGGGGTGGATTCTGCCGCCGATGGAACCGGGGGTGCCTAAGCCAGCCCGTCGAGCTTTCATGCCCTGGCTGGCTCGAGAGGTTTCATTGCCTCGGTTGGCTCGGTGGCTTCCCATCCCACGTCACACTTCACCGGATCATCGGGTTTCCTCAGCGGGATCGACAGGCGTCTTGACTCAGCCGGATCGTCAGGCTCCCATGCCTCAGCCGGCTCGCCAGGCTCTCACGCTCCTGCCGGTTCGTCGGGCTTCCATGCCTCAACCGGCTTGCCCAGCGCCCATGTCTCGGCCGGTTCGCCCAGGTGGGACGCCGGGTGGCGCCCCTAGAGGGGGGGTACTGACACGTCTGCTCCCGCTCTTCCCTCCCCCCTGGCGCTTGAGGGCGCCAGAATGCCTTGCATCACTCACTCCTGCCATCCGTCACGTACACCTGCCTTTCCTCGTCACGCGCATCAGCGTTATTGGACTCCCTGGACTCTCTTATCACCTGTTCATTTCCTCCCCTATATGTGTCAGTTCCCCAGCTCTGTTCCCCGCTTCTGCATTGATTGTTTTCTGTTTGCTAACGCTGTTTATGTCTCGTTCCATGTCCGTTATTTATTAAATGTTACTCCCCGTACCTGCTTCGTCTCTCCAGCGTCATCATTGTGACAAAAATATTATATTCCTTATATTAATTTTAGATTCATAATATTAAGGAAACTAGACAGCACCATTTTCTTTTTTTCTTTTATTTACGGATAGCCAGGGGCACACTCCAACACTCAGACATAATTTACAAACAAGGCATGTGTGTAGTGAGTCCGCCAGATCAGAGTCAGTAGGGATGACCATGGATGTTCTCTTGACAAGTGTGTGAATTGGATCGTTTTCCTGTTCTGCTCAGCATTCGAAATGTAACGAATACTTTTGGGTGTCAGGGGAAATATATGGAGTAAAAAGTACAGTAATGTAGTGGAGTAAAAGTAAAAGTTCTCAAATATAAATAGTAGAGCACAGATACCTCAACAAACTACTTAAGTAGTACTATAAAGTATTTTTACTTAAGTACTTTACGCCACTGGATGGGACTCTCACGATGGTGTTCTCCGTTTTGCTCTATAACCCACACAAGCATCTTGGGACTCGTCTGAAGTCGGTACAGCCGATCTGCCAACTTCTGTCTGTTGCATCCGAACAGTTTGGGATACACAATAATATGGGCTACACACCCCTCTGTGCAAAGGCGAGACTCACGAGCACGTACATGTTGATTGTTTTGCTCTAGGATGCCCACAGGCCTCACACGACTCATCTGAAGGTCGCCTGGTACCAGTTAAAAAAATGAACGGAAGTAATACAGTGCATGGGGAAAGTATTCAGACGCCTTGACCTTTTCCACATTTTGTTGTGTTACAGCCTTATTCTAAAATGTATTAAATCGTTTATATCCCCCTCTTCAATTTACACACAATACCCGATAATGACAAAGCAAAAACAGTTTTTTAGACATGTTTGCACTCTAACGGAGCTCTAGAGTTCCTCTGTGGAGATGGGAGAACCTTCCATAAGGACAACCATCTCTGCAGCACTCCACCAATCAGGCCTTTATGGTAGAGTGACAATGCAGGAGTGGCTTTGGGACAAGTCTCTGAATGTCCTTGAGTGGCCCAGCCAGAGCCCGGAATTGAACCCGATAGAACATCTCTGGACCGACCTGAAAATAGCTGTGAAGCAACGCTCCCCATCCAACCGGACAGAACATGAGATCATCTGCAGAGAAGAATGCGACTAACTCCCCAATACAGGTGTGCCAAGCTTGTAGCGTCATATCAAAGACTCAAGGCTGTAATCACTGCCAAAAGGTGCTACAACAAAGTACTGAGTAAAGGGTCTGAATACTTATGTAAATGTGATTTCAATTAAGAAATTAGCTAAAATATTTTTTTAAAGTTGGTTTATTGTGTGTTTAGACTGATTAGGGGGGGAAACAGTTTAATAAATGTTATAATAAGGCTGTAACGTAAAAAACAGTGGAAAAAGTCGAGGGGTCTGAATACTTTCCGAAGGCACTGCACATACAGTTTAAGTCAGAAGTTTACATACACTTAGATTGGAGTCATTAAAAAACTCATTTTCAACCACTCCACAAATTTCTTGTTAACAAACTATAGTTTTGGCAATTCAGTTAGGACATGATGTCATGATGTCAAGCTTTAGAAGCTTCTGATAGGCTAATTGACATAATTTGAGTCAATTGGAGGTGTACCTGTGGATGTATTTCAAGGCCTACCTTCAAACTCAGTGCCTCTTTGCTTGACATCATGGGAAAATCAAAAGAAATCAGCCAAATTATAGACCTCCATAAGTCTGGTTCATCCTTGGGAGCCAAACACCTGAAGGTACCACGTTCATCTGTACAAACAATAATATGCAAGTATAAACACCATGGGATCACGCAGCCGTCATACCGCTCAGGAAGGAGACACGTTCTGTCTCCTAGAGATGAATGTACTTTGATGCAAAAAGTGCAAATCAATCCCAGAACAACTGCAAAGGACCTTGTGAAAATACTGGAGGAAACAGGTACAAAAGTATCTATATCCACAGTAAAACGAGTCCTATATCGATTTAACCTGAAAGGCCACTCAGCAAGAAAGAAGCCACTGCTCCAAAACCGCCATAAAAAAGCCAGACTACGGTTTGCACCTGCACATGGGGACAAAGATTGTACTTTTTGGAGAAATGTTCTTTGGTCTGATGAAACACATATAAAACGGTTTGGCGATAATGACCATCGTTATGTTTGGAGGAAAAAGGGGAACGCTTGCAAGTCGAAGAACACCATCCCAACCGTGAAGCACGGGGGTGGCAGCATCATGTTGTGGGGGTGCTTTGCTGCAGGAGGGACTGGTGCACTTCACAAGATAGATGGCATCATGAGGGAGGAAAATTATGTGGATATATTGAAGCAACATCTCAAGACATCAGTCAGGAAGTTAAAGCTTGGTCACAAATGGGTCATCCAAATGGACAATGACCCCAAGCATACTTCCAAAGTTGTGGCAAAATGACTTAAGAAAAACAAAGTCAAGGTATTGGAGTGGCCATTACAAAGCCTTGACCTCAATCCTATAGAAAGTTTGTGGGCAGAACTGAAAAAGCATGTGCGAGCAAGGAGACTTGACTCAGTTACATCACCTCGGTCAGGAGGAATGGGCCAAAATTCACCCGACTTATTGTGGGAAGCTTGTGGAAGGCTACCCAAAACGTTTGACCCAAGTTAAACAATTTAAAGGCAATTCTACCAAATACTAATTGAATGTATGCATGTAAACTTCTGACCCACTGGGAATAAATCATTCTCTACTATTATTCTGACATTTCACATTTCTAAAATAAAGTGGTGACCTAAGACAGGGAATTTTTACTAGGATTAAATGTCAGGAATTGTGAAAAACTGAGTTAAAATGTATTTGGCTAAGGTGTATGTAAAATTCTGACTTCAACTGTACATACGAAATATCACATACACATATACATGTACATGAACACCTCCCCTGTAAATATTCCTGTATTTTCTATAGATGTTATATCCGTGTATTCCTACTGCTGTATCATCAAATGTATTGTATAAGTGAGTATCAGAAATGGCTAATATATTCATTTGATCTAAGATTAGAAAATTACTAATCTCATCAATTTTGTTTGAGGCTACATATCATTTATATGAGCTAACTTTAACTCTTTCCTGGGTAGCTTATTGAAAACTTGCCTCGTAATGTTAATAGTTTGTTTTTCTACAGTAATATTTCTATTTATGATAATAACAATGAAGGAATTAATGGATTTTTGAGCAGATTATGTTCAGCAGATGCCTTATCTGGTTTGGTCCGGCTGCAGCAGGCACTGCAGATATCAATCTAATGCAAAGGTTTAGTAAATCTGTCCCTCCGGGGGCTAAAGGATCCATCTAATCCAAAAACCTCTTAGCCTTCTTACCCTACACTAGTCCAACCCAGTAACCATGGGAAACTGTCTCAAAGACCAACAGCCAATGTGTCCTATTTTCCCTTCCTGAGGCCTGTGCTTCTCTCTGCTGCTCAAATGAGAACTGATGATATAAAACTCAGGCTCTTTACTCTATACATCAAAAGCACCCTGATTCAAGAAATAGACCAGCCAAAGATAGAATGCCAAATATTCCATATTTAATGGAATCAAAATCAATTGTGTACTCACTGCAATTTGTCTCCGATTTGTAAACCTGCATATTTGTATCGCTCACTCGCTTTATTTCTCCCTCTCTTCCTTGCTATCTTTCTCTCTCGCTCTCTCTCACACCGGGGCACCGGTCCTGCTGAGAGACGCTCGTGTCACACTGTCGTCACCAGCAGTCACCCAGGATCCTCGCCCCAAGATACTTCCCCTTCTCTCAGCGTGGCTCAGCGGGATTGACTACAGTACTCAGTGCTGGTTGAGAGAAGGACCACGCAATACTACTTAGGGAGGACAACACTATACAGTCATTTACTGACTCACCTGTTAACCTGCCTCATATAGTGCTTCTGTGGAATTGGGGAGTTTTACATTTGTGGATATCCATAGAAGACATCTGCAGTGTTGGAAGGACTAACTTTGTTGATTTGTTAGAAGTTTGTGTTCTAATCTGAAGGAGTTTTGGGGATTCTTATCATTGTCCCGAATAGCTTCAGACATTCATCGTTGGTACTTTGGGCAGCATTTGGGGACACGTGAGGAACAGGGCTTTAAAGCGTGCATAGTATCTCCAATGGGATTCTGTCCAAATGGTCTGGATGCACTGTTGCTAACGTTGGCGTATTCGACTATGGAGTAATTAATCAAATCTGACATCTGCTTTCATATAGACTTATCAGGGTCATACAAAGCCCTACATCTCAAACCCGGCTGTGTGTATGTGTATCCTGGTGGCAGCATAGTATTGCTATGTTTTTCTCCTGGATTCTCTAGCAGAACACTTGAGTGTATTACATTAGCATACGTGAGATTTTGCATTCAAGTTCACCTCCACCCTAAAGTTCCACCTCATGCCTCACATCCCTACAGCTAAGGAGTGCCTTTAGTTGACCTGGTAGTCCATGTCGTCTAACTCTTGCCATCTCACTGGGGCCCAGAGTGCGGTGTGCAGGCTGGTCCACCGGGGCTTCAGACCCCGGGCCCTGCTGAGGCCCATAAGGCTGGAGCTGGGGGTGTACGTCGAGAAGACCCGCACCAAACAGAAACACAGGTACTGGTTGAAGTTCTGCCAACAGCAGGCTCAGATGTAGCACTTTACTTTACTATTAAGGTATTTGCTCAACATATAGCCTAGATTCTGACTGCAAGGGTATTGGTTGGCTGCATATTTCAAGTAATTGTTGTCATTGAACCCCTTGGAAATTGGGATAAAGGAGTAATTGTTGTGTAATATTAAGTAATTTCTAAGTAAATACCAGGGAAGTAGTGTACCGTAAAATAATGTGCTACTAATCATATAAACACATATGGATTACACTGTGGGGCTAATCTACACTGAACTCTACCCTGAGCTTGCTGAAGAACAAGTGGCATTATCTTTTGCCTTTCAAATGATAACATAAACAAATCCACATTGGCTGGTTGCTTTCATCGTATCAATGGTTCTCAGATGACTGTGGGGAAGGTCTTAGAATGGTCTCAAGAATGAGGCTAGCTGATATTACAAATATTTTGGACCGTTTTGAGTGACAGAAACTGTTATGTGAAGTCCAGAAAGAGGTTAGGCATGCATGGTATTATGTAACCATGGTAACTAAGGCATTCTGGAGAGCGAGAGGGACCTGGCTCTACAGCAGTTATTTCTGGCATATGAGCCCTCTATTCTCTTCAGAATTATAATGAACAGTTACTATATTGACTAAACCCAGACACTTGATAATTGTACTCTTGGACTATAAGTTGGAGGCCCTACTGTATACTGAAAAATATTTTGCTTGGACAACATTGACAAAAATACAGTGCTTGAGGGGGCAAGGAAATGCTCCAAAGAGCATGTTCATTGGGCTTGAGGCTTTGTGTGTAGTGATATGAATTCTGTCTCCTTCCTTATTGTCAGTGTGGAGATGAGGTGTTTTCCCATTTCTATTCACTGTCTCCCAATGCAGCATTTAAGACCTGCAGCGCATCAACACTAGCCTGGTTAAACCAGACTGAACTAGAGTGTGTGGGCTGGACAGCTCTGGGAGGATGAGACACTGATTCTCAATGCAGGGAAGAAAAGACGTGTCAGTTATCTTCACTATATAAACTGGACTTTTAAACAGTAGTGTTATGGAGAGATAGAGATGAGATCAAGGAGCTGAAAAGACTACATCTACAAGGTGCTCATGTCAAGGCAAGTGTTTCTTCTGACACTGTTGCTGTTGTAACCGCACAGTGATATTGATTCAGACACTGTTGCCATGGAGACATTTAGGAGTAAACTTTTCATTATTGGTGACAGTTTTCGGACACCATTGCCATGGTACCTTCATAGGCACACTGTTTCGCACTCTGACGCTGTAATACTGACATTCTCTTTTTCTCTGTCCCTGTGTGTGTGTGTGTCTGTGTGTGTGTGTCCCTGTGTGTGTGTGTGTGTGTGTGTGTGTGTGTTCAGGATGGAGGCCTCATGTCTGGAGTTGGCCCTGGAGGGAGAGAGGCTGTGTAAGGCGGGGGATTTTAAAGGGGGGACAGCATTTTTCGAGGCGGCTGTGCAGGTGGGAACAGAAGACCTGAAGACCCTCAGTGCCATCTACAGCCAACTGGGCAATGCCTACTTTTACCTGAAGGAATACGGCAAGGCCCTGGAGTACCACAGACACGACCTCACTCTGGCCAGGTGAGGCCACGGAATACCAGACCACATCATGTCTGATTATGGATTCAATTGTAGTTAAAGTACTTCAACCTATGGTATGAATATGTTTAAAAGAGTCATTTTATAGAGTGCAATGGATGTATATGTCATTTAGACTAAAGTCATTCATAAAGCATAAGAGAGTATGTAAACAGTTATCCATACTGTAGCTATGGGTTGCATACTATACAGAGTAGGGCTGGGAATTTCCAGGAACCTCACGACATATTATTACGATACTATATGCATTGTGATTCGATAATTAGATTTTATTGCAATTCAACGTTTCAAACATATTGCTTACCATATGTCTGCTGCAGAGGGACAAGAGAAAGCCACGAGAAAACAAGTTTTGATCAGTCATGGAAATAAAAAAGTGCTGAAAACAAATTGGCTCCCTATTTAAAAAGAGAACAAGCTATGAAAAATGATGGAGTTTTGGTGCAGGTACAGCTAGCGCAACAATAATATTGCGATTGTGTCGTTTTGACAATACGTCAAAAAATAATATCCCGATAATGAACTGTATCGATCCCCCCCATTATTAATATGACTTGTATGCCTGTTGCCCTCCTAGAAGAAGGAGGCAGGTTTTGATAGTGTTCATTTTGATGAGAACCCCTTGGTATTTAGCTCAGATGACTAAGCCTGTCTCCTGTGGAGAGGTGTGCAGTTGGTAGCCTGGCGATTACAAACCCAGAGGGCTGGTGCTTAGTTACAGTACATTACAATAACAGCAGGACAACTGGAACCCTGTCCTAAGAAGGTAGGGACCACTTAAACAGTTGGATTTGATGACCTAAGCGCTAAGTCTAAGCAGTAGCATGTGTGTTATTGTGTTGACAATGAGCAATGGATTTGGCAAGACGTCACAAACAGATCTGGGACTCAGGCTATGTACGCATTGATTATGACTTCAAAACCATGACTGATAATGAGATACGGTCTCTATTTACAGGACAATAGGGGACAGGATAGGGGAGGGGAAAGCCAGCGGTAACCTTGGAAACACACTGAAGGTTTTGGGGCGTTTCGACGAGGCAACGGTGTGCTGTCAGAGACACCTGGACATCTCTCAAGAGCAGGGGGACAAGGTAGCACACACACACACCACCACATTGGATTGGAGGATTGCAACTGTTAAGTACCATTTATCAGATTTAGAAGAACGGCATATTGTATTGAAAATACATTTCAGTGTGGTCCATGCTATTTCAGTTGAAAAATACCCTAATGTCTTTGAATGTCTCTATTTGCCTTCTTTTTCCCTTTGCGTCTGATCAGGTGGGAGAGGCCAGGGCTCTGTATAATATAGGGAATGTGTTCCATGCCAAAGGAAAGCAGCAGCTATGGGGCTGTACCCAGGACCCTGGGGACCTCTCACCAGTCGTCAGAGATACACTGCAAAGGGCTACTAGCTTCTATGAGTGAGTGTTAAGCTGTATACACATGCTTGTACATGTGCACATGAACACCTACGTACTCTACGTGCAAGAACACAAGCAGGCACGCACCCGTGCATGCACACAGCACAGACACCATACATATGATTGATATATCCCACTGGGCTATTAGCTCCCTCAAAATATCTGCAGGCAATGAACACTACCTGAATCAGTCTGTGGAGGAGTGGGATAAAAGTGAATTGCCTTTACAGTTAAGTCAAAACTGTAGTACACAATCCCCTGTGGACACACAGAGTGTCACGAACGTCATCAGGGAAATGACCGGACCAAGGTGCAGCGTGGTGAGCGTACATTTTTCTTTATAAAAAATGTCGCCAACAAAACAAGAAACACCAAAAACAAATGTGAAGCTTACTAGGGCTATACAGGCCACTAACAAAGACAACTACCCACAAAATACAAAAGGGAAAAAGGCTGCCTAAGTATGATTCCCAATCAGAGACACCGATAGAACCATACCTGGCCAAAACATAGAAACACAGAACATAGAGTTTCCCACCCGAGTCACACCCTGACCAACCAAACATAGAGAATAAAAGATCTCTACGGTCAGGGCGTGACACAGAGGCTCGCTCAGGCCTTCGGTCTTGTATGAAAACACACTGACAGGCCAGTTTCCTACGTCAAAGCTTTCATAACTACTGAAGTACTGTACTGTTTATTTTGTGCAACCACAGCATAAAAAATATAATTTTTAGTTCAAGACAACAAAAATTAGACTTTGGATTAATTTGTGTAAAACACAATTGGTACACAATACTTTAACTCAAGTCCTCCTCTCTCCTACAGGATGAATCTATGTCTGGTCAAAGAGCTGGGCGACCGAGCTGCTCAGGGCAGGGCCTTCGGTAACCTAGGCAACACCCACTACTTGCTGGGAAATTTTGTGGAGGCCATCAAATTCCACAGACAGGTGATATACATATCCCTGGGACAGTAGTCAACACCATCATGTGTACTAGTAAAGAGATAGAGTATGTAACACACACAATAGTGTAAGATAATTAATGGTAAGAAAAGGTTCTCACATTCAACCATTTCACCCCTTGGATGAAAACACACAATCAACTTGCCTGTTTGAATGAGCTTAATGTAAAGTGTATGATGTACTTACAAGACGTAAAAGTATCAGTTTTGCAATGCTATTGTTCCATCAAAAGGGTAAAGACTGGTCAAGGTGAGCAATATACACATACATTCAAGAAAATATATAAACTTTCTTTTTTTCAGAGACTGTCCATCGCCAAGGAGTTTGGTGACAAAGCAGCTGAACGTAGAGCCTATAGTAACCTAGGCAACGCTCTGATTTTCCTGGGACAGTTTAACACTGCCACGGAGTACTACAGGTAAACAAAGACTACACGCTGACACCTAGTGGACTTGATGTGTATCAACCAATGGAGCTCAGAGCGCTACGCCATGTTCTGTACTTGATTACCTGCATGTATTCAAATCTATTAATGTTTTAAGATCAATATAATGTATGAGATTCATTTCTAATAAGAAAGTTTCATTTAAAATAAATACTTTGAATTTTGTGTGGAACAAACAAATGTTTTACTTTAAATACCTCTTTCTCCATTCACCACCCTCTTACTTCACCTATGTATAAATCTCATTCCTTCCTCCTCTCTCCCTCTCAATCGCCCTGTCTTCCTTTTCCATCTAGGAAAACTCTGCAGCTGTCTCGTCAGTTGAAGGACCAGGTGATGGAGGCGCAGGCGTGTTACAGCCTGGGGAACACCTACACTTTGATGCAGCAGTACGAGAGAGCCATAGACTACCACCTCAAACACCTCCTCATAGCCCATGAGCTCACCGACAGGTATGCACACTCGCATGCAGGCACACACACTCACTTAATAGTCAGACACACCGAGAAATCTGACTGCCGATAGGTAGTTAGCACAGTAGGAGGGCGTTCCTTCTCTTGCTAAAACAAAGACAAACCACTGTGTATCGACCCGGTACCAACAAACTACTAGTAGAATCGCACTTCGTCAATGGACAACATCTTGACTTTGATCCAATCAGAGTGCACAAACCTCCACATGGGGGAGCTGACAGGAATGGTAAGGTCATTTAAAAAAAATAGGGCAATTTCACGGTGTAATTGAAATTGTGACCAAAAATAAAAGTTGCATAATACATTTTTTTTCTAGAGCAACTCCTTACATCTTTAAAACTTCTTCAGGATTGGTGGGTCCCTTGAGGGACGGTTGAGCTAACGTAGGCTAATGTGATTAGCATGAGGTTGTAAGTAACAAGAAGATTTCCCAGGACATTGTAACGGCTGTCCTCCTCCTCTGACGAGGAGTAAGAAATGTCGGACCAATGCGCAGCGTGGTATGTGTCCATAATATATTTTAATGAAACAAACGAACACAGAAACAAAACAATAAACGCCACGTGAAATACAAACCGAAACAGTTCCGTGTGGAACACACAGACACGGAAGACAACCACCCACAAAACACAATAGAAAACAGGCTACCTAAATATGGTTCCCAATCAGAGACAATGACTAACACCTGCCTCTGATTGAGAACCATATCAGGCGAAACGAAAAACCCAACCTAGAAAAACAAACATAGATAACCCACCCAACTCACGCCCTGACCAAAAAACAAAGAAATAACAAAAGAACTAAGGTCAGAACGTGACAGACAGACATATCTGATATTGGCAGAAAGCTTAAATTATTGTTAATCTAACTGCACTGTCCAATTTACCGTAGCTATTACAGTGAAATAATACCATGCTATTGTTTGAGGAGAGTGCACAGTTTTGAACATGAAATGTTTTTAATTAACAAATTAGGCACATTTGAGAAGTCTTGAAGCAACATTTTGAACAGAAATACAATGGTTCATTGGATCAGGCTAAAACTTTGCACATACACTGCTTTCATCTAGTGGCCAAAATCTAAATTGCACCTGGTCTGGAATAATACATTATGGCCTTTCTCTTGCATTTCAAAGATGGTACAAAAGAAATCCAAAAATACAGTTGTTTTTTTCTTTGTATTATCTTTTACCAGATCTAATGTGTTATATTCTCCTACATTCCTTTCACATTTCCACAAATGTCAAAGTGTTTCCTTTCAAATGGTACCAAGAATATGCATATCCTTGCTTCAGAGCCTGAGCTATAGGGAGTTAAATTTGGCTATGTCATTTTAGTCAAAAATTGGAAAAAAAGGGTCCGTCCCTTAAGAGTTTCTAGCTAAGGAGTTTTGTGCTTGGGGATTTTTGTCAGGTTTGTTAATGTGCACTTTCTCTTGCTCGTTAGTTAGCTATATAGCTAACGTTAGCTTGCTAACTAACTTAGCCAGACAGTTACACACACATGAAATTAATGGGGTGGTGAGTCAAATCACATTTTATTTGTCACATGCTTCGTAGACAACAGATTTATAATAGCAGTGAAATTATTACTTACTGGTATTTTTCCAACAATGCAGAGTTAAAGATAAGATAAAAAATATATAAATAGTGACACAAGCAACAAATACAGTGAATAACGAGTAAAAATAACATGGCTATATATATATATATATATATAGCCATGTTATTTTTACTTTATATATATATGGAGTAGAAAAGAGGTACGAGGTAATTGAGGTAGCTATGTACTGTACTTATATAGTGCCTTCAGAAAGTATTCATACCCCTTGACATATTCTACATTGTTTTATTACAGCCTGTATTCAAAATAGATTAAATAGACTTGCCTCACCCATCTACAAAAAAGACCAATGACCCATTTTTTGCAAATTTGTTAGAAATGAAATACAGAAAACTCAAATTTACATAAGTATTCACACCCCTGAGTGAATACTTTGTAGAGTAGTACCTTTGGTGGTGATAACAGCTTTGAGTCATCTTGGGTATCTCTGCATTTGTTTTGCACATCTGGATTTTTGCCACATTTTTTGGGGGGCAATCTTCCAGTCTTTCCACAGATTTTCAATGCGATTCAAGTCCGGGCAATGGATGGGCAACTCAAGAGGCTCTAATTTTGGCTGGCATTAAGGCCACCCTAGTTTCAAAATGCAATTTAGTTTTATTTGATTAAAAACAAGCATAGCCTCCCCTCTAAATGAAGCCTTTTTTTGTCTGCCCAATGCAATCACAAAGTAGTCAAGAAGACTGTCGATAAAGGGTTTGTTTCCTGAGACCGCTTGGAAATAAATCTTAAATCACCAAAGCTTTACTAAAATATCAAGTTTGAGAGGAGTAAAACAGTGAGCTGACACTCACCTTTATCAATGCATTGTAGGCAGGCCCACATTATTTTAGCCTGGCATGTTCCGTTTTAGGATTTGCGTAAAACCCTCCCTAGTCTGCGTTGTTTTATATGCCCACTGGGAGAAATGATGGTGCCTGTAATTGTGACAGACTATTTAAAACAGGTTGTTGCTTAGTTTTGTTTAGAATTATTCATTATCTTTTTAAGCCTTATCAATAATGAATTGAATCTTCCTTATTGCTTGGCATGTCCATGATCAGTCATAATGCAATTTACAGTAGGCCTAGCCTCCAGATCAGTGTGAACGCTATTGAAGTCATTCAATTACTTAGAATAATGTGGACTGCAAATAGGTTCAAGTTAACCTATTTAACCTTTAGCAAAGATGAGATAGGTCTACAATTTGTTATTTCGTTTCTGTAAGCTATTTAACTATAAAAACGGACTAACATTGGAATTGGAGTTGATTCCAAGGCAATACATAAGACCGTAAATACACAACCTGAAGCAACCACATATTTCTCAATGGAGCAGGTTCTGATTGGCCAGTAAGGGGCCAAGCCTTGACACACCCACAACTTGTTTATTCATCACAACCCAGCACTATCGCACCAACACCAGCAAGTGCGCCGATAATTGTGATAGTGAAAATAGCAAAAATATTTGCCACACCCCTGAACCTATAGTGTTACCGCCTGCGCTTAGATTTACCAATGCGGTAGGTTTGTTAAAATAGAGCCCAAGGACTTTCACATTTTTGTACTGAAGCCATTCCAGTGTTGCTTTGGCTGTATGCTTGAGGTCATTGTCCTGTTGGAATGTAAATCTTCACCCCACAGTCTAAGACTGTTTGCACTCTGAAGCAAGTTCAAAGATTTTCCTGTATTTGGCTCCATTCATGTTCCCTCTATCCTTACCAGTGTCCTAGGCCCTGCCGCGGAAAAGCACCTCTATAGCATGATGCTGCCACCACCAAGCTTCACGGTAGGGATGGCGTTAGACAGGTGATGAGCTGGGCCTGGTTTTCTCCAGACATAGCGCTTCGCATTCAGGCCAAACAGTAAAATGTTTGTCTAATCAGACCACAGAATATTTTGCCTTATGCTCCAAGTCTTTCACATACCTTTCACATAAGTCCAGGCATGCGGTCACGTGCGTTTTTTTCTTCGGAGGGGCTTCCGTATGGCCACTCTCCCATAAATCCCAGATTGTTGAAGTGATGTAGAGATTGTTGTCCTTCTGGCAGGTTCTCCCATCTCAGCCAAGGATAGCTGTAGTTCTGTCAGAGTGGTCATTGGGTTCTTGGTCACCTCCCTGACCAAGGTCGTTCTTGCCTGGTTGCTCAGTTTGGCCGGATGACCAACTCTAGGCAGAGTTTGGGTAGTTCCATATTTTTTCAGATTCCCAATGATGGTAACCATTGTGCTCTTGTAAATGTTCAACACTCTAGAAATCATTTTATACCTTTCCCCAGATATATGCCTCGTCACAGTTATATCTCGGCAATCTAAGGACAGTTCCTTGGACTTTGTGGTATAGTTTCTGCTCCTACATGCACTGTTAACTGTGGGATCTTATATAGATAGGTGTGTTTCTTTCTAAATCATGTCTGAATTGGCCACAGGTGGACTCCAATCAAGTTGTAGTGACATCGCAACAATGATCAAAGGACATTTTATGCACATGAGTTCAATTTGGAGTGTCATAGCAAAGGAGTGTGAATTACATGTAAATTAGATATTTCTGTATTTCACTTTCAAGACATTTGCAAAAATGTATACAAATATGTTTTTCACTTTGTCATTATGGGGCGTTGTGTGTAGTTGGATGAGAATAAAAATATACTGAATAAATATTGAATTTAAGCTGTGACACACCAAAATATGGGATGAGTCAAGTGGTATGAATACTTTCTGAAGGCACTGTAGGTAGGGGTAAAGTGACTAGGCAACAGGATAGATAATAGACAGTACCAGCAGCATATGTGGTGAGTGTGAAAGTGTGTGTATGTGTGCGTCTGTTGGGAAGTCAGTGTAAGTATGTGAGTGTGTGGGTAGAGTCCAGTGTGTGTGCAAGAGAGTTAGTGCAGCACAATGCACACAACACTAAATGCTTTATCAAGCTAGCTATCTAGCAAGATGATGAAGAAAAAAAATTCATTCTCCATTACCCCATACTGCCAGTAACAGCTCGCTTGCTAGCTAACGTTAGCTAAACAGTTAGGACAACATAGCTAGCTAGCTACTCTACTGACTCTCGGCAGTTAATAAGCAGCTGCTTCATTTAAAACCATGTCCTTTGTAGCTCAGTTGGTATAGTGTGGCACTTGTAATGCCAGGGTAGTGGGTTTGATTCCTGGGACTACCCATATGTAAAATATATGAATGAATGTAAGTCACTTTAGAAAAAATTATCTGCTAAATGGCATATTATATTAAATGCATTGTGATGTAATTATAATGTTGGTAGGTACGCTAGTTTTCTAGTTGTAGCCGTCTGGCTAGTATTGACAAGGGCTTACTACAAACTCTAGCTAGCTGGCTACAACATTAGCGCAGCTTGCTAGTTCTGATCTACAGCAGGCACAAGCCAAACATAACTGTAGCTTAAGTAAGCTATTGCCACTCTGTGGTCTGGAGTATTTTAACTAGGCTGAGCGGTTGGGAATCTGTGCTATGTGAACATCAAAAAGTTGACAGCCGGACAGATGTGTACCTCTCAGCAGTCTGCATCCTTGAAGTGTCCGAACCCTTACACGCACACACACTTTAAAACCTTTACTTAAAATGCTTATCATTATGGTGTTTGATTTGTTCCTTCTCTAACTGTATGTGTTGATAGGGTTGGTGAGGGCCGTGCCTGCTGGAGTCTGGGAAATGCCTATGTGTCTTTACGGAACCATCGGCAGGCCCTGCACTACGCCCGCAAATACCTCGACATTTCCAGAGAGGTAACTAGTGACCACTGCAGCTACACAACAAAGGAGGTATATTACTGTGAAGACAGTTTATTTTCAACACTAATATATTTGCAGTCGCTTTTTTTAACTAAAAACATCTAACTGTGAAATCCCATACACCTGTAGTCAATACGGTGTCTCTCTCTCTTTCTCGCTCTCTCTGTGTCTCTCTCAATTCAATTGACTTTATTGACATGGCAAGTTCATTATTACTTACATTGTCAAAGTATACATATCGAAAAATACAAATCAAATATATATGTATATATATACAAAATATATATATATTTATATATCTCTCTCTCTCTCTGTGTCTCTCACTCTCTGTGTCTCTCTTTCACGCTCTCTCTCTGTCTCTCTCTCGCTTAACCTACTCTCAGATTGGGGACAGGAATGGCGAGTTGACTGCCAGGATGAACGTGGAGCAGATGATGGAGGCTCTGGGGGTCAACGAGAGTGACCTTTCATCATGTGGGTCAGAGTTGGATGTGCAAGGTAACAGGGAGATTTCTTTCTATGGTTCTTCCTTGAACTTGTATTTTCAGTGTGAGAGGAAATTATGACCATGTGCCAGAGTCTGGTGTAACAGTCAAAGCACCCAACTCCGGACCACACAAGGCCCCTCGCGACCATGCTGTCTGTGCCCCTCTCTACCACAGGATTCTGCTTAAATACATAAATTATGACCACTGGAGTTGTTTTTAGAAAAGGATGAAGTTTCCCATGTAGACACTGGTTTGAGTCTAGATGTGTTTGTCCTCTTGGTGGTTCAGTGTGGGATTTGAGGAGGGTAAGATGATTCTAGAATTCTAGATACTTCTACCTGGAGCGCCAAAATCATAACATGCTGAACTAACAGTCCAAATTATTTAATCTACTTTTGTTGTTTATAGAGAGTAGATTTTCAATTTGACCCAGGTCTGCACTTTTTTTTCTTGGTAATGACAGTAATAATACATATGGAAAGTCCTGTACAGTAAGTTTTGTCTCTGACCAGCCTTAGTCCACATGCACTGCCCATCTCTCTCTCTCTCTCTCTCTCTCTCTCTCTCTCTCTCTCTCTCTCTCTCTCTCTCTCTCTCTCTCCCTCTCTCTCTCTCTCGCTCTCTCTCTCTCTCTCCTCTCTCTCTCTCCTCTCTCTCTCTCTCTCTCTCTCTCTCCTCTCTCTCTCTCTCTCTCTCTCTCTCTCTCTCTCTCTCCTCTCTCTCCTCTCTCTCTCCTCTCTCTCTCTCTCTCTCTCTCTCTCTCTCTCTCCTCTCTCTCTCTCTCTCTCTCTCTCTCTCTCTCTCCTCTCTTCTCTCTCTCTCTCTCTCTCTCTCTCTCTCTCTCTCTCTCTCTCTCTCTCTCTCTCTCTCCTTACCACACCCCACGCACAACCCTGAGCACAGACTCACTCTCACACTCGGTCAGAAGGAGAGCATATCACTTCTCCATCCAAACTTTGAGTTGAGAGAGGCAGGACCTGTGATTAGTTCCTCCAGGATACTTACTGGACACCGCAAATGGAATACAACTATAGACTAATAACAATTATAGCAACATTTGATTTAAATTTCATGGGATTGACAACAATAACTGTACCATAGCTCTCTGAGTCCGGAGTATGAGGTAAGCAAGGTCGAGGCTTAATTATAGCCTTTTAATTCTTTCAAAATAATGTACATGGTATTGGAAGCTTTCCTTTCTAGTTGCCATGAATCTGTAAAGAACACTTGAGGGGTTTGAATGCACACTTTAAAAGGCTTTTGTAAAATGCTATAGCCCATTTTCCATTCAATCGGTTGAGGGAGATGTATGTACAGTATATGTCAGAGGTGGAGTGATGTTAGCAAAGCTCAGAATAAGCTCTAGAGAATGCATACATTTGTCCTTGTGCAAATATCTCCAAGCTCCGGGCTTAGATAGATGATGTGTCGCTGTGCTTCTGTCAACAGAATCTTCCTCTGCTGATCATTCATCTCTAGGGCCATAGTCTTAGTGAATACATTATGTATGACCCTCTAAAAGGATTTCTGTACAAGTCTAAAGTCTTCTATAGAGTCATCATTTCAGCTCTATCGTTCTGAGGTTGGATTCAATCAACCACGGATCAGACGATGGAGATGTGTGCTTTGTAAAGGAAAATGTATTCTTAATGTGTCTGCCAGACAGACATGCACTTCATCTGTCAATGTGTGTTAATTATTCATGTACAGTTGTACAAATTACATACTCTACAATTCTCCATGCACAGTGCTAAGAGTTAAGAGGAACTCCATGTATTGTCCTTATCTTAATAACCCGTCAAGTCATTGTGACAGCTTGTAAACCAATATCCAGGCAATATACTCTGTCTTCCTACAACAATGTTCTAAGGCTATGACAGGAGAAAGATAAAGGGGCCATGTGAGATATTGTCTGATGAAGATAGACTGATCAACAGGTCAATGTTTGACAGGTCAATGTTTGAGGTCACTTGAGGTCATTCTGGGCCATTGCATCTTCCATTGCGTCCGGGTCTAGGAGGAAAGGGTGAGTCAGGTGGACACAGCCCTTTTCTGTGTATGGAGAGGACGTGTTGGATGTTTATTTAAAACAGGGAGCGTCTGTTTAGAGCAGCAGGCCCACACTGTATAGACTGTGGTTAGGTGGGACCTGAGGTCAGGCAGCCCTGGCACTGCCACCTCACATAATAGAAATAAAACAAGTAGAACAGACAAATCCAGCGTGAAACCAACATACCTTTGTAGATACCTAAATCATTTTCCCCCCTCTAAATAAATAGACAGATGGGTTCTCCGACTCGCATAACATAGACACACTGTAAATAAAGAGGCATTTGCGTCCCATTTTGAATAACTAGGCCCCAGATACATGGTTCAAATCCATTGGTCAAATAATGATATGAACATAACTTTCTAACTTTAGTTCCAATAATGCTAGAGCTAATGATACAACCAAATACATACATAGTGTTTTCGTTTTCTACTTTTCAAGTGTCATATGACTGACAGATGCATATGTAGGATCTTAATTTGACCAGTATTGTAGTAGCAAAATAATCCTGCAGCAACAGGAATTGAACGTTTAGTCCATATCGTTGCTTGATCGGTGGTTATGCTATTAGCTGAAACAAAAGTAGGCTCCATGAAAAGTCCAATACTGTTAATATAACCGTGTTTTACTGCAGGTTATCAGTGAATTTATGTAAATTATTAAGCATATCTGTGTAACAGTATAACTTTAAACCGTCCCCTCGCCCCGACACGGGCGCGAACCAGGGACCCTCTGCACACATCAACAACAGTCACCCACGAAGCGTCGTTACCCATCGCTCCACAGAAGCCGCGGCCCTTGCAGAGCAAGGTGCAACACTACTTCTAGGTTTCAGAGCAAGTGACGTAACTGATTGAAACGCTACTAGCGCGTACCCGCTAACTAGCTTGCCATTTCACATCCGTTACACTCACCCCCCTTTCAACCTCCTTTTCCGCAGCAACCAGTGATCCGGGTCAACAGCATCAATGTAACTGTATAACTTTCAACCGTCCCCTCGCCCCGACCCAGGCGCGAACCAGGGACCCTCTGCACACATCAACAACTGACACCCACGAAGCGTCGTTACCCATCGCTCCACAAAAGCCGCGGCCCTTGCAGAGCAAGGTGCAACACTACTTCTAGGTTTCAGAGCAAGTGACGTAACTGATTGAAACGCTACTAGCGCGTACCCGCTAACTAGCTAGCCATTTCACATCCGTTACATCTGCATTTCCTGCAGCGTAGGAAAATTCTCTGCAACAAGAGTGATCACATTAAGATCCTACATCTGTAGATCTACACAGATAGTATAAGTGTGAGAAGTGGACTGCAGAAATGGACATGCAGTCCCATCCCTCACAGAGCTGTTCTGGGTCTCTGTGAAGGTCCTCCAGGTCACACACTGGCCCAACATTTGCTATGGGCGCATGGCTCATAAAGGGCCCCTTATTCATAGTTTATTTGCCTGGCTGTCTGACTGAACCTCGTCCTCACTGCACATCATAAGACCACAGCACACACATGGGAAACCATGCATGCTGCGTTGAGCTCCCATAGACTTCATGGGAATCAACTGTTTGCGCTGTATGTGTGAACAACTGTAGATTTTCTGTTTACGAGATTTATCTCACAGTTGAGAAATGTAGTTTTGAATGGTCAACGTACAGAACTTTCTGTAATACATCAATGTTAGAGTCATTAGTAAAACAGAAGGTTACTCAACCCTCTATAAGGGGTTTGTAAACTGTTGATACACTGAACAAAAATATGAACATGCAACAATTTCAACAATTTGACTGAGTTACAGTTCATATAAGGAAGTAAGTTAATGTAAATAAATCCATTAGGCCCTAATCTATGGATTCTACATGACTGGGCTTGGGCACAGCCATGGATGGGCCTGGGAGGGCATAGGCCCACCCACTGAGGAGCCAGGGCCCAGCCAATCAGAATTAGTTTAGTCCTCAGCAGCCCCCCTGGGAGGTCCCTGTCTAGCGTGGTTACACGTGGTCTGCTTTGTGAGGCCGGTTGGATGTACTGCCAAATTCAAAACGACGTTGGAGGCGACTTGTGGTAGAGGAATGAACATTAAATTATCTGGCAACAGCTCTGATGGACATTCTGCAGTCAGCATGCCAATTGCACACTCCATCAAAACTTCTGGAGCATTGTGTTGTGTGACAAAACTGCACATTTTAGAATGGCCTTTTATTGTCCACAGGACTAGGTGTACCTGTGTAATGATCATGCTGTTTAATCAGCTTTTTGATATGCCACACCTGCCAGGTGGATGGATTATCATGGCAAAGGAGAAATACTCACTAACAGGGATGTCAACAAATTTGTGCACACAATTTGAGAGAAATAAACTTTTGGTGTGTATGGAACATTTCTGGGATCTTGTATTTCAGCTTTTTTAAAGTTTATGATGATCGTACAGATTCAATCATGAACTGATAATTATTGATCAAATATTTGTATTCACTGTAACAATCCTAGCCTTGATGAGTTACTGTGTCTCTGACGTGGGATTGTGGATAGGATGTTTGTCTTTAAAGCCCCACTCAGGACAATAATGGCCCTCCATTCATTACATTACTAAAGGGCACACTTAATCTTCCATTGACAACTTTACAAAGGGTATCTACTTTAACGTCCTCTTTTGCGCTCTTCTCTGTTCTAGGAGCCAGACCAAAATTTACCAAGAGAAACAGCATGGACAGTGTCGAACTGTGGAAGTACTCGACAGATAAGGTAAAACAAAGTCATATTGTTGATTTCATTTTCGTTTTCTCACATCATGTCTCTGACAGTTTTCTGTAACACAACTTACATGGTACATTTCAAGTTTATATAAAATTACTGCATACAAATATAAAATAAATGAAAATTCATTGGTATACATTACTTTCCCTGCAGATTGGAGACAGCCAGGACGTGGACAGTATATCCCGGAGAACCAAGAGTCAGCAGTCTCAGCCAGGCAGAGGGAAGGGCTACCCCGATAGCCAGTCCTCAGATGACAGGCGATGGTTGGAATCCCCTGTGGACACCGATGACATAACTGTCCAAGTCCCGCCTCCAGTGAGTCTTAATTTTCAATTTCAACCGAGCTCTAAAAAACTCAGTTAACCATGAAAGATGATTTTCCATCCACTCAACTGATTTTAATCTGAGTAGATTTATTTTTTGAACTTTCTTTTTAAATTGCCTACCAGCCCTCTCGATAACTTCACTTTCTCAATATATCTCTGCTTAACAATAACATGCACCTGGTGTTTACTAGTGAAGTTAATTTTAGATCAGTAATCCCTGTCTCATCAGCTCCACTAAAAGGCATCAATTACAAAGACTATTGTTTTCAATAGTCTCTATAATGGACTCAGACACAATGACTTTGAACTGTGTTAGCTTTAGCCAACAGTAGCGATTGCTCCTCTGAGTAGCTTGCTTCTCCTTAAAGCCCTAATTAAATCTCACACTTTCCACCTAGTATGAAAGTGTTCTACTGAAAGGCATTATCTACTGACTCCAGCTTCAGTTTCCCTCTGCATTTAAGGATCGGCAGCCTTTTAAACAATCAATGAAAGCTAACCTGACAGCTAAAACGACATAAATGTGGTTAGCGAGCCAATGCTGGTGGTCAGGAAGAGGCTTCTGAAGTCTGTAGGGTTCTTGCATCCAGATTTACGTTATATGATGATAGTGGCAAGGGAAAGTGCTGTAGGTGAAACATGATGTGATGTAATGAGGGTTAATGGCCAGACTAGGTCTCCAGGTTACTTCCTGGTAGAGAGGAGTACTATGTCTGATGGCGCTTCCAGGAATAACACAAAGTAAACTTGCTGGCCTTTCTAACTGCTTTAGATTGTTCATAACAATACACCTTTGTGCTGTCCTTATCCTTAGAACATCATCGGCCAGCTTCAGCCAATGGGGTTGTGTAATTCAGCGCCTGACTCGACCAACCATGCATCTCGGTTCTGTGATGCTGTTAATTGTTGTAATCAGTGGACTGCCGTTGAAAAGAGTGAGGAAGCCATTGTGTGAAGGCTGCCTGTTATTTATTGGCTGACTAAAATAGCTGTTGTACCATTGTGGGATGGTATGGAGACAAGGTGCACTTCCTCTGTTGCTTATCTCTCTCTGGATTCCAGAACTAGACTCAATAATATATTGAACTGACAATAAAAAGGGTACTTGGTCAATTTTTTTCACACCAGGTCACAAGTCACTCTGATCACAAAATGCGAGGGGAAGGGGTCGGCCATTGGGAACTGGTGAAATGTCAATGGGTACCATTGTGTGCTTCTGTGTGTGTCTGTTAAGGATAGCGGTGCAACTTTGAGTTCTGGTTTCCTTAGCAACACTGATTTAATTTAGGGAGAGCCCTTTCCCCTCTCACTTCCACCTCTCTCTCTCCCAACTCACACACTCTCTCCTTCCACCGCACTCTCTCGCTCTCCTTCACCATAATTGAGTAATTGAACAATACATGGGCAGAGGGAAGATTCAGACAGAGAGGCAAGGAGAGAACAGACAGAATCCAGGAAGTCACAGCTCATTATGCTTGGAGGGGGAGAAAATTGCAATCACATGGAGCTCAGCTGAGGCACAGGAAGACGCACAGAATGTTTCTTCTTTTGCTGGTCAATTTGGGAATTGATCACAGAATAGCATTTTAATGAACTTATAGTATTCATGAGAGATCCATATTAATTTATTGCTGCTATAGATACAATTATTAAATAGATGGCTTGATTGAACCCAATGAGATGTTCCATTGTGCTTGCCGGAACTGTCTCTTGGCAGTGCTCAGAGTTTGTTGTTCCCGTGATTTGTTAGTGGGCACTCTCTGCCATCCCCCTGCCTCGGCTGACAATGTGACCTTCATCAGAAGACCCCCCTCTCCTCATAATGAGTTATTTTCCCACAGTGGGAGAGAGAGCTGCAGCTGGGACAAAGATGTCCTGCAGAAGGGAGAGAGGGAGGGGAAGATGGATATATAATTATATATATATATGAAGGAATGAAGGAATGAATGAGTGGGAGAGAGAGAAAGAGAGAGGGGGAGATGGGAGAGAGGGGGGAAGATGAGAGAGGGAGATATAGGAGAGAGGGGGAGCGATGAGAGGGGAGAGATGGGGGAGCGATGAGAGAGGGGGATATAGGAGAGAGGGAGCGATGAGAGAGGGAGGAGCGATGAGAGAAGGGGGAGCGATGAGAGATGGGGGATATAGAGGAAAGGGGGAGCAATGAGAGAGGGGGATATAGGAGAGAGAGGGATATAGAAGAAAGGGGGAGCAATGAGAGAGGGGGATATAGAAGAGAGGGGGATATAGGAAAGAGGGGGAGCGATGAGAGAGGGGGATATAGGAAAGAGGGGGGAGCAATGAGAGAGGGGGAGAGATGAGAGAGGGGGATATAGGAGAGAGGGGGATATAGGAAAGAGAGGGGGAGCGATGAGAGAGGGGGATATAGGAAAGAGGGGGGAGCGATGAGAGAGGGGGGAGCGATGAGAAAGTCGGATATAGGAGAGAGGGGGATATAGGAAAGAGGGGGAGCGATGAGAGAGGGGGAGCAATGAGAGAGGATGAGAGAGGGGTAGCAATGAGAGTGGGGGATATAGGAAAGGGGGGAGGGGGGAGAGGAGAGAGGGGGAGCGATGAGAGGGGAGAGATATGAGAGAGGGGGATATAGGAGTGAGGGGGAGCAATGAGAGGTGGATATAGGAGAGAGGGAGAGATGGGGGTTGATGAGAGAGGGGAGCGATGAGAGAGGGGGGAGCAATGAGAGAGGGGGTAGCGATGAGAGATGGGAGAAGGGGAAGAGGTGGGGGCATAATGAGGAGGATAGTCGTCAGTGGGGAGGGATGGGGGAAAAAGAGCACCGAGAGGGAAGGGTGGAAAGGAGGATAGTGGTGAGGGAAGGGGGGAAGACAGGGGAGTGTGAGTCAGGCGTGTGGAGAGTGAGGGAAAGAGGAGAGCGCTCGGAGAGAGAGAAAGAGTGAAGAAAGGCAAAGAGAGGTGCTTGTGTGGTAAGACACTTCACTGTACTCTTTATCTGTATGATACTTTGATGGATGATGGTGTTACTTGAACTAGTCTCTCTCATTTTTGACTTTGTTAGCCTAAATGTCTGTTTCTTACTCTGCCCGAGGCAGACACATTTTGTGACAATTAATTATTTTACGATGCCCAGTAAAGCAAACGTTTGAAGTGTAGCCTAATTTTGGTACAAAGTTTTCACAAGAAAAGTCTCTGCTGAAAATGTGACCGCCTACAGCAACAGCACTGTTGTATCGTACTATTGATCACTGTAGCCTCTGACCAGATTCTGGTGAGCGTATTCAGTGATAGTTGCCTTTGTACAAATCACACTGTACCGAGTTGAGACTTAAAGGTTCTTAATTATCAACGTAAATTAAAAAATATATAGAATTTGCTACCAGATAAAATTGCCTTGTACAGTACGTGTATCCAGTCCTATTTTTGTGGCGATAATGTTGGTGTTGATTGGGACATTATGGTGTGTGTGCCTGCGAGGTGTGGTGGGGAAAGCGTGGGGAGGATAAGGACACCATTAGCCATTATTGATCCATGATGTGTCCTGTGGCTCCCTGCCTTTGATGTCTGCCATTAACCTGCCCAGGGTTTTATCATCAACATGGAGGCAGGATCACACACTGACCAATACAGAGAATCATGTTGATATTGGAGATGGCCACAGTACTAGATGTTGATACTCAGAGGAGTCTGTGGAGGTTTTATACGTGTACTATATATACATATATTTTTTTTTTTACCTTTGTTTACCTAGGCAAGTCAGTTAAGAACAAATTCTTATTTTTACCTTGTCAGCTCGGAAATTTGAAGTCCAACGCTCTAACTACTAGGCTACCTGCTGCCCCAAACTCAGGTTGTGCTATGTTTGATGACCTAACAGCAATTTTGTATGAAAACTAAATGTAGTGAAAATTCATACATATTCATGTTTCCATTGGAATTAGGTCATTATAAGAGTACACATTATTTGTAACATACTTTATACACCAACATTTTAACACTTCAAAAGTCTATTTTTATGAATATATTAATGGAGAATGATTTATCTTTTACATGATGTCACGGGACGGATTGCGCAAACTTGAAGCATCCTAGTTGGTCAGATAGTGAGAACACTGGTATGTGCTATTCCAGGTAGTATCGAAGCCATTTTTTGTCCAATGTGCTATGAAAAGGTTGAGAACGACTCAAACAACAGCAACTCACTATATAATGGTACAGGTCACCATAATGGTAGAGAGCCAATAATTGTACTGCCACTGATTGCATTGGGCAATTACTGGAGAATCTAATAGGCAATCAATGGAGACAAACAGACAGACTGTATCTATTTGGCCATGTGACTCATTAGACACTCTAACACCAGGACAAACTGCATGGTCATTTCACAACAGTTCAATAGTACTTGATATGCTAAGCAAATGTTCTCCTCTATCTGGAACACCAACCGCCCCAAACCAGGCATCCTGTTAAACAAGTCAAACAGAAACCACATAAACAGGATACAAGTGACAAGTGGGTCAGTGTATGTGGAAATACATTGCATTCAGAAAGTATTCAGACCCCTTCCCATTTTCCACATTTTGTTACGTTACAGCCTAATTCTAAAATGGATTACATTTATTTTTGTCCTTATCAATCTGCACACAATACCCCATAATGACAAAGCGAAAAACAGGTTTTCAGAAATTTTTACAAATGTATATACAGTACCAGTCAAAAGTTTGGACACACCTACTCATTCAAGGGTTTTTATTTATTTGTACTATTTTCTACATTGTAGAATAATAGTGAAGACATCAAAACTATGAAATAACACATATGGTATCATGTAGAACCAAAAAAGTGTTAAACAAATCTAGATATATTTTATATTTGAGATTCTTCAAAGTAGACACCCTTGGCCTTGATGACAGCTTGCACACTCTTGGCATCCATCTGATGTAATAAAATGTGGAAAACACCAAGGGGTCTGAATACTTTCCGAATGCACTGTATGCGCCTGTTACATCACTTAGCAACAATGTCCCTCTGTTTCAGAAGCTAGGTCGTGACCCCTCCGATGAGGACTGCTTCTTTGACCTTCTCAGCAAGTTCCAGAGCAGCCGCATGGACGACCAGCGCTGCCACCTAGACGACCCGAACGAAGAGAATGGAGAAAATGGCGAGAACGGAGGGGCCGTCTCTCTCAATGAAATGCTAGGTAGGTTAATGACTGTGACGGCGGTCTAAAGCTAGAGCATCACTAATACTACTTGGGACCGTCATTACTTCCAGCGACTTGATTTGACGTCAATGCATGATTCACTCAAAGCAATGGTCTCTAGTCAGGAATGTGTGGCTTGGAATATCTTCTGTCAATGACAGTAAAATATAGTTTTACTCCTCTTGTGCTTCTCAGACCCTACACTCATCACCTCACCCCAGACAGAGGAGCTATTTGACCTGATCGTCAGTTCCCAGAGCCGTCGCCTGGACGACCAGCGGGTCAGCGTCAGCAACTTACCCGGCCTCAGGATCACCCATAACAACCTGGGCCACCTGTGTGTCGATGCAGACCCCCAGGAGCCCAGCGATGACTTCTTCAACATGCTCATGAAGTGCCAGGTAGGGCCATGTCTCACTGCCTCAGCATCTCTATGGGTTGAATCTTAACCTAAGATCTCCTCAAATAACTCACATTTTTGTGTTGTCAGTCTCTGGTACAATCAATCAATGCATGATTTAGGTAAAATACTCAAATGTTAATGCATATCTCAGGCTATGCAGGATTCATAAACTGCAGGACTTGCTATTTTAGATGTCTGTCTCTCCCTCTCTCTCACTCGGTGTCTGCTTCCAGTCCTCCAGGATCGATGACCAACGGTGTTCCCCACCAGAAGGGGGGCCCCGGGCCCCCACGGTGCCTGACGAGGACTTCTTTAGTCTGATCCAGAGGGTACAGGCCAAGCGCATGGACGAGCAGCGGGTCCACCTCCCATCAGATGAACAGGACGGGCCCGACTCCGACCCAGAACCACCCTCTGGAGACTCCAGCTAGGGACCCAAGCACACATCCCTCGGGGAGTCTGCCTCATAGAAGGTGGAGAGAAAGAGGAGAAATGGGCCACCACTTGAGGAGATCTGTGAAGGGGTGAAAGTAAATTAGGTTGATGTGTGATGCAAGATCCAAACCCTATGTGGAATATGTGGCCCCCTTTCAGCTGTTGTGAATCTGTTTAGGTTTGAAATGTGTGTAAATCCGATAATGATTAAATGGAATGTATATGATACATTTATGTGAATTAAGGTTTGGGGTGTTTCGCTAGGGTTTGAGACACCAACAAGAAATAACAGATATTCATATTTACCCCATTTACTGCCTTAATCAGTTTTTCTCTGACTCAGATTGTATTCCCAAGTGTCAGGGGTCTGTGGGTTCAAATTGCATGATAGAATAGTATTCGCTTTGAAGGATGACGATGAATGCTGCTGGTATTATTGGTGTAGCAAACAGTATTGGCTACAGTTTTCGGTGGCAACAACATGGTTAGTTAAGGTCTCTTCATTATTGAGTTAATGTCCTTTGGAGCACAACCAAACAGGTTTTCAAACAATATATCAATTTATCAAAATAGTAAAAGATACAGTGAAAATACATTTGATGGATAATAGTATACAAAATCAAGAAAAGCAC
This sequence comes from Salvelinus fontinalis, assembly GCF_029448725.1. Taxonomy (NCBI): domain Eukaryota; kingdom Metazoa; phylum Chordata; class Actinopteri; order Salmoniformes; family Salmonidae; genus Salvelinus; species Salvelinus fontinalis. The sequence goes on along the minus strand of NC_074685.1, from coordinate 24,778,753 downwards.
ATTTTAGGGAGAAATTCAAGGGAGAAATTGAGTAGATGGATCAGTGGACTTTTTAGGACAGCAAGGGGGTAGATGCACAGCATATGCACACAGAATCCTGTTTTGCAGGGAACTCCTGTTACAATGCCACAGCTGTTAGTCTTCAATTGCCAATCATCTACAACGGATGTCTCATATTCTTCTGGTATACTGCCCCATTGTGGTGAAACTTGTATACTACAACTGTTCTGTGTACCCCATTGGAAATTATTTGTAATTCCTGTGGAAGGTTGAGGATGTAATCTTCTGCGCAAGTATATTGATTTTAAGCACTTTTTATTATTTTACTGACAAGCTATACTTAAACTGTACAGTATATACATTGCATATTTTTTGCTGATAATTTTTTAAAGGTTAGTGTATTTGCAACAAAAATGTAGTGCCTTGTGTGTATTTTATTCAGTTGTGGATATCAGAGTTATTCTGTTACAGACCCAGCAGACCAAAGACGGGTGCAAACTGAGGAAACTAAACAAAAACGTCTTATAGTAAGATCTAACGTACTGTATGTTGCCTAACTGATGTTCCACAATGGACATTTTAGTTGCTCTTCTTCTTTGGGACTCCATTTGTAAACGTATTAGCGTGTAGCTCTTCTTTGTACCTCAAGGGTCGGGAACCTAACCCAGGATGGGTCGTGGTCCATATGATTAATCTCTATCTCTGTAGTAAGAGTGTAACAAGGTCCCCACTGTTCTCCAAAAAAAGTTGATTTCCTCTATTTTCTCATACCTTATGAGGATAAACTTGGTCCAGACCTATCCGCTACGCTTCTATTTGTCACTGCCATATGCACATATTTTTTGTATTTATGTTCCATTTGAGGACATGAAGATGTCCCCTCTGCTTTTAATGAAATGTTGATTCAAATGTTTCATGTGCCTCTGTAGTCATCAACAGTGTTGTTCTAAAGATTACCATAAGAACGTCTGCTTTCAAATTCGGGGCTATGCTTAAACTTAAACACATTGTACGTAGGTGGTGTTGAGACTGCCTTTTTTTATTACACCCCATTCTACAGTATTTTGCAAAACTATTCTTATGGCCCGACCCTCATTACGTGCAGTGCATGATTAATTTCCCCGCCAGTCCAAAGACATGGACATTCTTTAGATATCAGATATGGAACATTTTACAATATATTTACAGTCTCCTCGCCCTGATAAGAATGACTCCTTATAACAACAACTGAAAACACGGCCATAAAAAAGGATGGGGAGTGTCATTGACTTGCCCTTGGTTGGGCAAGGCACAGTGGGCTGACCAAACATGTTGGTTTGCTTTTCTCTGTTTTCTAGAGGAGATTATCCCAGAAACCCTAGACCTACTCCAATTTGCATACCGCCCCAACAGATCCATAGACGACGCAATCTCAACTGCACTCCACACTGCCCTGACCCACCTAGATAAGAGGAATACTTCCGGCGCTGACAGAGATGGCCGCCTCGCTTCGCGTTCCTAGGAAACCATGCAGTATTTTGTTTTTTTATGTGTTATTTCTTTGTTACCCCAGGAAATCTTAGGTTTTATTACATACAGTCGGGAGGAACTATTGGATATAAGAGCAACATCAACTCACCAACATTACGACCAGGAATACGACTTTTCCGAAGCGGATCCTCTGTTTGGCCCACCACCCAGGACAATGGATTAGATCCCAGCCGGCGACCCAAAACAACGGCGCCGCAGAAGGGGCAGACGGAGCGGTCTTCTGGTCAGGCTCCGTAGAAGGGCACATTGCTCCCGAGCATACTACTCGCCAATGTCCAGTCTCTTGACAACAAGGTTGACGAAATCCGAGCAAGGGTTGCCTTCCAGAGAGACATCAGAGACTGTAACGTTCTTTGTTTCACGGAAACATGGCTCACTCAAGAGACGATAACGGAGTCGGTACAGCCACCGGGTTTCTTCACGCATCGCGTCGACAGAAACAAGCATCTCTCTGGTAAGAAGAAGGGCGGGGGTGTATGCCTTATGATTAACGAGACGTGATGTTCACCTGACTTAGAATTCCTCACGCCCTGAAAGAACTTCATTCGACTCTATGTAAAGTGGAAACCACATATCCTGAGGCTGCATTTATTGTAGCTGGGGATTTTAACAAGGCTAATCTGAAAACAAGGCTTCCTAAATTCTATCAGCATATCGATTGCGCGACCCGGGCTGGCAAAACCCTGGATCATTGTTATTCTAACTTCCGCGACACATACAGTATAAGGCTGTAATGGCAGCCTTCCTCCTCTTCGTCTGAAGAGGAGGTGTAGCAGGGATCGGACCAAGACGCCGCGTAGCTCCTGTTCAACATGTTTTTAATAAACAAGACGAAACTGTGAACACTTACAAATAACAAAATAACAAACGTGTGGCAAACCGATACAGTCCTCGCTGGTGCAGAGAAAACACAGAGACAGGAAACAACCACCCACAATCCCAACACAAAACAAGCCACCTATGTATGATTCCCAATCAGAGACAACACAAACATCTGCCTCTGATTGAGAACCATTTAAGGCCAAACATAGAAACAGACAAACTAGACACACAACATAGAATGCCCACCCAGCTCACGTCCTGACCAACACTAAAACAAGCACAACACACAAGAACTATGGTCAGAACGTGACAAAGGCCCTCCCCCGCCCTCCTTTCGGAAAAGCTAACCACGAATCCATTTTGTTGCTCCCAGCCTATAGACAGAAACTTAAACAGGAAGCACCCGTGCTCAGGTCTGTTCAACGCTGGTCCGACCAATCGGATTCCACGCTTAAAGATTGCTTCGATCATGTGAACTGGGATATGTTCCGCATTGCGTCGAACAACAACATTGATGAATACGCTGATTCGGTGAGAGAGTTTATTAGCAAGTGCATCGGTGATGTTGTACCCACAGTGTCTATTAAAACATTCCCCAACCAGAAACCGTGGATTGATGGCAGCATTCACGCAAAACTGAAAGCACGAACCACTTCTTTTAATCAGAGCAAGGTGACCGGAAACATGACCGAATACAAACAGTGTAGCTATTCCCTACGCAAAGCAATCAAACAAGCTAAGCGTCAGTAGAGAGACAAAGTAGATTCGCAATTTAACGGCTCAGACACGAGAGGTATGTGGCAGGGTCTACAGTCAATCACGGACTACAAAAGGAAAACCAGCCCCGTTGCGGACCACGATGTCTTGCTCCCAGACAGACTAAACAACTTCTTTGCTCGCTTTGAGAACAATACAGTGCCAATGACACTGCCCGCTACCAAAACCTGCGGGCTCTCCTTCACTACAGCCAACGTGAGTAAAACATTTAAATGTGTTAACCCTCGCAAGGCTGCAGGCCCAGACGGCATCCCCAGCCGCGTCCTCAGAGCATGCGCAGACCAGCTGGCTGGTGTGTTTACGGACATATTCAATCCATCCTTATCCCAGTCTGCTGTTCCCACATGCTTCAAGAGGGCCACCATTGTTCCTGTTCCCAGGAAAGCTAAGGTAACTGAGCTAAATGACTACCGCCCCGTAGCACTCACTTCCGTCATCATGAAGTGCTTTGAGAGACTAGTCAAGGACCATATCACTTCCACCCTACCTGACACCCTAGACCCACTCCAATTCGCTTACCGCCCCAATAGGTCCGCAGACGACGCAATCGCAATCACAATGCACACTGCCCTAACCCATCTGGACAAGAGGAATAGTTATGTAAGAATTCTGTTCATCGACTACAGCTCAGCATTTAACACCATAGTACCCTCCAAACTCGTCATTAAGCCTGGGTCTCGAACCCACCCTGTGCAACTGGGTCCTGGACTTCCTGACGGGCCGCCCCAGGTGGTGAGAGTAGGTAACAACATCCCCACACCGCTGATCCTCAACACTGGGGCCCCACAAGGGTGCGTTCTCAGCCCTCTCCTGTATTCCCTGTTCACCCACGACTGCGTGACCATGCACGACTCAAACTCAATCATCAAGTTTGCAGACGAGAAATTTGGCTTGTCACCAAAAACACTCAGAAACTTTTACAGATGCACAATCGAGAGCATCCTGTCGGGCTGTATCACCGCCTGGTACGGCAACTGCTCCACCCATAACCGTAAGGCTCTCCAGAGGGTAGTGAGGTCTGCACAACCCATCACCGGGGGAAAACTACCTGCCCTCCAGGACACCTACACCACCCGATGTTACAGGAAGACCAAAAAGATCATCAAGGACAACAACCACCCGAGCCACTGCCTGTTCACCCCGCTATCATCCAGAAGGCGAGGTCAGTACAAGTGCATCAAAGCGGGGACCGAGAGACTGAAAAACAGCTTCTATCTCAAGACCATCAGACTGTTAAACAGCCATCACTAACATTGAGTGGCTGCTGCTAGCATACTGACTCAACTCTAGCCACTTTAATAATGGAAAAATGTATGTAATAAATGTATCACTAGCCACTTTAAACAAAGCCACTTTATATAATGTTTACATACCCTACATTTCTCATCTCATATGTATATACTGTACTCTATACCATCTACTGCATCTTGCCTATGCCATTCGGCCATCACTCATTCATATATTTTTATGTACATATTCTTATTTATTCCTTTACACTTGTGTGTATAAGGTAGTTGTTGTGAAATTGTTCGGTTAGATTACTTGTTAGATATTACTGCATGGTCGGAACTAGAAGCACAAGCATTTCGCTACACTCGCATTAACATCTGCTAACCATGTGCATGTGACAAATAAAATTTGATTTGATTTGATTTGAATACCTATGTGAGAATGCTGTTCATTGACTGCAGCTCAGTGTTCAAAACCATTGTCCCTTCCAAGCTCGTAACAAAGCTTAGGGCTCTGCAACTGGATCCTGGACTTCCTGACGGGCTGAACCCAGGTGGTGAGGGTAGAAAACATCACCTCCGTCATGCTGACCCTCAACACAGGGGCTCCACAAGGGTGTGTGCTTTGTCTCCTCCTGTACTCCCTGTTCACGCATGACTTCAACACCATCATCAAGTTTGCTGACGAAACAACGGTGGTAGGCCAGATCACCGGCGACGATGAGACAGCCGACAGGGAGGACACAGTGACCTGACAGTGTGGCGCCGGAACAACAACCTCTCCCTCAACGTCAGTAAGACCAAGGAGCTGATCGTGGACTACAGAAAACAGGGGGTAAGCATGCCCCCATCCACATCAATGGGCTGTAATGGAGCAGGTCGAGATCTTCAAGTTCCTCGGTATCCACATCTCTAAGAACTAAAAATGGTCCACACACGTTCTCACAGTTGTGAATAAGGTGGAAAAGGTTTGGCATAGGCCCTCAAATCCTCAAAACGTTCTACAGCTGTACCAGTGAGAGCATCTTGACTGGCAGCATCACTGCTTGGTATGGAAATAGCACCGCCCTCGATTGCATGGCACTACAGAGGGTGGTAATGACAGCCCAGTACATCACTGGGGCTGAGCTCCCTGACATCCAGAACCTCGGAGTGAAAGGAAGGCCCGGAAAATCGTGAAAGACTCCAACCACCCAAGCTATTGTTGTTAGGCAGGGCGGAGCAGGTGAACCCAGGTGCAGACTCAGACAAGGAGACAGGGATAAGGTAACTAAGGTGTTTATTGAAAAGCAGGGGGGAGCTGGGCTGCCAGGGGAAGTAGGCCAGGGGAAGAGTATTTGTAGAGCTCTTGATAATGGATCTGCTTCGCCTCCAGCACACCTGTCTCTACTCACACAACCACATACACCCACACAGGGAGAGAGGGAGAGAGCACTGGGGGAGTTGCGGCAGGTTAGGGAGACACAGGATGAGATGTAGAGGGCGTGGCAGGAGCATATGTAACAATTGTTCTCTCTGCTTATGCATAGCAAGCGGTACTGATGCAAGTCTGACACCAACAGGCTCCTGAACAGCTTCTATCCCATGCCATAAGACTGCTAACTACTGTACACCGAGCAAAAAAATGAATGTAACATGTTGGTCCCATGTTTCATGAGCTGAAATTAAAGATCCCAGAAACTGTCCATACGCACAAAAAGATGCAATCAAATGTTTTGGACAAATTTGTTTACATCCCTGTTTACATCCACCTGACAGGTGTGGCATATCAAGAAGCTGATTAAACTGCATGATCATTACACAGGTGCGCCTGGTGCTGAGGACAATAAAAGTTTTCACACAATACAATGCGACAAATGTCTCAAGTTTTGAGGGAGTGTGCAATTGGCATGCTGACTGCAGGAATGTCCACCAGAGCTGTTCCCAGAGGATTGAATTTTAATTTCTCTACCATAAACCACCTCCAACGTTGTTTTAGAGAATTTGGCAGTACGTCCAACCGCCCTTACAACTGCAGACCACGTGTATGGCGTCGTGTGGTCTAAGTAGCTTGTTGATGTCAATGTTGTGAACAGAGTGCCCCATGGTGGCAGTGGGGTTATGGTATGGGCAGGCATAAGCCACAGATAACAAACCCAATTGCATTTTATCGATGACAATTTGAATGCACAGAGATTCCGTAACGAGATCATGAGGCCTATTGTCGTGCCATTCATCCACTGCCATCAACTCATTTTTCAGCATGAAATAGCATGGCGACATGTCGCTTGTACACAATTCCTGGAAGCTGAAAATGTCCCAGTTCTTTCATGGCCTGCATACTCACAGGCCAAGTCACCCATTGAGCATGTTTGGAATGCTCTTGATTGTGTATAATATCATGTATAAAAATGTGTATAATAGAGCGTTACAGTTATTGGCAACATTCAGCAACTTCGCACAGCAATTGCAAGAGGAGTGAGACAACATTCCACAGGCCACAATCAACAGCCTGATCAACTCTATGAGATGGAGATGTGTTGCGCTGCATGAGGCAAATGGTGGTCACACCAGATACTGACTGGTTTTCTGATCCACGTGCCTACCTTTTAAAAAAAGGTATCTGTGACCAACAGATTGATATCAATATTCCCAGTCATGTGAAATCCATAGTTTGGGGCCTAATATATTTATTTCAACTGACTGATTTCCTTAAATTTACTGCAACACAGTAAAATCTTTGAAATTGTTGCATGTTGCGTTTATATAACATTTCAGGGAAGACCCAGATGCAGACAGTGTTTAAGTAACAAAAGTGTATTACTAGAACAGGGGCAGGCAAAATCACAGGTCAAGGGCAGGCAGAGGTCAGTAATCCAGATCAGAGTCCAAAAGGTACAGAACTGCAGGCAGTCTCGGGGTCAGGGCAGGCAGAGGTCAATAAACCAGGGTGGTGTGACAAGATACAGAAACGTCAGACAGGCTCAGGGTGAGGGCAGAATGGTCAAAACCGGGAAAACAGGAACTAGAAACACACAGGAGCAAGGAGAAAAACGCTGGTAGGCTTGACAAACAAAATGAACTGGCAACAGACAAACAGAGAACACAGGTAAACTCAGCAAAACAAGAAACGTCCCTTTTTCAGGACCCTATCCTGCAAAGATAATTCGTAAAAATCCAAATAACTTCACAGATCTTCATTGTAAAGTGTTTAAACACTGTTTGCCATGCTTACCATGCTACCATGCGAACCATAAACAATTAATGAACATGCACCTGTGGAACGGTCGTTAAGACACTAACAGCTTACAGACGGTAGGCAATTAAGGTCACAGTTATGAAAACTTAGAACACTAAAGAGGCCTTTCTGCTGACTCTGAAAAGCACCAAAAGAAAGATTCCCAGGATCCCTCCTCATCTGCGTGAATGTGTCTTAGGCATACTGCAAGTAGTCATGAGGACTGCAGATGTGGCCAGGGCAATAAATTGCAATTTCCGTACTGTGAGACAGCGCTAATGGGAGACAGGACGGACAGCTGATCGTCCTCGCAGTGGCAGACCACGTGTAACAACACCTGCACAGGATCGGTACATCCGAACATACACCTGTGAGACAGGTACAGGATGGCAACAACTGCCCGAGTTACACCAGGAACGCACAATGAGTGCTCAGACTGTCCACATTAGACTGAGAGAGGCTGGACTGAGGGCTTGTAGGCCTGTTGTAAGGCAGGTCCTCACCAGACATCACCGGCAACAACGTTGCCTATGGGCACAAACCCACCGCTGCTGGGCCAGACAGGACTGGCAAAAAGTGCTCTTCACTGATGAGTCGCGTTTTTTTCTCACCTGTGATGATGGTCGGTTTCGGGTTTATCGTCGAAGGAATGAGCGTTACACCGAGGCCTGTACTCTGGAGCGAGATCGATTTAGAGGTGGAGGGTCCGTCATGGTCTGGGACGGTGTGTCACGGCATCATCGGACTGAGCTTGTTGTCATTGCAGGCAATTTCAACGCTGTGCGTTGCAGGGAAGACATTTTCCTCCCTCATGTGGTACCCTTCCTGCAGGCTCATCCCGACATGACCCTCCAGCATGACAATGCGACCAGCCATACTGCTCGTTCTGTGCGTGATTTCCTGCAAGCCAGGAATGTCAGTGTTCTGCCATGGCCAGCTAAGAGCCCGGATCTCAATCCTATTGAGTACGTCTGAGACCTGTTAGATCGAAGGGTGAGGGCTAGAGCCATTCCCCCCAGAAATTTCCGGGGACTTGCCCTTTTTTCCCACTATCCACAGTGTATTTATAAACTCAGCAAAAAAAGAAATGTCCTCTCACTGTCTACGGCGTTTATTTTCAACACATTTAACATGTGAAAATATTTGCATGAACATAACAAGATTCAACAACTGAGACATAAACTGAACAAGTTCCACCTTGGTGGAAGAGTGTGGTAACATCTCACAGCAAGAACGGGCAAATCTGGTGCAGTCCATGAGGAGGAGATGCACTGCAGTAGTTAATGTAGCTGGTGGCCACACCAGATACTGACTGTTACTTTGATTTTGACCCCCCCTTTGTTCAGGGACACATTATTCAATTTCTGTTAGTCACATGTCTGTGGAACTTGTTCAGTTTATGTCTCAGTTGTTGAATCTTGTTATGTTCATGCAAATATTTTCACATGTTAAATGTGTTGAAAATAAACGCAGTAGACAGTGAGAGGACATTTCTTTTTTTGCTGAGTTTATAAATACACTGTGGATAGTGGGAAAAAAGGGCGACACCTGGAGGGGGGTGGAGACAAGCACCAAGAGAGGCGAAACAGATCAGGGTGTGACAGTTATATTTTTGTTCAGTATAGTATGCTTACTTACTTTATTGTGTACTTCTTATTTTTATATCTTGTGTGTTTTTGTTCTACCTTATTATTTTTTCTATTAGATTGTTATTGATTGCTGCATTGTTGGGGTTAGAGCTGGCAACGAAGGCATTTCACTGTACAGTTGCATGTGCAATTAAAACTTGAAACTATGTAACAGTGAGCAGACTGCAAAGCTCTTTATTCAGCTTGAGTTGTGGTTCACCTTTGCACATTGGCTCTTTTCCTGTTTGTTGCAAAAACACAGATGCACCATTTCTCTTTTAGGATCAGCCTTCCTTTGATAACTACTGTACATAAACAGCCTCTGCTCTATGATGTCATAGGGAAGCTTGCTATGGGAAAAGAAGTGAGCAAAGGCCAAGCAATTCCCATGCAACTCCAATCTTCTGCTGGAACAGACCACAAACCTTTCATTGGGCACGCCACGTCATTTAAACGTGGAAATCTGGGTAACATTTGGTTGAGACATTGGTCAATGAGATTTCAAAAAGACAGCCAGGAGTTTCCTGAATTCCCAATGTGTTATCACTATGCCTTCAGCCATTTAAAGGTACAACAAATTGCAAATGGTTATACAATGACAGATATTTTGTATTTATACAACAACTTAATGTGTTATCACTGTACTTCATTTAATGTGTTATCACTGTACTTCATGTGTTTGCACAACCAAATGACCTGGATTGCAGTTTACATAGTGTAAGTAATCAATGATTTTCAAGATTCTGCACAGATTATTACAGCAATTGTGAAGCTCTCCACAGACTTGCAACCTTTGCATGCTGTCATCTTGAACATGTACACTTTCTATGATTACATAAGAAGACATTTAAAGTTAGAGTAGGCTAACCTCAAAATGTGGCCATGGATGTGTTACTGATTTTAAGGTTGAATAAATACTCTTACATTCGATTCTAAGATAGCCTCAGGTTCAGGCTATTTACTATACTACAAAAGTATTATTGAATTGTGTTTGGTTGACAGCGGAATCAAATATCGACATTTAAAGGGTATCTAATGCTTGGATAGTTTCATCTGAGCCACTGGCTTAATCCTATTCTTGAATTTATTTTTGGTTTAGTTGGAGACGTGAATCCAACATTTAATATGTTAACTTGTTGATAGGCTATTTACTGTATTGCAAAAGTGATATTGAAATGTGTTTGGTTGTCAACAAATTCCAGTTTGTCTACAAATTAAGAATTTATATGCTGGATTCACGTCTACATTTCAACCAAGAATCAAGTTAAAGAATAAGACTAAATGAAATTAAACTTTATTTAAAGTTCATTTAAAGTTTGATTGCATTTAGTCCTATTCTTTAACTTAGATGTTTGTTTGTAGACAAACTGGAATTAAAACCAGACTAAATCAGTGGCACAGATAGAACTATTTAAGCAGAAGATATTGTAAATCTCCTTCAAATGTTGATATTTGGTTGCATTAACAATCAAACACAAATTCAATATCCAGTTTGTCTTCAAATTAGTAATTGGATTCACGTCTCCATCTCAACCTAAAGTCAAAGTAAAAAAATAGGACAACATTTAATCTAATCTAACTTTGAATGCACTTTAGATAAAGTTGGATTTAACTTCGATTTTTGAAATGGCGACATTAATCAAACATAGAGTATTAATGATTAACTTGAAGATTACTTTTGAAATCAACCAAAGCTTGAAACCATAGGCCTATATGTATGTGTATTTTTCAGTTGAACCCTGGGTTGAATTGAAACAATCGCTGTTGATGACTTTGCAAATGCTTATATAGGCCTAAATAGCATCATTCATGATATATGACGTATAAAGTATGGTTACATTTAATTTGTTCTGTTAAACTTGGCCTTTGGAACGACTTAGATAGCAACAGCTAATATATTTAGTTATTAAGTGGTCTCTCAATAATCATTCTCATGATAGCACATTGGTAGTAGTCAGTGTTCTGTTCAATGTTCTCTACCTATAAATGACTCTAAATACCCCAGTTCATGTTGTTAATTTCAAAAGATTACAAGATAAAAAATTGCTTACACCATTCAAACCAACGAAGGGCAGTTCTGAACAATTTAAACTGGATTTGAAAGAGATGATTGATTCTCTGCTTAAATGCGGAAGACACATTTCAGTTGAATGCATTCAGTTCAACTGACTAGGTATCCCCCAATCATATCTGGCCCTGTGCTCTCTCTGACTCATGGCATTGAACGCTTTAGCAGGATTCTTTCTCTTCACAACATGATTATCGCATCTCAAAGAGTGTAACTTTTTTTGACAATTTTGATACCTTTTGGAAACAAAACACGTTTTATTAAGGAGGATGGGATTCAGCACGCTTATAGGGAAGGACATTCAACAAGCACAGCACTTAAACAAATGACTGATGATTGGCTGAGAGAAATTGATGATAAAAAGTTAGTGCGGCTTTTGACATTATCAATCATAGTCTGCTGCTGGAAAACCACAAGTGTTATGGCTTTACACCCCCTGCTATATTGTGGATAAAGAGTTACCTGTCTAACAGAACACAAAGGGTGTTCTTTAATGGAAGCCTCTCCAACATAATCCAGGTCAAATCAGGAATTCCCCAGGGCAGTTGTCAAGGCCCTTTACTTTTTTTCAATCTCTACTAACGACATGCCACCGGCTTTGAGTAAAGCCTATTTGTTTATGTATGTGGATGACTCAACACTATACACGTCAGCTACTACAGTGATTAAAATGACTGGAACACTTAACAAAGAGCTGCAGTTAGTTTCAGAATGGGTGGCAAGGAATAAGTTAGTCCTAAATATTTAAAAAACTAAAAGCATTGTATTTGGGACAAATCATTCACTAAACCCTAAACCTCAACTAAATCTTGTAATGAATAATGTGGAAATTGAGCAAGTTGAGGTGACCAAACTGCTTGGAGGAACCCTGGATTGTAAACTGTCATGGTCAAAACTGTTGATACAATAGTAGCTAAGATGGGGCAAAGTCTGTCCATAATAAAGCGCTTAACGCGCCCTAGTTTTGTCGCATCTGGACAACTGTCACAAAGAGGGAATTGGGAAAACTACAATTTGCTCAGAACAGGGCAGCACGGCTGGCCCTTAAATGTACATGGAAAGCTAACATTAATGATAGGGTCGGCAGGTAGCCTAGTGGTTAGAGCATTGGACTTGTAACTGAAAGGTTGCAAGATTGAATCCCCGAGCTGATAAGGTAAAAATCTGTCGTTCTGCCTCTGAACAAGGCAGTTAACCCACTGTTCCTAGGCCATCATTGAAAACAAGAATTTGTTCTTAACTGACTTGCCAAGTAAAATAAATAAATATGCATGTCAATCTCTCATGACTCAAAGTGGAGGAGAGATTGATGTCATCACTACTTGTTTTTGTAAGAAGTGTTGACAAGCTGAATGCACCGAGCTGTCTGTTCAAACTACTAGCCCACATCTCGGACACCCATGCATACCCCACATGACATGCCACCAAAGGTCTCTTCACAATCCCCAAGTCCAGAACAGACTATGGGTGTCACGCCCTGACTGTAGATTGCTTTGTATGTTTCTATTTTTAGTTTGGTCAGGGTGTGATGTGGGTGGGTATTCTATGTTGTAGGTCTAGGTTTTCTGTTTCTATGTGTTTGGCCTGGTATGGTTCTCAATCAGAGGCAGCTCTCTGATTGAGAGCCATACTTAGGTAGCCTGTTTTCCCACTTGTGTTTGTGGGTGGTTATTTTCTGTTTAGTGTTTTTCGTCATCTTACAGGACTGTTCGTTTGTTGTTTTTGTTGTTTTGTTCAGTGTTCAGTTGTTTTATTAATATAATTAACACTTAGCACGCTGCACCTTGGTCCTCCTCTCCTTCTCCCAACGACATGCGTTACAATGGGAGGTGTACAGTATTACATAGAGCCATGAGTACATGGAACTCTATTCCACATCACGTAACTGATGCAAACAGTAGAATCAGATTTCAAAAACTGATAAAAAATACACCTTATGGAACAGCGGGGACTGTGAAGAAACACACACACAAGTACAGACACATGCATACACACATGTACATTGTTGTATTCTTGTATGGTGGTATCATGTATTTTATGTTGTGGATATGTAGTGGTGTAGCGATGTTGTATGATGTACTATTTTATCTTTTTTGTGTAATGTAAGTGTCTTGATGTGTTTGGACCCAAGGAAGAGAAGCTGTTGCTTTGGCACCAGTTAATGGGGATCACAAATAAAATACCAAAAAATACAAATGAGGGTTTGGAACTTTAAAGACAATTTTATCCAAATAATATTTTGCGGATAGAATATTATAGACCCAAGCTCGCGAAATATAAAAGCTGAGCTGTGCTGGGCTTGGTTAAAACCCTGAATGGGAGACTAAATGATCAGCTGTAGATCATCTCTCCAGTAGGAGATGCTGCCCAGTCTATTGTTAAAAACAAATATATATATATATATATAAATATATTTATATATATATAAATATAAATATATAGTGTATATAATGTTGAATTAGTGATGTTGTTTCAAAGGTACAAATTCAACACATTTTATTCAAGGTTTGTCTATGCTGAAAATTGGTTACAACGATGACATAATCCTGAGGTTGAAATTTTACCCTCAAAACAACAATTGATTACTTTTTTAAAATCCAATGTATTTTCCATGTAGATTCCACGTCAGAATACATTGACAAATTACATTGAAACAACTTTGATTCAACCAGTTTGTGCTCAGTGGGCTCCTTTGTACAATACTTGTGTGTTTCCCTACTGACCTCCCCAGCAGTTGGTTCAGTCCATATTAAAGGAACTACATCTCAATCTGCAGTTAGTTGATAATCCCCCCCCCCTTAACTGACTTCCTCATTAGCTTGGTGTCTCCCTAGCTCTCTCTCTCTTCCCCTCGATTACACAACCTCTCCTTAATGAAGCAGGGTGTAAAATTTAAATGCAAAGGGAGCAGCCGCGGAACGAACACACAACAATAATTAATCTTTAGAGCAGCACACTGCCTGCAAACCCTCCCCCTCCCTCTCCTCCTGTCTCTCGCCCTCCCTCACTCTCCTTCTTTTCCCAGAATGCACTGGTGTCTGAGCAGGCTGAGCTGCGCTATAAAAAGGAGGAGGAAGGAGAGGGAGGGCCACCGTGCATCAGGGACACTGCTCAGACAGACACAGGATACAGGGACAGTCACACTGGTGGACAGATCTGCACCGTTACAGAGAGGTCAGTAGAGTACAGACACACAATGGCAGGAACGCAGAAGAAGAGAGAGTGCAGGAAGTATGGCTTGGGGGCTTGTTGCGCTGCAGGAACACAGAGAGAGGCTTGTGAGGGAATAGTGAGCAGAGAGCTTGACTGGCTGGAGAGAGAGAGAGAGATAGAGAGAGAGAGAGAGAGAGAGAGAGAGAGAGAGAGAGAGAGAGAGAGATAGAGAGAGATAGAGAGAGAGAGAGAGAGAGAGAGAGAGAGAGAGAGAGAGAGAGAGAGAGAGAGAGAGAGAGAGAGAGAGAGAGAGAGAGAGAGAGAGAGGCACTGTGCAGTGGCGCCTGAGCTTAGCTGTAACTTCTTCTCTGATGCAATTCATTTAGAGGCTATGGAAGGCTGACAGCCAAAGGAAGCGTGTGTCATTCTATGTGTCATCCACCATGGCTGTGAATGGACTAGACCATCGCACAGTATTTATAAATCTCAGTGACTGACAAGAGCATGCCTAGGCTGCATGCACAGAAGGAGATAAAAAGAACAGGCTTGGCTGGATTTTGACTCGCTCATCTTTTATTGAGCTGTCATGAAGTTCAACTGGAATTGCCTACATGTTCCTGTGCCTGTCCTGTTGCTTCTCCCCTCATGCTATTTTTGCATTCAGACATAAGCCTACCTTATTTGCAATATGGCTCTATTTACAGCATGTTGCATTGATACGAGCTGCTGCATGCCTTCTCATGCTATTGATTCTTCTCAGTTAATGGTGCAGCTCCAAAACAGCGAAGCCCTACAGCCTGGAACTCACACGCGCACGTGCACGCAACAAAGCTACAGTAGACCTCTCTCTCGCTTTCTCAGACTACAGAATATCATAACTCAGACTGGGCTGATGATGTCAAAGAGTTTCACTGCTTTCCCTTAAAGGCATATCACCACTATTAAAGTAGCAGTACCACATTAGGACCACATACAATACAGTACATCGCCTGCTTTGCACAACAGCGAGCAGGGAACACTGCAGTTGTTATGACGGATTATGTGCTTATTGCTAAATACTCTATGCTACACTTTCATTGGCTTTCCCAGCTGCAAGAGCAATACAGCATTCCATGTGCTTTCTGGGAATAGTTGACATGGTATCTGGGAACAACTGCACGGGGGACTGACCGGGTATTTTTAAAGCTGGGGAAAGAGAGTTGCAAAAGAAATTAACAGTCAACGTAAAGGTCAATGTATGTGGTCAACATTGTGCAGCGTAACACAATATAAAACACATGTTACGCCTCGTGTCAAATCAATCATACTTCATAACGGTAACCCCAGCTGCCTGGGACATGTCAGGTCCTCCCCTGACTGGAGGCTGTGAGTGTTTGGCATTCCAAGTACGCTGGAGACCCTGATGAGGGCACCATAATAGGCCAGGATGGGAGTCTCAAAAGGGCACAGCACAGACTCAGATGCCAGGGTGACATTTACAAAGACCACAGGGTCAACAGCCCCTACATAAAACCTGCCACCCTGGACCTGGACTAGTGAGCCTTCAGAAAAAGGAAGATAAAGTAGGGTAGATCCTCTCAGCTCTGTCAGGTTGGATGGGTGTTGCTGCACAGTTATTTTCAGGTCTCTCCAGAGATGTTAGATCGGGTTCAAGTCCAGGTTCTGGCTGGGCCACTCAAGGACATTCAGAAACCTGTCCCGAAGCCACTCATGCTTTGTCTTGGCTGTATGCTTAAGGTCATTGTCCTGTGGGAAGGTGAATCTTCGCCTCAGTCTGAGGTCCTGAGCGCTCTGGAGCAGGTTTTCATCAATGATTTCTGTACTCTGCTCCGTTCATCTTTCCCTTGATCCTGACTAGTCTCCCAGTCCCTGCTGCTGAAAAACGCCCCCACAGTATGATGCTGCCACCACCATGCTTCACCGTAGGGATTCTGCCAGGTTTCCTCCAGCTGTGACACTTGGCATTCAGGCCAAAGAGTTCAATCTTGGTTTCATCAGACCAGAGAATCTTATTTCTAATGGTCTGAGAGTCTTTTAGGTGCCTTTTGGCAAACTTCAAGTGGGCTGTCATGTGCCTTTTACTGAGGAGTAGCTTCCGTCTGTCCACTCTACCATAAAGGCCTGATTGGTGGAGTGCTGCAGAGATGGTTGTTCTTCTGGAAGGTTCTCCCTTCTCCACAGAGGAACTCTGGAGCTCTGTCATAGTGACCATCGGGTTCTTGGTCACCTCCCTGACCAAGGTCCTTCTCTCGCGATTGCTCAGTTTGGCCGGGTGGCAAGCTCTAGGAAAGTCTTGGTGGTTCCAATCTTCTTCCATTTAAGAATGATGGAGGCCACTGTGTTCTTGGGAACCTTCAATGCTGCAGACATTTTTTGGTACCCTTCCCCAGATCTGTGCCTCAACACAATCCTGTCTCGGAACTCTACAGACAATTCCTTCGACCTCATGGCTTGATTTTTGCTCTGACATGCAGGAAGATGAAGACAATCAGTGAAACTAAACGCCTTCTTACTTTTCTCCTGTGTGAATGGGGTGGAATAATCTTATCAAGCACTGTCTGGCACAGCTAGACATATGTAGACACATACACCAGACAGTGTGCAAACAATATGGCCGCTCTATTGAAACACTTTTCCAATGGTGAAATTTATACTCAAGCCTGTCTGTCGAACACGGCTGAGCTGTGACTTTTTTCTGGTGCATTATAAAAAAATGACAAAGCAAATGAAAGGACATCTATGCTTAGTGCTACTAGTCACCTGCCTACCCATTTCTTTGTCAGTGTCACTGCACAATTAATCATAGGATATTTTAAACCAGAAACACCTTCTAGTGTGTGTGGTTGGTAACCTGTAAGTTTATGCAATGAAAACTATTGCCATGACACAGGAAAACATGCAAACATTTTTCTATTCAGTCTCTAATGAACCTGAATATCCAGTTTTCTCTCTGGAGTTCAAGTCAGGATACTCAAACCCACAAAAGGTCACTAAGTAACCAAATAAACCCTTGATTATGTTCCACTGTACTTAGGTTCAGGCTAAAATAAGGGCTAGTCTGTGTTAGTGTTTCTGATGCTGCATTCCCATGATTCCCTTATGTGGACTGACTGGGTAAAGTTACATTCAAGTTACATAATATACAAATGGTAGTGTGTTTCATCTGCAAAAGACTTGGTCAATAAGAGATATATGGAGAGTCTGAGGAAACGTTATTCTCACATACATTCTCACAGTGCATTCGGGAAGTATTCATACCCCTTGACTTTTTCCACATTTTGTTATGTTAAAGCCTTATTCTAAAATTGATTAAATAGTTTCCCCCCCTCATCAATCTACACACAATACCCCATAATGACAATACAAAAACATATTTTTATTTGATTTTTTATAAAAAAATGAAATATCACATTTACATACGTTTTCAGACCCTTTATTCAGTACTTTGTTGAAGCACCTTTGACAGTGATTACAGCCTCGAGTCTTCGTGGGTTTGACGGTACAAGCTTGGCACACCTGTATTTGGGGAGTTTCTCCCAAATTTCTCTGCAGATCCTTTCAAGCTCTGTCAGGTTGGATGGGGAGTGTTGCTGCACTGTTATTTTCAGTTCTCTCCAGAGATGTTCGATCTGGTTCAAGTTCAGGCTCTGGCTGGGCCACTCAAGGACATTCATAAACTTGTCCCGAAGGCACTCTTGCCTTGTCTTGGCTGTGTGCTTAAGGTCGTTGTACTGTTGGAAGGTGAATCTTCGCCCCCAGTCTGAGGTCCTGAGCGCTCTGGAGCAGGTTTTTATCAATGATTTCTGTACTTTTCTCCGATCATCTTTCCCTTGATCCTGGCTAGTCTCCCAGTCCCTGCTGCTAAAAAACATGGACGGGTGGCAAGCTCTAGGAAAAGTCTTGGTGGTTCCAAACTTCTTCCATTTAAGAATGATGGAGGCCACTGTGTTCTTGGGGACCTTCAATGCTGCAGACATTTTTTGGTACCCTTCCCCAGATCTGTGCCTCGACACAATCCTGTCTCGGAACTCTACGGACAATTCCTTCGACCTCATGGCTTGGGTTTTGCTCTGACATGTACTGTCAACTGTGTGACCTTATATAGACAGGTGTGTGCCATTCCAAATCTTGTCCAGTTGATTGAATTTACCACAGGTGGAATCCAATCGAGTTGTAGAAATATCTCAAGGATGATCAATGTAAACAGGATAAACCTGAGCTTAATTTCGAGTTTCATAGAAAAGGGTCTGAATACTTATGTAAATAAGGTATTTCTGTTTTAAATTTGTAATACATTTGCAAACATTTCCAAAAACCTGTTTTTGCTTTGTCATTATGGGGTGTTTTGTGTAGATTGATGAGGAAAAGCATTTATTTAATACATTTTAGAATAAGGCTGTAACGTAACAAAATGTGGAAAAAGTCAAGGGGTACGAATACTTTCCGAATGGACTGTACATTATAAGAAAATAGCAAGTTCAGGTGTAAGTGGTTATTCTCACTTACACATTTTCTCTTTTGCTTGGACATCAACTGTCTTAATGTCAAAACTGTGAAAGAGTATAGGCTTTACTACAATATAATGAATATGAATGCTTTCAGATTAGATTATGTAATTTGCAGTAATTCACTTTTGACAGAGAGTTGTAAGTATACTAAGATAAACTACTGACCAATATTACCATCTTTAGTTCTCTTTGAAATGATATGGGTGACTATTTTAAATAAGAAAATTTGATTGTTTAACCAAAATATTTGCATGGAATCAAATGCAGTCGAAATGTGATACTAGCTCTGAATGTACAAGCTAACATCTGTATTCTCTGTCTTCTATTTCAGTTAAAAGGAACAACCCTTACATAACAGGATGGCAGGTAATTATGAGAAATTATATTATGTTGGTCAGCCTTTTCCATAAGACTGTTTTCATGGTGGAAGTGCATGCATAGGCTATGGTGACCTCTGCTGGTTATTTGTTATATTGCAACAGCTGAACGGAACATACTGTACATTCACAGTTAACACAACTCACATGGGAAAATAGTTTATATGAGTTTGTAGCTATACATTCTATTGTTGTTGATTAATCGATGAGGCCACATGGATTTCTTAGCAACTTCTTATAGCTACTACTTATCAATGACTGATACGTTTTTTCCATTGAGAGATATACTGTATTTGCACTGCTTGTGCAAATCCAATCCAGATGTAAAAAACTCAAAGACTTTACTAGAAAGTACTTTTGGATTCCCTAGTGACTTGAACACTGCATTTCCTCATGTGGAATCATGTTAAATGATATTATGCATAAACATCCCAAATTGCTACCAAATGTGTGTGACTACAGTGAATTTGGATAAACTTACCCCATAATTCTAGTTAGGGGCCATCTTCTATGTGGTCACAAAGCATTGTGGTTGGTTGTAGTTGCCAAGGTAACTCCATTTTAGTCTAATTAGAGTAGAGCATGGCACGGTAGCTCCAGTGCAGTGCAGTGAGGTTCCGTGTCAAGATGGGTTGCTCAGCCAGCTGCCCTGGACGAATTGTCCCTTCTGATGATGGTTTGTTACACTGTCACATTTAAAACATTTATTTACTTGGTTTACTCTTAGCAAGCTGCAGGGTTAATGAGTAACCTAAACGTCTAAAGTTGTTTCTAGAACTACCAAGACTCACATGTTGCTCTGTTGTCTCTGTTCCTTCTAGACAAAATCAAGGACGCCAAGATCATCTTTGTTGTGGGTGAGTGAAATACATTTTTCCTCTAATTTTGTGAAACCCCACACAAAATCAGAATCGACACCATCATTCAACACAATACAAAATGTGTACATGTTCTAAACACCTGATATTCGTAGGCCATCACTGTAAATAAGAATTTGTTCTTAACTGACTTGCCTAGTTAAATAAATGTAAAATAAAATAAATAAAGCATTAGATGTGTAGACAACACTTCTCTTGAAGGAATGCACTGAAGTATACAGTAAATACATAGAACAGCCCTGTGTCATACACTTCCAACCATCACTAAGGTTATGGCTTGATGGAATTCACCAACCACCAGTAAGGTTATGGCTCGATGGAATTCACCAACCACCAGTAAGGTTATGGCTAGATGGGATTCCCCAACCACCAGTAAGGTTATGGCTAGATGGGATTCCCCAACCACCAGTAAGGTTATGGCTAGATGGGATTCACCAACCACTACTAAGGTTATGGCTAGATGGGATTCACTAACCGACCAAACACCACTAACCCCTGGCCTGTCCTTTATGTATGTGTCCCCAAGGCGGGCCTGGCTCTGGCAAGGGCACCCAGTGTGAGAAGGTGGTGGCCAAGTATGGCTACACCCACCTGTCCTCCGGGGACCTGCTGCGTGCTGAGGTGGCCTCCGGCTCTGAGAGGGGCAAGACCCTCCAGGCCATCATGCAGAAGGGAGAGCTCGTACCCCTGGTGAGTGGCTGCTTTGGACAGCTTTTCTAATCATATCCACAAAGCACTTACTGCGTAACAGCACGTCAATTAAATGTTGTTATTACAGCAATTATAGTCCAACTTCATACATTTATGGTATAAGGTATAACCATTTGTGCTGAACTCCTTGAAATAAGTACCAATAAATCAGGTAAATACCAATTGTAATAGGGGTGTTATTGTGTTCATAGTTATTTTTCAGCACAGAAGTAAAACTGTTCAAACATCTTTCTATGAGGGTGAGTGTGTTTCATGTTAATTAATAGTACATGTGCTTCCCTCCTATAGGACACAGTCTTGGACATGATCAAGGATGCCATGATCGCTAAGGTTGACGTGTCCAAGGGCTTCCTTATTGATGGCTACCCCCGTGAGGTCAAACAGGGCGAGGAGTTCGAGAAGAAGGTAAGAGGAGACAGGAACATGGATTCACATTTAGAAAATCCTTACTGTTCCCATGGGCGGACTTTGTGATTTGGAGGTCTCAGGCAGAGGCCAGTCTGAGGCCACCCCCCCTCCCCGTCCCTTCTCAAAAAGGTGTTATGGGATTTATTTTTTATTTATTTTATTTATTTCACCTTTATTTAACCAGGTAGGCAAATTGAGAACACGTTCTCATTTACAATTGCGACCTGGCCAAGATAAAGCAAAGCAGTTCGACACATACAACAACACATAGTTACACATGGAGTAAAACAAACATACAGTCAATAATACAGTGAAAAATAAGTCTATATACAATATGAGCAAGTGAGGTGAGATAAGGGAGGTGAAGGCAAACAAAATATATATATAAATAAATAAAAATATAAAAAGGCCATGGTGGCGAAGTAAATACAATATAGCAAGTAAAAAATAACACTGGAATGGTTGGTTTGCAGTGGAAGAAGGTGCAAAGTAGAGATAGAAATAATGGGGTGCAAAGGAGCAAAATAAATAAATACAGTAGGTAAAGAGGTAGTTGTTTGGGCTAAATTATAGATGGGCTATGTACAGGTGCAGTAATCTATGAGCTGCTCTGACAGCTGGTGCTTAAAGCTAGTGAGGGAGATAAGTGTTTCCAGTTTCAGAGATTTTTGTAGTTCGTTCCAGTCATTGGCAGCAGAGAACTGGAAGGAGAGGCGGCCAAAGGAAGAATTGGTTTTGGGGGTGACCAGAGAGATATACCTGCTGGAGCGCGTGCTACGGGTGGGCGTTGCTAAGGTGACCAGCGAGCTGAGATAAGGGGGGACTTTACCTAGCAGGGTCTTGTAGATGACCTGGAGCCAGTGGGTTTGGCGACGAGTGTGAAGCGAGGGCCAGCCAACGAGAGCGTACAGGTCGCAGTGGTGGGTAGTATATGGGGCTTTGGTGACAAAACGGATGGCACTGTGATAGACTGCATCCAATTTATTGAGTAGGGTTTTGGAGGCTATTTTGTAAATGACATCACCGAAGTCGAGGATTGGTAGGATGGTCAGTTTTACAAGGGTATGTTTGGCAGCATGAGTGAAGGATGCTTTGTTGCGGAATAGGAAGCCGATTCTAGATTTAACTTTGGATTGGAGATGCTTGATGTGAGTCTGGAAGGAGAGTTTACAGTCTAACCAGACACCTAGGTATTTGTAGTTGTCCACATATTCTAAGTCAGAGCCGTCCAGAGTAGTGATGCTGGACAGGCGGGCAGGTGCAGGCAGCGATCGGTTGAAGTAAAGACATGTATCGGTTATAGATCGGTTATAGTAAAGACATGTAATTTATCTGTAAAAATGTATTACTTTTTAATGTGCCATGAACACAACCAGTCATGATGTTTTCATCTGATTGTCAAAAAAATCACTTTAAAAAAAATGGTTACCTTAGTATGTTCATCCAAAATAATTCCAGCATGCGAACAGTGGTGCACCCGCCAACTTTCCTTCAATTCACAAGTAGCTCACCAGAGAAAGCATTCGATCGAGCGAAACAGCGCCCCTCTGTCTTACGATATGTAGCCCATGTATCTGATGTTGTCTGGCCAGAAAGAGTATGATATGCCTTAATCTTTTTGTCCAGACACCATCCGATACATGAGCTACTGTAACGGTCCTGACCTGTTTTATGTTGTTTTGGTATGTGTTTATGGTCAGGGCGTGTGTTTTGGGTGGGCAGTCTATGTTTTGTATTTCTAGGTTGGGTTTTGTGTTCGGCCTGGTATGATTCTCAATTAGAGACAGGTGTGTATCGTTTGTCTCTAATTGAGAGTCATACTAAGGCAGCCAGGGTTTCACTGGGGTTTTGTGGGTGTTTGTTCCTGTGTCCACACATGGACGGTTGAAGGTTAGTCACGTTTGTTGTTTTGTAGTTTTGTAGTGTCTTGTTTGCTGTTTTCATTAAAAGATGGCTTATTTCCCTCAATCCGCATCTTGGTCCTATCCATGCTCCTCCTCGTTTGAGGAGGAGAACAACATTGACTGCCTTTACAGCTACACATACACATACATGTCCTCTGCATCGACGACGATGGCAGTATTATCAGCAGCACCTGTTTTTTTTACCAAAGAAATGCGTATTGTATCACCCTAACAAGCTAAGACAGAAATGTTTTAAGATGGTCATACCAAGGATAATTTAGCTATTTGATTTTGAATTTTAAGACCCCTCTAGGTATCAAAAAAAAATATTACAAAATTATTTGATGAAACATTGAATTTGGCTTAACTGCTATTAGCCCACAAAAAAAGTGTTCAATAACAGCTTAATACGTGGAAAAAACTAAAATGACAAAAATCTATCAAAAGGAAGTATGTTTTGAAGTGCCTGTCCTACATCTTAGAGAAATAAGCTACAAACATAATAAGAATTTATCATGGAATTACCTGTATACCTTTAATGTGGAAATGCTGTATAAAATTCACTCAAATAATATGTTCAGCCCTGTACCAGGTTACCTTCAGATGAGTCTTGTAGAACTTCAGAAAGCAAAACAGAGAACAGAGGTTAGAGATACTTCCATGAGAAGATCGATTTTCGGGATGTCTCCTGGTCTGACAAACAACTCTGTAGCTAGGGCCACCTTCCACCGCTGATGTTGAAGGCAAACATTGGCGGATGTGGTGGATGAGACGTAGCCCATGCAAAACAGATATCTCTATCTTAAACAGACGGATTTAGATTTTTTCAATTATTTATTTATTATGCCTCAAGCACAATAAATGATGTGAACCATGCCTCGAACAAAAGAGATCTCAGAAGATCTAAGATTAAGAATTGTTGACTTGCATAAAGCTGGAAAGTGTTACAAAAGTAACAGACCTGCTGTTTTCAACTCTTAATGATCGGCTATGAAAAGCCAACTGACATTTATTCCTGATTACTATTTGACCATGCTTGTCACTTATGAACATTTTGAACATCTTGGCCATGTTCTGTTATAATCTCCATCTGGCACAGCCAGAAGAGGACTGGCCACCCCTCATAGCCTGGTTCCTCTCTAGGTTTCTTCCTAGGTTTTGGCCTTTCTAGGGAGTTTTTCCTAGCCATCGTGCTTCTACACCTGCATTGCTTGCTGTTTGGGGTTTTAGGCTGGGTTTCTCTACAGCACTTAGAGATATTAGCTGATGTACGAAGGGCTATATAAAATAAACTTGATTTGAAGTATCTCAAAAAGCCTTGATTGTCACGCCCTGACCTTAGAGAGCCTTTTTATGTCTCTATTTGGTTTGGTCAGGGTGTGATTTGGGGTGGGCATTCTATGTTTTTGATTTCTATGATTTTGTATTTCTATGTTTTGGCCGGGTATGGTTCTCAATCAGAGACAGCTGTCTATCGTTGTCTCTGATTGGGAACCATACTTAGGTAGCCCTTTTCCCTCCTTTCTTTGTGGGAAGTTGACTTTGTTAGTGGCACTTATGCCCTGTAAGCTTCACGGTCGTTTTTGTTATTTATTGTTTTGTTAGCGACATTTTAACAAATAAAAGGAAAATGTACGCTCACCACGCTGCACCTTGGTCTACTTCATTCGATGGCCGTGACATTGATGTTCATCAGTCCACTGTACGACAAATTGTCTATAAATGGAGAAAGTTCAGCACTGTTGCTACTCTCCCTAGGAGTGGCTCAATGAGGTTAAGAAGAATAGAGTGTCAGAGTGTAGAGAGTGTCAGCTAAAGACTTCCAGAAATCTCTGGAACATGCTAACATCTCTGTTGAAGAGTCTATGATACGTAAAACATTAAACAATAATTGTGTTCATGGGAGGACACCACGGAAGAAGCCACTGCTGTCCAAAAAAAACATTGCTGCACCTGGATGTTCCACAGAGCTACTGGAAAAATATTCTGTGAACAGATTAAACTACAGTTGAGTTGTCTATAAGGAACCCACAACACTATGTGTGGAGAAAAAAAGGCACAGCACACCAATATCAAAACCTCATTCCAACTGTAAAGTATGGTGGAGGGAGCATCATGGTTTGGGGCTGCTTGCTGCCTCAGGGCCTGGACAGCTTTCTGTCATCGACGGAAAAATGAATTCCCAAGTTCATCAAGACATTTTGCAGGAGAATGTTAGGCTATCTGTCCTCCAATTGAAGCTCAACAGAAATTGGGAGATGCAACAGGGCAACGACCCAAAACACAGAAGTAAATCAACAACAGAATGGCTTCAACAGGAGAAAATACACCTTCTGGAGTGGCCCAGTCAGAGTCCTAACCTCAACCTGATTTGAGATGCTGTGGCATGACCTCAAGAGGGCAGTTCACACCAGACATCCCAAGAATATTGCTGAACTGAAACAGTTTTGTAAAGAGGAATGGTCCGAAATTCCTCCTGACCGCAGGTCTGATCCGCAAATACAGAAAACGTTTGGTTGAGGTTATTGCTGCCAAAGGAGGGTCAACCAGTTATTAAATCCAAGGGTTGACATACTTTTTCCACCCTGCACTGTGAATGTTTACACGGTATGTTCAATAAAGACATGAAAATGTATAATTGTTTGTGTTTTTAGTTTAAGCAGACTGTGTTTGTCTATTGTTGTGACCTAGATGAAGATCAGGTCAAATTTTATGACCAATTTATGCAGAAATCCAGGTATTTCCAAAGGGTTCACATACTTTTCTTTGCCACTGGATTTTTAAATTAATATATACAAAGTCATTGTTTAAACACCTATTTCTATTTGGAGGTGGCTGTCCCAAACCCTGATTCCTAAACTTCATGTTTGAAAATAAAGCAATTCATGATTTGTGTATTTTTTTTACACTTATTTAAATAGAACATATTGAGTTGTTCTATTATTACATTCAAAGATACTCATCTAATTATTAGTTGTGTTTATTTTTTAAATATCTTTCTCTGAAAAATGCTGTCCCCACTTTTGACCTTAACTGGAGTTGTGTATAAAGGGTGTGACCATTGAGAGAGTTGAAAAAGTTAAACTGCTAGGTATAACATTGGATGGTCAGTTATCATGGTCAAGTCATATTGACAAAGTTGTTGTGAAGATGTAGAGAGGTATGTCTGTTATGAAAAGATGCTCTGCGTTTTTGACACAAACATCAACTGTACTAGTTGTTCAGGCTCTGGTCTTGTCCCATCTTAATTACTGTCCGATAATACGGTCAAGTGCAGCAAAGAAAGACCTAGCAAAGCTGCAGCTGGCTCAAAACAGAGCAACACGCCTTGACCTTAACTGCACATACAGAACTAACATCAACAACATGCATGCCAGTATTTCCTAGTTGAGGATTGACGAAATATGAACTGCTTCTCTTCTAGTTTTTATGAGAAGTATTACTGTGATGAAAAATCTAGATTGTCTGCAGAATCAAATAACTTTCAGCTCAGACACCCATACATACCCCCCAAGACATCTCAACGGGGGTCTCTTCACAGTCCCCAAGTCCAAAACGAATTCACACCAACGCACAGTTTTATATAGAGCCTTGATCTCATGGAACTCCCTTCCAGCTCCAATCACTCAGGCAAACAGCAAAATGACCTTTAAAAAACGGATTAAAAGACAACTCATGGAATGGTGGGGACTGTAAGGGGGGACACACAAACACACCCACACACTAACACACACATTATTTTTTAGTTGTAATGTTTGTATAATTTTTGTTGTTGTATTTTAAATGTGTGTTTTGTTATTTGTCATGTTTTGTGTTTTTTTGTGGATCCCAGAAAGAGTAGCTGCTGCTTCTGCAAAAGTTAATGGGGATCCAAATAAACAAACTACTAAACCACACACTTTAAAAGACTGTAGAATGAATGTGCCTTAAGCCCCATCCCTACAAATATCACTAGGTGATGGGATTGCACCCCTCTCCACTATGGCCACATTTTGAGTAGTCTGTCTGCAAATCTTAATATATTTTGGAGAAGTGTCACTACCGAACATCCGAATACATCAAGAAATATGTAAACTTATGGTTTTGGGACTAAAATATATGTTTGCTGGGATGCCCACATGAAAGACAGCCCGCCATATGTAAGCAATGGTGATTTTTTAAAGAACAAATTTGTCAAAATTGTCTGAACAGAAATGGTCACAACCGAAACAATTGACACAATAGAGATATATAGAGGTCTCATCTTTGTATCTGTGCCAGCATGGAGTCTGTGACAGCACCAGCAGCACCATTAAGGCTATCTCCAATCTAAAGTTCCATGCACCATACTCTACCAACTGAGCTACAGAGGACCGCCATGTGGGTAGTGGACAAGTGCAAACTTCAGGAAAAAGTGTAGAGTATTGAAATGCATAGCCAGCAGGGGGGGCTCCAATCCTCCAAGATCCCAAACATTGACATCTATTTGGCCAAAACATAGACGTCTGTAATGTGCTTTACTTTACTGTAGTAAACTGTACTCTGTGCTCTATTATACTGTGCTGTACTGTAACCTACTCTACTGTACTGTGCTCTGCTATACTGTAATGTACACTGCTGTACTGTACCCTACTTAAGTTTACTTTACTTGAGTTTCTAACAATTGAAGAAAGGGCCCTTGGACTCTTGATCTAGTGGTCTTGGTCTTGAGACCACTCAAGACCACATACAGACCTACCTCTATGACTAACACTTGACAGTAAAAGTAAAAACAATAAAGTCAAAATAAAACATAACAAAAAGTACGTTTGAATGACACTGAGGGGCAGTGTTGTTACAGTTAATGCCGGTTTGCCTGAGGCTGATGAGGTGCAGGTGTTTGTACACATGCAATATACACACACTCTCATTCAAATGAACACATGTGCACATACATGGACACACACATGTAAATAGTGCCAAACATTTTTGATTGGCCTTGCTGTTATGGTCTTTTGTTTTTTGCGTTGTTTTCTGTTTTCCTTTGTCTTTTTTTTCTTTTGTTCATTTTGTTATTTGTTGGTGCATTATGAGGGGGGGGTCTTGGGGGTGGGGAATGGATGGTTGAGGGTCCGCTCTTGGAGGGCTGGTGGGAGATCTGTTGACGTGCCCTTGAGCAGGGCGTTGACCCGGGTTGCTTCTGTGTGTCACACTGGATGGGAGGCTGTTAGATGACTAATGTGATGTAGTTGTTGAGTGGCTTCATTGCAAGTATATCGTATGTTTTAAATGTTCAATATTCAACATTCAATAAAGTAATAATAAACAATTGACACTGAAATGCCTGGTATTTGACCAAAATAAAGATAAAGTGATCATTTAAAGATCTAACAACATAAAAATGTTTTATGCATAAGTAATTCAATCAACATTCAACATTTTATAGAAAACAATAGAGATGATATTTCTCTAAATAAAATGTAAAGGTTTTGAAAATCAGGCTAAAAATCATGTTTTTACTATTTTGTTAATTTAGTATGCGAATTGAAAACGAATCTGTAATAGAAGGTTAATCAAAACGATCACTAGTGTGCATGGTTCTCCCTTTATAGCAACTTTTGCCACTATGTTTCAGCAGTGACACATTTAGTGGGGTGGTAAGGAATTCAGGTAAATATTTCAGATATGCAATACAAACAAAGTGTGTGAGTATGTCTACCTGACATGTGTGCTAAAAGTTTGGAGAAATAGGATTTAAATTGACATTTTTACACCACTTCTGTAGAACGATCCATACATGAACTTATGAGGTGTCTTGTCCATTCAAAAATCACCAATATCTCAATATTCCTATATTTTCCATAGACCTTCTCTCAATAAATATTTAGATTTTCCCCATCACCTCCCACTTAAGAGGAATTTATAATTTCAAAAACCTTTGTGTCCACCATTATGTTCATCTTCTCACAGATCGGAGCCCCCTGCCTGCTGCTGTACATTGACGCCAAGGGTGAGACCATGGTCAAGAGGTTGATGAAGCGCGGTGAGACCAGCGGCCGAGCTGACGACAATGAAGAGACCATTAAGAAGCGCCTGGACCTGTACTACAAAGCCACCGAGCCAGTCATCGCCTTCTACTCCAGCCGCGGCATCGTCAGGAAGGTGAGACTGGAACTAATAGCTATAGGCTACTGTCATGAGATAAAAGATAGAGGAAGTTTGTTATGTATGACAGTATGTCATAGCACAGTGGAATAAAAACATTTCCATTTTATTATACAATGTGACAATACACCCAAGTGTCTCATCTCACATCTCTCTGAAAACTCTAACACTCTCTCGCTCAGAAAATACTCTTCACTTTACAATGATGATGCCATCCCCTTTGTAATCTAATTTCATGCCTTTCTTTCTCTCGTTCTCCTCAGATCGACTCCGAACTGCCTGTGGATGAAGTCTTCGGACACGTTGCCAAAGCTATCGATGGCCTGAAGTAAAAAGCAAACATGACTGGATCTAAATACATTTTTTGTTATTTTTTTCTAAATGTTCATCTTATGCCGAAAAAAAGCAACA
Source organism: Salvelinus fontinalis (assembly GCF_029448725.1). Taxonomy (NCBI): domain Eukaryota; kingdom Metazoa; phylum Chordata; class Actinopteri; order Salmoniformes; family Salmonidae; genus Salvelinus; species Salvelinus fontinalis. The sequence goes on along the minus strand of NC_074685.1, from coordinate 24,749,009 downwards.
ATCTGCTGAGCCACCTTGGTTATAATGAAAGGCCATTAAAGAACAGCTATGCCTTAATTCAACACTGTACTTCTCCTCCAGCAATAATCTCTTGTTACAGTTCACCAAACACAACCGACACCCATATACGGTCATATTTACAAGAATGTCATAACTTCCTAAGAGTCTACTGTTCACTTCCTGTTTGCCTGCCATGTCTTGTCCACACTTACAGTACAGTAAGTCTATGTGTGTGTGTTTGTGTGTAGGTATGTATGTGTGTGTCTGTGTGTGTGTGTGTGTGTGTGTGTGTGTGTGTGTGTGTGTGTGTGGTTTTCTAAAAACCATACCTGTTCCTCTGTCTCATTAAAACATAACCTTCAAACCCTAACCAAACAACTGCATATGTATTTAATATCTGACAGAAGAGACCTTCTCAATTGGATAAATAATAGGTTGATACAATCTCACAGAATAGCACACACACACACACACACACACACACACACACACACACACACATACACACACACACACACACACACCATTTGTGCTGATCTCAGCTCTATGTAATTAAAAGAGGGGGCTGTCAACACTTTGCCTGACCTTACATGTACAATGCCTTCCTGGGTTGGGCTCGGCTGCACCTTCTATGCTCATGTGTCGCCATATGGGCACTGGAGTATATTGGAAAGCATGGAGATTAGACTCCTTTATGCTTGGTGCTAAATGCCATGCATTGACAGACATGGCAGCAGCAGCAGGCCATATCCATCATTCAGACATTCAGGATATAGTATAGTTCTCCCACAGCAGCAATAAAGTACAATAGTAACCAAGATTTGTAAAAGAAAATAGAGTAAGTTCATATTTTATTCCACTCTCTAACACCTCATGATATGTCTCATTACATCACATAACAGATCTACTGTATTTTGAGGGAATCCTATTTGAGTCCGAAAAGGATATTCATATAATAGGTAAGATATACAAAACCTTGCAAAGAGCCTATCCAACAGACAATCTTTTAGAAAAAAATATAAACTATTGGAATCAAGACTTAAAAAGAACTGATATCAGCACAAGATGGAGGAATGTTGGAACATAACACATTTACAGTTAACAACATTGTACATTTAATCCAGTATAAACAAATGTACAGAATATATTATACAACACAAAATTCACAAATTCTACAGCACAACGGCAGAGGCATGTCTTAAGTGTAAAACGAACAATGACTCAATAATCCATGCCTTCTGGGAATGCTATAAAGTCCAGAAGCTATGGGCGGAGTTATAAAGTTGGCTGTCAGAAGTATTACACTCTAAAAACAAAAGGTTCCTGGAAGATCTTTTAGAGGTTCTTCAAATTGAAACTGGGGGGGGAACCTCTATAAATTCTTTAAAAAAAAAAACTTTAATGGTTCCTTGAATAACCTTTTGGGGTTTCCCCCCATTATTTGTATTATTAATCAGCATAACAATAGCAACACAATAGTTTAGGAGTCAATGTTTATTATGATTTTAGTGGCAAAGCAGAATTCAAAAATCTAAATATTAGGTATACTCCCAGCAGAGCTCCAAGTTCAGTCAATATATCCTCTGGCGTGTTAATATGTTGTGATTGAGTCCGATAAGGTTTTAGAGAAACCATTAATACAAATTAGATGATAGCCTATATGTGATCTGTATAACATTATATGACAAACCAATACCAATTGCATACAATGGTGGAGAAAGTATCCAACTGTCATACTTGAGTAAAAGTTTAGATACAGTACCTTATGTCACGTTGGTAACAATGATTCGGGAGACAGGCGCAGGAATGCGTAATATTTTTTTTTGTTACACCCCAAATTACGGCGTGCCGTAAAAAGGGCACGGGGACGAAGACCAAACAAACACGTACACAACACACAGGATTGAAACCCCAAAAAGGAGCGAGGAGTACCTTGAATAAATACACACGCGCACAATGATTAACACACGGGACGGAACCTGTAATCTGATCAATCCACAAGGGCACGAAAGCCCAAAACACACAGCACAGGTACTCACACGCACCAACGGACATTGTAACACTAATCAACCCCCCCCCCCCAATGGAAACCAAAGGGCACATACGGTGGGGAGAACAAGTATTTGATACACTGCCGATTTTGCAGGTTTTCCTACTTACAAAGCCTGTAGAGGTCTGTAATTTTTTTATCATAGGTACACTTCAACTGTGAGAAACGGAATCTAAAACAAAAATTCAGAAAATCACATTGTATGATTTTTAAGTAATTAATTTGCATTTTATTGCATGACATAAGTATTTGATCACCTACCAACCAGTAAGAATTCTGGCTCTCACAGACCTGTTAGTTTTTCTTTAAGAAGTCCTCCTGTTCTCCACTGATTACCTGTATTAACTGCACCTGTTTGAACTCGTTACCTGTATAAAAGACACCTGTCCACACACTCAATCAAACAGACTCCAACCTCTCCACAATGGCCAAGACCAGTGTAAGGACATCAGGGATAAAATTGTAGACCTGCACAAGGCAGTGATGGGCTACAGGACAATAGGCAAGCAGCTTGGTGAGAAGGCAACAACTGTTGGCGCAATTATTAGAAAATGGAAGAAGTTGAAGATTACGGTCAATCACCCTCGGTTTGGGGCTCCATGCAAGAGCTCACCTCGTGGGGCATCAATGATTACATTTACATTTACATTTAAGTCATTTAGCAGACGCTCTTATCCAGAGCGACTTACAAATTGGTGCATTCACCTTATGATATCCAGTGGAACAACCACTTTACAATAGTGCATCTAACTCTTTTAAGGGGGGGGGGGGGGGGGGGGGGGTTAGAAGGATTACTTTATCCTATCCTAGGTATTCCTTAAAGAGGTGGGGTTTCAGGTGTCTCCGGAAGGTGGTGATTGACTCCGCTGACCTGGCGTCGTGAGGGAGTTTGTTCCACCATTGGGGTGCCAGAGCAGCGAACAGTTTTGACTGGGCTGAGCGGGAACTGTACTTCCTCAGAGGTAGGGAGGCGAGCAGGCCAGAGGTGGATGAACGCAGTGCCCTTGTTTGGGTGTAGGGCCTGATCAGAGCCTGAAGGTACGGAGGTGCCGTTCCCCTCACAGCTCCGTAGGCAAGCACCATGGTCTTGTAGCGGATGCGAGCTTCAACTGGAAGCCAGTGGAGAGAGCGGAGGAGCGGGGTGACGTGAGAGAACTTGGGAAAGTTGAACACCAGACGGGCTGCGGCGTTCTGGATGAGTTGTAGGGGTTTAATGGCACAGGCAGGGAGCCCAGCCAACAGCGAGTTGCAGTAATCCAGACGGGAGATGACAAGTGCCTGGATTAGGACCTGCGCCGCTTCCTGCGTGAGGCAGGGTCGTACTCTGCGAATGTTGTAGAGCATGAACCTACAGGAACGGGTCACCGCCTTGATGTTAGTTGAGAACGACAGGGTGTTGTCCAGGATCACGCCAAGGTTCTTAGCACTCTGGGAGGAGGACACAATGGAGTTGTCAACCGTGATGGCGAGATCATGGAACGGGCAGTCCGTCCCCGGGAGGAAGAGCAGCTCCGTCTTGCCGAGGTTCAGCTTGAGGTGGTGATCCGTCATCCACACTGATATGTCTGCCAGACATGCAGAGATGCGATTCACCACCTGGTTATCAGAGGGGGGAAAGGAGAAGATTAATTGTGTGTCGTCTGCATAGCAATGATAGGAGAGACCATGTGAGGATATGACAGAGCCAAGTGACTTGGTGTATAGCGAGAATAGGAGAGGGCCTAGAACAGAGCCCTGGGGAACACCAGTGGTGAGAGCACGTGGTGCGGAGACAGATTCTCGCCACGCCACCTGGTAGGAGCGACCTGTCAGGTAGGACGCAATCCAAGCGTGGGCCGCGCCGGAGATGCCCAGCTCGGAGAGGGTGGAGAGGAGGATCTGATGGTTCACAGTATCAAAGGCAGCCGATAGGTCTAGAAGGATGAGAGCAGAGGAGAGAGAGTTAGCTTTAGCAGTGCGGAGCGCCTCCGTGACACAGAGAAGAGCAGTCTCAGTTGAATGACTAGTCTTGAAACCTGACTGATTTGGATCAAGAAGGTCATTCTGAGAGAGATAGCAGGAGAGCTGGCCAAGGACGGCACGTTCAAGAGTTTTGGAGAGAAAAGAAAGAAGGGATACTGGTCTGTAGTTGTTGACATCGGAGGGATCGAGTGTAGGTTTTTTCAGAAGGGGTGCAACTCTCGCTCTCTTGAAGACAGAAGGGACGTAGCCAGCGGTCAAGGATGAGTTGATGAGCGAGATGAGGTAAGGGAGAAGGTCTCCGGAAATGGTCTGGAGAAGAGAGGAGGGGATAGGGTCAAGCGGGCAGGTTGTTGGGCGGCCGGCCGTCACAAGACGCGAGATTTCATCTGGAGAGAGAGGGGAGAAAGAGGTCAAAGCACAGGGTAGGGCAGTGTGAGCAGAACCAGCGGTGTCGTTTGACTTAGCAAACGAGGATCGGATGTCGTCGACCTTCTTTTCAAAATGGTTGACGAAGTCATCAGCAGAGAGGGAGGAGGGGGGAGGAGGGGGAGGAGGATTCAGGAGGGAGGAGAAGGTGGCAAAGAGCTTCCTAGGGTTAGAGGCAGATGCTTGGAATTTAGAGTGGTAGAAATTGGCTTTAGCAGCAGAGACAGAAGAGGAGAATGTAGAGAGGAGGGAGTGAAAGGATGCCAGGTCCGCAGGGAGGCGAGTTTTCCTCCATTTCCGCTCGGCTGCCCGGAGCCCTGTTCTGTGAGCTCGCAATGACTCATCGAGCCACGGAGCAGGAGGGGAGGACCGAGCCGGCCTGGAGGATAGGGGACATAGAGAGTCAAAGGATGCAGAAAGGGAGGAGAGGAGGGTTGAGGAGGCAGAATCAGGAGATAGGTTGGAGAAGGTTTGAGCAGAGGGAAGAGATGATAGGATGGAAGAGGAGAGAGTAGCGGGGGAGAGAGAGCGAAGGTTGGGACGGCGCGATACCATCCGAGTAGGGGCAGTGTGGGAAGTGTTGGATGAGAGCGAGAGGAAAAAGGATACAAGGTAGTGGTCGGAGACTTGGAGGGGAGTTGCAATGAGATTAGTGGAAGAACAGCATCTAGTAAAGATGAGGTCAAGCGTATTGCCTGCCTTGTGAGTAGGGGTGGAAGGTGAGAGGGTGAGGTCAAAAGAGGAGAGGAGTGGAAAGAAGGAGGCAGAGAGGAATGAGTCAAAGGTAGACATGGGGAGGTTAAAGTCACCCAGAACTGTGAGAGGTGAGCCATCCTCAGGAAAGGAACTTATCAGGGCGTCAAGCTCATTGATGAACTCTCCAAGGGAACCTGGAGGGCGATAAATGATAAGGATGTTAAGCTTGAAAGGGCTGGTAACTGTGACAGCATGGAATTCAAAGGAGGCGATAGACAGATGGGTCAGGGGAGAAAGAGAGAATGTCCACTTGGGAGAGATGAGGATCCCAGTGCCACCACCCCGCTGACCAGAAGCTCTCGGGGTGTGCGAGAACACGTGGGCAGACGAGGAGAGAGCAGTAGGAGTAGCAGTGTTATCAGTGGTAATCCATGTTTCCGTCAGTGCCAAGAAGTCGAGGGACTGGAGGGAAGCATAGGCTGAGATGAACTCTGCCTTGTTGGCCGCAGATCGGCAGTTCCAGAGGCTGCCTGAGACCTGGAACTCCACGTGGGTTGTGCGCGCTGGGACCACCAGGTTAGAGTAGCAGCGGCCACGCGGTGTGAAGCGTTTGTATGGTCTGTGCAGAGAGGAGAGAACAGGGATAGACAGACACATAGTGGACAGGCTACAGAAGAGGCTACGCTAATGCAGAGGAGATTGGAATGACAAGTGGACTACACGTCTCGAATGTTCAGAAAGTTAAGCTTACGTTGCAAAAAATCTTATTGACTAAAATGATATAGTACTGCTGGCTGGTGAAATAGGCTAGCTAGCAGTGGCTGCGTTGTTGACTTTGTTTGAAAGTGTAGCTGGCTAGGTAACCTCTAACTGGCTAGGTAACCTCGACAATTACTCTAGACTACACAATTATCTTGGATACAAAGACGGCTATGTAGCCAGCTAAGATCAAACAAATCAAACTGTTGTACTGTAATGAAATGAAATGTTATACTACCTGTGGAGCAAAGCGGAATGCAACTACTCGCTCCAACCCGGAAGTGCGTATCGTAGAGGGAGAGGCAATAGAAGTGTTGTTTCTTGTATTATTGTCTTTTGTGTCTTTAGAGGACTGCTTCACCTTAATGTCCCTTTTCCCCCCTTTCCCTTTTCTTCTGTCCTTATTTTGTCCCACTTTGTCCCTTCTTTGTCCCTTCTCTTCTGCCAACTAGACACTCCTTGTTAGCTAGCTAGCTTCTTCCAGGAATGTCCCTAGCAACTGCCTAGCAACAGGTAAACAACTTAGCTAGCTAAGAAAACGATATAATTTTATGAAAAAATTGTTACTTTTTCAAAAGCCTTTCTTCTTTGTTTGCTGCTTGTTTGGTCTCCTATTCAGTTTGCAGTTTTCTTTTGATTTTTTTCGATGTACTTTACTCTAAAAAAACGTTTAAATTTCAATATTTGTAGGAGCTCATCTTTTCAGCTGCTGCTGCTTAATTTGGAACTCCGGAACATGATGATGATGATGAATGATCATGAGGAAGGTGAGGGATCAGCCCAGAACTACACGGCAGGACCAGGTCAATGACCTGAAGAGAGCTGGGACCACAGTCTCAAAGAAAACCATTAGTAACACACTACGCCGTCATGGATTAAAATCCTGCAGCGCACGCAAGGTCCCCCTGCTCAAGCCAGCGCATGTCCAGGCCCATCTGAAGTTTGGCAATGACCATCTGGATGATCCAGAGGAGGAATGGGAGAAGGTCATGTGGTCTGATGAGACAAAAATAGATATTTTTGGTCTAAACTCCACTCACTGTGTTTGGAGGAAGAAGAAGGATGAGTACAATCCCAAGAACACCATCCCAACCGTGAAGCATGGAGGTGGAAACATCATTCTTTGGGGATGCTTTTCTGCAAAGGGGACAGGACGACTGCACCGTATTGAGGGGAGGATGGATGGGGCCATGTATCGCGAGATCTTGGCCAACAACCTCCTTCCCTTAGTAAGAGCATTGAAGATGGGTCATGGCTGGGTCTTCCAGCATGACAACAACCCGAAACACACAGCCAGGGCAACTAAGGAGTGGCTCCGTAAGAAGCATCTCAAGGTCCTGGAGTGGCCTAGCCAGTCTCCAGACCTGAACCCAATAGAAAATCTTTGGAGGGAGCTGAAAGTCCGTATTGCCCAGCGACAGCCCCGAAACCTGAAGGATCTGGAGAAGGTCTGTATGGAGGAGTGGGCCAAAATCCCTGCTGCAGAGTGTGCAAATCTGGTCAAGAACTACAGGAAACATATGATCTCTGTAGTTGCAAACAAAGCCAAATATTAAGTTCTGCTTTTCTGATGTATCAAATAATTATGTCATGCAATAAAATGCAAATTAATTACTTAAAAATCATACAATGTGATTTTCTGGATTTTTGTTTTAGATTCTGTCTCTCACAGTTGAAGTGTACCTATGGTAAAAATTACAGACCTCTACATGCTTTGTAAGTAGTAAAACCTGCAAAATCGGCAGTGTATCAAATACTTGTTCTCCCCACTGTATATACAAATACTAATCAGTGGGAATTGGGGACAGGTGCGCGTGATGAAAGTTCCGGAGGGATCCGTGACACCTTAATATAAATTTACTCAAGTGAAAGTGAAAGTCAGACAGTAAAATACTACTTGAGTAAAAGTCTAAAAGTATTTGGTTTTATATATACTTAAGTATCAAACGTAAATGTAATTGCTAAAATATACTTAAGTATCAAAAGTAAACATATAAATAATTTAGAATTCCTTATATTAAGCAAAGCAGGTGGCACCATTTTCCTGTTTTTACATTTTTCGGATAGCCAGTGTCACACTCAGACATTATTTACAAAAGATGAATTTGTGTTTAGTGAGTCTGCCAGAACAGAGGCAGTAGGGATGATGACGTGTTCTCTTGATAAGTGGTGAATTTGGCTATTTTCCTGTCCTGCTATGCATTCAAAATGTAACGAGTACTTTTGGTTGTTAGGGAAAATGTATGGAGTAAGAAATACAATATTTTCTTTTGGAATATAAGTAACAGTTGTCAAAAATATAAATATTCAAGTAAAGTACAGATACCCCCCAAAGCTACTGTAGTAGTTTAAAGTACTTTTACTTAAGTACTTTACACCACTGATTGTACATACCTTGTTTGCCTCCCTGTCAGTATACCTGCAGACACAGAGACACACAAGTAAGTGGGCAGTTCAGTCATCTGTGCCAAATGCAGCTAACGCCTTCATATTATTTGTATATCTTTGTTGATTGACATCCACTGAATTGTGTACATTTTCTCTTTTAGAAAGAATTGTAAAAGGGAGAAAATTCGAAACTACACAGCCATTTGCACAAATATGAAAAAATACATGGTATCATCATACAACAATATCAATTGAGATCATACAAGGGAGAAACCTTACCTTAAATAAAGGAGATCTTAAAATGTTTAAGAATGTCACTACCGTACCTAGCTTGAAGGTAGGACAAATATTAAGGGAAACAACTTGTGTTTAGCATCATGTATTAGGATACCAAAATGGGCCAGTTCAATCAGCCTTTCACATTGTAGCCTACATCACATAAAACATTTAAGAGTAAAAATGTCAGATTGATGTGAGCCGTTATTGACATGGGGACTTTACAATGCATTCCATCCACCAGCCATCATACAACTCCGTGGAGGCTAGTGGAGGGAGAAATGGGGAGTATCGACAAACGCTTGATAGGCCAACATGTACACCTACAACCTTAGGCCAACACGATATAACAAATGCACGGCATGACCTCTAGATCCCGTCTTGCCCATCTCCCACGACATGCACCAAAGCTATTTGCTAACACACGGCCTTGTCTCAGCATCCATAAGGAAACACGTGAGCTGGCGCATGGAGACTTTCACAAATTTCCCCCCCGACTGACGTGCTGCTGACCGGCGACATGGAAACCAGTGGCACCGTGCTGAAAACAAGCGTCAACCCGCTGAAACTGGCGATAGCAGAGGATGACGACAGAGCGCCGGATTGTTTCCTGTTATTCGCCCCCCCACAAGCTCATAGAGGAGACGCACCTTGAACGCCGAGATGTACGTGCAGTCTGTCTGTATCGTCCGGGACGCTGCTATGCTAGGCATGTGGGTGTTTATCTACCTAGCTGTCTTTGATGAATGGCCAATGTACTGTAGTCCTCCTCCTGTGTCTACTTACATGTAGAGGGGTGTCTACAACGAGCTGAGAGTTTGTGCATGTTTTATTGAACAGGATCTGAGTTTTGTGATACTTACAAGTGGCCTATGTTTGTTCTTCCATGGAGTCCGGGAGGAAAGAATGTTATCTAAGGTATCTCCCTCCCCTCTAAGTCTGGTGTCAACAAGCTGAAATTGTATACATTTTCCTAATACAGGACATGAGTCTGGAGTCATGAGTCAAGTGTTTTTGTAGGCTTCATAGCATACACCAAATCCTATAGTCAAGTTCTTTCACAGGACTGGTACTATAGCACATGTCTGGTTTACAGAACACATTGAGCAATAATGATATATTCCAAACAAACACAAACTGCCTCTATTCTTGTGGATTTTCATAAAGAATATCCAAAATCTATTTGAAAAGGTTTCTTCCAACACTTTTACAAACATGTTAACCTGCTTGTAGGCCAACAGTAGGCAATGTAATACCACATACATTTAAAACCTTATTCCTGTTCTGTTCTTAGCAACAACAACATTCAAATATCTGCCCTTGCTCCATATACGGCACAGGGTTATAAACATTGTGGCGCCGCCAATGACTTAGCCTACTCTTGACCGGAATACGGCGAAAAATATATATATTCAAAGCTCAAACACATGACAATGATATGTTATTTTAAATGAAAAGCCTGCCGTGTGTCTCCATGAAGGCTGCAGCCATTGTTACAGTATGAAATTATGAATGTATGATTATGAATGTATAATTTATCCTTCACTGCAGTCACCAGTCATCTGTTTCTCTGTTCCCAACTATACAACTTATTAATTTGTCTATCAAATAAGAGATTTAACAAGAGGACAATTGCCGGATATCATCATCACAACATCATAATATTCTATATTAGTAATATGTTTATTCATTAGAATGTCTTATTTTAACTCTGAAATTACATCCCTGGTCACAAGATCTAAATGTGTTATTAACAAAACAGTCTAGAGTATTGCGAGAGAGTACACAAGTTACGACACCACAATAGAGGAATAAATAATGATTGTTGTAGCAATATTGTCCTCAAGAGGGCGGTGTGATACCCAGCTGGTTGTGATAACTGAAGTGAGAATCTTCCAAAACCAAGGGATCATCATCGTTCCATCTGAGATTATAAGGACACAAGCCCTTTATTTATGATAAATGTCTACGTAACATTGTGGGTTTCCACAATGATATTAAGATGTAATATTGCTGAATGGATTATGGAAAGAACAAACTCATTCATACTTGTATTTTTTAGACTTTCTTTTCATTCATTGGGTTGATACCTGTTGACCATACATGATTGCTGTCGATTCACCTGAGTTGCAAAATCTCAAAAAAATCCCTGGGTTGTCTTTCACAATGTACTGTGCTGTCTTTCACAATGTACTGTGCTGACCAGAAGTCCGGGCATTGACGTGAGTGAAGCACATTAGCAGCAGGACGCTAGGCTCTGATCAATGGGAGTGGTCCTAAAGTACGTCTGTGCCCGCACGCCTGGCCACACTAGAACGTTTCTGAAAGTTTACATGACTGACCGCTTCTCACGCGCTCGTGGATTAGCCTATACCCGGCCATTCTCCGTTGATATGTGAGTTGTATCAATGATTTTTTGTCAGCTTTACTTGTTGTCACTGATACAATGTATTCCCTTGTTGTGTTGTTTATTTTAAGCCAATGGTAGTTGACAATTACGTAAAATAACTTGTTAACAAGTATTACAAAGTTGTCAACTGTGAGCTATTGTCAGGTAACACGTATATTAGCCTGTAGCTGTATATGCAACCAAATATTAACGATGAGTTTCACTTATTCATCCTATTTATATCAGTCAAATGAAAAAGTAACGGTTTTTATTTTGTTTCACTTTAATAGCCTGTCTTCAGATTGCCTGAAATATTCAACTACTTTCTAATGTCCATTGTCTATAATTATAGTGATTTGTTTATTTAAAAAAATGTATGTACCACTATGGGTCTGATGTTCAACACAATGTCAGCGTTATTAGGCATCAATAATTCGGGTCTGTCTGGTTAAGGAAGTATCCAAAGTTACAATTGTTTTGCTTTGGTTGCATATAAACAGTTTAAAGTATTTTCCCCTCGCAGTATATGAATAGCAAGAGAGCAGTCTCTCCCGTTTATCAGATCTCAGCATTGTAATATTATTTAAAGAAAGCGACGCCGTACCATTTCCTGAGACTGGGCCAGCAGTTACTGACAACTGGATTACCCATAGAGCTCTGCGCCCTAATGTGAATAAAACTGGGCTTTGCAAGAAAAGATAGTCCCATTGGAAGTATAAACTTAATACGTTTGTAACCTATCATTACAATGTTTTCACATGATTAACAATCAAGAAGTTCCATGCTTGATATTGTAGAAGCTTATTCTAGCATGCATTGTTAACACAATATATTCCCTGTGTTTTACTTCAAATGGCAACACATAATAGTGGAGAAACAATACTTTTTGTTGTGTGAAACGGTAAAAGTAAAAGTTATGTCAACTCATTTTGTGCTACATCCTTATAAATAGAGCAGTCTCTCCCCTCAGGATTCTCTGTATCCACATGCTGATTTATTATATAGTTATTCCATACCCTTAAAATGATAAACCACCCACTGCTTGTTGCACGTGCTGTAGTTGGTCATATTTGTCAAGAATTGAATGATTATCATATTTTGAATCTTGATTAGGTATCATAGCAACAGTTGTAATCAAGCAGTTTACTAGAACATGGGGGGGTAGCTGAGTAGAGAGCAGCACAGTAGAGAGCATTACATTTATTAGAAATGGCCTTGTTAATCATCACTTTTAAAGATGTTAATCAGCGTGCTGCATCTCATCCTTCCCGTTTAGGAACAGGCCCTCAGGAGAGAAAATTAAATCCTATAATAAGCTCACATAGCCATAGCACTGTCCTAGATAAAAAACAGAAAATAGATAAAAGATAAAGTGATGCAGTTAATCTTGGCAACACCATCTCACCATTTCATTTTCAATGGCAAAGGTTCCTTGAGGGGATTTGTAAAGCTTGCCAGCATTGACTGTAGAGAATGAGTATCACATTGATTAATTAGTATTTTTTAATTATGGCAAAGAAAAAGTATGTGCATTGAAATTATATTAATTCTACTGTGATGTGGTAATATACATGTTCAACATCAGTTACTGTATATTCTACTGTGATGTGATGATATAAATGTTCAACATCAGTTATATCAGAGGTATACACTATTTCTTATTGGTTGTAACGTGTCACTATTATTTGAATCACCTCATCTATGGTAGTATCTCAATTGCATACTCCTCGCATCCTCTCTCCTCTTTCTCAAAACCCATTGGAGGAGAAGGTCAGAGGGGAGGGACCTCTGGCTTTTTCATCCAATGTGTTTTGAGAAGGAGGCGGGAGGAGAGTGGAGAAAGGACGCGAGGAGTATGCAATTGAGATTCTCCCTATGAATTTGCTTGGCAGTCGGCTATCTCCTACTGACGCACTGCCTCTTTTCTCTTAGCTAACCTTTGACCTATCAAGGCTGGATTTGTGTGGTCACCCCTCTGGAGCGGAACCACTGTCACCACAGTCACAGCCGTGCTGCCATTGGACACTGCTCTCACTGCTCAAGCACCTAGACACCGGCCAGTGCTTCTTTGAGACTCCCGCAGATATCTGACTTTGAGATGGAGAGCAGCAACATGTCGCTTTTACCTCTACTTCTACTGTGCCTTGCCATCGCCACTTCAGGTAAGACCAATGTTTGGTTGAACCTCCAACTTCCATCTCTTTCAAATGGTTGTGTTAGTGAAAAAGTGCTTGGTTGACAGCTAGTGTGCTAGACTTGACTTGGAGACTGATATTGAATTGAAGCCTAGAGGGTCTTTCCTTCAGAGTAAGCAATGTAAAAAAAAAAAGCCATTAATCTTCAATTTGACCTGTCAAGACTTTGTTATTCTAAACTCTTTTTGAAAAACCAACCCAGAGCTTTATATTCTCTCTGTAAACCATTAGGATTTCCAGTTGATTGGATGAGTCTGTATAATAGGATATCGTTTAGGTACTGAGATTTTGTTTAATTTTGGACCTGACTGACAATAATTCCTAAAGCCTCATTTATTTTAAACTTGTAAAGGATAAGGACGAAATGATATATGTGTGCATCCGTTTATTATTGTGCTGGTATATGCTATAGGCGGGGTATACTTTTTTTTTGCGTTGCATGTATATTTTTAGGTATGATAAATGTCTGTAGTTGCTAGTTGGCAGCTAGCTTGAGTGTTATGTAGGGAATGGAAAAGTATCTGCAATGTTCAGTAATGCTCTGACAGGTCTTGTGTTATGCTTAGGCTGCTAACAGGTGTGGTGGATCAAATCAAATCAAGTTTATTTTATATAGCCCTTCGTACATCAGCTAATATCTCGAAGTGCTGTACAGAAACCCAGCCTAAAACCCCAAACAGCAAGCAATGCAGGTGTAGAAGCACGGTGGCTAGGAAAAACTCCCTAGAAAGGCCAAAACCTAGGAAGAAACCTAGAGAGGAACCAGGCTATGAGGGGTGGCCAGTCCTCTTCTGGCTGTGCCGGGTGGAGATTATAACAGAACATGGCCAAGATGTTCAAAATGTTCATAAGTGACAAGCATGGTCAAATAATAATCAGGAATAAATGTCAGTTGGCTTTTCATAGCCGATCATTAAGAGTTGAAAACAGCAGGTCTGGGACAGGTAGGGGTTCCATAACGCAGGCAGAACAGTTGAAACTGGAATAGCAGCAAGGCCAGGTGGACTGGGGACAGCAAGGAGTCGTCATGCCCGGTAGTCCTGACGTATGGTCCTAGGGCTCATGTCCTCCGAGAGAGAGAAAGAAAGAGAGAAGGAGAGAATTAGAGAGAGCCAAGATTTTCAAAATGTTCATAAATGACAAGGATGGTCAAATAATAATCAGGAAATTGGTGGATCCTTTGGGTGATGCTTATTGTCTGTTGGGTATGTAGTCAGATGAAGCAGATGTGGTGCAGGCCATTCCAGAAGACCCTCAGGTTCATACACTTATATCCTCCCTGTGCTCAAGTGGTACTTTGTACTTAGTATGCACATTTGATGTATTTGGCTCTCGAAGAAAAAAGAAAGCAGCCAAAAACATAACCAAGACATTAGAAAAATAAACTTTATTCATGCCAAAACATTTATTGGAGTATTTTATGAGCCCCTCAAGAATTCAACATGGGAATACTATGTAGTAATGCTGCTGAACACAGCATTTTGTTTACTCCAATGACTTGTGAGAGGCTGAGGTTGTGACTGTACTCTCTGTTGACAGTGTAGCCCTCTGCAGTGGATCCTGGTTGGGGATCTGTGTCCTGTCTGGGTCTCACTGGTTTAAATCCCTATGGGCCTCCATTTGCGCTCCAGTCCAGATGGTAGTTGGGCTCCAGACTTCTGTTCTGTAGTTCCATGGGGGCTGTCAGCTTTACAGTCTCTCTCTGGGGGTGTCCCAACGGGGGGCTGTGTCGACTGTAGGCGTCATTGCAGGCCAGTCATTTCCAACGGGGGGCTGTGTTGACTGTAGGCGTCATTGCAGGCCAGTCATTTCCAACGGGGGGCTGTGTTGACTTCTGCCTTCTTCTTTGCAGTAGCTCCATAGGAGACTCTTAATTATTCTTCCCCTAAAGCGGCAATGTATTGATTATTGTCCCCTTCTGCTGTAGTTCTCCATAGGAGCCTGCCACAGTTCCTCCTTCCTTCTTCAGGGGGGCTGTAGTGACTATATCGGCTCCCAGCTGCAATTAGTTCGCTGTGGGAGCCTGACGTGACGGTTGTCGATTTTAGGCTTCTCACTGCACTTCCTCCTAGCCGGGTCCCTCTCCACAGACTGAAGGAAAAGTACAAAAGCGATTAGTCAACCGCCTGAAAGGGAGGGGAGCCTGAAGGGGACCTTGGGGGAAGCAGACATATGGAGGGAGATGGAAGGGAGGGAGGGCGAGTAGCAGAACAGCAGGCAGGGGAGCCACTGGGACCACATCCTCAGGAAGCCATGCTGGAGGCTGAAGGGTGGGGAGGGGTGCAGATGATGGTGGTGGTGGTGGTGGTGGGAGGGGGTTATTTAACTCTCCAAGAGCATATCAGTGGCACAGTGGGGGGCGAATCGGGAAATGGGTGTAGTGAAAGAGAGGGGGATGAAAGGAGAGGGAAGGAGAGAGAGAGATAGAGGATGCATTGAGGGATGAGGCAGAGAGATGGAGAGACTGAGATAAGAGATGATGCAAAGGAGAGGGAGATACAGAAAGAGGGAGGGGACTAAAGAGAGTGAGAGAGATAGAGAAATACAATATGGCAAGATGCAGAGAGAGAGAAAAAACAGGGAGAGATGGATAGAGATGACAGACAGCTCCTAAGTAGGGCCTTATAGAGGGAAATTACGAACTGAAAGAAAGCCCCGGCTGCCTTGGTTAAAAATGGCGCTGGGAGTCTAAATAGCTCACTTCCCCACACTGCAGCAGAGCCAGCCCTGTAGACTGCAGCCAGACTGGGTGGCAGGACCAGGGAGACGTAGTGACGCGACTCCAGACCGATTTCTATCTCACTGTTGCAATTAGCAATTCAATTCTGACTGCCTTTCTTTTCTTCTCTTTGACTCTAGCAGCGCTGAGTGGGACTAGCTATGCTACAGTATTTTGCTCTTCTCTACTCTCTCGCTCTCTCTCTCTCTCTCCCCGTCATCCCTGGAAGGAAGACAAAGCGTTTGATGGGTTATGATAATGTTTGCAGCTGGATAACTTTTCCTGTTTGTAGATTTTGAAGTAATCTCTGGAGTAAATCATGGCAGCAGTGTCATGTAAAACTATTAGAGAGCCAAAGGATTCTTTCCAGCTTGCAAGTTATGTTGTTCTTGAAGTAAGTTGTTAATAACAAGGCACTCCCCTCATGCGACAAGACATACAGCATTTCAAAGCACTGTATAACACATCTAACTCACTCTAATATAGGCTATGCATAACCTAATGTTGATGTAGGCACACTTTCATCTAGGAAACCATTTAACTTAAACCTATTTAATATTTAATATCTAGGAAACATATTTTGCGGCTAATATTTACAGTAGTTTGTTTCTCATCTGCAAGGAGATGCTTCAAATCACGTCAAATGTATTCATCACATACACCGTTTACAGCAGGTACAAAAAGGTGCAGCAAATGCTTATGTGCTAGCTCCCTCAACAATGCAGTACAATAAAACTGTGAATCTGCAACACTTTTCTAACCATTGTGCTTCCAGTAATGCACTGTAAATTTTTGAAATACAGAATGTTGCTGTAGTCAGGTGTTACAGCAATATGCTGCCAATTTGTGTTTCAGTAAATGCAAGTAAATCTACAGTAATTTACTGGCTTCTGTGCTGACAGTTTTCTACTGTACATTTACAGTAACCTACTGGCTACTGTGCTCCTGGGTCCCCCAGGTCAGGCTGGTCGAGTGGCTGTGGTGTGAGCCTTGAATGGCTCATTAGTAGCGGACGCTGATATAAACTCTTCATCAAAATGGCGATCTCCTTGTGCCGATGCCAGCAGCGGGCGTCTGCACACTATGGACAGATAAGGCATGGCATTGTGCAGCTCTTATCTCTGGCCAGTCTGCCCTTGCTCAGCCAAATGTCTGCTCAATCAGAAGTGTTGAAGGGGGACTTGTACCTGTCCCTTAAAAAAAGAACTCAGGCAAAGTGCTTGTTTGACTGTAAGTTTTTTGTATTTTCCCCAAATCCCAGAGAGAATAGTACTGGGTTGGTTGTTTGGTACCTATTCTGCATTTCCCACTATGCAAATTCATAAAGTATTTAGTATGCTCTGTTGGTGTGCTGCTTTGATCAAAGCAGTATGCATAAAGAGTTGTCAGCTAAACATTTAAAAGACAGGAAATTATTATTGAACAGTCAATGCTTTGAAGCTGTGATGGGTGTCATAGGTTTTAATTGAAGCTTGTTGCAATGCGTCTCATGGACTGGGTGTATAAAGTGGAACCTTTCTGATGATTCAGGCATCATACTGCTTTCTCTGGATTCATGTGGTAAAGCGCTGAAATTTCTCTTTGATTTATGACAAACTTGGTGTGTTCGGGGGCTTGTGAGTGTGTGGGTGCCTGTTGTTGTGTTTGTGTAGGGGCCACTTTTAGAGTTATAGAGTGTACCTCTGAATATGATCGTATGCTTTTGATTAGTTCTCCAGTCGGGCGGCCCCCGAAGTGACTCTTATCAACTCCATGCAAAATGTTTTATTGTCTCCTTCTCTGTGTTGCTCTCCAAACCCCCCATTCTGTCACACCTCTGTGAAGCAGTAGGTGCTGTTGACTTTACATTCTGTAGGTTGCATATCTGATTGGAGGTTAATTCAACGGTAATGTGATTGGACAACAACTCAGATGTTATTAAATAGACTTAGATGAATTGTCTCTTGCTCTTTCTTCCTGACCTGCCGTGGTGAGATACACTCTCTGTGTTGCATGGTGCACTGAAACTTCTTTGTTACTTGAACATGAAAAATGGTTCGGTACTAGAATTGTTGTTATTTTAGGTACTTCTGTTAAATGTGTCTCACGTCATAAAGTCTGTTTATCAGCGCAGCCGATGTCCCCTTATAGCGTGAGCACACCGTTCATGCCTCTTGCCTGCTCCACTTACTCATTGCTAGAGCACTGGGAGTCTGGGCTGCAAACATGTTAGCTCCCCACCAGAGGAGGCTGGTGGGAGGAGCTAAAGGAGGACGGGCTCATTGTAATGGCTTGAATGGAATAAATGGAACTGCATCAAACACATTAAACATATGGAAACCACTTATTTGACTCCGTTCCATAGATTCCATTCCAGTCATTACAATGAGCCATCCTTCTATAGCTCATCCCACCAGCCTCTACTGCTCCCCACTCATGCTGCACAGAAGTTTACACACTTGAATAATGCAACATGGCATGTAGAAATGTTCAAACGTAGTTACTGTTCACAAAACAATGTCAATACAGGCTAGAGCAAGAAGATACCGGTAGCTTCCAATTTTGTAGTCTAACTTTCCTTGCTAGCTTACATCAATTCACTACAAATCAAATCAAATGTTATTTGTCACATGCGCCGAATACAACAGGTGTAGTGCCAGTTAATTGAAGTTGAACATTGCCAAATGCATCAGTTTAATTAGGCCTAGATGTGCAATAAAAAGTATTGTGCCTACAGTTTATTTAATGAAACCCTGGTGAGCTGTTGATGACCGAGGTCAGGGCTCTCCAACCATGTTACTGGAGAGCTACCTTCCTGTCGGTTTTCGCTCCAACCCTAGTTGTAACTAACCTGATCTCACTGAATCAATTTAAATGTTATGGGGACACCTATACAGCACTATCAGTGTAGCTTATTATCATCTAGACATGATGTTGAAATATCTTCATGCCTAGAATAAAAACCTCCAGGCGTCCGTCATAAGAGTTCATTTAATGTAAAAAAATTAAGATTTACTGCAATTTGGAAAAACGAATCCTGTGTGAATCGTGCTCTAGAATAACGCACATGCTTGGATAATAATCAAATTAAGCTTTATTTATACTTCACATTTCAGTCATGGAATGCAAAGCAATGTCCTTCACAGGGAAAATAATTTATTAATGACACTAAAAGCTGAAATATTTACTACACAACAAACACAAGATAAAAAACTAAAGAATGACAAAATGGAATGACGGAATGACTAAACGGAATGACTTAAAAGGAAAAGCAAAGCTAAAAATATGTGTTCTAAGATCTCTTTTAAATATGTCCACGGTTTCAGTCGCCCTCAGGTTCTCTGACAGGCTATTCCAGAGGCTGAGGGTATAATATCTAAAGGCTGCCTCTCCATGCCTCTTGGTCCTCGGCTTTGGGATAGTTAAAAGGCCAGTGTCAGAGGACCTAAGGGACCTACTGGGTACATCATTTAAAAGCATTTCTGACATGTATTGGGGTGCACAATCGTGGATTGGTTTAAAAATCAATAGAATAATCTTAAAAGAATTACATAACCAACGTCTCTAGTGATACCCATCAGAATAGGGCTATAACATGGCAAAGAGTAAAGTGCGCTGCATCATCCCATCACAGAAATATCACATAAATATTCTAGTTCCTACACATCACCTTCCACATTCAAACCAAATAGGCCTTTTATAGGCTAAGTTTATGAGCAAATGGGCAGCATCATGCTAATGTCAGTCTTCTAGAATGCAAATGTTGTCTTCCTAGTAGGACTTTGCAATAATTACATGTTGTGTACGTGTGTGCGTATCCGTTTTAGTGTGTTTTGGGAGTCGAGCAACAATCCTGGAGTCGTGCACCACAAGTGGGCGCGTGTTTAAAGAGACAGCACACAATTTTATGAAAGAAGAGATTGCTACTTCTATGCAAATGTTATTGATCACTATAATAAAACAAGTCCCAAATGAGTCCCAGATTGTTTGCCATCTGTAGCCCCATGAAATCATCGAAAATAAGCTCAATAACTCAATGTATGCGCACACTCATATTGAATATGAATTCACCTGTATTGTGGATAGGCCTAGGCTACATCTTGATTTACCCAGTTTATCAACAGAGATTTACCATTCAAATACATTATTACCTTTATTTTGTTATGTATTGTAGTTAGACTGCTAAAAATAATGTCAAATTAATTGTATGATTGTATAATTGATTCATGTATGCATACATGGCTGTCTCTGAAGAATGTTGACATCAAATTTAAAATGTAATGATATTGAACTCAAAAGATGCCCAATGTCTGAACAGAGCAATAGCTGAGCTTATATGTCTGGCTCAAGTGCCATGCTGTGATTTTGGCTAATACACCTTTTTCCCCCTGTGGTATCATTTTGGTATTGAGTATCTTGATACTGAACCTGGTATCAGTATCGAAGTCAAAATTCTGTTATTGTGACAAAACTACTCTCTTTCTCTCTCCCCCATGGTTTCTTTGTCTCTCTCGCTCGCTCTCTGATCATGCTTAGATACTTCATGTTTTGTTAATGTTAGTATTGTCTTGTAACTTAACCTTTATGCCTTGTATGTGAATAATTCATTAGTAATGTTTTTTTCCCTAGTTTTGATGTCTTCACTAATTTTAAAAAATGTAGAAAATAGTAAAAATAAAGAAAACTTTTGACCCGTAGTGTATTAGAATAATAGTGAAGACATCAAAACTATGAAATAACATATATGGAATCATGTAGTAACCCCAAAAAACGTTAAACAGATTGCATAGCGGAGAAGGTACGGTGGGATTCGAAATGGTCGGTGATCTGTTTATTAACTTGGCTTTCGAAGATTTAAGAAAGGCAGGGCAGGATGGATATAGGTCTAGTGTCACCCCCTTTGAAGAGGGGGATGACCGCTGCAGCTTTCCAATTTTTAGGGATCTCAGACGATACGAAAGAGAGGTTGATCAGGCTAGTAATAGGGGTTGCAACAATTTTGACGGATCATTTTAGAAAGAGAGGGTCCAAATTGTTTTGCCCAGCTGATTTGTAGGGATCCAGATTTTGGAAATGATGTAAAAATGTATCACTAGCCACTTTAAACAATGCCACTTAATATAATGTTTACATACTCTACATTACTCATCTCATATGTATATGTATATACTGTACTGTATATACATATAGGACTAAACAGTTCACACAAAAATACGAAATAACATCATAAATTGTTCTTACTTTTGTTGAGCTTTCATCAGAATCTTGGACAAGGAGTCCTTGGTCTAGAATAAATCGTTGTTTGGTTTTAGAATGTCCTCTTCTCCTGTTGAATTAGCAACCTTAGCTAGCCAAGTGGCGCGAACATGTCCATCTTCTCTCGACGCAAACAACGAAAAACTCCAAAAGTCCCGATAAACGTTGAATAATCTGATAAAACCCGGTTGAAAAAACATACTTTACGATGATATTATCACATGTATCAAATAAAATCAGAGCCGGAGATATTAGCCGTGTATACCGAACGCTTTTCAGAAGGCAATCTGGGGTTCCTTCTCGCGCCTTCGAAGACAATGACATTTCCAGACCTGTCACTCCAAAAGCTCTTGTTCGACCTCAGATCAAGCTAGACACCCCATTTCACCTCCCACTGCCTGTTGACATCTAGTGGAAGGCGTATGAAGTGCATGTATATCGATAGATATAAGCCAGTTGAATAGGCAGGCCCTGGAACAGAGCCTCGACTTCAGATTTTTCACTTCCTGTCTGGAAGTTTGCTGCAAAAGGAGTTCTGTTTTACTCACAGTTATATCTGTGAGTAAAACAGAACTCTTTTTGCAGCAAACTGTTTTAGAAACTTGAGAGTGTTTTCTATCCAATAGTAATAATAATATGCATATTGTACGATCTAGAATAGAGTACAAGGCCGTTTCATTTGGGCACAATTTTTTCCCAAAGTGAAAATAGCGCCCCCTACACACTAACAGGTTAAGACATGAAGGTCAGTCAATATGGAACATTTCAAGATCTTTGAAAGTTTCTTCAAGTGCAGTCGCAACACCCATCAAGCACTATGATGAAATGCATTCTAGGTGATTACCTCATGAAGCTGGTTGTGAGAATGCCAAGAATGCTTTCATCAAGGTAAAGTGTGGCTACTTTGAAGAATCTCAAATATAAAATATATTTTGATTTGTTAAAAAGAATTTGGTTATTACATGATTCCATATGTGTTATTGCAGTTTTGATGTCTTCACTATTATTTTTACAATGTAGAAAATAGTACAAATTAAGAAAAACCCTGGAATGAGTAGGTGTGACCAAACTTTAGACTGGCACTGTACATACATGATAAATTATACCCCACTACACTCCCATTATGAATTAATTGAAAAACAGAATGTAATCTAGGGATAGGCCTATTTAGGGGACTTTTAGCGGTTCTGGACTGGTTCCGACCAACATTTTTGTGTACAGAACGCTTTGTGAATGGCGCAACATCAATTACACAGGTATAGAGACAAAGTGGAGGAGCAATTCAGCAGGTCTGATGAAGGTATATGTGGCAGGGGCTCCTAACGATCACAGATTACAAAAAGAAAGTCAACCACCCCAGAGCATAATGACCATGAGCTGCCGAGAATACCCCCCGATGACAATGTGGGCTACACACTCACAGTCTCCACTGAGGACATATGTAAGTCATTCAATTGTGTTAACCCTCGCAAGGCTGCCGGCCCAGATGGCATTTCTAGCCGTCCCACAGAGCACGTGCAGACCAGCTGGCTGTTGTGTTCTTTGACATTTTCAATCTCTTCCTAGCTCAGGCCTCTATACCCTCCTGCTTCAAGATGTCCACTATCATCGCCGTGCCCAAGAAAGGGAAAGTAACTGAACTGAATGACTACCGACCAGTAGCACTCACTTCCTTCCGTCATCATGAAGTGTTTGGAGAGGCTAGTCAAAGACTATATTACCTCCTCCCTCTCCGACACACTCAACCCTCTCCTTTCCCCAACCGCCCTGACAGAGCCACAGACGATGCAATCGCCATTGCACTGCACACTGCCCTTACCCTCCAGGAACAAAAGGAATGCATATATGAGGATGCTGTTCATTGACTATTGCGCGGCCTTCAGTACCATAGTGCCCTCCCTATAATCTCATTACAAAGCTCACAGCCCTGGGTCAGAACTCCTCCCTATGCAATTGGGTTCTGGACTTCCTGACGGGCCGCCCCCCAGGTGGTGAAGGTAGGCAACATTACCTCCTCGACACTGATCCTCAACACGGCGGCCTCACAAGAGTGCACCCTCAGTCCCTCCTGTATTCTCTGTATACCCACGACTGCATGGCCTCACACAGTTCCAACTCCATCATCAATTTTGTTGACGACACAACAGTAGTAGGCCTGATCACCAGTAACAACGAGACGGCCTACAGGGAGGAGCTAGGCAATCTGACGGCATGGTTCCGGGTAAACAACCTCTCCCTCAGCGTTAACAAAACAAAGGAGCTGATTGTGGACTTCAGGAGGAACCAGGCTGGATACGCCCCCAACCTCGTCAATGGGGTCGCTGAGGAGATGGTAAATAACTTCAAACTCCTTGGCGTACACATCTCAGAGAAGCTGAAATGGTCTAACCACACAGACACCATAGTGGAGAAGGTACGACAGCAACTCTTCAACCTCAGGATGCTGAAAAATTTGCCCTGTCTCCGAGGGCTCTCACAGTGTTCTACAGGAGCACCATTGACAGCATACTGTCGGGCTGCATCCCAGCCTGCTATGGCAACTCCACCGCCACGGGCCGCAAGGCTCTTCAGAGCCTTTCGGTGTACACTGCCTGCCCTACAGGACACCTGCAACACCAGATGTCGCAGAAAGGCCAAGAAGATCATCAGTGACCCCAGCCACCCAAGCCATGCTCTGTTCTCCCTGCTTCAATCACTCAGACGCGGGCAGTACAGGAGCATCATGTTAAAAACTTAGAGACAGGCTGCTGAATATCCACCACTAGTCAGCTACCGGCTCCCCTTCCCCCCTGGTACTCCCCCCCATGGACATTCCCCCCACACTTCCTCAACTCTCACTTACCTTACCTGCTACTTCCCCTTTGGATATTATTTCTCCTGCTGCCCCCCCTTCTACTCCCTCTATTGGTATTCCCTTTAATCTAAATCTGAATTACTGTGCACCCTGGAAAAACTCTGGTTGTCCTGCTTCACATGCCGCTCTCCGCTATGATGCAGGGTGAGTTTCTTATGCTTAGACGTTGCTGACACCTGACAGATCTTACAATGCCTGGATAAGTGTTTTAAGTATCAGCTAACCATATCATATGTAATAGCAATTTGTCAGTCGATGACACAGTCTATGACATGGCACACATCCATTGGTTGTCGCCTCGCCTTAGCTGTGAAACGCACCTGCAGGATTGTGAAATCTGACACCTCCTTTTCGCATTTTCTGGCCTATCCAGACAAAGGTTTGATTTCTCAACATGAAAGACACACATTTAAACACAGAGGGACGACGTTGTAAGATGTAATGGGTCAGGTAGCAGGTATTTAATGGTGTCTCTGTGTCAGAGGATGCTGGGCAGAACATTTAGCTAATAAAAAAATTGGTGGCAATTTTGTACTGTCACTAAGTATGATCATATTTATTTTACAGTTATAAGAAAGGTGAAATCTTATCATAAGTATTTATAATTAGATTGTTGCTATATTTAGAGAGCATTTCAATCATTTCAAGCCTTATTCCCCCACTTTTGTTGAAAAGGAAAAAAATAATCTATGATTTATCATATTTTCATTTTTATTTTTATTATATTCTCACTGTGTGCTTGTGCTTGTGTCCTCAAAAGTGATTACACCGCAGAATTGTATAGCTATTTTTACCAGGATGGCGAGATTTGAATATTTCTGTCAGTATAATCATTAGTTATTAACAATACTATGTATTGTTAATGGCCCTCTCATGATAAATAATTACTTTTGGGTATGTCTATTTAGGCGGAAATCTACATCAACATGACATTTAACAGGTTAATAGTCTGTACTTCCCTTTCTAAAGGAATATAGTCTAGATGGTTGACAACTCTCCACACTCAGACAATGTCATTACTCTTAGAGGAAGATAAATAATTGTATTATTGACTGTATGTTTGTTTATTCCATGTGTAACTCTGTGTTGTTGTTTGTGTCGCACTGCTTTGCTTTATCTTGGCCAGGTCGCAGTTGTAAATGAGAACTTGTTCTCACCTAGCCTACCTGGTTAAATAAAGGTGAAATGAAAATATTAAAAAATAAATAAAAATAAAGCTCAACACTGCAAATCTGCAAAATCTCTTCATCTTTGGTTCATCTTTGGTTCCGACTCCACTTCTTCAACTGCTCAAACGTGTCAAAAGTATCAAAATCTTAATTGCTATGCTATCCCCGATGTGACCAACCAAAAGTGGGCTCGTTAATATTTTCTGGGAAATCAGTGGAGAAAAACGGGTTAATGTCTGTTGGTCTATGAGAAACATATGCTGCGCAAAGCGATATCAATCTTGAATGATTGGAAGCACCCAGTATGCAATGCGTCGCTGCTGCTTCCATCTGCTCGGCGGAACAGTGTAAGCACAGCAACCGCTAAATTAGTCTTTCCCTCCAAAAGCCACGTTTGCTAATTAACGCCTGGAAGATTAATAGGCTATCGCTATAGTGTAAATTCAAAATGTCTCGTCGTTTTGCAATGAATTAATTTCTTCACACTGGGACCAACCTGAGGACTGAGAGCTAATAAAGTGTTTATGGAACACCTTGTCAATTTGACAGAAGAGGCAACTGAACCAACAAAACAAAAACATCTCCCTCTCTGATGCTGCCTCGAATATTACAGATAGATGTTTCTGTATGTGTGTGAAAGGGAGAAACAGAGAGAGATATGGAGAAAGTGGGAGAGCATATATCAACAAGGAACGGCAATGTATTTAACATTCACCATATCGAAAGTTTCTTGCATTACCGTTCTAGGAAAGAACTGCTAGTGTAGTGAATGACAACAGCGCACACAGTTTGTCTACATCAAAGTGTCATATTGCTTTAGGAACAGCAGCACACAGACAGGCCATGAAGACTAATTGGGAGACAACTCTCAAGCCTCTAAGAGATAGGCGTGTGTTGTGTGTGTGTGAGTGAGCCATAGGCCCTCCATGCGTCATTGGATTTGTTGTTGCGTCTACTGTACTTCCGACAAAAGGAGACATCTGACAAACGGCTCCCAGAGGTATAAACAGAGGTACTCTATATGAAGAAAAGCTGTCTCCAGACCAGCTTTCACATCCCCAATGTCAGTGCCACATAACATCCCCAAATAACCGCGCACACACACACACCACACACAAAATACCCCTCCCCCTTACCTCCACATACTGTTGAAGTTGGAAGTTTACATACACCTTAGCCAAATACATTTAAACTCAGTTTTTCACAATTCCTGACATTTAATCCTAATAAAAATTCCCTGTCTTAGGTCAGTTAGGATCACCACTTTATTTTAAGAATGTGAAATATCGGAAAAATAGTAGAAAGAATGATTTATTTCAGCTTTTATTTCTTTCATCACATTTCCAGTGGGTCAGAAGTTTACATACACTCAATTAGTATTTGGTAGCAATGCCTTTACATTGTTTAACTTGGGTCAAACGTTTTGGGTAGCCTTCCACAAGCTTCCCACAGTAAGTTGGGTGAATTTTGGCCCATTCCTCCTGACAGAGCTGGTGTAACTGAGTCAGGTTTGTTGGCTTCCTTGCTCGCACACGCTTTTTCAGTTCTGCCCACAAATATTTTATTGGATTGAGGTCCAGGCTTTGTGATGGTCACTCCAATACCTTGACTTTGTTGTCCTTAAGCAATTTTGGCACTACTTTGGAAGTATGCTTGGGGTCATTGTCCATTTGGAAGACCCATTTGCGACCATGCTTTAACTTCCTGACTGATGTCTTGAGATGTTGCTTCAATATATCCTCATAATTTTCCTTCCTCAATAAGAAGTCTATTTTGTGAAGTGCACCAGTCCCTTCTGCAGCAAAGCACCCCTACAACATGATGCTGCCACTCCAGTGCTTCATGGTTGGGATGGTGTTCTTCGGCTTGCAAACGTCCCCCTTTTTCCTCCAAACATAACGATGATCATTATGGCCAAACAGTTCTATTTTTGTTTCATCAGACCAGAGGATATTTCTCCAAAAAAGTACGATCTTTGTCCTCATGTGCAGTTGCAAACTGTAGTCTGGCTTTTTTTAAGGCGGTTTTTGAGCAGTGGCTTCTTCCTTGCTGAGCGGCCTTTCAGGTTATGTCGATATAGGACTTGTTTTACTGTGGATATAGATACTTTTGTACCTGTTTCCTGCAGCATCTTCACAAGGTCCTTTGCTGTTGTTCTGGGATTGATTTGCACTTTTCGCACCAAAGTACATTCATCTCTAGGAGACAGAATGCATCTCATTCCTGAGCGGTATGACGACTGCGTGGTCCCATGGTGTTTGTACTTGCGTGCTATTGTTTGTACAGATGAACGTGGTACCTTCAGGCGTTTGGAAATTGCTCCCAAGGATGAACCAGACTTGTGGAGGTCTACAATTTTTTTTCTGAGGTCTTGACTGATTTGTTTAGATTTTTCTATGATGTCAAGCTGTCAAGCAAAGAGGCACTGAGTTTGAAGGTAGGCCTTAAAATACATCCACAGGTACACCTCCAATTGACTCTAATGATGTCAATTAGCCTATCAGAAGCTTCTAAAGCCATTACATACTTTTCTGGAATTTCCCAAGCTGTTTAAAGGCACAGTCAATTTAGTGTATGTAAACTTCTGATCCACTGAAATTGTGATACAGTGAATTATAAGTGAAATAATCTGTCTGTAAACAATTGTTGGAAAAATTCCTTGTGTCATGCACAAAGTAGATGTCCTAACTGACTTGCCAAAACTGTAGTTTGTTAACAAGACATTTGTGGAGTGGTTGAAAAACGAGTTTTAATGACTCCAACCTAAGTGTATTTAAACTTCCGACTTCAATTGTACATACACAGTATCAGTGAAAGTGACAGTGATAATCAGGGATATAGGATATAAGGAGAGAGTTAAGGCACTGTGCAGAACTTGTTTACTTTCCTGTGGATGGTCAGGCCTCAGTCTGCAGCCGCGGAAACAGCGGGACAATAGGTGTGTAGAGTTGGAGATGCGGAAGCAGGCCATTTTTATTTTGTTAATTTAGCATATGCTCACACCATAGTGTCATCAGACTTTTGATACCAATGCATGGTGAAAGGGGGGCACAAAATGGTGAACCACTATAAAAGTATTTTGTATGTAGAAAATACAAATTACAGCTCTCCAAAGTATGTTGTTACAAAATACATTTGATTGTCTTTCAGCCTAGTGTAATGCAAATGACAAAATACTCAAAAGTACTTTAAATACATATTTCAAGTACATGTAACATAAATACTGCCCATGCCTGAAATACATTTTATACAGAAAAATTACTGATTATTATTTTTTACTTTTTAACGTAGTAGTGGAATACTACTGCTAGACTAAAATAGATACGTTTTCATCAACGTGTAAGATTTATTGTTCGGGTCCTGTAGTAAGGGGGCTACAAGTCTGTGTCATTTGGCAGACTACTGTATTCATGAATAACAAAAAAGAACAAAAAATATTCTTCCCCAGACTATATATATATATATTTGTAAACATTTTTTTTACCCCCTTTTCTCCCCAATTTTTGTGGTATCCAATTGCTAGTAATTACTATCTTGTCTCATCGCTACAACTCCCGTACGGGCTCGGGAGAGACAAAGGTCGAAAGCCATGCGTCCTCCGAAACACAACCCAACCAAGCTGCACTGCTTCTTAACACAGCGCGCCTCCAACCTGGAAGCCAGCCGCACCAATGTGTCGGAGGAAACACCGTGCACCCGGCTCCCTTGGTTAGCGTGCACTGCGCCCGGCCCGCCACAGGAGTCGCTGGAGCACGATGAGACAAGGATATCCCTACCGGCCAAGCCCTCCCTAACCCGGACGATGCTAGGCCAATTGTGCGTCGCCCCACGGACCTCCCGGTCGCGGCCGGCTGCGACAGAGCCTGGGCGCAAACCCAGAGTCTCTGGTGGCGCAGCTAGCGCTGCGATGCAGTGCCCTAGACCACTCCGACACCCGGGAGGCCCCAGACTATATTTTTAAATACAATTCTTAGGTCTTGATGTCCAATAACGAATATCCTATCTCAAATAAAGGTGAATGTAGGATAGTACAAGTCAAAACTGCCTCGTCTGCATTTTGCTCTTCCTCTCTGTCAAAGTGAATAGTGGTTTGATCCTTTGACTCTGTGAAGAGACTCAATAAATTGTCACTGATTCTTGTTGCTGGCAGGGTCACAATGCCTCTCTTGAATATATTACCCTTAATGTCAGAGTTGTGTGGGTTTTTATTTCAAGCCAAGGTCCTCTTTCTGCTGAGTCGGGAGATCCATTCCACAGAATACTGACGTTGGACCTTTCACCTTTCAAACAAGAACTGATAGACTGATCCAAGTCAGATGAGGCTGATGATAAAGTAATCGGTTTAATATTTCTGCTTTTTGACAGTTTTTTAGAGGAAAGAACCACACTGGCTTTATCCGCTACGTCATGTCATTGTTTTCAATACACCTACCTAGGATCTTAATTTGAGCCAGTTTGCTACAGCAACAACAAGAAATATTAATAATTAAGTAACTTTACGAACAAATGCACACTGTTCAATCACCCTATTACGGGCAAGGCCATTAAGATTAATGGCATCATTATGTGTTCCACCAAAAATGTGGTATATCTGATCAAGTGTATTTGTGGTCTATGCTATGTAGTAAAAACAAAACGAGCTCTGAAAACAAGGATAGCAGAACACATGAGTAATATCAGTACTCTTGACCAGAGAAGCCCTGTGGCTGCACATTTCATGGAGGCTCGTCACAATATCAGCTCTCCGATATACATTGGTATCGGACATGTTAAGAGTCCTTGGAGATACTGATAATATATTACTGAGAAGAGAATTGTATTGGATTCACCGTTTGTCATGTCTCCAAAAGGTCTTAACCAAGAGTTTGATATCAGACCATTTCTTACATGAATATGTCACATTGATTTGTCCTGCCATCCAGGTCTCCACTTGGTCATTTTGTACATACAGTATACAGTATATTAGATTTTATGTAATTATTACATGTGCCCATCTCATTGATATACAATTATTAGAGGTACACAAGTTGTTTTTGAAATAGGCCACTGTAATTATATCTATGGCCACTGCCAATGGTCATATGGGTGGGTATTTCAACAGTTTCCAATGTAATCTATTTTTGGTGCTGCTTAGGTTTTAACTAGAACCGATTTGTATGCATGTAATCCTTTATGACCATATGTACACTACCGTTCAAAAGTTTGGGGTCACTTCGAAATGTCCTTGTTTTTGAACGAAAAGTGATTTTTTTTGTCCATTAAAATAACATCAAATTGATCAGAAATACAGTGCAGACATTGTTAATGTTGTAAATGACTATTGTAGCTGGAAAACGCAGATTTTTGATGAAATATCTACATAGGCGTACAGAGGCCCATTATCAGCAACCATCACTCCTGTGTTCCAACTGCACATTGTGCTAGCTAATCCAAGTTTATCATTTTAAAAGACTAATTGATCATTAGAAAACCCTTTTGAAATTATGTTAGCACAGCTGAAAACTGTTGTCCTGATTAAAGAAGCAATTAAACTGGCCTTCTTTAGACTAGTTGTGTATCTGGAGCTTCAGCATTTGTGGGTTCTATTACAGGCTCAAAATGTCCAGAAACAAAGAACTTTCTTCTGAAACTCAGTCTATTCTTGTTCTGAGAAATGAAGGCTATTCTATGCGAGAAATTGCTAAGAAACGGAAGATCTCGAACAACGCTGTGTACTACTCCCTTCACAGAACAGCGCAAACCGGCTCTAACCAGAATAGAAAGAGGAGTGGAAGGCCCCGGTGCACAACTGAGCAAGAGGACAAGTACATTAGAGTGTCTAGTTTGAGAAACAGATGCCTCACAAGTCCTCAACTGGCAGCTTCATTAACTAGTACCCGCAAAACACCAGTCTCAACGTCAACAGTGAAGAGGCAACTCCGGGATGCTGGACATCTAGGCAGAGTTGCAAAGAAAAAGTAATATCTCAGACTGGCCAATAAAAAGAAAAGATTAAAATGGGCAAAAGAACACAGACACTGGACAGAGGAAGATTGGAAAAAAGTGTTATGGACAGACAAATCTAAGTTGAGGTGTTCGGATCACAAAGAACATTCGTGAGATGCAGAAAATATCATGACACAAGGCGAGACCCAGATGCAGACACAGGAGGCAGATGGTTGGAGTCTTAAAATGTTTATTAATCCAAAGGTGTAGGCAAGAGAATGGTCGTGCACAGGCAAAAAGGTCAAAACCAGATCACAGTCCAGGAGGTACAGGTCAAGTGGCAGACAGGCTCGTGGTCAAGGCAGGCAGAATGGACAGGCAAGGGTCAAAATCGTGGGGACTAGAAAAAAGAGAATGCATAAAGCAGCAGAACGGGAAAACTGCTGGTTGACTTGGAAACATACAAGACGAACTGGCACAGCGAGACAGGAAACACAGGATAAATACACTGGGGAAAATCAGCGACACCTAGAGGGGGTGGACAGAATCACAAGGACAGGTGAAACAGATCAGGGCTTGACAGAAAAAGTTTAAAAGATGCTAGAGGAGTGCTTGAAGCCATCTGTCAAGCATGGTGGAGGCAATGTGATGGTCTGGGAGTGCTTTGGTGGTGGTAAAGTGGGAGATTTGTACAGGGTAAAAGGGATCTTGAAGAAGGAAGGCTATCACTCCGTTTTGAAATGCCATGCCATACCCTGTGGATGGTGCTTAATTGGAGCCAATTTCCTCCTACAACAGGACAATGACCCAAAGCATAGCTCCAAACTATGCAATAACTATTTAGGGAAGAAGCAGTCAGCTGGTATTCTGTCTATAATGGAGTGGCCAGCACAGTCACCGGATCTCAACCCTAATGAGCTATTGTGAGAACAGCTCGACCGTATGGTACGTAAGAAGTGCCCATCAAGCCAATTCAATTTATGGGAGGTGCTTCAGGAAGCATGGGGTGAAATCTCTTCAGATAACCTCAAAAAATTGACAACTAGAATGCCAAAGGTCTGCAAGGCTGTAATTGCTGCAAATGGAGGATTCTTTGACGAAAGCAAAGTTTGAAGGACACAATTATTTCAATTAAAAATCATTATTTATAACCTTGTCAACGTCTTGACTATGTCTCCTATTCATTTTGCAACTCATTCCATGTATTTATAAGTGACCCCAAACTTTTGAATGGTAGTGTATAGCCTCTGTGATTAATTATGATTGACTATGCACTTAAGTGAATCTAATTGCTTCCACACCCACCATGCGTCATGTGCCTAGTGGACATATGAAGTGAAATGTGTATATTTTGGGATTTAAGCACTCAGACTGTTTGGCCTGATGAAGATCTGTTTCGGATTGAAGCGTTGTCATTAAAGTTGTGAATTGGGAGCATAAACAGAATGCGGGCCTCTCTGTTCTTTTACGATTATAATTTATGTACATTTTTGTAGGAGTTGATCAAAGTCAGACATTTCTAAGTACGAAGTTCAGAAGCCTTTTTAAACCTCAAATATACTACAAGTTAAACATTTATCCTGCAATAGGATGATCAAATTAAGATCTGTACAGTATGCCTTGAAGAGTTGGGCAAGTTGCAAAAAACGATTACAAGATTGGAAATAATAATTAAAATAATTTTTGCTGTTTAGTTGTGTAATACGTCAGGGACATCTGTAGATATTAAACATTTCCCACAATGTTAGGTATAAACATTAATATTAATATTCATAATATTACTATTATGTACAAAAAAACAAGAAGGCACAGATAGTGGACTTGAAATGTACCAGGCTGTGTCAGAGGGCTAACTTTGTGTACTTTACAGTATTGAGAAATCCCCCCTCCCCATACCTCGAGCCCCATTGTAGTCCGCCCCTCAGACAGGAGTCACATGCCTATTTTGGCATTTCCTTTGGCTCAGCATCAGGTCTGGGAGTTGACCAGAACAATGAGACTAGAAGGGGCAGTCAAGAGACAGATACAAACAGGCAGAAAAGATAAGGGAGGAGGAGAGGTATAAATGGCAGATTCAGCAAGATGGCCAGACGCGATTCAAGCCAAAGACCTAAATACTCAGATGAACACTGTGACACATCATCATTTCCTAAACATCCTCTATTATCCTATCATCCTATATCATATCATACATCTCATATACTGTAGGCTACATCCTCTGGCATCTAAAATCATGATGCATTCATTCAACCCTGACTCTGCCTCACATCTAACTCACATCTAAATGGGAATCACCACCATCATTCCTAAACATCTCTTCTTCCAATGGAAAATAAAATGTAAGGCGCTGCTGATAAAAATAGATAAAGACAGAGGAGGAATGGAACAGCACTTCTCTATAGCTCATTTACCAGCAAACCGCTTAGTGAGGCCGTTGGCATTTCCGGGTCAGGCAGAGGGGTCAGTGTGACTATGGTTTATATTTTTAGCGACTGGTAAATAGGATAAGGAGAGGATCTCTGTGTGTGTGTGTGTATATGTGTATGTGTGGTGTGTGTGTGCTTTGCCCGGTGGTGGCAGACACCAGGGGGTGATTTACCTAAAGCAGTCCGGCGCAGTCACAGGCTGTTGACTCTGTCACATGAGACAGCGTTTCTTTATGGCAGGTAATCTGGCTGTTAAGTGGACATTATGAAGGCACAGGGGCAGAATAACAGGAAGCCAGGCCTTGACTAGGGCAGAATAAGAGGGATGATGAGAAAAGAGAGGGAGGAGCTCGCTTGTGGAGCAGTGGGGAAAGAAAGAAAGCCACAGTTCATAAAAAAAGATTAAAAGGCTGGAAAGAAAGAGCTGTTTGTGTGGTGGGCATTGGCTTGACTTTACTCATGCCCCTTCTCTCTCTCCCTTCTCTCCCTCCATCCCTCCCCCCCGTAGTGATGAATATGTCCTCTGCCCGGGCTCTCTGTCATCATCAGGCCAGACGTCTAAACCGGGCATTTCCTGTTGCCCTCACGAATATTGTTGTTTCCTATTCAACCCCCCTCTCTCTCCCTCCTTCATTCCATGGCGCTGATCAACCATAAACCCCCTCCCCCATAGGCCTTGCACCTAGTTATAGTAAGGAAAGCCTTGGTCTGCAGGAGCGCTGATATAGGATCAGTTTAGTCTTTTAGATCATAATGAATAAGGTTATATGGACAGGGTGACCTGATCCTAGATCAGCACTGGTACTCTGATATTCTTTGTGAATATGAACAGGCCAACAAACTGAAAAGCTATGATTGTCTCTTAGATGTTCATAACAGTTTTGAACTCTCGTAATAATTTATCAGAATAAACCATTATACATGTCTAAATCCGATCATTTAATTCTGCCACTGTGAAACATAACCGCTGAATGATAACTGATCTTTCTAGAAAATGGCGAGGTTTTCGATTCATCTTTACCACCGACTCATTCCAATTTAAAAAAAGATCCATCACATAGAACGAGCTGAAAATCCTCGTAAATTTTTCGATGGATGGAGCATTGTCCTCTGTGCTCTATAATATCAGCCCTTTCCATAATGGGTGTCAGTGGTATCCTGTTTAGATGTGTGGCTACTGATTGGGACTCAGAGACTCAGACCAGGGTCGTCTCTGTTGTATTTGTCCTGTGATCATATCTGGGTCAGGAGACAGACAGTCTGAGCTGTGGGGCATCAGGGCACAGCCCAGCCCCCAGCACAGCCAATCCAGTGCCGCAACCATGACGCCTGCCACCCAGTGACCCCGCAAGGTGCAGATAGAGCCCTAATCAGATCTCACTGTGATGGGCGGGACTTGGTCCTAGTGCTGACTGTTTATTGGGTAGGAAGCGACACCTGCCCCTGCTCTTCCCGAGGAAGGAGGCGGTTTAGTGGTGGGGAATATTTATAAAGCACCAAAAGGACACTCCAACCAGGGGACAAAGTATTAGGAACAGATAATGCAAATACATACTTTTTAAACTGTTCCCTCTGAGGTCTCCACACAATGCCAGCCTCTCTGACTCTCTCACAACAATCACGCACGCACGCACGCACGCACGCACACACACACACACACACACACACACACACACACACACACACACACACACACACACACACACACACACACACACACACACACACACACACACACACACACACACACACACACACACACACACACACACACACACACACACACACATGGCCGTGAGGTCCCAGATAAACTCGACCTATCAGCCGTGCCAGTCAGACCGGCAGCCCCTCCCACACATTTAGCATCCATACTCCTTACTTTATCTCCTGATTACAACACACGGCAGTGCTGCTTCCTAATGACCCGCCATGCAACCCTTGTCCCCTCCTTCCCTTCCATAGACAGTCACTGAGTCACGAGTGATGGAGTGCATGTAGAGGAATCAGAGATGAATAGAACAGGAAAACAACACCCTCCATAGGCTAGGTTAATCTGTAACCAAGAGGGTGATTGAATATGTTTTTCAGATCATGTATTATAGTGCTAGTCTACCGAGCTCTTTGCATGTTGCCTAACATATCTATTAATATATCTCGCTAATGATACTGTATCTTGGGTTTTACTGTATTTATGGTTTATGCATAAAACATTACGAGGAAATGCATATTGCATTATTCATATGGTCATAATAGAGGGTGTTAGCTCTATCAGCTCTCCTTGGTTTTCTCTTTTTATTGTACGTCTCCTCTTGTACACTCTTAGAAAAAAAGGTGCTATCTAGAACCTAAAATGGGTTCTTCTGCTGTCCCCATAGGAGAACCCTTTGAATAACTATTTTTGGTTTCAGGTAGAACCCTTTTCGGTTCCATGCAGAACACTTTCCACATTATTGGCCATCATTGTAATAAAGAATTTGTTCTAGACTCGTTAAATAAAGTTTCAATAAAATGTATGGTCCTAGAAAATGTGAACTCTCTACTCTGTTTAACCAGGTTTTCCCCTGTCTCTCCCCCTGTCTCTCCCCCAGCATCCCAGCAGACCTGTGAGCCAGTGGCGGTCCCTGAAAACCAGAATGCCTGGATCAGGTTGAGAGAGATGCTTCCAGGCTGCTGGACCAACTACACCACTCAGGACGGCAAAGAAGTTCACATCCTCAGCCTGCACTACACACCTGAGGTAAGACAATCTACTGTATACGGTTCGCCTGTTCTAAACTACTGTGGAAGGCTTCCACTGCATTTCAATCGACCAGTATGTCCAGTGTAAAGATGTCCAAGATTAAGACACAGGTTCCAATATGCAGTACACTGATATGTGAGGTAATATGATTTTACTGTAGTCATATTTGTTCAAATGACTGTCGTTTTTCAAATAATAGGATTGTTTTTTCAAAATGTTCTGCATTGTTAGATTAAATTCAGTTTGTATAGCACACATCATATCTGGAGTACATATAGTAGATAGCTACGGTAGCTCCATATAGCTGGAATATTTGTCCCGTTCGCGGGGGAAAATGATGTTCTGGGAGAGTGTCTGTGTGAGATTGATACCAGATGAGCGTCAGCACACCAGGCTAGCTTTCTCATGAGATTGATGCCAGATGAGAGTTAGCACACTAGGCTAGCTTTCTCATGAGTTTGATGCCAGATGAGTGTTAGCGTGCTAGGTTAGCTAGCTTTCCCATGTGGCTGAGAGTCAACATTAGGGACACCTCCTCTGGTTAGCCTGATAAGTGCAAACACATGCCAAACATAACATGGAGCTGGGGTCACCCCTGAGGTGAATGGGGTTCCTTACAGGCTTACACTACATACACAGTAGTGTAAAAACACACTACCGCATCCAACAGCCTGCATGGGGAATGGGACTGTGTGTGTGGATGTCAAAAAGGTGTACCGTAAATTGCAGTAGGACCAATTGGAAATCCATTGAGGAAATTGACCCTAGATCAGTGCTTAGGAGGACAAATGTAATCCTACACTGCTATTTCCTACGCAGACTTCCTTTTTCATTTTCTGACTGTGTCTGGTCAGCACATATTAGTAATTCCTTTATCAGTGCTCTCTCTTTCCCTCGTCCTTCACTCTCTGTTTCTCTCTCTCTCTCTGACACACGCACGCAAAGGCACACACGCACACTGACTTTATCTCTCTCATTCCCTCTTTAATATTAATTAAAGGGGGCTCACCCAGGAGTGGGTCTGTGCGGTACCCATTAGTGTGTGGTTGTGCATCGGATGAGATGCCATCACAGGATGATACAGTATCTGAGGATGGCTGCCTGGATTCCTCACCTTAATGAAGGCTAAAGGAGGCCCTCGGCCTGCCTGCACTAAATGGAAAATACTGGAAATCTCTTCCTGTCTTCCTCTGCTTCTCCCTCTGGCGTCATAGAAAACAACTATAACATGTTAAATTGTTCTTAACTCATGTTTTTATGTACACAGCTAAACAAAGACAGATTTCTTCCAAGAATGGTCCTAGAGTGGTCCAAGAAAGAGAAATGTGGTGTAGAAGAAATGTTAGCTCTTTACTGCCAGGTTTTATGAAACACGAAAGGTTGAAGAGGAGGAGGAACACAAAGGCTGTAGTTTGTCTGGAACTGGAGCCAGCCGTGTGATCCCGTGGACATTCCAAAGAGCAAGCGTATCCTGTTCTCCTGTGGGACCAGGCTAAATGTTTGGATTTGGAGAGTGAGGGTTCATGCTATTTCTCAACACACACAGCCTTATCACTCCCTTTACTGCATCAGTTTGGGGCAGTGCTGAAAATGTACGATTTGGAAGGCTTGGAGGCTTTGCTTATCCTCAGACACAAAGCAGGGGTATGTCCTTGGCTGAAGGCAAAATGTCTGTCTGTCTGTCTGTCTGTCTGTCTGTCTGTCTGTCTGTCTGTCTGTCTGTCATATGGGAAGTGTGGCTGCCTGGCGGTCTGTGTATGGGTTCAATATGGCAGGGGGATGGAGGGACAAGAGGGAGAGAAGGGAGGAGAGAAGGCAGAAGGGGAGGGGCTTGTCCAGACCCCAATGATGTCACATTCTGGCACTGGACTTGGCTCACAGCCGAGACTGGACCGTCGGAGCCAGCTTTGGTTAGGGGAGAGAGACAAAGAATAACGGGAAGCTGTTATGCTCCAGCAAAAGCCTAGAGAAAAAAAAGTTTGAGGAGGAAAACAATTGTATCTTGAAAGCACAGGAACAAAAATAGCAAGGGCGAGCGACCAGGGACGGCAATGTGCATTGTTCCAACTTATAGAGTAAGCTGGAGATAGTGATGGAGAAAGTAAGAAGAAGAAATGAGGACAGTTCTTTTATAAAGACCTTTGAGTTTTGGTGAAACGTGAAAGTATTGTTATTTCCCAACTGATTTGCATGCGTAAATCCTTTCGACTCGTACAGTATATTAGTCACAGACACATCCTTGACTCTATTGACTCAAACTGAGTGAATAGTGAATCAGTTGTTCATACCAGACTGGTACACTGTCAGATAACAGGAAAAATGAGTCATACATTTACTGTATACTGTGTGATTTGCTAGAACACTCATGGAATAACAATAGGATTCTCAACCCAAAACTATTTCCAACCAGGGTAACAACTCATCTAAGACCCTACTATGTTTCATTGAAAGGGAAGTGTAAAGTCTAGTTGTCAGCAAAGTACAAAGTCTAAACTATGGCCCCTTCACTTGTTGAGGACAATTTATATCATGAACGGCAGAAGAAGAAAACATGCATCTCTCAGCTGACTGGTTATTGAGTAATCCTGCTCCTTCAGGGTATTTCAGGAGGCATTCTCTGAGTTTCGATGATAAACATATACTGACACTACTTAAAAGACTAGGCAAGCGACGTACTTTAATGCTCTGTGCTGATAGACAGTGGCAAGGGACACGGATAATGTAATCAGTTAGACTGTTTGCCTGCAGCTTGTTCTGACTCCTTGTCTGTAATTCGCACACACGAACACACACACTCCCCCACCATCCTTACACACACACACACACACACACACACACACACACACACACACACACACACACACACACACACACACACACACACACACACACACACACACACACACACACACACACATACAATCCTTGAAAACATACACAGCACTTAAGTATTCTCTTTGTTCACTAATCCACATGCCCCAGACTGCTCACCTCTGAAAATGTTCTTAAGTCTGCGAGAAAAATGAACTCCGGGACACAACAGGGATGCCTTTTATTTTGGACTTCCTGCCAATGGGCCCTGACAACTTCCATCCTGCGAGACTCATTAGACGAAGGCAGAGAGGAAGAGAAAGAGAGAGGCCCAACTCGGCTGAAGATTTGTCTCCCTCCAGCAGGTGGCGTTTTTTAAAATTGTTTTGCCCACCAAGCAAGGAGATTTTGTATGGAGTTTAATGAGAGTGTCGAATTTGGTCAACATAAAAATGAATGGCTTATTTGCTACGTGAGGTCTATTTGAGCAACTATAAGTTTCGTAATGCTTAGGTTTTAACGAGTGTACTGAAATAAGTAGGACATGTGACTGACATCCCGGCAACTTTGAGAAAAAAGTATATCCATAATCTTTGACGAAGGTTTGTCTGTGGATTGGAGCCGATGACAGGTGTGTTCTGTGGAGATGACTGATATAAAAGAGGAGTGATTCAATTAAGGTGGACAGATGGGAGATGATATCAAACTGCCTATTGGGCACACTAAATGAGTGTGTGTGTGTACATGGACACAGCATCTGTTGCTCTCTTACATCCACAACACACTGGCCTGTAGACAGCAGCTATCGTGGTGTGTTGTCTGTCTGTTTGTGTGTGTGTTGAACATGGCCCTTGCAGAGGCCTTGTGTATTAGCCCTGCAGTAGGCCTCAGACAATACATTGGGGGTCTCCTCCCACCAGCGTCAAACATTAGGGGTCCAAATTTTCCACTTTGGCCCCTCGCCTCAGCTCAGCGTGGCCCTCTCAGAATGCACGCTGTCAACAGCAGGCAGCAGACGATCAATTTAATAAGAGCGAGCATAGACGAACAGAAAGACACCGTGTTCCTCAACCCCCTCGCACAGTACTTTCCATACAAAGGCCAGCAGCCAAGATAATCCAGCTCCAAAACAAGCAAGAGTTTAGAGGCTTTAAGTCTGGATAAAAGTGGCTTTTTGTTAATGTTAATAGTTAATTCCCCAAAAGCTCCTCTTCAGAACTGTATTTTGGAGGTATTTAAGTACTGTCGTCCACTTCAGTATTTTAACAACAAAATGGATTCATTTAAGGTAATTCATTGGCAAGTTCAAAACAGAATATAAAAATCCTTTCTTCCTCTTTTTTTTTTGCTCTTTGTAAATTCACTATCTTACAACGCATTCTTGACTTACCAGGTATATATTGTAAGAACATATTTGACTCACCTAAAGCTGAAGCCCAACACTGTTCACCTGTTGTCCACTGTGGTATGAACTGTGAACTAGAATATGCTTCTCTGACTCTCTGTACATTTTGCTACCAGCCTGCTGAATCCTGATGCAGCCTAGTGGAGCTGTGCTTTGTGAGCTAAGCATGTGTCCGGGCCACAGCCACTCAGATACAGGCTGTCTAATCTCCTCCAGGACCACTGAGGCAGATAGTGTACAGGAGGGCATTGATGCACATCCAGTCCTCTCTCTGTCAGGGCTGGAAGTCAACTGCAGGGGGCTGGCAAGGTGGACTGGTTGACTCTGCTGTCACTGGAGAGGGGAGAAGAGATTAGTGGAGAGGATATGGCTAAGCCTCTCACCTCTGTTCCTACTGGTATTCCAAGCCTCTCACCTCTGTTCCTACTGGTATTCCAAGCCTCTCACCTCTGTTCCTACTGGTACTCCAAGCCTCTCACCTCTGTTCCTACTGGTACTCCAAGCCTCTCACCTCTGTTCCTACTGGTACTCCAAGCCTCTCACCTCTGTTCCTACTGGTACTCCAAGCCTCTCACCTCTGTTCCTAATGGTACTCCAAGCCTCTCACCTCCACTCCAAGAATGCAGAATGCCTATAAATGCCTTGGTGAGGAAAATGATGTCAGAAATGTAATCATGTAATATTAGGCATACCAGTGTATGCCCAGTGGGTATCTACTTGCTCATTGACAGTAGGACCTGCAGTAGGACCTACAGGACCTGCAGTTTTCTGCTAAGGTGCAACCTTTGGTAGGCTGATGGAAGGCTACTCAGAGCCATTGGACCAACACCATTGGACATGAAACAACAATACAAATGTAGATAAACAATTTTATTTTGCAGGTTTCTTTTCACTTTAAACACCAGTGGTGCAACTAGTGCTTTCTAACGCCAATGAACCAAAACAGTGGCGCGCAGGAGCGAATAAATACTTTGGAGTGATCAAAACCATTCATCTTGAGGCGACAGGGTGCAAATTATTATTATATAGCCTATTCAAACTCTCTTTCGTATCGTCTGAGATCCCTAAAGATTGGAAAGCTGCCATGGTCATCCCCCTCTTCAAAGGGGGTGACACTCTAGACCCAAACTGTTACAGACCTATATCTATCCTACCCTGCCTTTCTAAAGTCTTCGAAAACCAAGTTAACAAACAGATCACCAACCATTTCGAATCCCACCGTACCTTCTCCGCTATGCAATCTGGTTTCCGAGCTGGTCATGGGTGCACCTCAGCCACACTCAAGGTCCTAAACAATATCATAACTGCCATTTATAAAAGACAATACTGTGCAGCTGTATTCATCGACCTGGCCAAGGCTTTCGACTCTATCAATCACTGCATTCTTATCGGCAGACTCAACAGCCTTGGTTTCTCAAATGACTGCCTCGCCTGGTTCACGAACTACTTCTAAGATAGTTCAGTGTGTCAAATTGGAGGGCCTGTTGTCTGGACCTCTGGAAGTCTCTATGGGGGTGCCACAGGGTTCAATTATCGGGCCAACTCTTTTCTCTGTATACTTCAATGATGTCGCTCTTTCTGCAGGTGATTCTCTGATCCACCTCTACGCAGAGGACACCATTCTGTATACTTCTGGCCCTTCTTTGGACACTGTGTTAACAAACCTCCAGACGAGCTTCAATGCCATACAACACTCCTTCCGTGGCCTCCAACTGCTCTTTAATGCAAGCAAAACTAAATGCATGCTCTTCAACCGATCGCTGCCCGTACCCGCCCATCTAGCATCACTACACTGGACGGTTCCGACTTAGAATATCAAATCAAATGTATTTATATAGCCCTTCTTACATCAGCTGATATCTCAAAGTGCTGTACAGAAACCCAGCCTAAAACCCCAAACAGCAAGCAATGCAGGTGTAGAAGCACGGTGGCTATGAAAAACTCCCTAGAAAGGCCAAAACCTAGGAAGAAACCTAGAGAGGAACCAGGCTATGAGGGGTGGCCAGTCCTCTTCTGGCTGTGCCGGGTGGAGATTATAACAGAACATGGCCAAGATGTTCAAATGTTCATAAATGACCAGCATGGTCAAATAATAATAATCACAGTAGTTGTCGAGGGTGCAACAAGTCAGCACCTTAGGAGTAAATGTCAGTTGGCCTTTCATAGCCAATCATTGAGAGTATCTCTACCGCTCCTGCTGTTTCTAGAGAGTTGAAAACAGCAGGTCTGGGACAGGTATCACGTCCGGTGAACAGGTCAGTGTTCCATAGCCGCAGGCAGAACAGTGGACAACTACAAATACCTAGGTGTCTGGTTAGACTGTAAACTCTCCTTCCAGACTCACATTAAGCATCTCCAATCCAAAATGAAATCTAGAATCGACTTCCTATTTCACAACAAAGCATCCTTCACTCAAGCTGCCAAACATACCCTCGTAAAACTGACTATCCTACCGATCCTTGACTTTGGCGATGTCATTTACGAAATAGCCTCCAACACTCTACTCAGCAAACTAGATGCAGTCTATCACAGTGCCATCCGTTTTGTCACCAAAGCCCCATATACTACCCACCACTGCAACCTGTATGCTCTCGTTGGCTGGCCCTCGCTTCATATTCGTCGCCAAACCCTCTGGCTCCAGGTCATCTAAGTCTTTTCTAGGTAAAGCCCCGCCTTATCTAAGCTCACTGGTCACCATATCAGCACCCACCCGTTACACACGCTCCAGCAGGTATATTTCACTGGTCACCCCCAAAGCCGACTCCTTCTTTGGCTGCCTTTCCTTCCAGTTCTCTGCTGCCAATGACTGGAAAGAATTGCAAAAATCCCTGAAGCTGGAGACTTATATCTCCCTCACTAACTTT
This sequence comes from Salvelinus fontinalis, assembly GCF_029448725.1. Taxonomy (NCBI): domain Eukaryota; kingdom Metazoa; phylum Chordata; class Actinopteri; order Salmoniformes; family Salmonidae; genus Salvelinus; species Salvelinus fontinalis. Next base: position 24,705,720 of record NC_074685.1, on the reverse strand, counting down.
AAGCATCAGCTGTCAGAGCAGCTTACCGATCATTGCACCTGTACATAGCTCATCTGTAAATAGCCCACCAAACTACCTCATCCCCATATTGTTATTTATTTTTATTTTCCTGTGCACCCCAGTATCTCTACTTGCACATTCATCTTCTGCACATCTATCACTCTATCACTAAATTGTAATTATTTCACCACTATGGCCTATTTATTGTCTTACCTCCCTAATCTTACTACATTTGCACACACTGTATATAGACTTTTCTATTTTGTTATTGACTGTACGTTTGTTTATCCCATGTGTAACTCTGTGTTGTTTGTGTCGCACTGCTTTGCTCTATCTTTGCCAGGTCGTAGTTGTAAATTAGAACTTGTTCTCAACTGGCCTACCTGGTTAAATAAAGGTGAAATAAAAATAAAATAAAAAATATAATATATAAAATGGACATTTCTATTTTAATACAAAAACAAACGTTTGCACCTCTATTGGGGATGCAGCAGCTCCATTTGCTCCATTGCTCAGGCGCCTGTGCTGGTACCCCAAGCCTCTCACCTCACCTCCTCCTGGTACCCCAAGCCTCTCAGCCCACCTCCTCCTGGTATCCCAAGCATCTCACCCCACCTCCTCCTGGTACCCCAAGCCTCTCAGCCCACCTCCTCCTGGTACCCCAAGCCTCTCAGCCCACCTCCTCCTGGTACCCCAAGCCTCTCACCCCACCTCATCCAGGTACCCCAAGCCTCTCACCCCACCTCCTCCTGGTACCCCAAGCCTCTCAGCCCACCTCCTCCTGGTACCCCAAGCCTCTCACCCAACCTCATCCAGGTACCCCAAGCCTCTCAGCCCACCACCCCCTGGTACCCCAAGCCTCTCACCCCACCCCCTCCAGGTACCCCAAGCCTCTCACTACACCTCCTCCTGGTACCCCAAGCCTCTCAGCCCACCTCCTCCTGTTATCCCAAGCCTCTCACCCCACATCATCCAGGTACCCCAAGCCTCTCAGCCCACCTCCTCCTTGTACCCCAAGCCTCTCACCCCACCTCCTCCTGGTACCCCAAGCCTCTCAGCCCACCTCCTCCTGGTACCCCAAGCCTCTCAGCCCACCTCCTCCTTGTACCCCAAGCCTCTCAGCCCACCTCCTCCTGGTACCCCAAGCCTCTCAGCCCACATCCTCCTGGTACCCCAAGCCTCTCACCCCACCCCCTCCTTGTACCCCAAGCCTCACAGCAGGAACTGGTGCTGGACTTGGATCACTGCTTTTGGATTGGATTAATGAGCTGGTCCTGCTAGTGTTGTGCTGGTTTGACTGTAGCATTGGACAGGTTTTGTTGTAGCCTGTTACTCTGCTGTAGCTTGTTCCTCAGCCCTAGCCATTAAAACAGTCAGCCAACACCTGCCACTGGGGATGAATGTCATATTTCCACATTACACAGTGATTTATAGTAGCTAACTTTGCCATTACTAGAGAGACTACATGATGTCTTGTTTCTCATATCAGCTGACGCTATCAAATCACACAAATTACATCTACCATCAATGGAATCTTTCTCATCTTGTCTTCTCTGGAATTGAAGAAGTGAAGAAAGCGGTACATAATTTAGCATGCAAGTCGTCCTTGTACTTTTCACATGTACTGTCCTGATGTGATGCCTCTGGAAGGGAACAGAAATGGGAATCTCTCAATGACTTTCTGTGTGGGAGAGAAAACACAGTAGAAACCCTTGTGTTGAGCTGTCAGACAACATTCCAATCCCAAGCTCGGTTCTTTCAAAATAAATTAAGGTGTTGTGTTGGATTAAATTTGTGTCTCGAGAACAACATGTGTTACTCCACCATATGATCATTACGTTGTAGTGTGGAGTCATTGTATTTTGAATGATGCCATGCACTGACTCTGTGAAATGGAATAACACTGTTGAAGGGAAGTAGATTTTTTAACATGGAGGTTTGGAGTCCATATACGAGTGAGGGGAATACATTGGGAACCAGGTTTTGTGTGCTTGTGTGTGTGTGTATGTGTGTAGTATATTCTAGTGAGTCAGAAAAACATGGTAGCATTCCAGTAAGCCTTATCTTATCAGTCATAGTACATTTTGATACCACTTATCAAGAGACAGTCATGAACAAAAATATTGCAAAGTGCCCCTTATGGAAGGTTTGTAGGGTTACCGAAATGAGAACAGATTAGGTCTCAGAATCCTACAGTAAACATTCCCCTCTGTTTCACCCACCCCCGTTTGACCCTGTCCGAAAGCGGCGGAGGACAAAACAAATGTTTATGCCGCTTTATTTAATTTCTTCCTGATCACAGCAAAGTTCCTGTGGGAATTTACACCACCACCACCAACTCCCCTGGCAACCATACATGTTGTTTATGCTATAGCAACTGTACATATTATACATGCCACTGTTTTGAATGTACAGTCTTTGTTGATGTGGTGATGATATTGATGTGTACTGTACACTCAGATGGTGGAGGGGGTCAAATGTATTTTTCTGAAGCTAACAAACTCAAATTGTGAATTATGACATTAAAAAAAATAGTGTTACAGTCATCACCACATTTTTCCTGAAATTGAACTTGCTTCTTCTGTCCTTCTCTCTAGGCTCCCAACATGTTTACACTGAATATGACCGCTGCCCAGCCAATGCACCTCATCATCACCACAGACTCAAAGCAGATCATATACACTGAGGCCCATGCTAACGCGGATGTCAGCTTTTACGTAAGTACCACCTCTGCTTATGTAAGTGTTGCCTTTTCCCACTTGTTTCCTTAGGGGTTTGCATCTGTTGGTATAACAGCATCACATTAAGTCAGTGTATGAAGAGTGTCTATGCAAATTATTATTCCAGAAATATTACACTAGCTGGGAGGAAAGTAGGTGCTAACTTCAACGTCTTAGGCTATTAGACGTACACCTAAATGCCCAATAGCCTCTGTTGCAATAGAGAAGGATCTCGGGAGGTATGACTGCATTGAAACTGATAGCTGGCTAATGGGAGCTTGGCGAGGGCTGGAAGTCTTGCCTGGCATTTCTCCTGTTCCTGCCAGCTGAGCTGCTCTGCTCTGTTTAGCGCTAGTGTTTGGAGCCTGGGGGGGGGGGGGGGTTAGAGCCTCACTGCCAGGCCTCCCTACTTCCATCGTTAACCAGGAGAGAAATGCTTTCCTGCAGGGCCAGATGGGCCAGCTGTATGACATGGAACCAGCCACAGCTGTGCAACCCCCGGGCCAGTTTGGAGAAGCAATTACCCTTGTTAGTTTAGTTTTGTGGTCCCTAAGGACCTGTGTGTATTTTATACATGTTTAACATCCTAAAAAGGGTCTCAGAGTGTGTTGGAGTAGGGAGCGATCAGAACAAGCTAATATCCACTGGGAACAAATGTTGTTTCAAAATAATTTGTCAATGTATTGGGACATGGAATCTATGTGGAAAATTCATTGGATTTGAAAAAAGTAATCAAGGTAAATTGTTGTTTTGAGGTGAAATGACAGGATTCTGTCACCATGGTAACACACTTTCAACATAGACAAACCTTGTGTAAAATATGTTGAATTTGTACCTTTGAAACAATGTCAGATCTTCAACGTTGCATCCACTATCATATAAAAACAATAAGCTGGGCAGCACCTTCTACTGGAGTCTATCTACAACTATTCATTTGATCTCTCATCCAAGGTTTTAGCTCAGCCGTCCTTAGCTTCGACCAAACATTGTCACTGACTCCTACCAATGTGCTATACAGAGAATGATTATTGATAGATCTCTTAATAACTATATATATTCACTGTTGCTATCAAAAGACATTCCAAAGGGTAGGTTTAATAGAACAAATTAAATGTGACCATACTTTATAAGTCATATGTCCTCAATGATGCTATTTAGGTCTATATAGCATTTGCAAAGTCAACAACAGCTATTGTTTCAATTTAATCCAGGGTTCAACAAATTAATAATCTGATATGTTGGATTCAAGGCTCCATCTCAACCAAAAATATAAGTTAAAGAATATGACTAAGTCAAATCAAACTTTAAATACACTTTAAATCATATATTCTTTAACTTCAATGTTTGGTTGAGATGTAAACGTGAATCCAACATATCAATTATTAATTTGTGGTCAAACTGGAATTAAAACCAGACTAAATATACATCTCATTCAAATGTTGATATATTGTTGCGTTGTCAACCACAATAATACTTTTGTAGTATAGTAAATAGCCTGAAGCTATCTTAGAATCGAATGTAAGAGTATTTATTCAACCTTAAAATCAGTAACACATCCATGGCCACATTTTGAGGTTAGCCTACTGTAACTTTAAATGTCTTCTTATGTAATCATAGAAAGTGTACATGTTCAAGATGATAGCATGCAAAGGTTGCAAGTCTGTGGAGAGCTTCACAATTGCTGTAATAATCTGGGCAGAATCTCAAACAGCATTGATCACTTGCACTATGTACTTTTAATATAATCTCAACTGCAATCCAGGTCATCTGGTCATTAGATGATAACACATTCAATGATAACACATTCAATGATGACGGTGATAACACATTCAATTGTATAAATACAAAATATTGGACATTGTATACCCATTTGAAGTTTGTTGTGCTTTTAAATGGTTGAAAGCATAGTGATAACACATTGGGAATTCAACAACCTGTCATTTTGACTAGGTGAATAAATATCTCAACAAAATATTACTCACATTTCAACGTTAATGTGACGTAGTGTGCCCAGTGGGTAGTCTCAGTCACACTGTGGATGTATAGTGTTATAGTGGAGACATTAACTTGAGTATTGTGTTGTTTTATCAACCCAGAAAGAGACAACTCCAGAAGAGAGATTGTGCATCTCAAAGGGTTTCGTCTTGTCAATAGAATTTTGGAAATGAAGCAGAAGGGAAAGTGTGCATCTCTAGGACTGATAGGATGTTTTGTTTGGAAGTTTGAGAAAATGATAGTGTTAGTGATTTGGGATCCCTGCCTGGGAATTTAACCAGCCCTTGTCTGCAGGCATACAGAACTCTTGCTTTTCATCACAATGAAAGCTGAGAGTTCAGACAAAGTCCACAGCACAGCACATCCTCCTCTTGAGCTCTGCTTCACACACAAGGGGTAAAATAACTAACTTTATCTTTTATCTATTTCGACCCTCTAGTCTCTGTTTAAGTTGGCCATACCAACTTCTCAATAACCTTCCACGATAAATAGGACTATTCGGTGTTTACAACACTGTCAGCAGTCTGTGGTATAGCCTGTAATGTCCTGCAGATAGGGGGAACATTGCACATGAAGAGGGGATGTTTTTGTGGGATGGAAGGACGGGATAGTGTGTAGCGGATCACTGGGGAGTGTTACCATTTTAAGGAAGAAGAAAACAGCATCTGGTGTGTGTCTGAGGAAGTGTGTCACGTAGCTGACAGATCTGCTGGGTACTTGCTTGTGTTCTATCCAGCTGTGACCGAAGCAGGGATAAGTCACCGCACACACTCAGATGGGACTGAGTACATTTGCTTACATTCACAAAAATCCACCAACCTGTTGGTTCAACATCAAGGTTCAAGGTCTCTCAACCTCAATTGTCCCTCAAATCCTCACTGTTTTAGAAGTTGATGTTAGTTCCCCATCTAATATGGGGTAGTTTATCATTACACCAAGTGATAATACACAGTGGTCTCTCTCCCTACTATGTTACGTAAAAGTTAATGACCCCTTTGGAATTGTCATCCGAACGCCCTCGTGAAGACAGTTCAGAATGTGTCTTCGGAGCCAAAGGGACAGAGACAGACAGACGGATAGACAGGCGAGTGGCCTTGTCCCGAACCTAATCTCTGTTGGATGGGTGCCTGTTCTAAACAGCCCATCAGATAGCTCTCTCTGACAGAGACTTATATCCCCCCGACTCCAGGCTCATTCAGCCCCTCTGGATCAGGCAAAGGGAAGTCTAATCTGAAAAGTTTTTGGAAGCGCCACTCCTTGCTCGGACTTCTTCCTGTCATGCAATATATCCCCGGGCTGTGCCATGTCGAACTCTGACCCCAAGGAGACAAATTCCTGTCTATATTGTTCCTTCTCTCATTCATCGATCCCTCTCACTCTTTTTCTCTCTTCCTGACTTACTCCTTTCTCCGCCCCTCCTCCTCTCCCTCCATTGTGATGTGTTTTATTATTTTGTCCTCGTAGTTTCTTGTCTTTCTATTTCGATCCAATCTAAACCAAATATACACGCATGAGAAGGACCAATCAATCACACAGGTTTTCTTGGCTTTCAGCAGAGCCTTCTGGCTGTGTGGGGTCTGGCTGCAGCCAGCAGGCCTTCACTCACACACACACACACACACACACACACACACACACACACACACACACACACACACACACACACACACACACACACACACACACACACACACACACACACACACACACACACACACACACACAAACACAAACACACCGCTAACATGAAGGTCCAGAAAGGAAACAATCAGTGGTCTTTTTTCCAGACCTCAGTTTTCAGCCTAACATCTAGATCACCAGGAAATACATGGACTTTGTTCCTCCAACTCCAAACACAAGGACTGCTGCTCTCTCCCCCTTCCCTGGCAAAACACTGAGCACATACCTCCTGTGAGTTTGTGCAATGCAGCATAGCTAATTGTGTTTGTTGTTGTTTTCATGATATCCATTATAATGAAATTAATTGTACTAACACAGCAGACCTATTTAAGTCCCCCCATTCCAGAACAAGATGTCCATCTGTGTGCTACAGTAGCTGGAATGCAACGGTAATAGCTATGAGAACATTGATTGGGGAGAGAATGAAGCCATTGTTGAGACAGGATCCAACGGGAAATAGTGGGGCAAAAAAGTATTTAGTCAGCCACCAATTGTGCAAGTTCTCCCACTTAAAAAGATGAAAGAGGCCTGTAATTTTCATCATAGGTACACTTCAACTATGACAGACAAAATGAGGGAAAAAAATCCAGAAAATCACATTGTAGGATTTTTAATGAATTTATTTGCAAATTATGGTGGAAAATAAGTATTTGGTCAATAACAAAAGTTTATCTCAATACTTTGTTATATACCCTTTGTTGGCAATGACAGAGGTCAAACGTTTTCTATAAGTCTTCACAAGGTTTTCACACACTGTTGCTGGTATTTTGGCCCATTCCTCCATGCAGATCTCCTCTAGAGCAGTGATGTTTTGGGGCTGTTGCTGGGCAACACGGACTTTCAACTCCCTCCAAAGATTTTCTATGGGGTTGAGATCTGGAGACTGGCTAGGCCACTCCAGGACCTTGAAATGCTTCTTACGAAGCCACTCCTTCGTTGCCCGGGCGGTGTGTTTGGGATCATTGTCATGTTGAAAGACCCAGCCACGTTTCATCTTCAATGCCCTTGCTGATGGAAGGAGGTTTTCACTCAAAATCTCACGATACATGGCCCCATTCATTCTTTCCTTTACACGGATCAGTCGTCCTGGTCCCTTTGCAGAAAAACAGCCCCAAAGCATGATGTTTCCACCCCCATGCTTCACAGTAGGTATGGTGTTCTTAGGATGCAACTCAGCATTCTTTGTCCTCCAAACACGATGAGTTGAGTTTTTACCAAAAAGTTATATTTTGGTTTCATCTGACCATATGACATTCTCCCAATCTTCTTCTGGATCATCCAAATGCTCTCTAGCAAACTTCAGACGGGCCTGGACATGTACTGGCTTAAGCACGGGGACACGTCTGGCACTGCAGGATTTGAGTCCCTGGCGGCGTAGTGTGTTACTGATGGTAGGCTTTGTTACTTTGGTCCCAGCTCTCTGCAGGTCATTCACTAGGTCCCCCCGTGTGGTTCTGGGATTTTTGCTCACCGTTCTTGTGATCATTTTGACCCCACGGGGTGAGATCTTGCGTGGAGCCCCAGATTGAGGGAGATTATCAGTGGTCTTGTATGTCTTCCATTTCCTAATAATTGCTCCCACAGTTGATTTCTTCAAACCAAGCTGCTTACCTATTGCAGATTCAGTCTTCCCAGCCTGGTGCAGGTCTACAATTTTGTTTCTGGTGTCCTTTGACAGCTCTTTGGTCTTGGCCATAGTGGAGTTTGGAGTGTGACTGTTTGAGGTTGTGGACAGTGTCTTTTATACTGATAACAAGTTCAAACAGGTGCCATCAATACAGGTAACGAGTGGAGGACAGAGGAGCCTCTTAAAGAAGAAGAAGTGTGAGAGCCAGACATCTTGTTTGTTTGTAGGTGACCAAATACTTATTTTCCACCATAATTTGCAAAAAAATTCTACAATGTGATTTTCTGGATTTCTTTTTCTCATTTTGTCTGTCATAGTTGAAGTGTACCTATGATGAAAATTACAGGCCTCTCTCATCTTTTTAAGTGGGAGAACTTGCACAATTGGTGGCTGACTAAATACTTTTTTGCCCCACTGTATCTGCTGAATGCCATCCATCTGCTCTGTATAGTATATACATTGACTTGTCTAAACCTCTTTGGACTAATGATCTAATGTGTTTTTTTTATATGCTTTTAGAAGTATGGCTGTCTTTTACAGCTATGAGTTCCGAATGTCTTTTTTAAATTACAATTAAATTCTTGAATTTGAATTGAATTTGAATTGGCCACACCCCACAGGAAGTAGCATTTGAATTGAATGGGAATTAAAGGAAGTATAATTTAATTCAATGAAATTCAAATGGCTAATTTATCACTATACATATGTTTATTTTGACATATGGAGACCAATACTATCTAAAACATATGGATGGAACAGATTGTTTAAGACTCCTTCTCCTTACATGTATTTGAAAGAATTACAGTAGTCTGGAAATATTCTAAGATCCTTTTGTAGGTTTATAATAATTCATAATTCACTTACATCTTATAAAATATTCACAGAATGCAAAAAAAACTACAGAATGGAAGGGATTGACCTAATCTAATGAGAAAAATACAAAAAAAGACTGTGACAATATTTGAAATGGTATCTGTATTCTTTGCAGTAATAAGTGGAAGATGTTTTTGGTAAAAGATTTGTCAAAGGAATAAGACTTTCATGCTTAATGTCTCAGTTGAATTTCTTTGAATTGTTTTAAATTAAATTATACTTCTTTTCATTTAAATTCTGCTTCCTGTGGGGTGTGTCCAATTAAAATGTACATTTCAATGAATGGGTTGAATTGAATTAAGAAATTCCAAATTGATCCTAACCCTGGCACGACTCTTAGGTTACACTGAAACATCACTTAACCGCCCCATTACAGTAGACCCCTACTTGAGTGATTCATCTACAATCCATTATTCCTCTAGCCTGGCGGGGGAACAGGGGAAGGTGTGCTGTGGTGTGTATGCGCTAGGCTGGATGTATGTATGTATACCCGTATGGAGCCAGATTCCAGCCGGCTCCACTGACGCACAGAGTTAAAAAGGTCCCATTTCCCGGCCCCACTCAGGAAGCAAAGGAAAGACCTTGGCTCCAACTGGGTTGTGCAAACAGGCTCGTGGACACTTTACCATAATAAACATTCCTTTTCAAATGGCCCTGCTCTGCTCAGAAAATAAAGAGAGAGAGAGAGAAAAAGAGAGTGGGAAGGAAAGAGATCAATAGACAGACAGAAAGAGGGAGAGAGGGAGGAGGGTGAGGAAGAGGGGGGGGGGGGGGGCATGCTTTAATGTGGCTGTTGTCAGACACATTTGGCAAATATGAGTTAGAACGGTTCTAAATAAGGCGCTGACATACCCGATGCTACGGTGACAATGAGCAGACAAACAGAGCTGTCTGGCCCTCCTAGAGGTAGTGTCTTAATGACTTAGGGCTGTATATAAAAAATAATCCCTCCATGTATATAAAGGAAACAAAAAAGAATGGAGTGGATCATGTTAACAGACATATTCAATCATTTTCAATTGCCTTGTACATGTAGTGTATTTGTTTATAAACTACTGCCTAGGCACACACGTCTTCTCGAAGAAAACTGGAAAAATATGCTTGTGAGAATAACCTGAGAATAGTAGGAAATGAGTAGTTTGAACATTTTTATAGCAGCCTCCCTAATACTCTTCTATGATTTAGTTTGACCAGGGGTCAAAGAGCTACTGGGTATCATTATTGCAATACAGGTTCAATTGATTTGAACCTATAGAATCATAACTTGACATGCAATAATAGATAGATGGTCAAAGTCTTGAAATTAAATGTCTAATGTATTTTCCTTTACTCACCAGGTGGCAAATGACTCCAATATGCAATTCATGGGTACAGTGAACGTCCAGAAAAAAGCCTTTCCCACAGACAATGAAGCTATAGTGAGGTGGGCCGCCGAGAAGTTTGGTGGGGTGACGTCCTTCACCACCATCCAGAACCCAATGAGCATCGCTTCCACAGGGAGAGAGGGTGAGACAGATACATACAACGTACCTCAAACTTACACAATTCTCAAGTCCGTTTTTTTGCTGGGTTTGTTAAGATAAACTGTGGCGGAAGATTGGCAGATAATGTAACACATCTGAATAATAAATATTAATGATTTTACAGGAACAAGACTCCTTCCAACTGGCTCCAACAACTGTACTCTTGAAAACGAATGGCATGCGCTCAAGCACTATCTGAAGTTAGAATCAAACATGCGTTTGCTCAAATCCTGTTCGAACCAGCTTCCCCACAGCCACACTGAGAAAGAACTGTACATCGTCAACATCCCTGAGGATGTCAGCATTCGGTAAGGCAGTGAAGAGTCTCTTGGCTGAAAACATTAGCAACACATTCCATGATAGTGCCATCATATAGGTGATTGTAATGTGTGTTGGTGCTCTTGAACTGTAAAGTAACATACTATTTTATTCTTCCAGCCATGTCTCTGTGCAAGTCATCAGTGAGAGGCAGATCAGTCTGTTCCTAAGAGGACCTCAGGGTACCATGTGGAGCATCCATGACCCAAAGCACACCAGCTTCAGTGTAAGCACTGGACAACATCTACTGCTGGCTAAATTGTAGTATCAATGTCTGAAACTGAATCACTAATGACTCAGATATGTTACCTGCATTTTTCTGGTGTTCATTTCATGCCCAGTTATGCATGCATAACTTGAATTATTCTCTGTGACTGACAAAGTTGTCCTATAGAAATGGAAAAATACTCTCTACTATATATGGTTCATTTGATCTCTCTTTCCCTCTCTCTCTTTCTCGCTCAGTCCAACAACGTGATCATGCTTGCTGCCACCAGCATGATGCATCAGATCCCTCCCACTATCAACATCTCCACAGACAGTGCTGATGCTGTACAGAAGAAGGCCTTGGACCATTTCAGAGCCAGTACCATTACCAGCTACTCTGAGATCCGAACCAATGGCACCATGATCACACTGGTCCTAGGGAATAAGGACCACACTTCAGGTAAGATACAGCTAGAGACACAGTGAGCATACAGTGCTTTGCAAAAGCATTCATCCACTTTGGCGTTTTTCCTATTTTGTTGCATCACAACCTGTAATTTAAATCTATTTTTAGTTGGATTTCATGTAATGGACATGTAATGGACATACACAAAATCGTCCAAATTGGTGAAGTGAAATGAAAAAGGGCTTGTTTAAAAGAAACGGAAAAGGGGTGCGTGCATATGTACAGTATTCACCCCCTTTGCTATGAAGCCCCTAAATAAGATCTGGTGCAACCAATTACCTTCAGAAGTCACATAATTAGTTAAATAAAGTCCACTTGTGTGCAATCTAAGTGTCACATGTTCTGTCACATGATATCCGTATATATACACCTGTTCTGAAAGGCCCCAGAATCTGCAACACCACTAAGTAAGGGGCACTATCAAAGCAAGCGGCACCATGAAGACCAAGGCACTCTCCAAACAGGTCAGGGACAAAGTTGTGGATAGTACAGATCAGGGTTGGGTTATAACAAATTATCAGAAACTTTGAACATCCCATGGAGCACCATTAAATTCATTATTTAAAAAATTGAAAGAATATGGCACTACAACAAACCTGCCAAGAGAGGGCTGCCCACCAAAACTCACGGACCAGGCAAGGAGGGCATTAATCAGAGGCAACAAAGTGTAACGATTCTCTAGCTCTTCCTCCTCCTCGGACGAGGAGAGAGGGATCAGAAGACCAATGTGCAGCGAGGTATGATGACATATTATTTATTTAAACAAGACACAAAACGAACTATACTTGATTAACTACAAAAAAAAATAAACGACGTAGACGCACCTGAACATAAGAACTTACATGACACGAAGAACGCATGAAACAGGAACAGACTACATAAACCGAACAAACGAACAAACAAACCGAAAACAGTCCCGTGTGGCGCAACGTACATAGACATAGACACAGACACAGGAGACAACCACCCACAAACAAACAGTGTGAAAACACCTACCTTAATATGGCTCTCAATCAGAGGAAATGAAAACCACCTGCCTCTAATTGAGCCATATCAGGTCACCCTTAACAAACATAGAAACACACAACATAGACTACCCACCCAAACTCACGCCCTGACCGTCAAACACATACAAAATAACAGAAAACCGGTCAGGAACGTGACACAAAGAGACCAAAGATAACCCTGAAGGAGCTGCAAAGCTCCATAGCAGAGATCTGAGTGTCTGTCCATGGGACCACTTTAAGCCGTACACTCCACAGAGCTGGGCTTTACAGAAGAGTGTCCAGAAAAAAGCCATTGCTTAAAGAAAAAAACAAGCAAACACTCGCCAAAAGGCATATGGGAGACTCCCAAACATATGGAAGAAGGTAAAATGTAGCTTTTTGGCCATCAAAGAAAACTCTATGTCCGGCGCAAACCCAACACCTATCATCACCCCGAGAATACCATCCCCACAGTGAAGCATAGTGGTGGCAGCATCATGCTGTGGGGATGTTTTTCATCGGTAGGGACTATGAAACTGGTCAGAATTGAAGGAATGATGGATGGCGCTAATGACAGGGAAATTCTTGATGGAAACCTGTTTCAGTCTTCCAGAGATTTGAGACTGGGAAAGAGGTTCACCTTCCAGCAGGACAATGACCCTAAGCGTACACTCGAGTGGTTTAAGAGGAAACATTTAAATGTCTTGGAATGGTCTAGTCAAAGCTCAGACCTCAATCCAATTGAAAATCTGTGGTATGATTTAAAGATTGCTAGAGTGACCAGTTCTACAAGAACATAACTGCTCATATTGTTGTTTGGTATAATGGTGCAAAACTGCAATAAAAATATGCTTTAGTAAGCTCTCTCAGTAATTGGTAGCTAACAGTATGACATTGTTGCCAGCTAGCTCCTGTAGTAAACTAGCTCGTGTACTAGACTAGCTCTGTACTAGACTGGCTCCTGTAGTAGACTAGCTCCTGTACTAGACTAGCTCCTGTAGTAGACTAGCTCCTGTACTAGACTAGCTCCTGTAGTAGACTAGCTCCTGTACTAGACTAGCTCTGTACTAGACTGGCTCCTGTAGTAGACTAGCTCCTGTACTAGACTAGCTCCTGTAGTAGACTAGCTCCTGTACTAGACTAGCTCCTGTAGTAGACTAGCTCCTGTAGTAGACTAGCTCCTGTAGTAGACTAGCTGCTGTACTAGACTAGCTCCTGTAGTAGACTAGCTCTGTACTAGACTAGCTCCTGTAGTAGACTAGCTCCTGTAGTAGACTGGCTACTGTACTAGACTAGCTCCTGTAGTAGACTAGCTCTGTACTAGACTAGCTCTGTACTAGACTAGCTCCTGTAGTAGACTGGCTCCTGTACTAGACTAGCTCCTGCAGTAGACTAGCTTCTGTACTAGACTAGCTCCTGTAGTAGAATAGCTCTGTACTAGACTAGCTCTGTACTAGACTAGCTCCTGTAGTAGACTGGCTCCTGTACTAGACTAGCTCTGTACTAGACTGACTCCTGTACTAGACTAGCTCCTGTACTAGACTAGCTCCTGTACTAGACTAGCTCTGTACTAGACTAGCTCTGTACTAGACTAGCTCCTGTATTAGACTAGCTCTCTACTAGACTAGACCTGTACTAGACTAGCTCTCGTACTAGACTAGCCCTGTACTAGACTAGCTCCTGTACTAGACTGGCTCCTGTACTAGACTAGCCCTGTACTAGACTGTCTTGCTTAGCCAACATTATTATTATTTAGGGTTAGGGTGTTTATTAACTAATCAGTTCAAATAATCTATATGGTGCACCAATCCTGTAGTATCCTGTACAAATGGATTCTTACTGTTGGGTGATTTTTGTGTCTTTCTGTCTCAGTCAAAGAGGCTGCACCAACCAAGACAACCCCATCGCCCCCTAGCCCCCCTCAGATGCCTCTGCTCATGCAACTGTACACCTCTCCAGACTATCGCTCCCCTCTGGACCCCAACACCAAGGTGCAGAGCGACAAGAGGATCTACGCAGAGGTGAGAGCCCTTTTATTTATTTCACTCTAGCACCCTCCCGCTCTCAGTAATCCACTCCCAGTTCCTCCGCCGTGCCCACATTCTCACCCCCTAAGCCCTGCACATCTTCACAACTGCACGACTCCTAACACAGAGAGCAAACATCTCTTCCATAGTATGGCAAGCTAGACAGGTATTCATGTTTGAGACAGAACCTGTTAGAGAATAATTTTGATAGTATCGTACCATTTATGTACAGTATATAACAACATGCATGATAGAGCGTGACCATATACAGATATGGGAGCAAATACAACCACCAACAAATACATCCACCAGCAAATACATCCACCAACATCTTCCACCAGGCCTGCTCTACGCTACAAAACAACACCCGTACTTTAGTGTATGCAAACATTTCCAGGACTCCAATCATTCCTATCCTCACTTTACATCCCTCTCCTCTCCAGATCTCAGGGCGGACACTGGGGGAGATTGTCCTGACCATCAAGGTGATCAACTGCTCGGTGCGCTCCAAGGGCTCTTGCCCGGTGGTGAGGGACATGCCCTTCAGGCCAGAGGAATGCTCTTCCACCGTGTGCCCCAACAGTACCAGGGTTAGCTTCTCCTTAGAGCTGCTCCAAGACCTGGCCTCCACTAGCTGGGACCTGGAGTGCTTCGTCAAACTCTGCTTCAGCGAGGTATGTAGGTGGAGGAGATATGGGTGGCGGGGGGAAAGAGGGGTATTGCTTTATTGACTTATAGGACACAATATTTTGCTGTCATTTATTTTTGTATCTTTTCTTTAATAATAACAATGGTGGGCCGAAAGATCCAAATAGATGTTTCTATTGAGCATTTATTCATTAAATCTTAGGTTTTTCTCTGACACATTTGTTTCAACATCATAACAGTAGCTATGCTTCTAGTACGTGTACTTTTAGAGTTAGACTGAATGTGAAATATCATAAGCAGAGTAGATTCTTAAAGTAATAGTGTGTACCAGCATGTTTAACTAAACTATGTTAATTCTAAGCTGTAGATTAGTCAACAAACCAAATCTCCAGTGAACTTTCACTTCATCATCAAGGCATTTTTGGTGTTTCGAGTTTACCTTAGTAATTATTTGTATCTTTGCCAACAAAGTACACTTAATGATCGGTTTATATCACTCTCTCTTTTGGTAATGTCTTGTAGAAATGTGGAGATGGAGGAAGAGTGAAGAGGAACTTGGAGGTCACCCAGACATACATCCCACCACCAAGTGAGTTCAGTTTTAACTGCAAAGTTTTAAAGCCTTCCAGCTCTGTTGTTGTACTGTAGTTTGTCCTTCTGGCAACCCCGTCCTTCATTTTTCTCTTATCAGTTTTGGCATCAGGTAACATTTACAGTACACATGATAATCCCATTGTTAGCCCTAAACAAGATTTATAAATTCATATTTGGGTGTATTTTAAAACACGACTCTTCTCTGTCGTTGAGATATCCCTAACTTCCCCTATGCTGCGCCATCGTTTTTCCTTAAAAAAATAAAGATTGTCAAATGAAATCACCAATAACACTGCTGTCAAATGCAACAGTAGGAGAGACACCGCATTGTCCTCCTCAACCCTCAAGAATTCCTCTATCGGAACGTTCAATCATCCATTTCATTCTGGCCACAGCAGAGGCTGGCTGGCTTGTCTGTCCATCTCGGTTGTACTGCCTACCATCAAGCTCCACTCCAACGTTGGGCCCATCATCATGCCGATGATGAGGTCAGGATATACAGAGAGAGACAGGTCGTGGAGGGGATGTGAGGTGGGGCCTCCTCCTTAGGAAGGCCTGCAGCCTGACCTTGTGGCCACAATCAGCCAGTAATGACCCTCGGGGGGGATCCATTGTGTCCGAGGTCTGGCTGCTGGGCCGTCTGTCCAAACACGGGCCCCGGGGCTGGCGCTATTGTCAGAGACAGAGGCCCTGAACACAAAAGGGGGAAGGTGTTACTCTTCAAAGGGGAGGACAATCTCCGGGCAGATGAGTCAGGAACAAATATCGCATTCCTCAACCGCTGTAAGCCCAGAAGGGAAGCCCATAATTTTTTTGCAAAAAGGAAAAGAAAAGACGACAAACTTCAGGTTCATGTTTTGGCTTACCACACAGCTCCCCAAATTTGGCCAACAACTTATTTTTTCGTGCAATTTCCTCACACAGTAGAAGAGGATACAGGTTGGATCATCAGCTGATGTTGGTGTTTTAGGCTGATGCTGCCAGGCCCTCACTGCTCATTTTTGTTATTGTGTCCCTGTTTTGTCAGCCAACCCATTATGGTCCCCATGTCAAGGAAAGGTCATGTGAGTGTGTGGAGGGACTCAGGGACTTGCTGTGATGGCGGATGATAGGGAATCCGTGGCAAGGGATCAACGTTTTCTCCCATTAAACTTCAGGCAACTCCTCATTGACCTCAGCGCTACTTTCATCCATGCCTGCCCACACAGTGCACACACCAAACAACTGGAACCAACCAACTCTATGGGCTCTCTGAATTGGTCATGTAGTCAGTTCCACTCACTTCTTCTTCAGAATTCTGTCCAGAGAATTGGAGCTCAGTTGAGGCCGGCTGACTGCTGCTAGCTGCTGCTAGGGGCCTCGCCTGTTTTGATTGGCCAGGATATGGCTTCCCCTCGGCTGTCCTTCCTGTTTGGTAGCTGTCCCCCAGAGGACTCTTGGGAGTCGTAGTGTCGTAGTGCAGGCCTGCTGCTGTCCGTCCCCTCCACCCCACCTGCGACGCAGCTTCTACTTCCTGTCCCTGTTTGCTTTTCGGCCCATTCTGGAAAACAAATGTAAAAAATACTTTAAAACAGGCTTCTGTTTAGACATGGACTGGGACAGGGCCGTTGAGTCGGTAATGCTGGTAGTAGATAATTCCCCTCCTATAAAGATTACTTTAATCACTTACAATCTAATTCATGAGATTTAATCGAAGGATGTAGCCAACATTAGATTCATTATGATGGTACACGAGCATTTCATTATGTTGTGACAGCAGAGCAGTGATGTATTTTAATAGGGTGAGGGGATGAATTATCTTTATTATTCTTATAGATTAATCCATGGAAACCATCAATAGCAATATTAACAGGCAAGCGGTGCAGCCAAACAAACAGAATGCAGGCCCTCATCCTTCCTGCATCATGTCTTTCCTGTCCTTCAAGAAAAGAGAGAGCCTAGTGTAGTGCTGGGCCTAGTGTAAAGCACAGGGGAGAATGACTGTCATTGAAGCCATGGAAGTTCAAGGCTGACCGCGGTACTGCAGGCATTGTTAGAAAACAGGATCCCCTACTATAGTGAATGGAAAAATGGCAATCTGGTCAATCTTCTTGTAAATAAAATAGAAACTGAAGACAACCAATAACTGCTCAAATACACCAAATATATATCCGCAAATACACCAAATGTATGTCCGCACGCAGAAGAACGTAAGGATAATTGAGTTGCTAATGGCAGCCTGCAGTACCCCCGGTCGGCATTCAACTTGAGTTACTCAATGAGAGGGGCCAGCACTGAGCCAGCCTGCAAAGTCACTTCCTGGAGGGTCAGTGCTATTGGGGATCCTTGTGACGTCCCTACCCTTCTAACTCTTACACTAACCTTAACTATAACTTAACCTTAACCCTTAACCATTTTAAAACTTCAATGGGTTAAGGACATCCCAAGGATACTGGATTGGAGTAGCTCAAACTGTACATGTTATGTGAACATTTAATTTGACTTAATTTGACTTCAATTAGCTATTGAGTCTTTACATAGGAATGTATGGTGTCACGTGATTGATGGCTTTGTCCGTTCATATATTCAGTCAATGTTAAGACACAGGATGGCTCCTGCCCAGAGGACTGATGATTAGCTTCCTCCCAAATTCTCAGGATCCATGTTGGAGATTTCCATTAGGGAAGTAGCAGAAGCTGGGGAACTTGTGTGTGTGTGTCTTCGTGTGCATACATTTGTGCATGTATGCTCGCGTGCTTGGATGCACACGTGTTTGTGTGTGTGTGTGTGTGTGTGTGTGTGTGTGTGTGTGTGTGTGTGTGTGTGTGTGTGTGTGTGTGTGTCAGAGGCCTGTGTCAGTGCCAGAGCTAGCAGCACATGGCCAGAGCCTGTTTTCAGCAAAGCTGATTTGAGAGTTCCGTCGATGGAGAGCAATTTTGCCTCAGCCGTTGGCTTAAGAGTTGTTTTGTTTGCTCCTACGTCTGTAAATGCTGGAACAGCTTGTGTGGGACAATGCCACACACAGGCTGCCCAGGGGGCACTGCCAGGGCCAAGCAGTGTGGCCACAAACTTAAATTCACATGATGAGAGAGCCAGAACTTCATCACAACAGTGTTAAACATTTGTTTCCACAAACAGATTTGGCCTCAATTGTGCAATGTGCTTGAGACAAAGAAAAATTCATGAGCTTGTAATGTTAACTGGTTGTGTGCTGGAAATGAGGATATCATAGGAGGAATAATCTCTCAGTGATTCCACTGATATCCATGGATATCCAACAATTCTACTAAACACCTCAATGTGAGACATGCATTCATGTGTTTCTCCTGTGTGTTCTAGTGGCGTGTATTGACTTTGGTCTGTCAGCCGTGCTGGGCATCGCCTTTGGAGGCTTCCTGATCGGAGTTCTGCTCATCGGAGCTCTGTGGTTCATCAAGATCCGCACAGGTGAGTCGGAGTCCCACTATCTCTTTTGTGGTGTTACATTTACATACCATACAAAAGGGTTTTTCGAGGTCTATTTCCCTTTTCATTCAAACTTAATTTTAAAACAGTATTATTTTGTTTTATGGGATCTAGGATACCCCACCGGACTGGATGTAGGGTCGACTACTGCGAACCTCTCGAGTAAGATGCTAGTCACTGTTTCTGGTTGATGCCAGTCCCAGTTAAATGTATAGATTTCTATTTTCCTTGAAGGGGGAATAGTAAAGTAGGCAAACCATGTGGATGAGGTAAACCTGTCTCCTCCTCCTTTTCTGATCTTTCTCATGATCACTATCCCTCAAACAACCAACCAACCAGTCAATCAGTCTTTATTATCCCAGAAGCAGTTGGTTTGCAAGCTGAAATTGAGTTTGATAAATTGGTTAACATAAATCAAAAAATTGTCCTTTCTCTCCAGGATGTCCTTGCTCTCTGACCAGCAAACGGCAACCTGTCTCCAACAACCCCTCCCCCTCTGAGAACAGTAGTGCCAATGCCAGCATTGGCAGCACTCAAAGCACGCCAACAAGCAGCATGGCATGACACCATCACCAACACCGTCCCCCCTCTCCGTCACACTGAGGGGGCTCCATGCTATTTGGTTGCTCTTTCACAATGCTTAAGAAAGCATTACCCCCTCTCTTTAGTCACACCCCATCACGCACCCTTCCTCACCAACCTGAGGGGGGGTTAGGTCGGGGAGGAACAGCTGTAGTCTAGTCCAGGCTCCTAACACCCTCCTCTCCGGCCTCCCAGCAAACGTTCCAGACCGGAAGTCGGAGAGGGTGGGGGAGAAAATGCCCTGGCTCCCAGCAACAGGAAAAACAAAGCATATCCCCAAGAACTAACAGGAAATTCACTGCATTCTTTTCAATGAATTGTGCCTCTCTGATGGCGGCACAATAAGAGTGAGTCAGGGGGGGGAAAAAGACAAAAGATTTACTTTAAAAACATTATTAGATAAACTGTTTTGGCTCTCAACATCCACAATTGTTGTGATAGGAAATGTCAAGGCCCCTTTTTCCAGGCAATTTAGAGATATATTCTGGACTGACATCCGTTCTTTGACGTTGACTGTAGTTTGAATTAAAATTTGTATTACTGTATATGGGTGGCTGGAAGACACCATGTCAGATTTAAAAATTTCAGACAGTAAAAAGCTAGAATATCCCATGTTCTCTTCCAACACCAAGGGGAATCTGTATTCATGGGATTTAGGAAAGATTGGGAAAAGGCTACCTCTTAATTTATGTAGATATCGGATTGTTAAGCATAAGCTTGACAATGGCTTCTTCTGGTGAGCTAGTGAGATAAATAAAAACAATTTTCTCTTTCATTCCATTTCACTTGAGTTACATCATATTGTTTTGCTCAGAGCCATCTCTTACATACAAGCAGAATTTATAACAAAACATTTCTTGCAAGTCAAATGTTTCACTATGTATACAAAAGTATGTGGACACCCTTTCAAATTAGTGGATTCGGCCATTTCAGCCACACCGTTGCTGACAGGTGTATACATTTGAGCACACAGCCATGCAATCTCCATAGACAAAAATTGGCAGTAGAATAAGTGCTGTTATTGTGAAGTGAAAACGTCTAGGATCAACAACGGCTCAGCCGCGAAGTAGTAGACCACACAAGCTCACAGAACGGGATCACCGAGTGCTGAAGCGCGTAGCACGTTAAAATCGTCTGTCCTAGGTTGCAACACTCACACAGAATTCCAAACCTCCTCTGGAAGTAACGTCAGCACAATAACTGTTTGTCTGGAGCTTCATGAAATGGCCGAGCAGCTGCACACAATCCTAAACTCACCATGCGCCATGTCAAGCATCGGATGGAGTGTTGTAAAGATCGCCGCCATTGGACTCCGGAGCAGTGGATATGCTCAGTGGAAACGATCAATTGTCACACCGATTGCGAGCCAGGCCTAAATCGCCCAACATCAGTGTCCGACCTCACGAATGCTTTTGTGGCTGAATGGAAGTAAGTCCCTGCAGCAATGTTCCAGCATCTAGTGGAAAGCCTTCACAGAAGAGTGGATTATGTTATAGCAGCAAAGGGGGGACCAACTCCATATTAATGCCCATAAATTTGGAAGGAGATGTTAAACGAGCAGGTGTCCACATACTTTTGGTCATGTAGTGTACTTGAGCCTTAGCAAAGAGTTGGTTTTATGGTAATTAAAAAAATATATAATATTTATCTCAAATTGTATTATGTCTAGATACACATTTCACTTTTTGCAATGCAAACCAAAGTCAACACTAAAGCAAAAGTTGTTACCAAAGAAATTGCGCTACATTTTTAAAGATGAAGTTTGAAAATCAAAATGATTGAACTCAGGAAAAACTGAGGCATTATTGTAATTTAGGGTGAAATTATTTATGTCAAGTGCCAAGGAAAATGGAAATCAGATAGATTGAATCGTAAGTGCAAACCCGTTCTATGTGTAAGTGTACAAATGTAAATGTATTTTGATTGTATTGCCTTGTTTTTACCTCTTTGAAATTGCTCTCACAATACAAAGTAAAGCCTTGTGGTTATGACCTGCTGGGTATAAAGTGATACCCCTGTGATATTCCCTTCAAACATTCCATTCAGCCGTATCTCCTAAAGAGATAGCAATACTGTACCATAAGTATACAGTATATAATTAAAATGTTATTGTAATGATTGTACTAGTTATTTTATAGTTCAGTATGCCAATGTACAGAAACACAGAGTCTAATCTATATTTGTTAAGCAGTTAATAATTCATTCGTAATTAATTTGTTTTGATACCATCACCAAAAGCAGCGATCTTAAAACCAAGTGAGCTTCCTCAACCCAACATTGTGTTTTTAATGCCCCAACGTGTTTTTTACATTTTATTTTTAAAATTATGTAGCTATTAATGCGTTGTGTGTGTGTTTCTGTGCATATGCACGAGTGAGTGCATGCATGCAAGTGTGCATATGTGTGTGTGTGTTTGTGCATACAAGCATGTGTGTGTGTGTGTGTGAATGTACTCTAAGATGTGTACACTCAGAGGAAAACATTAGAAATTGCCACTTGAGTATTTGTGTAATATGAGGAGTTAATTCTATATGTAATGTCAATGCAGTTTATTTTGTAGGAGAGTTGTTTCTTATATTCTTATTTTATAAATTCCATAGCTTCTGTGTTATTCTCCATATGTTCCAAAGAACTAGGACTATTCCCTATTACTAAATGCAGTTTTTTACTTGTATTCATTTGTAACCAGATGGCCATTGATTTATACTTTCTATATTCCAGTTTAAATTGTATGATTTGTTTTGTTATTAATTTCTATAAACATCATTAAAACTACCATCAAGTCGCTAAATCCAAACTCCAGAGCCCACATTACTGGTGTTATGTAAACAGTTATTGTTGCTCTAACTTATTCCGTTCAACTTTACCCTCACCCTAAGCCCCCTACCATACAATAACAAAGCTAATCTTCTCTGATTCGAGATACTCTGTACTGGTGTGATAGGCTGATGCATTCCATTTGTCATACTGTGGACTAGGTCCCAGCAGCACTTAATCTTTTGGGGTGTACAGAAACTAACCTCATCCACCACCAATATGCAGCACCCACCTGATGCACAGCAGCCATTGTGTGCCAACACCTTTAACTCATGACAGTCAGTGTATGAGTGGCGTCCCCTTGAGCTGAACCTCCAAACAGGCAAGCAACAGTGGATTGAGGGAGAGGTGTAGTATCAGACAGTCAGTGACAGCTAGGCTCTTTGTGAATACTGACAGAACACAGGGTAAATCAGATGGGCCGTCAGTTAATCCAGTCATTAACCCAGCAGATTCCTGCACGACCTCTGGCTCTGACTTCCTCTGCTCAGAGATGCACACGCACCAAGCAATCTTCCACACTCTGCCCGTTTCTCTGTTCTCACAATGATAGACATGGTGTATGTGTGTTTAAGACAGCGTACGTGCATCTGAGAGTGTGTGTCTATTGGGAAGGTGTCTTTATTTCAATCCAGAAAGGAGAGGGAATCTTTGTTATTGAGTGATCAACTCAACGCAGTTCTCAGGATAGGATGCTCCCAAATAAACAAGGTCTATGTGGGGGAGCAAAATGTCATCCAGTATTTCTGTGATCACATGCAATGGTAGTCATTCAAACAAGCTGATTATTTTTTTAGTTTTATGACATAATATGCTACTGCTTTCCACATCATTTCTGCCCTGAATTTAGCAGGCGCTATCAACAAAGATCAGTTGAAAAAAGTTGTGATACACTACTTTCTGCAAATGGTCAGTGTGAACCAGAGTGACTTGACACAACGCAAGCCAAACAAGCTGTACAAACAAAACGGAAATAAAGGGGTTCTAGTCTGCCATGAAGCGTTCATCCATGTGTGCGGTTAAGAGTCTAGCTACATTTTCAGCTATTATACATTGTATCAAAACATTCAAGGACCATTTTCTCAAAAGTGTGGTTACTAGTTTATCAACTTGCAAATAATTACTTTCCCATTTTCCTCAACCATGGTGTATGATTTTCAATTTTGTACATCTGAGTCTCTGCTTTTATCCAATGTAAAACCACCATTTCAAATGTTGCTACAAAAGATCGAATCGAGGTAGTCGGTCACATATTTTGTAACTAATAGAATTCATAAAACCTGAATACATTAAAACTCCTCTGGAGAGAGAGGGAGAATGAAGTGGCCAAGTACTGTATCTGAACCCTAGTTAACCATTAGGTCACCCCGCCCCCCCCCACACACACACACACACAGTTCCCTCCACAGGAATTTTATTCACAGGAATACCTTTTTATGTAATAAAAATTATTCTGAAACGAAAGCAGTGACATAAAGTCCTTTTCCTCATAGTGATCTGTACTGGGCTGCTGTTTTAGAAATAAGGCCTTAGATAACGGAGCTTGGATGCACTTGTGTTTAATGTATTTCTCTACACAGAATGTCACGTCTCAGGATTGTTAACGTTGTTAGAGTCTGTCATCTTAACAAAATGGCTGCTCCAATTAAAATAAAAAAAATGCATTGTTCTCGTGGCACAGGGAAATCCATATTTCCTTTTAAGGCGCATTGAACAAACTCAAATTATACCATATGTATGTGTATGTTGTCTTTTGAAAAATGTATATATGATTTGTGTATCAAACATCTTAATAAAATGAATAAACCAAAGGAATTGTTTGTGACTCTTATTGTCATATCTTCAGATCTACAGTATTATGATTCCCTTGCTGCATTACATGTAAGAATGTAAGAACAGGGTTGAAGACACAACATAGCTGCTGTGAGACTCAAGCCACTGCTATATATTGGGTCTCCAACAATGTTAGACACATAGTATCAGAGAGCAATTATAATATAGGCTAGCAAGCTGGGCCGTGCACTTTCACAGGCAAGGCAGGGAGCATCACACATGAAGTCAGCCAGCAGCAGCATGCTTTTAGTCTTCAATTAATCACTTCCGATCATGGGAAGAAAGGAACAATGTGTTTTTAAACTAGAGCAGTTGGAATTTGTGTATTCCTAAGTAGCACACAATGATTAATTTGGTTTTCAAGGATTCGTGCTGTCCGTAAATTGCAAAGTTCACTTTTCCACCCCCGTGCTGTTGAAGGTCAGCATTACATGAGATATAGCACACCCTTATTACTGTATGTCAAAGTATACATTCATACTGCTTATTTGAGCATGTCTATGGACAGATTAACTGCCTATAATATGCAGTGCATTCGGAAAGTATTCAGACCCCTTCCCTTTTTCCACATTATGTTATGTTACAGCCTTATTCTAAAATTGATAAAATAAAATAAAAATCTCTTAAATCTACACACAATACCCCATAATGACAAAGAGAACACTCGTTTTTAGAAATATTTGCAAATGTGTTAAACCTAAAAAACAGAAATACCTTAAGTATTCAGACCCTTTGCTATGAGACTCGAAGATAAGATCAGGTGTATCCTGTTTCCATTGATCATCCTTGAGATGTTTCTACAACTTTATTGGAGTCCACCTGTGGTAAATTCAATTGATTGGACATAATTTGGAAAGGCACACACCTACAGTTGAAGTCGGAAGTTTACATACACTTAGGTTGGAGTCATTAAAACTCGTTTTTCAACCACTCCACAAATATCTTGTTAACAAACTATAGTTTAAGGAAAGTCGATAGCACATCTACTTTGTGCACGACCCAAGTAATTTTTCCAACAATTGTTTACAGACAGATTATTTCACTTATAATTCACTGTATCACAATTCCAGTGGGTCAGAAGTTTACATACACTAAATTGACTGTGCCTTTAAACAGCTTGGAAAATTCCAGAAAAGTATGTCATGGCTTTAGAAGCTTCTGATAGCTAATTGACATCATTTGTGTCATTTAGAGGTGTACCTGTGGATGTATTTCAAGGCCTACCTTCAAACTCAGTGCCTCTTTGCTTGACATCATGGGAAAATGAAAAGAAATCAGCCAAGACATCAGAAAAAAACTTGTAGACCTACACAAGTCTGGTTTATCCTTGGGAGCAATTTACAAACGCTTGAAGGTACCACGTTCATCTGTACAAACAATAGTATGCAAGTATAAACATCATGGGACCACACAGCCGTCATACAGCTCAGGAATGAGACGCGTTCTGTCTCCTAGAAATGAACGTAGTGCAAATCAATCCCAGAACAACAACAAAGGACCTTGTGAACATGCTGGAGGAAACAGGTGCAAAAGTATCTATATCCACAGTAAAACGAGTCCAATATCGACATAACCTGAAAGGCCGCTCAGCAAGGAAGAAGCCACTGCTCCAAAACCGCCATAAAAAAGCCAGATTAGTAGTGTGCAACTAACTGCACATGGGAACAAAGATCGTACTTTTTGGAGAAATGTCCTCTGGTCTGATGAAACAAAAATATAACTGTTTGGCCATAATAACCATCGTTATGTTTGGAGGAAAAAGGGGGACGTTTGCAAGCCGAAAAACACCATCCCAACCTTGAAGCATGGGAGTGGCAGCATCATGATATGGGGGTGCTTTGCTGCAGGAGGGACTGGTGCACTTCACAAAATAGATGACTTCATGAGGAAGGAAAATTATGTGGATATATTGAAGCAACATCTCAAGACATCAGTCAGGAAGTTAAAGCTTGGTCACAAATGGGTCATCCAAATGGACAATGACCCCAAGCATACTTCCAAAGTTGTGCCAAAATGGCTTAAGGTCATCAAAGTCAAGGTATTGGAGTGGCCATCACAAAGCCCTGACCTTAATCCCGAAGCAAATGTGTGGTCAGAACTGAAAAAACATGTGCGAGCAAGGAGGTCTACAAACCTGACTCAGTTACACCAGCTCTGTCAGGAGGAATGGGCCACAATTCACGCAACTTATTGTGGGAAGCTTGTGGAAGGCTACCCGAAACATTAGACCTATGTTAAACAATTCAACAATTAAAGTCAATGCTGCCAAATACCAATTGAGTGTATATAAACTTGGGAATGTGATGCCCCACTGGGAATGTGATGAAATAAATTAAAGCTGAAATAAATCATTCTCTCTACTATTATTCTGACATTTCAGATTCTTAAAATAAAGTGGTGATCCTATCTGACCTAAGACAGGGATTAAATATCAGGAATTGTGATAAACTGATTTTAAATGTATTTGGCTAAGGTGTATGTAAACCTCTGACTTCAACTGTATATAAGGTCCAATAGTTGACAGTCCAAGTCAGAGCAAAAACCAAGCCATGAGGTTGAAGGAGTTGTCCATATAGCTCCGAGACAGGATTGTGTCGAGGTATAGATCTAGGGAAGGGTACCAAAACATTTCTGCAGCACTGAAGGTCCCCAAGAACACAGTGGCCTCCATCATTCTTAAATGGAAGAAGTTTAGAATCATCAAGAGTCTTCCTAGAACTGTCTGCCCGGCCAAACTGAACAATCGGGGGAGAAGGGCCTTCGTCAGGGAGGTGACCAAGAAACCGATGGTCACTCTGACAGAGCTCCAGAATTCTTCTGTGGAGATGGGAGATCCTTCGAGAAGGACAACCATCTCTGCAGCACTCCACCAATCAGGCCTTTAATGTAGAGTGGCCAGACAGAAGCCACTCCTCAGTAAAAGGCACATGACAGCCCACTTGGAGTTTGCCAAAAGGCACCTAAAGGATTCTCAGACCATGAGAAACAAGATTCTCTGGTCTGATGAAACCCTAATTGAACTCTTTGGCCTGAATGCTAAGCGTCACATCTGGAGGAAACCTGGCACCATCCCTATGGTGAAGCAGCATCATGCTGTGGGGATGTTTTTCAGCGACAAGGACTGGGAGACTAGTCAGGATCGAGGGAAAGATGAACGGAGTAAAGTACAGAGAGATCCTTGATGAAAACCTGCTCCAGAGCGCTCAGGACCTCAGACTGGGGCAAAAGTTTACCTTCCAACAGGACAATGACCCTAATCACACAGCCAAAGACAATGCAGGAGGGGTTCAGGACAAGTCTCTGAATGTACTTGAGTGGCTCAGTCAGAGCCCGGACTTGAACCTGATCGAACATCTCTGGAGAGACCTGAAAACAGCTGTGCATCGACGCTCCCCATCCAACCTGACAGAGCTTGTACTAAGTAAAGGGTCTGAATACTAATGCATGTTGACAAACATGTAGTTAATGATCTAAACATCTGCCTTAAATTATTTAAAATTAATTGGTTTTTATTTCGAATTGGGAACCTGCACTCAATGGTGAAAATGGTCTGTTAAAGTCATATCAGCCCATCGGGTATGAAATGTTTTAGGTCTTATATCTGCGGTAACACTGTTTCAGTGCTTGCATGGAGTGCTTCAACAGGGCAAACCATATTAGAGGTCGAGTTATAACTGAGCCTATCTAATACATGAATTTAAATGAATTACGTAAAAATAAATTTGTTGAATTTTTGTGTAAATGACAACATAATTGCAGTTGGTACATTGCGTCCCGTAGTAGTCCAAACTCCGGAAGAATATTAACTAAATAGAAATGTTTGGTTCTAGAAACAGAAGTTGTGGAGTGTTTAAGGTTCATCATTGTCACTCCTGGGATGTTTCTCTAGACTCCAATGTGTTTCTCAGTACTTCCACTGAAACATACAGTACCACTTACATTACAGTACATATCAACTAAAGACAGCTACTGTACTATATTACTGGAAAATACTGACTGGTTCTAGCCCCAGGGAACGTGCAGCAACCTACGGTCTAGTTCACGATTAGCCAATAGCAGTAGACCATAGAGAAACCCTTGGCTTTTCTACAACGGTGTTGAGCTTAATGTATGTTCAGTCCCAGGAGACAGTTAATGCTCATTTAAAATGTACCACAAGGCTTGGCATTTCCTTTGACTTGAAACTAGGAAATCTATATGAAATGTGCTGGAAATGTAATTTTCCCAATTGCCTTTTGTAGCCTACTACCGCAATAGCATCATTCCAGGTATTTCACAACTCTGTTCCAATCCTTTATTAGAGGGTTCCATAGCAATAGTCATATTCTGACACTATATATTACAGTCTTCCCATTATAATATTATTTCCAAGTCCATATGACATGGTTGAAGCTATTCAATTTGAGTAGGGCAGACAAAGCAGGAAATTATCTCAGAAGGTAATGTTGACCCTGTCCTTTATGGAAATGGTCAGAGTACGTTCACTGTGTCTACTGACCTGTCATTTGTTTGAGTGGATCTGAATTATATGAAGATTGGCCCCGTCATTGGTCGTCTGTCCTATGCTCTTAAATGGATAGGCCTACTTCATGGTTTACGGTTCCTTGTATGCAGTTTCCCCTGACAACCACCAGACAGTGCCAGATTGTCCCATATGCCAGTATCTTCCAGTGGGTCTCTGAAGACGACAACATGGAGAGGAATGCATGAGGAAACAGAATACAGGATGTGCATCAATGGATGTTGTTGTCAGGGGTTACCAGGGTTGGTCAGATGACTTTCTAAATGTAAAAAAATACTTTGTTGCTAGTTACCTGTCCAAAATGGTAATCAGTAATGCAATTTTGGATTACTGATTAATCTGATTAATTACTTTCAGTTACTTTTGGAATACTTCGCCCTGAAGAAGAAGACAAAAGGGATCTATCAAATACATTTGGTGTGTCATCACAGTTGTTTCAGACTTGTGGTCGCTTTCTTGGATGGAACAAACCAAAGCCTTTTGTGCCTTTTATCAATGCTGAATTGAATGTCATTTAGAAGAAGGTTTCTTAATGTATTTTTTCACAAACATCCTTTCTGCATTTAAAAGTAATCTAAGAAGTAATCTAGTTTTTCAAAAGTATTTCTAACCTTGTTACAATATTTTTGCTGCTAACATAACTGATTAAAGTTAGTTTTTTTGTAATCAGATTACATGTAACTGACCGCCTACTGTTTAGTGAGAAAAACATGTACAGTTGACAAAGCCGTGTATAAAGGTTAGAAACATAGTCCCAAAGTAGAGCCGTTCCCAAGATTTCTCTTGAAATTCTCTGTTACCAATATCATATTGAGAAGATGCGAGGCTACAAGACTGTGTTGTTAGTACAGACTGGGATATATTCCGGGATTCATCCGATAGCATTGAGGAGTTTACCACATCAGTCACGAGCTTCATCAATAAGTACATAGACAACGTCATCCCCACAGTGACCATACGAATGTATCCAAACCAAAAACCATGGATTAAAGGCAGTATCCACACTTGGCTAAAAGCTAGAGTTACCGCTTACGAGAACGGACACAGACTCATACAAGAAAGGCTGCTATGACCTCCGACGAGCCATCAAACATGAAAAAGGACAATATAGGAGGAAGGTGGAATCCTATTACACCGGCTCCGACGCTCGTCGGATGTGTCATGGATTGCAGACGATAATAAATTACAAAGGGAAACCCAGCCGTGAGATTCCCAGTGACGCAGAACTCCCAAACGAGCTAAATGCCCTTTATGCTCGCTTCGAAGGAAAACACTGAGTCTTGCATGACAACCCCTGTTGTTCCGGATGACTGTGTGTTCCGTGGCCTATGTGAGTAAGACTTTTCAACAGGTTAACACATGCAAGGCCGCAGTACCAGATGGATTACGAGGACGCATACTCAGAGCATGTGCTGACAAGCTGGCAAGTATCTTCACTGACATTTTCAACATTTCCCTGACCCAGTCTGTAGTACCTACATGTTTCGAGAAGACTACCATAGTCCCTGTGCCCAAGGATGTCAAGGTAGCCTGTCTAAATGACTATTGCCCCGTAGCACTCATATCTGTGGCCATGAAATGCTTTGAAAGGTTGGCCAATGCTCACATTAACACCATCATCACAGACACCCTGGCCCCACTCCAATTCGCATACCGACCCAACAGATCCACAGATGACGCAATATCTATTGTACTCCACACTGCCCTTTCCCACCTGGACATAAGGAAAACCTAAGTGAGAATGCTGTTCCTTGATTCCAGCTCAGCATTCAACACCATAGTGCCCCACAAGCTCATCACTAAGCTAAAGACCCTGGTATTAAATACCTCCCTCTGCAACTGGATCCTGGATTTCCTGAAGGGCAGCGCACGACGCCAACACCATCATTAAGGTTGCCGACGACACAACAATGGTAAGGAGGTTAGAGACCTGGCAGTGTGGTGCCAGGACAACAACCTCTCCCTTAACATCAACAAGACAAAAGGAGCTGATTGTGGACTACAGGAAACGGAGGACCAAGCACACCCCTATCCACAGGCTGTAGTGGAACAGGTCGAGAGCTTCAAGTTCTTTGGTGTGCACATCACTAAGGAATTATCATGGTTCCCACACACCAACACAGACATGAAGAGGGAATTACAATGCCTCTTCCCCCTCAGGAGGCTAAAAAGATTTGTCATGGGCCCTCAGATCCTAAAAAAAAGTTATACAGCTGCACCATTGAGAGCATCTTGACGCATTACTGCTTGGTATGGCAACTGCTTGGCATCCGACCGCAAGGCGCTACAGAGGCTAGTGTGTATGGCCCAGTACATCACTGGGGCTGAGCTCCCTGCCATCCAGAACCTCTACACCAGGCAGTGTGAAACTTACTCCTTTGCCTGAAGTGTCTCCACTTGCTCCAGCAAATAGCTAGCTTTTCACTGTTGAGTAAGTTTGAGGGGTGAATGTAGCACATGGGAATGTGTGAAACTTATTCCTCAGCCTGAATTGTCCCCACTTGCAACAGCAAATAGCGTTCACACTCACCATATGCTGCTTCTACCCTGTTCTTTATTATGCTCATTATTATATATCCTGATGCCTAGTCACTTTACCTCTGCTTTTATGATCAAATACCTTGTAGCTGTGCACAGTGATATGATACTGATACTGGTACTCCCTGTATATACACTGAACAAAAATATAAATGCAACATACATCAATTTCAACGATTTTACTGAGTTACAGTTTCAGAAAATTGAAATAAATAAATTAGGCCCTAATCTATGGATTTCACTACTGAGAATATTGGATCTGTTGGTCACATATACCATCAAAAAAAGGTAGGGGTGTGGATCAGAAAACCAGTCAGTGTCTGGTGTGACCACCATTTGCTTCATGCATGCAGCGTGATACATCTCCTTTGCATAGAGTTGATCAGGCTGTTGATTGTGTACTGTGGAATGTTGTCCCACTCCTCTTCAATGCTGTGTGAAGTTGCTGGATATTGGCGGGAACTGGAACAGGCTGTCGTACACGGCGATCCAGATCATCCCAAACATGCTCAATGGTGACATGTTTGGTGAGTACGCAGGCCATGGAAGAACTGGAACATTTTCAGCTTCCAGAATTGTGTACAAATCCTTGAGACATGTGGCCGTGTATTATCATGCTGAAACATTAGGTGATGTCAGTGGATGAATGGCACAACAATGGGCCTCAGGACCTAGTCACAGTATCTCTGTTCATTCATATCGCCATCGATAAAATGCAATTGTGTTTATTGTCCGTAGCTTATGTCTGCCCATACCATAACCCCACCATGGGGCACCCTGTTCAAAACGTTGACATCAGAAAACCGCTTGCCCACACAACGCCACCTGCCCGGTACAAATGAAACTGGGATTAATCCATGAAGAGCACTTCTCCAGCATGCCAGTGGCCATCGAAGGTGAACATTTGCCCACTGAAGTCAGCAACAATGCCGTTGTGAGGCCGGTTGTACGTACTGCCAAATTCTCTAAAACGACGTTGGAGTCGGCTTAGAAATTAACATTAAATTCTCTGGCAACAGTTTTGGTGGACATTCCTGCAGTCAGCATGCCATTTCCATGCTCCCTTAAACTTGAGACATCTGTGGCTTTGTGTGACAAAACTGCACATTTTAGAGTGGCCTTTTATTGTGCCCAGCAGAAGGTGCACCTGTGTAATGATCATGCTGTTTAATCAGCTTCTTGATTTGCCACACCTGTCAGGTGGATGGATAATCTTGGCAAAGGAGAAATGCTCACTAACAAGGATATAAACAAATGTGTCCACAGAATTTACATGTGGTGTTCATATTTTTGTTCAGTGTAGCTTCATTCTTGTTTGTTTTATTCCTCATGTTATTAATATTGGTATTTGTTGTACTTTTAACTCTGCACTGTTGTGAAGGGCTCGTAAGTAAGCATTTCAAGGTAAAATCTCCACCTGTTGTGTTCCCGCATGTGACAAATAACATTTTATTTGAATGTTCCTCTCAATAGATTGCATGAGTTGTGGTGGAAAACAGAAATAAATGTAAATTCATATTACAGATTTGAGTAAAGGTATAGAAAGGTCATATACTGAAATTATCTCCTCACCATGGGAGAGGGCTAATCACATTCATACCTGGGGAAAAGTATATTGGGCTTCATGCATCTTCCGGTGTTGTCTTTGAAACTTCTAGGTTTTGATGGATATGTTGCTAAATTTATCAGGGGGACTTTTACTGAACTAATACTACATTTTAATTTTAATTTATCTCACTGTGGGCAGTTAGCTAGCTACAATGTTAGGTTGCTTACTGTTGATTTCAATGCTTATGTTATTAAATAAAACCCCACAATTTAGGGAGACACAGCAATTCATGAGACTTCTCCATTCTACCAACATTTTGGGAAAGGATTTTCTTGCTCTTACTGGCTCAAAAGTTCTGGTCTGAAGACTCTGCTCCCTGAAAAGTAACGGTCCAGTTTTTGGGCCTTTTCATATTTTTATTCTGTGATATAACTCACCTGCGATGAAGGAGAAGGGGTGGAGGGAAAGAGCAGTTTGACCTGTTTGCTTACGTTTGTTTGCTTACGTACACCCCAGGAAGGGGATATTTCACCCGTAAATGTTTTTTATGTGATAGAAGATAGAAGATAGAAATTGGATATAAAATATTCATCTTCGAAGAGAGACACTTGGCTCATTTAATTTTTCAGTTTCCCTGAGGAAATTACAAACTTTGGGTGCTGTTTTGCATGATAGCGGTAAGCAGCTACCGGCTGCAATTAGCTAGCCAGCTATACAGGGGCGCCATGCACCCCAAAAATCTGAGGGGGCACAAAGTATGTGAGGATGGCTAGGGGATGCCCAGAGAATTTTTCATTTTTCAAACACCTGAAACAGCTTTTTCCCACAATCTAAAGCCTTAATCATGCTTAATCAGCCTTAATTATGCTTAATTCATAAAAAAAGCTGTCTATCCTCCTGAGTGATGTTTATTTTTATTTGTTATTAATATGCTTCTCTGAATCTCTGCTAAACTTTGGGTAAAATATTTTAAGGAATGTGAGTCTCATTCAGTAGCCTACCTTTAGTAATTGCTTGCTTTTCTAAAGTCTACCAACCTTGCCAGCCGGCATGCCAGCTAAGATACAGTTCCTTCAGAAAGTATTCACACGCCTCAACTTTTTCCAATTTTTTGTGTAACAACTAGAATTTAAAATTGATTCAATTAAGATTTTGTCAATGGCCTTCACACACTACCCCATAATGTCAAAGTGGAATTATGTTAGACTTTCTTTACAAATTAATAAGAAATGAAAACTGAAATGTGTTGAGTCAACCCTTTTGTTATGACAAGCCTAAATAAGTTCAGGAGTAAAAATGTGCTTAACAAGTCACAATAAGTTGCATGCACTCACTGTGTGCAAAAATTGTGTTTAACATGAAGGACTACCTCATCTCTGTACCACACATACAATTATCTATAAGGTCCCTCAGTCGAGCAGTGAATTTCAAACACAGATTAAACCACAAAGCCTAGGGAGGTTTTCCAATGCCTCACAAAGAAGGGCACCTATTGGTAGATCGGTAAACATAAAAAAGTAGACATTGAATATCCCTTTGAGCAGGGTGAAGTTACTTCACTTGCTCTCGGTTGCCGGAGAGGAAGGAAACCGCTCAGGGATATACACCATGATGCCAATGGTGACTTTAAAACAGTTACAGAGTTTAATGGCTGTGATAAAAGAAAACTGAGGATGGATCAACATTGTAGTTATTCCACAATACTAACCTAAATGATGGAGTGAAAAGAAGAAACCCTGTACATAATACAAATATTCCAAAACATGCATCCTGCTTGCAATAAGGCACTAATATGAAACCTCAAAAAATGTGGCAAATAAATTAACTTTATGTCCTGAATACAAAACATTACGTTTGTGGCAAAATCAGCACAACACATCACTGAGTATCACTTCATATTTTCAAGCATGGTGGTGGCTGTATCATGTTATGTGTATGCTTGTCATCGGCAAGGACTACATTTTTTTAGGATACAAAGAAACATAAAAGAGCTAAATACAAATACAATTCAGGAGGAAAACCTGGTCAGTCTGATTTCCAATGGACACTGGTAGAATTCAAGGGGTATGGATATGTTCTGAAGGCACTGTAGTTAGACAAGCTAGCTACTCTAACTTGATTGATAGCCTAAAATGGTTTCTTGGTAGCTAGTCATGGGCAGATTGGGAAACTATCTGGGCTAGCTGAAGCAAACTTAATAAAATTACTAGGTTGCTAGTAGTATTACAGAGAAACAACAGCACAAAATAGTAAAATAACATTGACAAATAGTTTTCAATGTAACAGGACAAATCTGAGGGGGCACGTGCCCTTGTGACCCCTATGGGGGTAAGCTATACACCTGTGAAGCAAATGACCAGCCTTGCATGAATGCTAGGTATCTAGTTAACACCAAATGCAAACAAACAAATGAGCTATACAGCTGAGTGAGTTGAATTAGCTCAAGTAAAAGTTGATAGCAGATTCCAAATAATTCACATCACTTCTCCTCTCAACTGAAGATGTCAGGGGATGTTTTTCTGCTGAGACATACGAAGAGGAGAGATAATGTCAGAGATCCTGCTTCTGCTGGAGTCTCAGTGAGTAACTTACTGGGGTGCATATGAGCACTAAGTGCAGTATAAGTGTCTGGAAATGCTGTAAACATCTGACTCGGTTTGTTATGAACAGGCTTTATAGAGATAATCAATCAAGATACATGTTGTTGTTTTGGGATAGCACTTCACAAATCAAAAGCAGTGGAGTAGAGAGTCCTGCAAGATCAAAGGTAGCAAACCAATTCTGTTCAAACTGTACAGTAGCTCTATATTTTCATGCAGTGGTCTGGGGAGGGGGTTACCAAATATATATATGATTGATCCTGTCGTGTGTAGCCTGGCAAGACTCCAGGCCAATTTAGATTCTATAAGCTAGATGTAAGCATGGCTGCAGCTACTTCCCCTGCTGGCTAAGCTGCCTCTCCCCAAGACTTTCACACCCTGAGGCACTCTAGTGCAGACACGGTTGTTTACTCACTTTGAGCTTGTGTACAGACAGAATTCAGACGAACGCACGTGCATGCACGTGTACAAACACAGATGCACGCATACCCACAAATATACAAGTGTGCGCACACAAACATACACACGCACACCCATAACCGGGGTTGGGGTAATTCTTCAAAATCTCTTAAATGTAACTAAATGTAATCTACTTAATCCCCAAAAGTAATTATTTATCATGAGAGGGCCATAAACAACAACTAGAAAGGCTGCATACTCCAAGAAAGGTTCAAACTCACCTTTCTGGTAAAAATTATTATAAATTGCTGCGGTGTAATCACTTTTGAGGACACAAGCTCAAGTACACAGTACAAAGATGATACAAATATGAGAATGAAATATTTTATATGATGTATTTCCTATTTAACAAAACTGTATGAATAAGGCTACATTTAGTATAATCAGTTTATAAAATGACTAACTACTTCCTTATAACTGTAAAATGCATATTTGTACTGTATATTTAGGGTTAGAGAAAATGGGCATATTTTCTAAAGGGCTTTCTTTATCAAAACGTCTGCCCCCATCATGGTTAATATCACACAGAGCTCTAGCTTGGCTTCCTGAAATCATTAGGAACTCGCCTTTCATCTCATATTAATCTTGTCCGTATACCAACAGAAAGTGTTTATTTGGGCTGCAAGCCCGAAGCCGGGCACAATATGACAACAGCCACTTCAAGTGCAGGGCGCGAAATTCAAAAGATATTTTTTTGAAATATTTTACTTTCACACATTAACAAGTCCAATACAGCAAATGAAAGATAAACATCTTGTGAATCCAGCCAACATGTCCGATTTTTAAAACGTTTTACAGCGAAAACACCAAGTATATTTATGTTAGCTCACCACCAAATACAAAAAAGGACAGACATTTTTCACAGCACAGGTAGCATGCACAAAACCAACCTAACTAACCAAGAACCAACCAAACTAACCAAGAAACAACTTCATCAGATGACAGTTTTATAACATGTTTTTCAATAAATCTATGTTATGTTCGAAAAATGTGCATATTTGAGCTATAAATCAGTTTTACATTGCAGCTACCATCACAGCTACAGTCAGAAATAGCACCGAAGCAGCCAGAGTAATTACAGACACCAACGTCAAATACCTAAATACTCATCATAAAACATTTCTGAAAAATAAATGGTGTACAGCAAATGAAAGACAGGCATCTTGTGATTCCAGCCAATATTTCCGATTTCTTAAGTGTTTTACAGCGAAAACACAATATAGCATTATATTAGCTTACCACAATAGCCAGAAACACAAGCCATTTACCAGCAGCAAAAGTTAGCGATCGTAACAAACCAGCAAAAGATATATAATTTTTGACTAACCTTGATAAGCTTCATCAGATGACAGTCCTATAACATCAGGTTATACATACACTTATGTTTTGTTCGAAAATGTGCATATTTAGAGCTGAAATCAGTGGTTATACATTGTGCTAACGTAGCATCTTTTTCCCACAACGTCCGGATATTTTTCTGACACTCACATATTCTGACCAAATAACTATTCATAACCATTACTAAAAAATACATGTTGTATAGGAAATGATAGATACACTAGTTCTTAATGCAATCGCCGTGTTAGAATTCTAAAAATAACTTCATTACGACATGCAGTTTACGTTATGGCGAGAGCGTGCCCAAAATCTACTAGTTCACATGTTCGACAGATATATGAAATAGCATCATAGAATCCCATTGTGACGTACTGTAGAGGGGCACACTATTTGGCCGGGGGACATTATTTGGCATGACAGGCCCATGAAAGACTAAAGACACTAGCAAATACAACACATCACATCACTGAGTATCGCTCTTCATATTTTCAAGCAAGGTGGTGGCTGCATCTTGTTATGGGAATGCTTGTCATTGGCAAGGACTAGGGAGTTTAAGATAAAAATAAATGGAATAGAACTAAGCACAGACAAAATCCTAGAGGAAAACCTGGTTAAGTCTGCTTTCTAACAGACACTGGGACACAATTTCACCTTTCAGCAGGACAATAACCTAAAACACAAGTCCAAATATACACTGGAGTTACTTAACAAGACGACATTGAATGTTCTTTCAGTTTTGACTGAAATTGGATAGAAATCTATGGTAGTTTAGCATCCGCTTCATCGGACCACTTTCATATCGAGCGCATCACTGGTACTTCCTGTTTGAGTTTTTGCTTGTAAGCAGGAACCAGGAGGATAGAGTTATGGTCACATGGAAGGCAAGGCCTTCCAAATGGAAGGCAAGGGAGAGATTTGTATGCATCTCTGTGTGTGAAGTAAATGTGATCTAGTTTATTTTTGCCTCTAGTTACACAAGGAACTTCCTGCATTAATATCACCGGCCCCTAGGAGCGCCGTCTCTGGATGAGCATTTTCTTGTTTGCATATGGCCCTATACAGGTCGTTGAGTGCAGTCTTAGTGCCAGTATCGGTTTGTGGTGGTAAGTAGCGAACTATGAAAAATATAGATGAAAACTCTCTTGGTAAATAGTATGGTCTACATGAGGTATTCTAACTCAGGCGAGCAGAACCTCCAAACTTCCATTAGAGATTGCGTAGCATCTGTTGTTAACAAAGAGACATACTCCCCCTCGAGTTTACCTGACGCTGCCATTCTGTCCTGCCAATGTATATAAAAAACTGCTAGATTTATATTTTCCATGTTGTTGTTCAGCCACAACTCTGACAAACATAGGATATTACAGTTCTTCAGATCAGGTTGATAGGATAGTCTCGACTGGAGCTTGTCCAGTTTATTCTCTAGTGATTGCATGTTCACCAATAGAATGGAGGGTAGAGGTGGTTTATCCCCTTGTCACGTTCCTGACCTGTTTTCCTTGGTTATGTATTTGTTTTAGTTGGTCAGGGCGTGAATTGGGTGGGTTAGTCTATGTTTTCTATTTCTATGTGGGGTTTTGTGTTCGGCCTGGTATGATTCTCAATTAGAGACAGGTGTGTATCGTTTGTCTCTGATTGAGAGTCATACTAAGGCAGACAGGGTTTCACTGGTGTTTTGTGGGTCTTTGTTCTTATGTCAGCGTTTGGGCCACACAGGACTGTTGCAGGTTAGTCACGTTTGTTGTTTTTGTTAATTTGTAGTGTTTTGTTGGTTTGCCATTAAATCATGAATACCTCCTACTCCGCATCTTGGTCCGATCCATGCTCCTCCTCGTCTGAGGAGGAGAACTACATTGACAACCTTTACACCCTTTGCCGACATAATATTGTCAGGTATCCAGCACGCCAGCCTCTATAACTCTGCTTCTTCCTTCTTTGAGTGTCAGGGATGTGGGCCTGGTTTGGGGATGAGCAGTATGTCATTCACCTCCGATTCATTTAAAGTAGAAATCCTCATCCAAATCAAGGTTAGTGAATGCTGTTCTGATGTCCAGAAGCTCTTTTCGAGTAAAATAAATGCCGGAAACATTATGTACAAAAAAAGTTAAGATCAGCGAGAAAACCCTCCCACAATATCACAAATGGTCAGGAGACTATAAAATGGCTGCTATTCCCTCCAGCGCCATCTCATAAACCATCTCATAAACCATCTCATGATGATCCCGGATTTACGGGCTGTGCTATACGCAGGTAGCAAATCCCATCCCATCAAAACACATAGACCTCTTGGTTGATGTGACCTGACTGAATCCTTTTGGGACTCATATGGCTGCTTCCTGGTTTCCTCCTCTTTCTCCTCATTTCTCTTTCCTCCTTGACTCAGAAAGCTTTTACAGGAACCTCTCTCCCTTACTGTACATGTCTATGGCGCTATTGTGCCCAGTCGGGCTTCAATTATTTTCCATCTGGACTTAAATTAGTGTCCAATTTCCACTGGTTCCTATTTTTGGTCACACTTTGGATTGCATTGAGTTAATACCAGATTAACTTCTAGTGAAATAATTTATGTAGACCTAATTGCCCTGTAGGAAGATGGTAAGTGCATTTGATTATGCTGTGCTTACCACTTTAGCTCTCACCTTTTTGTTTTTTCTTGGGTTAACAATGGTAAGAGATGTAACTGTCTGGGTTTACTAGTGACAAATTATACAATTATTCCCTTTTGGATTCCCTGTAATAGTAATTCCCAGTCCATGTAATACTGCCTTTATTGTCACCCTGTGTTCTATTGTATTCCAGAGTAGCCTGGTCTTCTCGTCTATTGTCCAGTTTCATCCTATCACAGATGTGACAGTCTAGCGGCAAACTCACTGGACCATTGATTGATGTCTGGAGAAGACAGAGCATCTGGGAGAACTAAATCTCACATCGAAGTGTCCAATTCATTCACCCTTGAGAGCTATTTACCAACAGACATTACTCTGGACACTTTGCAGAATGTTACAGAGCCATGATAGACAACAGAGCTGGAGAATTGTTTTGTTGCTGCTGTTGGATAGATAAAAAGTGAATACAATAGATTTCATAAACAGCTGATGGTTGAGGTTCAAGTTGAACCTTGTGCCTGATTGGGATCAGAAAACTTTTGATAAAACTTAGGTAGCAAGATACTCACTCATACAACCTCAATCTCAGTTTGTTGGTTGGAGGTGAAGTTGAGATTAGGCACCATAAGAATAGAAGTAGCTGCTGTTATGTATCCAATCCCTTAATTATATTACACAGATAATTTGACAAAGAGGAACATTGCTAAAGGTAATTTACTGCACACAGTCAAGGTGTGGAGTGTGGGTATACCAACGGGAGGAGAAAAGAGGAAAGAGGCTGATGTGTTCGTGGCCTACAGATTGTGTTCCTCAGTAAAGAGCGTCAGCTTCCTAGCGTTATCAGTAGCCAAGGTCAAGTTCAAGGTCAAGGTCAAGTAGTGGGTGTTTCAACCAAGTCTGAATTCAGTTCTTCATTTCCTCTGTCAGCATCGAGCAACTAGAATCTGCTCTCCCCCTACAGTCAAATACTATTTTCAACAATACAAGAGTTTATGCCCTAAAGCTGTATCAAATTTGAGTGACTTGAGTGATAAAAAAACAGAGAGATATGTAGTACCGTATATATTGAGGCTTTCCATTGTCTGTGGTGACTGCTGGATTCCAGAGGTGTGTGTAGGCGGGCAGTCTCACAAAGACTTGTGTGTGTGTCTTAGAGTTCCTGTTGAGGGTACTGCTTTAGGAGCCTTATTAGTGTGCAGAGACACAGGGAAGGCCCAGGGTAATACACCTCCATTTATGTGACACGCCACCTCTGTGATAAATGGGAGCTTTGCTCCTGATGCGCATACACTACCTCATAAGGTGTCAAGTAGATAGAACCCTAACTGAGAGAACTTGTGCATGGAACTTATGTGGATGCATATTGACCTCAATCATCACGTAATGTACTGGTATTGTAGATAAGTTAAAGCTTAGCATGTAATCATTTGCCAA
Source organism: Salvelinus fontinalis (assembly GCF_029448725.1). Classification (NCBI taxonomy): domain Eukaryota; kingdom Metazoa; phylum Chordata; class Actinopteri; order Salmoniformes; family Salmonidae; genus Salvelinus; species Salvelinus fontinalis. The sequence goes on along the minus strand of NC_074685.1, from coordinate 24,664,334 downwards.
AAATTCAAGCCAAAAAGTACAGTTCAAACTCACTATGAGGCCAGCCAAGAAGTTTGCTGGACGTCAAGTCTTGATTTGAATGAGCCCAGATTTGAATGTGAGATTCCTGCTGAAAAAAATGGCTGTTCAGGTTTTGGGGCACTGCCATGCTATTACTCGATCAATCATATAGATGCCGATGTATTCGCCTCAGAGTTTTCTCCATTTTACATATTTTTTGGTTGAGAATCAATGAGTCATTATTCTAAGCAAAGCCCCTCTGCCTACGACTGACTCAACCTCTCTCTCCCGGAGTCCTGAGATTTTTCTGCACTATCCGAGAAACATTTGACAGTAAAAGACAAATCCATATTTTGTTTTTGCTCTCAGCATGTGATATATATTTAAATTTGCCCGTAGGCTCAGATTAAAATTAAACAGCTCAAAGGAGAATTAACAAGGGGAACAAAAAGTACACCTCAGTAGAAATTCTCACTAAGAACACATCGGAGTGGAGGCTATATATTGAGAAATATATTTGAGTGTCACGATCCGTACTATTTGGTCATGACTCATTGCGAAAATGCAATCTCAAGATTTTTTTTGTTGCATAGCCTACTGTATTGTCTTGAGGTAAGGGTCTTAGCCTCTATAAAACGTATAATGCATGTTGTAAAAGCTATAAATGCTTCGGTAGCAATAAGGAGCAAATCAAATAAAAATCAAATCAAAGTTTATTGGTCGAGTACAAAGATTTGCAGATGTTATCACAGGTGCAGCAAAATGCTTGTGTTTCTGTGCAATAATACCTAGCAATACACACATAATCCAAAAAGTTAAAATAAATATCAGAACGAGTACAATTACCAACCAAATTAGCACTGTAACAGAAATCCAAATGCAATCTAAACATATATACACCACAATAATTGTATATAATTTACACAATATATACTAGGAATGATATGTACAGCAGTAGCTATATTTGACTGTGGTACAATGCCTTCAGAAAGTATTCAGACCCCTTGACTTTTCCCCAAATGTTGTAACGTTATATCCTTATTCTAAAATGGATTAAATAAAATAAAAATATATATTAAACATTGGGCCTCCCGAGTGGTGCAGTGGTCTAAGGCACTGCATCACAGTGCTAGTTGTGGGGCGGTGCACAATTGGCCCAGCGTTGTCCAGGTTAGGGGAGGGTTTCCCGTGTGGCTCAGTTGGTAGAGCATGGCGCCTGCAACGCCAGGGTTGTGGGTTCAATTCCCACGGGGGGAACCAGGATGAATATGTATGAACTTTCCAATTTGTAAGTCGCTCTGGATAAGAGCGTCTGCTAAATGACTTAAATGTAATGTAAATGTAATGGTTTAGCCGGCAGGGATGTTCTTGTCCCATCTCGAACTAGCAACTCATGTGGCGGGCCGGGTGCAATGCACGCTGACAAGATCGCCAGGTGTACGGTGTTTCCTTGACACAATGGTCCAGCTAGCTTCCGGGTTAAGCTGCCATTGTGTCAAGAAGCAGTGCAGCGTGGCTGGGTTGTGTTTTGGAGAACGCACGACACTCGACCTTCACCTCTCCCGAGTCCATACGGGAGTTGCAGCGATGGGACAAGACTGTAACTACCAATTTGATACCACAAAATTGTCGAGTAAAAAGCCGTAAAATGTAAAAAAAAATTACAAATACTCAGCAATCTACACACAATAACCCATAATGAACAAGTTTGGTGGTGGTGGCAGCATCATGCTGTGGGGAAGTTTTTCAGCGGCAGGGACTGTGAGACTAGTCAACATTGAGGGAAAGATGAACGGAGCAAAGTACAAAGAGATCCTTGACTAAAACCTGCTCCAGAGTGCTCAGGACTTCAAACTGGGGCAAAGGTTCACCTTCTAACAGGACAACGAACCTAAGCACAAAACCAAGACAACACAGGAGTGGCTTCTGGACATGTCTCTGAATGTCCTTGAAATTTGGCCCAGTCAGAACCCAGACTTGAACCCGATCAAACATCTCTGGAGAGACCTGAAAATAGCTGTGCAGCGACGCTCCCCATCCAACCTGATAGAGCCTGAGAGGATCTGCAGAGAAGAATGGGAGGCACTCCCCAAAATACAGGTGTGTCGAGCGTTTAGCGTCATACCCAAGAAGACTCAAGGCTGTATTCACTGCCAAAGGTGGCAGTGAGTAAAGGATCTGAATACGTATGTAAATGTAATATTTCTGTCACGCCCTGACCTTAGAGAGCCTTTTTATGTCTCTATTTGGTTTGGTCAGGGTGTGATTTGGGGTGGGCATTCTATGTTTTATTTTGCTATGATTTTGTATTTCTATGTTTTGGCCGGGTATGGTTCTCAATCAGGGACAGCTGTCTATCGTTGTCTCTGATTGGGTACCATACTTAGGTAGCCCTTTTCCCTCCTTTCTTTGTGGGAAGTTGTCTTTGTTTGTGGCACTATAGCCTTAAGCTTCATGGTCGTTTTTGTATTGTTTATGGTTTTTGTTGGCGTCACCTTAATAAAAGGAATATGTACGCTCACAACGCTGTGCTTTGGTCCACTTCATTCGACGGGCGTGACAATTTCATTTTTGTTTTAATATTAATTTGTAAACAATTCTACAATTTTTTTGCTTTGTCATTATGGGGTATTGTGTGTAGATTTGTTTTTTTTCTTCATAATTTAATCAATTTTTGAATAAGGCTGTAACGCAACAAAATGTGGAAAATCAAGTCTGAATACTTTCCGAATGCATTGTACATATATAGTGGGTAAAACAGTATGTAAACATTATAAAAGTGACTAGTATTCAATGACTATGTACATAGGGCAGTGGTCTCTACGGTCCAGGGTAGAGTACCGGGTGATAACTGGCAAGGGACAGTGTCTGAGGTTCAGGGCAGGGTACTGGGCGAAGGCCTATTTATGACTATTTGACTATTTAACATTGCTAGGTCTGGTGGCCTGGAGATAAGCTATTTTTCAGTCTCTTGGTCCCAGCTTAGATGCACCTGTACTGTCTCAGCCTTCTAGATGGGAGCAGGGTGAACAGGCCGTGGTTTGGGTGGCTGAGTTCCTTGATGATCTTCTTGTTCTCCCTGGTACACTGGGTGCTGTAGATGTCCTGGAGTGCAGCAGTGTGCCCACGATGATGTTGGGCTGACCGCACCACCCTCTGGAGAGCCCTACGGTTGCGGATGGTGCAATTGCCGTACCAGGCGGTGATACAGTTTGACAGGAAGCTCTCAGTGGTGCATCTGTAGAAATTCGTGAGGGTCTTAGGGGCCAAGCCAAATTTCTCCTTCCTTCGTTTTGTTGACTTTGCGGGAGAGGTTATTTTCCTAGAATCACTCCACCAAGGCAATTACCTCCGTGTAGGCTGTTTTGTCGTTGTTGGTAATTAGGCCTACCACTGTTGTGTCGACAGCAAAGTTGATGATTGAGTTGGAGACATGCGTGGGCACTGTAATATTTGTATTTTGTCAAAACACATGGAGTTAGCTTAAACTTATTTAGAACATTATTTTATTCCCCGCCTCAATTATGTAACTTTGTTAGTCATGGCTAAAACGTGATTGATATATTTCCCTGTTCGTAGATATGGAAATAACTAAGAGAAACATACATGTAAATTAGGCGGAGAGTGGCTATAGGTAACGCTTTGCCTGTCTGTGAAGACAACGGGCCTTACTCTAGGAATGCTAAGCAGCCTTGCCCCTTGTAAACAAGCTGCTTCTCTTTCATTTCAATTGGCTTAATTAGAATGGATGAGGAGGCCTGAGCGCAGAGCAAAGCGTTTCGGCAGAGGGAGAGAGGGAGAGATGCAGTGGCAGATAGGGAAGCTGGACACAGAGATAAAGTTGCTCACAAGCCGGTGTAAACCAATCGGATGACAACAAACCCCAGGCCGGTGGGTGACAATGCTGCCAGAATTACTTTAAGTAACAGCACACGTGTTAATGTGCATCCAAATTGAATTATGATTTCATGCAATATCTAACCCAAGTAGGGGTGGGGAATTGAATAACTCGGTGTGTGTCTGTGTGCATTTATGCATATGTGTGAAACACTTTGTAGTTTGACAGCAGCATTTGCAGGAGCTTACTGTAGCTTGCAGACTGTTACATGTGCTTAGCTTTTAGTCATGCATGTTCAATCATTTTGCCCATGCTCGCTATACATGCTTGCTATAGGAAAATCTTGCTATACATACAGTGCATTCGGAAAGTATTCAGAACCCTTCCCTTTTTCCACATGTTGTTATGTTACAGCCTTATTCTAAAATCGATTAAATAAAACATTTTCCTCATCAAACTACACACAATACCCCATAATGACAAAACATTAACAGGTTTTTAGATATATTTTCAAATGTGTTAAAATTAAAAACAGAAATACCTTATTTCCATAATTATCCAGACCCTTTGCTATAAGACTTGAAATTAAGCTCAGGTGCGTCTTGTTTCCATTGATCATCCTTGAGATGTTTCTACAACTTGATTGGAGTCCACCTGGGGTAAATTCAATTGATTGGACATGATTTGGAGGGCACAAACCTGTCTATATAATGTCCCACAGTTGAAAGTGGATGTCAGAGCAAAAACAAAGCCATGAGGTTGAAGAAAATGTCCGTAGAGCTCCGATACAGGATTGAACAATCAAACTGAACAATCAGGGAAGAAGGGCCTTGGTCAGGGAGGTGCCCAAGAACCCCATGGTCACTCTAACAGAGTTCCAGAGTTCCTCTGTGGAGATGGGAGTACCTTCCAGAAGGACAACCATCTCTGCAGGGCTCCACTAAATCAGGTATTTATGGTAGAGTGGCCAGACGGAAGCCACTCGTCAGTAAAAGCACATGACAGCCCACTTGGAGTTTGCCAAAAGCACCCAAAGGACTCTCAGACCATGAGAAACAAGATTCTCTGGTCTGATGAAATCAAGATTGAACTTTTTGGCCTGAATGCCAAGTGTCAAGTCTGGAGGAAACCTGGCACCATCCCTACGGTAAGAGCTTGGTGGAAGCATCATGCTGAGATTCTTGTTGAAAACCTGCTCCAGAGTGCTCAGGACCTCAGACTGGGGTGAAGGTTTACCTTCCAACAGGACAACTACCCTAAGCACACAGCCAAGACAATGCAGGAGTGGCTTCAGGACAAGTCTCTGAATGTCCTTGAGTGGCTCAGCCAGAGCCCGGATTTGAACCCGATCGAACATCTCTGGAGAAACCTGAAAATAGCTTTGCAACAACACTCCCCATCCATCCTGATATGATAGAACCTGAGAGGATCTGGAGAAAAGAATGGGAGAAACTCCCAAATACAGGTGTGCCAAGCTTGTAGTGTCATACCCAAGAAGACTCAAGGCTGTAATCGCTGCCAAAGGTGCTTCAACAAAGTACTGAATAAAAGGTCTGAATACTTATGTAAATGTCATATTTAAGTTATTTTGTATTTTTTTGCCAAAACTTCGAAAACCTGGTTTAGCTTTATATTTATAGCGTATTGTGTGTAGATTGATGAGGGGGAAAAAACTATTTAATCTGTTTTAGAATAAGGCTTTAATGTAACAAAATGTGGAAAAAGTCAAGGGGTCTGAATACTTTCAGAATGCATTGTACATTGCTTTGATTCTGTGCCGATACAGCTTACACTAAAGAGCTTATCTCATCCTATTACAAAACAAAGGCTGCCAATGTTGGGAAAATATAGGACTTCACATAGTCTAGTACTTCAACAATCTCGTGGTGATTATGTGAAAAGTAAATTTTACATCTCTTTCAATAGAAAATGAAAAGTCATTTTCCACTAATGTATATTTTGGAAAAACATGAGTAGCCTCTAACCTGTTGTAGTTAATGTCAAACATTAATTGTAATGAATATGACGTGATGAGGATTTCAATGACCAATTAATTCCATGTTAGCTGTGGGGAACATAACTGTTACATATCTCCCCCTGGTGGTCAGTATCTGTTTGATCACCATTACTATTGGAAGCTGGAGCCAAGCAATCATCCAGATTGTTTGTACTCATTTTACTTGAATCAAAAATCCCAATAGAACAGTAGATTTGTTATTCTTTCGGTCACACACAAACACATATGCATGCATGATGCATGCACACACACACACATCACCTCCTGGCTCAGAGACTATTTGAGTGTTAAAGATCCTCATTAGTTATTGCCTGGAAGGTGCACACAGAAATAGCATCCAGAATGAATGCCTTCGGTTGTTATAATTGTTTTGGGACCACTTTGTTTTTAGGCTGAGAAATGCACGCATGTTCTTATTTATTGACCAAATAAAGCAGAACCCCTGTGGAAGACAGAGAACGCATGGCTCCAGGCAAGGCAAGGAAGAGCTAGACAGTGTTGTAATGCTTCTGCTCCACTTTAACGTCTGGGGCCACCAAAAAGTGGCCTTTCGTCAGCAGGATGCTAAGAGCTGTGTCTGTCTGTCTGTCTCTCTGTGTGTGTGTGTGTGTGTCAAGTCAAATGTTATTTGTCACATGCCGAATACAACGGGCGTAAACTTTACTGTGAAATGCTTGCTTACTAGCCCTTCCCAACGATGCAGAGTTTAAAAATAAATAATGATACATAAAAATATATATACAAATTGTAACACAAACAGTAACAGAAGAGGAATAAAATGCACAAAGATGAAGCTATATACAGGGAGTAGCCTACCAGTACCATATCACTGTGCAGGTATGTGAGGTTGATATGTACATAAAGGCAGGGTAAAGTGAATAGGCATCAGGATAGATAATAAGTGTAAAATAAATAACAGAACAGCAGCAGCATATGATGAGTGTGAAAGTGTGTGTATATGTATGTGTGCTTGCCATCAGAACAACCTCAATTCGTCGAGGCATGGACTCTACAAGGTGTCGATAGCGTTCCACAGGGATGCTGGCCCATGTTGACTCCAATGCTTCCCACAGTTGTGTGCCAAGTTGTCTAGATGTCCTTTAGGTGATGGACCATTCTTGATACACACAGGAAATTGTTGAGCGTAAAAAAACAAGCTGTGTTGCAGTTCTTGTCACAAACCGGTGCGCCTGGCACCTACCATACTTAAATCTTTTGTCTTGCCCATTCACCCTCTGTATGGCACACATACACAATCCATGTCTCAATTGTCTCAAGGATTAAAACTCTTTAACCTGTCTTTTCCCCTTCGTCTACACTCATTGATGAGTCGGTGTCGGAGTTGTCTCACAATCAACTTTATTTTGAATAGCTATAAAAGTCAACACCAATCCTATAAAATAAATGATTATTTATCCAATAATATTCTTTATAACACTTGGATGAACATTAGCTTAGGCTAAAAACAAATAGGCCCATCACTAGGCCATGCCTTTTGCCTATCGAACTACGTATATACAATCAGATAAAACAGATGATAATTTATCATATTCTTTATAACATCATCTTTATCATTCGGCCTAAAACCAAAGAACTGCAAAGATTTGCTTTTCTTTCCCACCAAGTCAGCCATCATTTTTTTCTGATTTAGCTAAGACAGGCTAAACTATAGTTACTTAGTGAAATACTGTCACTTCTTTCTTTTTACAGTCAAACTGCCGGAAAGTAGCCTAATTGAAGAATGTCGCAAATACGCTTATCCAGATGATTAAGATGAAATAACAATAGACTACACTTAAAAGGTAGGCTAATACAACTAATATCGGAGTATTTTTATGGACAAGAGAAACATAGCTCTACCAATTTGAAAATCATTCTTCAGCCTAGATTAGATTTAAAAAATAACTAGGTCCTCCCGAGTGACGCAGCGGTCTAAGGCACTGCATCGCAGTGCTCGAGGCTTCACTACAGACCGGGTTCGATCCCAATCTGTGTCACTACCGGTTGTGACCAGGAGTCCCATTGGGATGGCGCACAATTGGCCCAGCATCGTCCGGGTTAGGGGAGGGTTTGGCCAGGGGGCCTTTACCTGGCTCATTGCGCTCTAGTGACTCCTTGTGGTGGGCCGGGTACCTGCAGGCTGACTTCAGTTGTCAGTTGGACGGTGTTCCCTCTGACACATTGGTGCGGCTGGCTTCCGGGTTAAGCAGGCGGGTGTTAAGAAGCGCAGTTTGGCGGGTCATGTTTCGGAGGACGCATGAATCTTTGCCTCTCCCAAGCCCGTTGGGGACTTGCAGCGATGAGATTAGATCGCAATTGGATATCACGAAATTGGGGTGAAAAAAAGGGGTAAACAAAAAAATTATAATAACTAGGCCTAACACTGTTTTGTTCTGAACAATGATTTAATGAGATTGTTTGTGGCTGTGCGGTCAAGGGCGGTGCGTTTGCCATGTCAAGCTGTAATGCACCAGTCAAGATACTCTCGATGGTGCAGCTGTAGAACTTTTTGAGGATCCAAGGGTCCATGCCAAATCTTTTCAGACTCCTGAGGGAGAAGAGGCATTGTCATGCCCTCTTCACGACTGTGCTGGTGTATGTGGACCATGTTAAGTCTTTAGTGATGTCGACGCCAAGGAACTTGAACCTCTCAACTTGCTCCACTACAGCCCAGTGAATGTGGATGGGACGTGCTATCCTCTTCCAGTTGTCAACAATCAGATCCATGGTCTTACTGATGTTGAGGGAGAGGCTGTTAACCTGGTACAACACTGCCAAGTTTCTTATCTCCTCCCTGTAGGCTGTCTAATCGCCATCGGTAATCAGGCCTACAACTGTCATGTTGTCAGCAAACTTGATGATGGTGTTGGAGGTGTGCATGGCCACACAGTTGTGGATGAACAGGGAGCACAGGAAGGGGCTAAGCACACACCTCTGAGGGGCACCCATGTTGAGGGGCTCCCGTGTTGAGGGTCAGCGTGGCAGAGGTGTTGTTGCATATCCTCACCACCTGGGGCCAGCCCGTCAGGAAGTCCAGGATACAGTTGCAGAGGGAGTTGCTCAGTCCCAGGGTCCCGAGCTTGGTGGGACAGAGCATTGTGAAGTGCAATTCAAATTGGGAAATCTGTGGATCAATTTGGGCAGTATACGAATTGGAGTGGGTCCAGGGTTTCTGGGATGATGGTGTTGTGTGTCATGAACAGCCTTTCAAAACACTTCATAATTGCTATGACATAATAGACATTTAGGCAGGTTACCTTGGAGCTCTTGGGAACAGGGACAATGGTGGTCAGCTTGAAACACGTGGGGATTGCAGACTGGGAAAAGAGAGATTAATAATGTCAGTGAAGACACTTGCCAGCTGGTTTGTGCATGCCCTGAGAAAGCTCCCTGGCGGCCTTGCGAGTGTTAACCAGTTTACTCACATCAGCCATAGAGAGTGAGATCAGACAGTCATCCAGAACAACAGGGGCTTTCATCCAAGACTCTGTTGTTTTCCTCGAAGCGAGCATAAAAGGTATTTAGCTCGTTTGGGAGTTCTGTGTCACTGGGCATCTCACGGCTGGGTTTACCTTTGTAATCCGTTATCGACTGCAACCCCTGCCACATCCAACGAGTGTCGGAGCTGGTGTAATATGATTCCACCTTCCTCCTGCATTGGCCTTTAACGTCTCATCGGAGGTCTTAGCGGGCGTTCTTGTATGCGTCCATGTCCACATCCTGTTCCTTGTCAGCGGTAGCTCTAGCCTTTAGCACAGTGTAGATACTGCCTGTAGTCCATGGTTTTTGGTTTGGATACGTTCGTATGGTCTCTGTGGGGATGTCATCTATGCTCTTATCATTGAAGCCCGTGACTGATGTGGTAAACTTTTAGTGCCCCTCAAAGAGCATGAGACGTGTTGGTAGAACAGTTTTAAGTCTCTGCCCACAAGAAACGCCTCCTTTGGGTGTGCGGTTTCTTGTTTGTTTGTGGCCCCATACAGTTCATTGAGTGCCAGACTGGTGTTGACTTGTGATGGGATGTAGACAGTCGTGAAAATTAGGGATGAGAACTCTCTTGGTAGATAAAAAGGTCTGCAGTTTACCATGAGGTATTCTATATCAGGTGAGAAAAGGCCGAGCTAGTTATTTATGAAAAGGCATACCCCTATCCCTTTACTTGCCCAGGGCCGCCGTAGTCTGATCGTGTTACTGCATGGAGAAAACACGTGTGTGTGCATGTCTTTGATAAGTGGTGATACTCTCATTGCAAGAGGCTCCTGATCCCATCCCATTACCCCCGCCCCCTACAAACACACACACATACAAAAACACACACAGCGAAAATGAAAAGAATGACAGGATGGCATCTCTTTCACACAGCTGTGACACCTGCAGAGGTGAGAGGTCATATCCACATGGAGAGAAAGTGATCATGGCTAGCGTCTGTTTTAAAGACGTGAAGGACTCAAATCAGCCCGTGTCATACCAAGTCACAGTCAGCTGACAGCTGAGGAACGGGGAGCCATATGCTTTCAACACCACGGTCACAAATAGAGGTATGAAATGTCCTTGGGCAAATGGTCAAGTTAATAAAATAGGCCTATTCTTTTGACTCTCTAGTTCATAACCTCTTACAAAAGTGTCAGTACAACGTAGTTAGCCAACAACAATATGTTGCTAAAGCACATAACAGGTAAGTGAAAGAGAAGTTAGCAGAATCCTAACCTACCTTTGTCTGTCTGTTTAGGGGTACGTCCTCCAGCTAAGGTTCCTTACGGCAAACAAAGAGGTTAGCGCACAATGTGCCCAAACACAAACAAGTCTTCCGTATTGACTTTGTGTCAACTTGCCACTTGGCCTTTTGTTTCCAGGGATGGCCTGTCATTCCATCGGAGGAGAGGAGGAGAGATTTCTTCCAGGAAGGAGGCAGAGAAAGGTCATTGTGAATAAAATGCTTTTAATCGGACCACTTTAACACACACCCAGGGAATATCAAAGTCACCCCATCGCTATGGAGGTCAGGCCAACCTAACCTCCCCTCTCCTCTCTCCCCTGCTCTCCTCGACTCGCTTTGTTGATGCTTGGCTGCTCAGGGTTGGGGAACTTAAAGAAAAGGTTAGAAGCAGTCGGTGTATGTGTGTGTGGGTGCGTCAGGCACTTTGTAGTTGTGGGGTGATGTGAGATGAGACTAGCCTGCTTTGAACCTTTATCATCTTTGAAAATGCCTTCGGTTCGACCGCAAAGAGAGAAAATCCAGGAGTTATTGGATGTAATTGAGAGTGCAACACTTAATAACCAATGCATTATTTTTCATATTCGAAAAGATCAAGAAGTACTGTATAATCTACAGTATGTCTTTCAAAGTACCTGTCCTATTAATATCATATACGATTAGCTTCTAAGTATATCTTGAAATATGACTGTTCCATAATATTTAGAAATGATACAAAGCCTTTTGAATTATTATTACACACTTGAATGATTCATCTTGCCGTCTAGCCATATAACACCATACACGTTTGCGGCAACATCCCATCCCAATGTTGGCCAATCAGTGCCAGTGAGAACTGATGATATAGGCGTTGTGTTTGGATGTCAGAAGTGTTGGATAGGCACCTCGGCTGGGCGCCCTAGCCTTCTCTTCACTACTCTCAGGAGAGGCTTGCAAGTCCATTAAATGTGAAGTGGAATCATGTTTTCCAATATGATGCCTCTTAACATCCATCTTGTCTCACATTCACAACAATCCTCCCACAAACAGACAGAACAAAAAAATCCCAAAGTTCCCAATTGCTGTTTTAGAAATTGCCAGGGGAAAAAAATAAACAACAGCATGATTCGTTGGAGGAGAAATCTAGAGGAAGTTGGCGATTCGCTTAGGACATTGCCATTCCTATGATATATAGCACAGTAGGCACATATGGAGTCTAGATCATAGATTATATGATGGCTTCATCATTCAAATAGTCTTCTATTGTTGTAAAGCTACTAATGGAGCATTCTGTAAAATTACCTCGCCGACTGTGTATTCTATGAGTCTGTTAGTACAGTGAGCATGGAGTGGTCACACATTGTCAGTCAGAAACTTGGGCTTGCCCTGATGAAGAGTGGCTGTCGTCACTACTTGGTCTGATGTGCTGAGGAGAGCAGCTGGACAGATGGACTACAGTGATAACTGCTACACTGCAGTATTGCGTGCTGTGCTGAGTGATAGACAGGCCACTGTACTTGAGCATACTGTAGTCTATAGTATAACTCTTGGCTGTTTGTTTGTGTGTGTGTGTCTGTGTGTGTGTGTGTGTGTGTGTGTGTGTGTGTGTGTGTGTGTGTATGCATTTGTATGTACAATTGAATATATGTCTACTGTGTGTGTTTTTGTCTGGAGCTCTGCATCTCAGATTTCTATCTTAGTGTGTGTAAAGTACTTTAGTAACATTCCAGAGCCTCCGTTACTATATTTCCAATGCAGGAGACTTCAGGCCTCTAACTATCCATCTACCAGGAAATCAGTTCTCCAAAACAAGTTCTAATTGCACACAGGCCCTCTAGTGACCATCGGGGACAGTGTTGCATTGGATCGGATTCAAATCTATAATTTTTTCGACAGCGGCTACCCCATAGAGAAGGATAGAGGCATCTAGTTGCCAAAAGTCAGTTTTAATATTGGCAGCACCATTGAGGGCTTCCAAAATGCTTCAGCCATTTTAAAGTAGTCAAAGTAGTCAACTGGGTGGGGGATTCCTATGGGTTGTAGCCTCAATGGTGCTGCCCATGCTGTCACAGACACTAATGGAGTCCTCTATCTCTATGGACGACCCCTAGTGCTCTGATTGTTGTTGTTTGCTCTCTCTCTCACTCACTCACTCACTCACTCACTCACTCACTCACTCTTTTCTCTCTGAGACATGAAAAGCGGCTCGCGTAGTCCTGATACAACACCCTTGACAGGCAGATCGACGGCGAGTAGTGGGCACCCAGACAGCGTCCCTCACAGCGACACCAGCCATCTTTGTGTACACTGCCGGCGTCAGGGGGCTGCCAAGCCGCACGTCTGTCTGTCACTCTTTCTATCTGTGGACCCACTCTCAGGCACGTCCGCCGTCATGGTGGGTGCCAACAGTCACATCCCAGGGATAACGACGTCAGATTAATTTGACGGAGGAAAGGAGAAAAGCCCTCTACACGAGAGCTGCATCACTACTGTACAGTACATCTTCTCTACAATGGCTCTCTGGCTGAACCTGGGACCCTCCTCACCCTGTCACTTCAATGTCTTTCTATGTTCCTCATGCCTACTCTCTTTTTCCTCAAATCACTAACACACCTCTCTAATTCCTTTACTTCCCCTCTTACCTCCCTCTTCTTAGCCAATTATTTTCATCTTCAGGCCCTACTCCTTTTCTCTTCCCCTCTAGCCCCTTCTCTCACTCTCTATCAGATGGGCCTTCAGCGATCCCCTCTCTCCCAGTGAGGCGTGAGGAGAAAGCAGAGCCTGTCATTAGGGAAGGCCTCCAGCCACCAGTCTCCTTCCTTCCCTCCCTCCCTCCATCCCTCCCTGCCTGCCTGTCTGCCTCACACCATCCCTCCTGCCTGAAGAAGCTCTTATCAGCCTTAGACACAGAAAGGACCTCTTCAGATCCCACACTAATGGCTGCTAATGGATCCAGCTCTACCCCCCAGCCTGGGAAAACCATGCTCTGTAAGGCCAGTTTACACAAACACACAGGACATCATAAAGGTCTGCCAGAAGATATGTAGCCGAACATACATTAACACTACACATGCAATAATAGGATGACAGATTAAGTTTGATAAGGTATTTGGGTTGAGCGGGCTATTGATTGGGTTTCCTGCCTCATGATCTCATATTTGTTTATTTGTTTTAAAGGGCATTTTGGAGTAGTAAACAAGTGCAGAATGTTTTTATTTTCATCTGACGTCCACATGAGACTGGACTGTATGTACTGTAAAGCGAAAACATAAACATAGGGTGAAAGAAGCCACTAATGTGCTTGAGTCGTTCAACTAAAGTAAGTATCCTTGTCCATTACATCCATGTATGTGTTATTTTTTTCCAAATGGGTCGTGACTAATTTTATTATCAGTGCATGCTTACAGGTGGTGGAGAAATAGAAAAACAACAACTTAAAACCTCTTATGGCTGCATCCCGCTAACGGGATTGATATGACAACAGCCAGTGAAAGTGCAGGGTGCCAAATTCAAACAACAGAAATCTCATAATTAAAATTCCGCAAACATACATGTGTTTTATATCATTTTAAGGTAATCTTGTTGTTAATCCCACCAAAGTGTCCGATTTCAAATATGCTTTTCACCGAAGGCACTACAAACGATTATGTTAGGTCACCACCAAACCACAATAAGCACCGCCATTTTTCCAGGGAAATATAGCGCTCACAAAAAGCAGAAATAGAGCTACATTAATCACTAACCTTTGATGATCTTCATCAGATGACACTCATAGGACTTCATGTTACACAATGCATGCATGTTTTGTTTGATAAAGTTCATATTTATATAAAATAATCAGAGTTTACATTGGCGCGTTACATTCACTAGTTCCAAAAACATCAAGTGATTTTGCATAGCCACATCGTTTCAACAGAAATACTCATCATAAATGTAGATGATAATACATGTTATACACATGGAATTATAGATATACCTCTCTTTAATGCAACAGCTGGTTCAGATTTTTTTTAAACTTTACGGAAAAAGCAAACCATGCAATAATCTGAGACGGCGCTCAGAACAATAGCCAAATTAGCCGCCATGTTGGAGTCAACAGAAACCAGAAATTACATGATAAATGTTTCCTTACCTTTAAAGAACTTCATCAGAATGCAGTCCTAGGAATCCCAGGTCCACAATAAATGCTTGATTTGTTCGATAATGTCCGTTATTTATGTCCAATTAGCTACTTTGGTTAGCGCGTTTGGTAAACAATTCCAAAGTCACAAAGCGCATCCACTATAACGTGACGAAATGTCCAAAAGTTCCATAACAGTCAGTAGAAACATGTCAAACGATGTACTGAATCAATTTTTAGAATGTTGTTAACATACATCTTGAATAACGTTCCAATTAGATTGACTTCAGTTGAGCGATGGAACGGAGCTGCCTATCACGTGAACGAGCGTGGTCAGCTCGTGGCAGTGGTGACTAATTCCTGTCTCCTTCGGCCCCCCTTCACATTAGAGTCATCAGACAAAGTTCTATTGACTGTTGACATCTAGTGGAAGCCGTAGGAAGTGAAAACTCATCCATATCTCGCTGTAATTTCAATGAGAGCTTCGTTGAAAATCTGCCACCCTCAGAAAAAATCCAAACAGGAAGTGGAACTTCTCAGGTTTTTGCCTGCCATATGAGTTCTATTATACTCACATACATAATTCAAACAGTTTTAGAAACTTCAGACTGTTTTCTATCCAATACTAATAATAATATGCAAATATTAGCAACTATGACTGAGGAGCAGGCCGTTTACTCTGGGCACCTCTGTGCGCCTTTCATCCAAGCTAGTCAATACTGCCCCTGCAGCCATAAGAAGTTAAATATCTTTTAGAGAAGGTGATTTGATGAATCTTGCCAAACAGCAACTCAATGTACAATTTGTTGGATAGTAAAGATAGGACTCTATTTTCAGCTGATATTAATGCGGCACTAGTGTCAAACGTATGTTAGTTTGCGATTTCATCATGTAAAAACTGGCGCACTGGCCAGTCCTAATGCCAGGTCTCATACCAAAAAAGATTGCTGTTTTGAAACTGCAGTATCTGCAGTCGATTGAGGTATTTTGGACGCAGTAATTGTAGAATAATTGCTGTGTACTACAGTTGAATTGCAGTTATACTACAACATTACTGCAGTAAAAGGGGTTCAGCAATTTACCTGTCTAACATCAGCATGCTTGCGCTCAGATGGGAGATGGTTGGAAATAATTTAGGCATGTCCTTAAAAACATGAATGCTAATTTCAGGCAGTGCTGGTAGGGATATATCCTGCACAATGCCATCGCAAAGTAATCAAGACTGTCAATAAAGCATTTGGCTCCTGAGACCACTCGGAAATAAATCTTAATTACCAAAGATTTATAAAATATCAAGTTTGAGAGAAGTAAAACAGGTAGCTGACATTCCCTTTTTATCGATGCAGTGTAGGCAGGCTCACATTATTTTAGCCATGCAGGTCGCGATTTGTATGAGCGTAAAAAAAAAACCTTCCATTGTCTGTGTTGTTTTAATTGTATATGCCCAAGGGAAGAAATGACGGTGCCTGTAAGTATGACATAGGCTATTTAAAACAAGTTGTTGTTTCATTTTGTTTAGCATTTGATTACAATTATTCTCTCTTTTTAAGTCTTATTGACAATGCTTTGCATGTTCATGCTCAGGCATAATGCAATTTACAGTAGGTCTAGCCTCTATTTCAGTTTGAATGCTATTGAAGCCATGCATTACTAAGAACAATGTGGACTGCAAATGGGTTCAAGATAATGTATTTAGCAAAGATAGGTCTACATTTTGTTATTTTGTTTCTGTAAGCCATTTAACAAACTATAACGGACTGACATTGGAATCGGAGTTGATTCCAAGGCAATACATAGAAGACTGTAAATACACAACTTGAAGCAACCACATATTTGAAAAATGGCGCCAGAGAAGAAGGCTGTAAGGGTTGCGTGACTGGCTGCAGGGAAGTCAGGCGCAGGAGAGCAGAACTGGGTAATAACCGGAGCAGTTAATTAAATAAAACCAACGGCACCCAGAACAACAAAATATGGGTACCAAAATAACGCGTCATGAACCAGTCAGAGTGCACAAGGACTATACAACAAACAATTTCACACACAGACATGGGGGGAACAGAGGGTTAAATACACAACAAGTAATGAGGGAATGTAAACCAGGTGTGTGGGAAAACAAGACAAAACAAATGGAAAATTAAAGGTGGATCGGCGATGGCTGGAAGACCGGTGACGTCGACCGCCGTACGACGCCCGAACAAGGAGAGGAACCGACTTCGGCGGAAGTCGTGACAGTACCCCCCCTTGACGCGCGGCTCCAGCAGCGCACCGACACCGGCCTCGGGGACGACCCGGAGGGCGAGGTGCAGGGAGATCCGGATGGAGACGGTGGAACTCCCGCAGCATTGAATGGTCCAACACGTCCTCCACCGGAACCCAGCATCTCTCCTCCGGACCATACCCCTCCCACTCCACGAGGTACTGAAGGCCCGTCGCCCGACGCTTCGAATCCAGTACGGAGCGAACGGAATACACCGGGGCCTCCTCGATGTCCAGAGGGGGCTGAGGAACCTCCCGCACCTCAAACTCCTGGAGCGGGCCAGCCACCACCGGACTGAGGAGAGACACATGGAACGAGGGGTTAATACGGTAATCGGGGGGAAGCTGTAACCTGTAACTAACCTCATTCAGTCTCCCCAGGACTTTAAATGGCCCCACAAACCGCGGCCCCAGCTTCCGGCAGGGCAGATGGAGGGTGCGAACACCGGGGCCTCACTGCGGTGACGGTCTGCGCTGGCTGTCTGGCGCAGCCCGCTGAAGGTGAACATGAGCGGGATCCCATGTCTCCTCCACGCGCCTGAACCAGTCTTCCACCGCAGGAGCCTCGATCTGACTCTGATGCCAAGGGGCCAGAACCGGCTGGTACCCCAGTACGCACTGGAAGGGGGAGAGGTTATTGGAGGAGTGGCGGAGCGAGTTCTGGGCCATCTCTGCCCAGGGTACGAACGCCACCCGATCTCCCGGCCGGTCCTGGAAATAAGACCTCAGAAACCTCCCCACATCCTGGTTAACTCTCTCCACCTGCCCGTTACTCTGG
The DNA here is from genome assembly GCF_029448725.1 of Salvelinus fontinalis. Taxonomy (NCBI): domain Eukaryota; kingdom Metazoa; phylum Chordata; class Actinopteri; order Salmoniformes; family Salmonidae; genus Salvelinus; species Salvelinus fontinalis. The sequence goes on along the minus strand of NC_074685.1, from coordinate 24,646,632 downwards.
GGGTGAAAAACTGAGGTAAGGCTGATCTAGACCCCCAGACGTTCCATGAACACCCTCCAGATCCTCGAAGTGATCTGAGGACCCCGATCAGACACTATATCCTCAGACATCGTAGTGCAGGAAGATGTGTGTAAACAAGGCCTTCGCAGTCTGTAGGGCCGTAGGGAGACCGGGCAGAGGGAGGAGACAACAGGACTTGGAAAAACGGTCCACAACGACCAGGATCGTGGTGTTACCCTGTGAGGGAGGAATATCGGTAAGGAAATCAAACGACAGGTGCAACCAAGGCCGTTGTGGAACGGGTAAGGGGTGTAGCTTACCTCTGGGCAGGTGCCTAGGAGCCTTACATTGGGCGCACACCGAGCAGGAGGAAACAGAAACCCCCACGTCTTTAGCCACAGTGGGCCACCAGTACTTCCCACTCAGACAGCACACCGTCCGACCGATGCCTGGATGACCAGAGGAGGGTGACGTGTGGTACCAATAGATCAGCCGGTCAAGGACAGCAGATGGAACGTACAGATGCCCAGCGGGACACTTGAGGGGAGCGGGCTCTGCACGTAACGCCTGCTCAATGTTTGCGTCCAGCTCCCACACTACTGGCGCCACCAGGCAGGAGGCCGAGAGTATGGGAGTGGGATCCATGGGCCGCTCCTCTGTGTCATACAGCCAGGACAGTGCGTCTGCCTTCACGTTCTGGGAACCTGGTCTGTAAGAAAGGGTGAAAACAAAACGGGTCCACCTTGCCTGGCGAGGTTTCAGTCTCCTCGCTGCCCGGATGTACTCCAGATTGCGGTGGTGTGTGGGTAAAGAAGACAAAACAAATGGCAAATGAAAGGTGGATCGGCGATGGCTAGAAGACTGGTGACGTCGACTGCCGAACGCCGCCCGAACAAGGAGAGGAACCGACTTCGGCGGAAGTCGTGACAAAGGCAGACGTTTTATGTGCCCCCAACCGATTGTGTTTTTTTTTTTTGTTTTTTTTTGTAACTTGTTTTTTTACTTATTTTGTACATAATGTTGCCGTTATCGTCTCTTATGACCGGAAATAACTTCTGGACATCAGGATTGCGATTACTCACCACGGACTGGCAGAATCCTTTTTTCCCTTTAACGAGTCTGACGAGTCTGACGCAGAGATATACAATATACTGTTTTCTCGGGAACAGGCCCAGAGCCCTGTGATTTGTATGAAGAGGAGGCGAAGAAATAGGGGCCAAAGACTATTTGCATTGCCCCCTCCCCTCTCTTTTACATCGCTGCTACTCTGTTGTTATCATCTATTCATAGTCACTTTAAGTTACTGCTGCTCTTTACTTGTTACTTTTATTCCTTATTCTTATCCATATATTTTTAAACTGCATTGTTGATTAGGGGCTCGTAAGTAAGCTTTTCACTGTAAGGTCTACACCTTTTGTATTCGGCGCATGTGACTAATACAATTGGATTCGATTTTTCCGCCATGGAGCACATTCTGATTGGCCAGGTTTGTAAAACTCATTCAGTCACGTACTGTACTTTAGAGTAGTGTGTGTGTGTGTGTTTTAGAAGTTATGGTTGTGGTATTCTTCTTGGTAAAATGCATTTGTGCAAATACGAGTGTACAACCTTGTTGTGGTGGCAACAAACTCCCTCAGAGTGTCACATCAACACAGAAACACAGTTGAGAGATTCCAAACAGAAAAGCCATTCTTTCTGAAGTGCCATACGCTCTAAATCACAACATGGAAGAAGTCAGGTATCAGCCGGCGAGAACTATAAATTCTGATTAGCTCGCTGCAGCAAGGAGAAGCATGACTTTTCAGCCCAGATTGCACTTCAAAGAGGAGCATTCTAAACAAGGCAATGAGGTACTCTCTCTTCTCTCCCCCTGAAAGCCATTTTTTCAGCATTATTGATTCATTCCTCTGGCGAACTGAATTACATTCGATCCAATTTGGTTTCCCACATATTCTCCCTGCAGGAGTGGAGGCTTATTTGCATGCGGGCCCTCTGTGGTATTACACCATGCAGGTGTGTCCGAGAGAGAGAGAAAGAGACACAGGAAGAAAGAGGAAGATAAGGAGCAGTGTGGAGTTTAGAAGGACAGTATGGACGTAGAGATAAGGTGGCTCTGTCAGTGTTATTCATATATATACACGTATATATGTATATGAAATATGAGCCTATGCTTAAAATCTGAGGTCCGGATCAGGTGTATACAAAAAGAGGGCTAACACCACAGGACATGTGATGCAGGTTACAAGTGGGCGCCTATTTGATGGATGGACAGCCAGGCTGTGTTGGTGAATCATTCTATTAGACACTACACCAGCACAGCTGGGTTAGACTATCATACAGAGCTTAGGCCCAATATACTTCAGGCCTATCTGTGTTGCTAGCAACTGGATTAGACATTCATCTCCTTTCAGGTTTTCCTGGCCTTGGTAGTCATCCTTGTATGATGGTTGTCTTGGTAACCTGACACAGGCCCTCCATCCACGGCAGAAGAAGCCAAGCAGCTCACAATCACTTACACAAGAAGCATTGGCACGATGGCACCGACGATTACAGTAGCCATGCCCTCCTACAAAACTTTTCTAGTGTTTCTTGCTAATGTTCTTACTCAGTTTGTTTCGTGCATTATTTCATACGCCCAGGTAGAAGTACTGGAATATGAATAGCTGTGTACTCACTGTCCAACCGACCTTCCCGAATTCCCATAGACAGTGGAACAATGGTCTAGCTTCTTCGGTGAAATGTTGGGTAGCCTGGGAGTCCTACCGGAGAGAAGGAAATGAAGACGCCGACGGAAAGGCAGACGTGGGGGGGGGGTCTTAGTGAGATTGAAACAGCGGGCAACCAGCCCTCCATTACCGAGCATACTACTCGCCAATGTTCAATCATTAGTGAATGAACTTGACGATCTCAGAGCGAGGATATCATTCCAGAAGGATATCAGATTCTGCAACATACTCTGTTTTTCCTGAGACTTGACTTTCCTCCGACATCCAAACGGATTATATACAACCAGTGGGTTTTCCAGTTCATCGAGCGAATAGAAAGCAGGTTTTCTCTGGGAAGAACAAAAGTGGTGTGGTCTGCTTTATGACCAACAACAAGCGATGGGGGAAACGTACAGGAACTTGCAAGGTTCTGCTCTCTCGACTTGGAATACTTGGTCAAATGTTGCCCTTTTTACCTTCTGAGAGAGTTCTTACGGATTATCGCCAGGGCTGTGTACATCCCGTCCTCAAGGATCTTCATTGGATCTTCATTGGACTCTGAACAAACGGGAGACTGCCTACACGGAGGCAGCAGTCATTGTCGCTGATGACTTTTAAAGTCATTTGAGGACCATTCTCCCGAATGACTATCAACACATTGACTGTCCAAATCGCGGAAATTCCACTGCTGCAAGTATTATTGACATGGGTATCAGGCCCTTTCCCATCCTTCTTTTGGCAAATCGGACCACGACTTCATTTTGCTCATCCCCGCCTACAAACAAATACTCAGGAGGGTAGTTCCGATGGTCAGGTCTGTATAATGCTGGTCTGGCATCCTTGTCAGGAAACTAAAAGATAAATACGACAAGGTGATCAGGGATATGACCTATGCAGATCAATCAAGGTGGCGAGACACAAGTATAGGGACAAATTGGAGGAGCAATTCAGCGGGTCGGACATTAGGCGCATGTGGCAGACGCTTCTTACGATCACAGATTACAAAAAGAAAGCCAAGCACATTCCGGACACCAATGCTGCCCTACCGGATGAGCTAAACACCTTTTTCACACTTCAAGCATAAAAACCTTAACTCGCCGAATAGGCCTGATTACCAACAGCGACGAGACGGCCTACAGAGGAGGTAGGCACTATGACAACGTGGTGCTGGGTAAACAACCTCTCCCTCAACGCTGATTATGAACTTCAGCAGGAACCAGGCTGGGCACACCCCCATCCTCATCAACTGGGATCTGGTCAAAAACATCAAGTTCCTCAGTATACACATGTCAGAGGAGCTGAAATGGTCAAACCAGACGGACACCTTGGTGAAGGCACGACAGTGAATCTTTAAAAACCTGTTGAGGACAGAGGGCGCTGTTTTCACTTTGGGGGAAAATCGTGCCCAATTTAAACGGCCTCGTACTCAATTCTTGCTCGTACAATATGCATATTATTATTACTATTGGATAGAAAACACTCTCTAGTTTCTAAAACCGTTTGAATTATATCTGTGAGTAAAACAGAACTCATTTGGCACAAACTTCCTGACCAGGAAGTGGAAAATCTGAAATCGATGCTCTGTTCTAGGTCCTGCCTATAAATGGGCATGATACGTATTAGTATACATGCACGTCATACACCTTCCCCTAGATGTCAAGAGGCAGTGAGAGAAGAAATGGAGTGTTTATCTTGGTCTGAGATGGAATAAATCCTCTTGGAATGACGTGTCACCCATTTCCTGTTTTCTGGAAAGCACGAGGTTGGACCTGGAATTGCCTTCTGAAAAGCTTTCGTTATAGGCGACTACTATCTCCGGCTTTGATTTTATTTGATACATGTGACAATATCATCGTAAACTATCTTTTTTCAATTTAGTTTTATTAGACTATTGAAATTTATTCGGGACGTTAGGCGTGTTGCGTTGTGTGCCTTTGTTCAGGAAGGAGAGCTTCACGCCACTTGGCTAGTGCACTTGCTAATTCAAGAGGGAAAAAGGACGTTCTAAATCCAAACAACGATTGTTCTTGACAAAGGACCTCTTGTACAACATTCTGATGGAAGCTCATCAAAAGTAGGACCCATTTTATGATGCTATTTCATATATCTGTCGAACTGTGTACTATTAGTTTTGCGCCCAGGTTTTGGGCACTCGCTAGCCATAACGTAAGCCTTATGTCGTAATTAAGTTATTTTTAGAATTCTAACACGGCGATTGCATTAAGATCTAGTGCATCTATCATTTCCTATACAACATGTATTTTTTTGTTATGTTTATGAATAGCTATTTGGTCAGAATATGTGTGTCAGAAAAAGTGTCAGAAAAATATCCGGACGTTGTGGGAAAAAGTAGCTACGTTAGCACAATGTATAATCACTGAGTTCAGCTCTAAATATGCACATTTTCGAACAAAACATAAGTGTATGTATAACCTGATGTTATAGGACTGTCATCTGATGAAGCATTTCAAGGTTAGTCAAAAATTATATATCTTTTGCTGGTTTGTTACGATCGCTAACTTTTGCTGCTGGGAAATGGCTTGTGTTTCTGGCTATTGTGGTAAGCTAATATAACGCTATATTGTGTTTTCGCTGTAAAACACTTAAGAAATCGGAAATATTGTCTGGAATCACAAGATGCCTGTCTTTCATTTGCTGTACACTATGTATTTTTCAGAAAGGTTTTATGATGAGTATTTAGGTATTTGACGTTGGTGTCTGTAATTATTCTGGCTGCTTTCGGTGCAAGTTCTGATTGTAGCTGCAATGTAAACTATGATTTATACCTGAACTATGCACATTTTTCGAACAAAACATAGATTTATTGAATAACATGTTATAAGACTGTCATCTGATGAAGTTGTTTGTTGGTTAGTTTGGTTGGTTCTTGGTTAGTTAGGTTGGCTTTGTGCATGCTACCTGTGCTGTGAAAAATGTCTGTCCTTTTTTCTATTTGGTGGTGAGCTAACATAAATATACGTGCTGTTTTCGCTGTAAAACATTTAAAAAATCGGACATGGATTCACAAGATGTGTACCTTTCATTTGCTGTATTGGACTTGTTAATGTGTGAAAGTTAAATATTTCTAAAAAATATATTTTGAATTTCGCGCTCTGCCTTTTCAGTGGAATGTGGGAGGAGTTCCGCTGGCGGAACGCCAGAGCAGTACAGGTTAACCTCAGGAGGGGGTGGGGTGGCTCAGCCAAATGCACCATTGGGTGCACACTTCCTGCCAGCAGGTAGTCAGCTACCTGCTCCCCATGTCCACCTTCTGCCCCCCCCCCTGGACATTTCACCCCCCCTCAATGGACATTTACCCTGCCCCCATCCCCCAATGGACATTTAGCATTGTTACAGTTGTAAATATGTACAGTCCCTTCAGAAAGTATTAATACCCCCTGACTTAGTTCACATTTTGTTGTGTTACTGCCTTAATTCAAAATTGATTAAATAATATTTTTCACCCATCTACACACAATATCTCATAATGACATAGTGAAAACTAGTTTTTAGAAACTTTTGACAATATATTGAAAATTAAATACAGAAATATCTAATTTACATAGGTATTCACACCCCTGAGGCAATACTTTGTAGAAGCACATTTGTGATTACAGCTGTAAGTCTTTCTGGGTAAGTCTCTAAGAGCTTTCAACACTGGAATTGTGCAACATTTGACCATTATCATTTCAAAAATTCTTCACGCTCTGTCAAATTGGTTGTTGATCACTGCTAGACAACTATTTTCAGGTCTTGCCATAGATTTTCAAGTACAGTGAAGTCAAAACTGTAACTCGGCCACTGTCTTCTTGGTAAGCATCTCCAGTGTAGATTTGGCCTTGTGTTTTACGTTATTGTCCTGCTGAAAGGTGAATTCATCTCAGTGTCTGGTGGAAAGCAGACCCAACTAGGTTTTCCTCTATAATTTTGCCTGTGCGTAGCTCCATTCAGTTTCTTTTTAATCCTGACAAACTCCCCAGTACTTAATGATTACAAGCATACCCATAACATGATGCAGCCAACACTATGCTTGAAAATATGGAGAGTGGTACTCAGTAATGTGTTGTATTGGATTTGCCACAAACATAACACTTTGTATTCAGGACGAAAGTTAATTTCTTTGACACATTTTTGGCGGTATTACTTTAGTACCTCGTTGCAAACAGGATACATGTATTGGAATATTTTTTTACTTCTTTTTACTCTGTCAATTAGGTTAGTATTGTGGAGTAACTACAATGTTGGTGATCCATCCTCAGTTCTCTCCTATCACAGCCATTAAACTCTGTAACTGTTTTAATTTCACCATTGGCCTCCTGTTGAAATCCCTTAGCGGTTTCCTTCCTCTCCGGCAACTGAGTTAGGAAGGACATCTGTATTTTTTATACTGTATTAATACACCATCCAAAGTGTAATTAATGACTTCACCATTCTCAAAGGGATATTCAATGCCTGCTTTATTTATTTTTACCCATCTATCAATCGGTGCCCTTCTTTGAGAGAAATTGGAAAACCTTCCTGGTCTTTGTGGTTGAATCTGTAGTTCTGAGGGACTGTACAGATAATTGTATGTGGGGTACAGAGATGAGGTAGTCATTAAAAAATCAATGTTAAACACTATGATTACACACAGTGTGAGTCCATGCAACTTATATACAGTATGACATGTTAAGCACATTTTTACTCCTGAACTTATTTAGGCTTGCCATATCAAAGGGGTTGAATACTTATTGACTCAAGACATTTCAGCTTTTCATTTTTAAATAACTAGGTATTATTGTCCCATTAATTTCTCTTAACCTGCATGCTTGGAGCTTAATAATTTCACCGTACCCTGCAACTACATCTGTGACCCTGTGCATTTGACTAATGAACTCTGAAATAAAAACTAAACTAAAACTAACTGAACCAACACGACTGACAAACCACACCTGCTTCATATATATCCGCCAAACTTTTCTTCCACATCAAAAGATGCAACCTCTCCGCTCTGCATCAACACCAACGACGCAACACATCTGCTCAGGACGCTCATCAGAATAATAATGCACAACGGATGCACTCATCCACCCAAATCCTTCCCTCCTTCCCATTTGATATGGCACATCTGTTAAAAGCCAAGCACTGACAGGGCAGCGGGCTGCTTATTAATGATCACCTCCAGCAGGTGTTCCCTGGCTTCCTATCCTTTGACCTTTCCCTCTGAAGGAGACAGTCGATGGACTGCCACAGGGCTCAGTTGGATGAGCTCCTTCTGGTTCCGGACGTGTCAGAAGGCCACACGGACGCACACCACGCGTTATGGATTGTTACCATGATGTCATCATCATTACTGGCTTCAAAGATTTCAAAGGACTGTTGAAGTATTTCTTGTGTGATGTGAATAGTAAAGTGGAAGAGAGACAAAGTGTTGTCTCAACTTTATTGAGCACTTTTTGCATAGTGCATTAGTCATCTCTTCTATAGTCTCTTGATCCTACTGCATCCTTCCTTCATCCTGACTTCTGTTTGAGCCACACTACAAATCATACAGACATGTAGGTAGACATGTCCCAAGGACAGGCATTCTCATAACAAATCACATATTTGGCTGTAAGCATGTCATCATAAAACATGACCTGGAATCCTGAAGCAATGCATTAGCTGGTACGTCAACAAAGTTTTCCAAATCACAACTTTCTCTTCCAAGACAAGCGACAGCGTTTGACTTTACCCATCACACTGGGGAAAACAAAAGCACCAACCTGACTAAGGATGGCTGGGGCTCTGCAGTATTATACCTGAAAGAAAGGTATTTTTATCTCAGTCTCCAGGTACTATTGAGCAGTACAGACTCCTCCAATCATCCCAAAATCCTTATTTATTTTAAGCAATGTGTGTGTTAAGGAGATAGAATGGGGTGCTGCTGCTAGCGCTTGGTCTCGTCTACTCCAGTTGAACGCTTGCTGACAGGAAGCCTACATCTGCCTTCTGAAAAAAGCAGCAGGGGCCCTTTCGAAGGGGTCTTCCAGTGACCACATCTCATAGGGAAAGAGACCGGTCCTATTAGTGCTGCTGTCTCACACTGAGACCATCTGAACTGTCTGGGGCCAATAGATGGCTTTCACGATGCCAGCAAAAAAAAAAAGAAAAGATAAAAGGCACCTGCATGGTCACCTCTTTAAGAAATATTTAATATTTGCTTGATGTTATTGTTCATTTTGATATAACCTTACTAATTAAACATTTTGTACTGGATTATTCTGCTGGCTGCCTCCCTGGTTTTTCAACTACAAACACACCATTTGTTTTCTAGGTCCTCAATTTTTCTTGATCCGTTTATCATTTGCACATACACAGACAATGCTACAGTCACAACATTCTGTATCCTCAATTTTTCTAGGTCCTCAATTTTTCTTGATCCGTTTATCATTTGCACATACACAGACAATGCTACAGTCACAACATTCTGTATCTACCCTACTGTCTAAGTCGATTCCAAATGACTGGTTTGTTCAGTCTAATTCAACCAAACAGGAACATGTCAGGGGATATGCTTAAGAGCTGAGCAGGAATGTGCAAATTGCCATAAAGATGAATGCAAACGCTCCCTCCACTGTAATGTATCTCAATGGCTGCTTGCTAAAAGACCTTCTAAATGAAGCCTTTTAGTCAAATCAGATTTGGACCCAATTACGCGTATGACGGGCTTGGATCAGACTCCCTAAGGACAGCAATAAATACAGACAGCTTGCGCAGCTCAGACCCACTATTATGGGACAACCATTTAAGACACACTGCATCATTTCCCTACTGGATTCCAAATGTAATTTCACGCAATCACATGTCATGCTTGCCCGGAACTGAATGAGAAGGATAGGTGCTAAAAGGCCTCGATCGAGCCTATGGTCTGACAGCAGGAAGGTTTTTCAGCCTAATTCATGGCATCGCTTGCATTCTATATCTGAACTCATGAGCAGTAACGACAATGGATCTAAACTGAAATTAGATAATGACAAATGTTTTTGCATTGTTCATGGTGCAGGCATGGCTTTTTGATGGCTAGTATTATAGATTGATTACCTCTGCACAATGCACACAACATTCATGTTATAAATGGCAGTAGAGTAATATCAGTTCTTATGGTCAAAACGCTATACACAGTATCCATTTTCAGAAATGTTGGTAAATTAGATGTTTTTCTTTAAAGAACTTGTGAAAGAGATTGGTGTGTATCCCCCACCCCAAATCACGCCATGACATAAAGCATCTTAATTGAATTTTAAACCCCAAATCTATTTTGCATGAAGAAACAACCTGTCATTCATCACACACTTTGTGAATATCTGGGTTTTCCCTCTTCACAATGCAGAAAGACTATATTTCATCAGTGGACACCACTTGTTTTTATTGCAACACACCTGTCATAACTGTTTTCTTTGCTGAAGTCGAGGTTTATTATTATTATTATTATTGCTAAAGGAACTGCATAGGTGTAAACATTCATTTTTAGCAATCGATAGCACTTGTATAGCCTAAGAAAGTAGCTGAAATGTGCAGAAAGTAGTTTTGAATGCATTTTATAGAAGGAAACAATAACAGTCATGAACTTTTTTGGCAACATAGTGATATATTCTTATATACTGTACAATGAGGAATTACACTACAAAATACTAGTATTCTCCCATTTTCTTAACCATTACCCCCACCCACAAAGTTTATAAACAACAACAATAAATAAGAATAAAATAAGATAATAGTTACAAAACAGAAACGTGAAGATCATAAATCAATCAACTAATTAGCACATGTAGGACAGTATGCAAGTGTGTGTGCATGGACTTGGCAGATGTATTTCAAACATAGTATTTGTTTTACAGTCCTTCGTTGGGGGGCAGAATTGGCATCTCCTCCTCTTGCCTGCCCCAGCTGCAGCGTCAGGTGGATCAGGACAAGATTCAGCACCCAGAACAGCTTTCAGAAGCGCTGCAAAGGCTGCTGTGCAGGGGAGGCGCTCCCTTCTTTGAATGTGTGGGGTTACAAGTGCCTTTCCCAGCTGCTCCAGGAACACCCTCCCTTTGTTCCGCTTATCAGGCATCCGGGTAGGGTTGATCAAATCAAATCAAATGTATTTATATAGCCCTTCCTACATCAGCTGATATATCAAAGTGCTGTACAGAAACCCAGCCTAAAACCCCAAACAGCAAGCAATGCAGGTGTAGAAGCACGGTGGCTAGGAAAAACTCCCTAGAAAGGCCAAAGCCTAGGAAGAAACCTAGAGAGGAACCAGGCTATGAGGGGTGGCCAGTCCTCTTCTGGCTGTGCCAGGTGGAGATTATAACAGAACATGGCCAAGATGTTCAAATGTTCATAAATGACCAGCATGGTCAAATAATAATAATCACGGTAGTTGTCGAGGGTGCAACAAGTCAGCACCTCAGGAGTAAATGTCAGTTGGCTTTTCATAGCCGAACATTAAGAGTATCTCTACCGCTCCTGTTGTCTCTAGAGAGTTGAAAACAGCAGGTCTGGGACAGGTAGCACGCCCGGTGAACAGGTCAGAGTTCCATAGCCGCAGGCAGAACAGTTGAAACTGGAGCAGCAGCACGGCCAGGTGGACTGGGGACAGCAAGGAGTCATCATGCCAGGATGTCAGGTAGTCCTGAGGCATGGTCCTAGGGCTCAGGTCCTCTGAGAGAGAGAAAGAAAGAAAGAGAGAATTAGAGAGAGCATACTTAAATTCACACAGGACACCGAATAAGACAGGATAAATACTCCAGATATAACAGACTGACCCCAGCCCCCCGACACATAAACTACTGCAGCATAAATACTGGAGGCTGAGACAGGAGGGGTCAGGAGACACTGTGGCCCCATCCGATGATACCCCCGGACAGGGCCAAACAGGCAGGATATAACTCCACCCACTTTGCCAAGGCACAGCCACCACACCACTAGAGGGATATATTCAACCACCAACTTACCATCCTGAGACGAGGCCGAGTATAGCCCACAAAGATCTCCGCCACTGCACAACCCAAGGGGGGGCGCCAACCCAGACAGGAAGACCACGTCAGTGACCAACCCACTCAAGTGACACACCCCTCCTAGGGATGGCATGGAAGAGCACCAGTAAGCCAGTGACTCAGCCGCTGTAATAGGGTTAGAGGCAGAGAATCCCAGTGGAGAGAGGGGAACCGGCCAGGCAGAGACAGCAAGGGCGGTTCGTTGCTCCAGAGCCTTTCCGTTCACCTTCACACTCCTGGGCCAGACTACACTCAATCATATGACCTACTGAAGAGATGAGTCTTCAGTAAAGTCTTAAAGTTTGAGAACGAGTCAGCGTCTCTCACATGGGTAGGCAGACCATTCCATAAAAATGGAGCTCTATAGGAGAAAGCCCTGCCTCCAGCTGTTTGCTTAGAAATTCTAGGGACAATTAGGAGGCCTGCGTCTTGTGACCGTAGCATACGTTTAGGTCACAAGACGCAGGCCTCCTAATTGTTGATCTTGTTCCATATCACGAAGGCATTGTATGAGGACACTTCAATGATGTTATGGAAGATGACCAGGGGCCAGCGGGCAGTCATCCTCCTGCAGCTGTAAGTTCCAATCCCCTTGTCCAGGTTGTCCACGCCTCCTTGGTTGTGGTTGTAGTCCAGGATGATGACTGGCTTCCTGTCCTCACGATCACTGATCTCAGCTGTTTTGTGCAGTGTGCTCAGGAGGACCACATTCTTGTTCCTCTTTGGGAGGAAACTAGAGTGGTGGTGGGGGTGAAGGCAAACTTTGATGAGAAGGCCTCTCTCCCCCTTGTTGCGAGGAGTGCAGAGGGGAGCTCAGGCTTGCTCTTTCTAACTGTGCCAACCATGGTGGTCTTCCTTTTCAGGAGCTGCTGGCTGAGTTCAATCAGTAGCACACAATCTCAATTTCTCATATTGTGTGTGTGTGTGTGTGGTTTTTGTGGTATGTAAATCCTTTTATAACTGCCGGGTCAAAAATGACCCTAAGCCAATCTTTGTACCCTGGTGGTGTACAGCTTTCATGGAAATATGAACAAAGGCAATGTTTCACTTTTTCTATTGTTGGGGTCACACTAGGAAAAGTCATAAAATTTCAAGTTGAAAAAATATAATTTAGGGGGTTCTCTGCTGTTAAACATAGTGGCCGTTCATGTTTTACCCTTAAGACAACACAAGGATTAAAATATATCCCTAGATTGTTTTATTTCAGAGAGACAATCACATTTTCTTGCAAAATGAGATATATCCACCTCACTCATGCCAGCAGCATACCACCCTGCATCCCACTGCTGGCTTGCTTCTGAAGCTAATCAGGGTTGGTCCTGGTCAGTCCCTAGATGGGAGACCAGATTCTGCTGGAAGTGGTGTTGGAGGGCCAGTAGGAGGAACTTTTTCCTCAGGTCTAAAAAAATATACCAATTCCCCAGGACAGTGATAGGTCAACTTACCTGGTAAAATAAATAAACTCAGAATAAAGTAGCACTGCAATGCTTTACACAGTCAAATGTAATACAAAGACATTTGTGACATCAATGTTTAAAAAATATATATCTGAAAAATGTAATGAATAAAATATGAGATCTGGTCAAAAGTAGTGCACAATCTAGGACAGGGGTAGGTTACTATGTTTCAGGTACATCAGGATTTTGTTCCAACTAGGCACCACACCTGACAAAGCTAATTGATCAGTTTAGTGATTGCATAAATTCAACACACCTGGTCTTCCAAGTTGTTTAAATCAAAAACCTGAAGTGCCTGCGTCACTCCAGGACCAGGGTTGCCTACCCCTGATATAGGTAATGGGGTGTAATTTGGAACGAGACCTAGCCGGCGCAGGGTCGGGCAATTCCAGTCCTCAGGGGCCTGATTGGTGTCACAGTTTTGCCCCACCCAGCTAACAAACCTGACTCCAATAATCACCTAATCATGATCTTCAGTTTAGAATGCAATTTGATTAATCAGCTGTGTTTGCTAGGGATGGAGAAAAAGTGTGACACCAATCAGGCCCCAGAGGACTGGAGTTTCCCACCCCTGCGGGTCTATCCAAACACCATAGCATGATGCTAGATTTATGATGTGTTGAATTTCTATGTTATCTATACAGGATACAAACATTTCATTGCAGCAAAAAAATATATATAACGTTTTGCAACAAAACAATTCTAATACATATCTAAATCTATGAACCAAAAAATCTGATGACAGCAATATTTAACACACAAATGTAACCATTAGCATTTATTTCTTATGAAAAAACACACATTGGTGGATATACAGTGAGATACAAAATGATTGGGACAGTGACAATTTGGTTGTTTTGGCTCTGTACTCCAGCACTTTGGATTTGACTATGGAGGTTAAAGTGCAGACTATTGAGGATATTTTTATCCGTATCAGGTGAACCGTTTAGAAATTACAGTACCTTTTGTGCATAGCCCCCCCCCATTTTAGGGGACTAAAAGTATTGGGACAAATTCACTTATATGTGTAGTCAAACGATTACTATTTGGTCCCATATTCCTAGCTCAAAATGATTACTTCAAGCTTGTGACTCGACACACTTGTTGGATGCATTATCTGTTTGTTTTGGATGTCTTTCAGATATTTTGTGCCCAATAGAATGGAATGGTAAATAATGTATTGACATTTCTATTGTAAATAAGAATAGAATTAATCGTGATTGATGAGTGAGAAAGTTAGATGCACAAATATCGTACCCCCAAGGCATGCTAACCTCTCACTATTACAATAACAGATTACAATAACAGGGGAGGATAGCATTTTTGGGGCAGTAATGCCTCGAACTTTCTCACTCATCATCATTCACGATTCATTCAGGATTATCCGTAATCATGGTAGCATCCACATGAATGTGTAAGTGTTTAGAAACATATTCTATTCTTATTTCCAATAAAAGTGATTCCAAAATAATGCAACACATTATTTTCCATTAATTTCTATTGCCACCACAAAACAATCTGAAACAACGATAACAAACAGCAAACACATCCAACAAATTTGTAGAGTCACACGCTTGATATAGTATGAATATGGGACCAAATACTTAACGTTTTACTACTAATACACCTACAGTCCATTGGGAAAGTATTTTGTTACGTTACAGCCTTCTAAAATAGATTTTTTTTAAATTCCTCCCTCATCAATTTACACATAATACCTTGTAATGTCAAAGCAAAAACAGGTTTAAATTTTCTTGTAAATGTATTAACAATAAGGGAAATATCACATTTATTTAAGTATTCAGATCTTTTACTCAGTACTTTGTTGAAGCACCTTTGGCAGCGATTACAGCCTCGAGTCTTCTTGGGTATGACGCTACAAGCTTGGCACACCCGTATTTGGGGAGTTTCTCCCATTCTTCTCTGTAGATCCTCTCAAGCTCTGTCAGGTTGGATGGGGAGTGTCGCTTCACAGCTGTTTTCAGGTTTCTCCAGAGATGTTTGATCGAGTTCCAGGCTCTGGCTGGGCCACTCAAGGACATTGAGACTTGTCCCGAAGCCACTCCTGTGTTGTCTTAGCTGTATGCTTAGGGTTGTTGTCCTGTTGGAAGGTGAACCCAGTCTGAGGTCCTGAGCACTCTGGAGCAGGTCCGTTCATCTTTCCCTCAGTCCTGACTAGTCTCCCAGTCCCTGCCGCTGAAAAACATCCCCACATCATGATGCTGCCACCACCATGCTTCACCGTAGACATGGTTCCAGGTTTCCTCCAGACGTGACGCTTGGCATTTAGGCCAAAGAGTTCAATCTTTGTTTCATCAGACCAGAGAATCTTGTTTCTCATGGTCTGAGAATCCTTTAGGTGGGCTGTCATGTGCCTTTTACTGAGGAGTGGCTTCTGTCTGGCCACTCCCCCATAAAGGCCAGATTGGTGCTGCAGGGATGGGAGAACCTTCCAAAAGGACAACCATCTCCACAGAGGAACTCTGGAGCTCTGTCAGAGTGACCATCGGATCACCTCCCTGACCAAGGCCTTTCTCCCCAAATTGCTCAGTTTGTCTGGGTGGCCAGCTCTAGAAAGAGTCTTGGTGGTTCCAAACTTCTTTTAAGAATGATGGAGGCCACTGTGTTCTTGGAGACCATCAATGCTGCAGATATGTGTTGGTACCCTTGCTCAAATCTGTGCCTCGACACAATCCTGTCTCGGAGCTCTACTGACAATTACTTTGACCTCATGGCTTGGTTTTTGCTATGGCATGCACTGTCAACTGTGGGACCTTATATAGACAGAGTGTGTGCCTTTCCAAATCATGTCCAATCAATTGAATTTACCACAGGTGGACTCCAATCAAGTTGTAGAAACATCTCAAGGATGACCAATGGAAACAGGATGCACCAGAACTCAATTTCGAGTCTCATAGCAAAGGGTCTGAATACTTATGTAAATATGGTATCTTTAAAAAATAAAAATTGTGCAAACATTTAAAAAAGAAAACTGTTTTTGCTTTGTCATTATGAGGTATTGTGTGTAGATAGATGAGGTAAAAAAAGAATGTAATACATTTTCTAATAAGTCTTTAACGTAACATAATGTGGAAGGGAAAGGGTCTGAAAACTTTCCGAATGCACTGTCAGTGAATGTCTTCCATTACTTGGTCTCCTAAAATGTGGTGACTATGTACAAAAAGTGCTGTAATTTCTGAACGGTTGACGCGATATTGATGAAAATACCCTAAAATTATAGATGACAGTCTTCACTTTAACCGCATAACCCTTGTATAATTTCAAGTCCAAAGTGCAAAGAATAAATAATAAGTGTCAGTGTCCCGATACTTTGAGCTCACTGTTCCTCATATGATCTCTGCTTTCAATGGTTGTCATGGTTTGTCGATGGTTGTCAGGGTTTTGCTAAGGATGCTTTGACACATACAGCTCAAGTACAGTTTCAAGAGGAGTGCTTTAAAACATGCTAGGAGTATTTGGTTCCTTCATAAATGCACAAACACACACCCCGACAAATGACCCGCTGTTGTGGGTGGCTCAGCTCATTGCTCTCATTCTGTCTTGCTTCAGCAGGTTGGTTTAACAGCAGCAAAAAAATGTATCCATACAGGCAAATAGTAATTCATAATAAATCAATAATTTATTTACAGACATGTACATATTTTTCATATCAATATGATCCAAGTTTTTCAGTAGAAAGAAGTGTCATTAATGACCCACGGACTGGTTCCTAATAATGGAATCCACATTGTTCCCATGCATTGTTTCACGCGATATGATTGCAAACGTGGCTTTCATTAAAACGAAGCTGCAGCAATGAGGCGCTTCAGAGCGGGGCAGAGAACAGAAAAAGAAAGAGGACATGAGTCAATGCATTTCTTTAGTAAAAGGACATGCTGCTGACAATATTGCCATTGTAGTCGATGCAGAGGACATGCATGTGTATGTAGCCCATGGATCTGATGCTGTCTGGACAAAAAGATTAAGGCATGTCATACTCTTTTTGGCCAGACAGTATCAGATACATGGGCTACATACAGTAAGACAGAGAAGCGCTGTTTCACTCGATCGAATGCTTTCTCTGGTGAGATATTGTCAGCCACTTGTGAGTTGAAGGAAAGTTGGCGGGTGCACAGTGCACTGTTCGGATGCTGGAATTATTCATGACTGATTGTGTTCATGGCACATTAAAAGGTAATACATTTGTACAGCTAAATTACCTCAGACTCTTCCTGGGGCCTCCAAATCACTAAGTCTGCACCTGCACACACACACGCACGCACGCACGCACGCACGCACGCACGCACGCACGCACGCACGCACGCACACACACACACACACACACACACACACACACACACACACACACACACACACACACACACACACACACAACTAGCCTCTCACAGCTAATTTGTCATAGCAGTAGCTACCTTTTGATAATCTTTTCTTACTTTCGGCCGCCAAGGAAATAGTTAAAGAACCCTCCATGCCCTAGTACAGTTTAATAATGACTGATTATAGATGCCTGGTTCCCTAAGGTAAAGGATACTTATCACAACACATATCTGAAACTGCATGCCAACTTGTGCAAATTATGGCCAGCAAAACAAAACCTCGATTTGAAACTTGTGATGGGTGAAAAAAAATAAACAATAGTTACATAATCGCAATATTATTTTGGACAATATCAAATCAGACATTGAGTGAGCAATATTTGGGGCATCAAATCAAATCGCAATACGTATAGAATGGTAGTAGTCATGAGAATTGCAATACATATCGTATCATGGCACCTAAATATCGTTCCCTATTTGAAACGTGACATCACAAAATCAGAAATAGGAAGAACAAATATGGAGAAAAGTTCAGGAAAATGTATTGAATGAGTCTGCTGATTGCCAACACATCTGCCTACTCACCTTTATCTTGTCTCCACGGGTGAGCACCCCAGCGTTCCGTTCAACTCATCTGGGAATTCCTGTATTCCGCATCAAGGTTTCCTGCTGTTTTTGGTTTGCTGATGTGCTTCATTCATTTGATTCTTCCTCCTCTCCATCTTTTTTATTCCCTTCTCTCTGGCATGGTCATATGGTGGTGATGGGTGGTTGGATAGCCACTCCAGCTATTTTAGCTAAGCCCCCAGGTAGATTTGGATGGAGACTGACAGTCCGCAGTTGCTACAGGCAATTTTCAAATGGACTTGCGGGTTAGCCCAAAGGAAGGTCAATACACATTAAATATTTATATATTGAACATGGAAAATCATGCAAACATTGTCTGGTTCTGAGGCAATAAGTCAATGGGAGCCCACTAATGTGGAGTGAAAACATTGACTGCTGCTTTCTCTGTTTCTCATTGATGAAGGGTGAACATTGAGACCAGGTGATGAAGAGAAACCAGTCACGCAAATCATATTCAGTATAGCCTGTCATCGAGGCTTGTAGATAGGCTTGTCAATGGAGAAGCCTTGGCTATTACTGTTACTGACCCCCGTGCGCCCATGAAAGTTGTTTTAGTACCTTCTTTATTTTTCATGACTTATGAGATGAGTTGTGTGTTGGGATTGTAGGTATACACATATCAGAATAGGAAGGGAAAAATGAAAAAATATTTGAATGCCCTGCTGTGTAATGGTTTGGCAAATACTTTTTCATACAGAGGAATTGGATGTTGCATAACTTTGTTTATGAAATAAATGAAATAAGTATGTAATTGTGTTATTTGTTCACTCAGGTTCCCTTTATCTAATATTAGGTTTTGGTTGATTATCTGATAGCATTCAGTATAAAAAAAATATGCAAAAGGGCAGAAAATTAGAATAGTGGAAAATACTTTCACGGCACTGTATGCTCTCTTCACATAGTTTTGGGCTGAACTGCCTTGGAGGAGTCTGCGTGTGATAACAGAACCTGAACACCTGCCAAAAATAGGATGAGGCCTGACTTATGCCCTCATATTTTATTACCTCTTGATGAGGAAGCCCGTGACGCCATTAATCAAATGCTGTGTGGCAGAAACGGAGCTCCCTAGCACCAGCCCCAGGCTCACTCCATCGTCTGTCCCTCTGAGGCAGTAGCCTTCACATTGCATTCCAACCCCTTTTAAAATTACGTTACAATTTGGCTTAATGTGACGAGCTTGCAAGGCGAAGCTTGGTAATCAATGACTTGACATTGCTAGCTGTCGAAATCCAATTCAGAGAAATCACATGGAGTAGACATGTGAAGCAGGTCTACTGTATGTAGAATCTGTATTTTAGGTAATGGCTAGACAGGCTTTGTGATTACAAAAGGTGAATGGTCCAACAGTTATAATTTGTTCAAATTCTGAAGTCAATGAACAATTCCTTTTGAAACCAATCTTGTTTTGCTACAGTGGCTTGTGAAAGTATTCACCCCCATTGTAATTTTTCCTATTTGGAATTAATATGGATTTTTGGGGGGTTTGTATCATTTGATTTACACAACACTTTGTAGATGCAAAATATTTTTTATTGTGAAACAAAAAAGAAATAAGACAAAAAAACTGAAAACTTGAGCATGCATAACTATTCACCCCCCTAAAGCCAATACTTTGTAAAGCCACCTGTTGCAGCAATTACAGCTCCAAGTCTCTTGGGGTATATCTCTATAAGCTTGGCACATCGGGCCACTGGGATTTTTGCCCATTCTTCAAGGCAAAACTGCTCCAGCTCCTTCAAGTTGGATGGGTTTCGCTGGTGTACAGCAATCTTTAAGTCATACCACAGATTCTCAATTGGATTGAAGTCTGGGATTTGACTAGGCCATTCCAAGACATTTAAATGTTTCCCCTTAAACCACTCGAGTGTTGTTTTAGCAGTATGCTTAGGGTCAATGTCCTGCTGGAAGGTGAACCTCCGTCCTAGTCTTGTAACGGCTTTCATATTCGTCCTCCTCCTCGGACGAGGAGAGGCGAGACGGATCGGACCAATAAAGAGTGGTTAGTGTTCATAATGATTTAACATAACAAAACTGAACACTGAATTACAAAACAAATGCTGAATTACAAAACAAATAAACGAAGTGCGGAAACCTATACAGTACCATGTGGTGAAAAACACCAACACGGAAACAAACACCCACAAAACACACGTGAAACCCAGGCTACCTAAGTATGATTCTCAATCAGGGACAACGATTGACAGCTGCCTCTGATTGAGAATCATACCAGGCCGAACACAAAAATCCCAACATAGAAAATCAACCATAGACAAACCCACCCAACTCACGCCCTGACCAACTAAAATAAATACAAGACGAAGGAAAACAGGTCAGGAACGTGACAAGTCTCAAATCTCTGAAAGACCGAAACAGGTTTCCCTCAAGAATTTCCCTGTATTTAGCGCCATCCATCATTCCTTCAATTCTGACCAGTTACCCAGTCCCTGCTGAGGAAAAACATCCCCACAGCATGATGCTGCCACCACCATGCTTCACTGTGGGGATGATGTTCTCGGGGTGATGAGAGGTGTTGGGTTTGCCCCAGATAGCATTTTCCTTGACGGCCAAAAAGCTCCATTTTAGTGTCATCTGACCAGAGCACAATCTTCCATATGTTTGGGGAGTATCCCACATGCCTTTTGGCAAACAACAAACATGTTTGCAAAAAAAATTCTGGACACTCTTCTGTAAAGCCCAACTCTGTGGAGTGTACGGCTTAAAGTGGTCCTATGGACAGATACTCCAATCTCCGCTGTGGAGCTTTGCAGGGTTATCTTCAGGGTTATCTAATGCCCTCTTTGCCTGGTCCGTGAGTTTTGGTGGGCGGCCCTCTCTTGGCAGGTTTGTTGTGGTGCCATATTCATTCAATTTTTTCATAATGGATTTAATGGTGCTCCGTGGGATGTTCAAATTTTCGGATATTTTTTTATAACACAACTGTGATCTGTAATTGTCCACAACTTTGTCCCTGACCTTTTTGGAGAGCTCCTTGGTCTTCATAGTGCCGCTTGCTTGGTGGTGCCCCTTACTTAGTGGTGTTGCAGACTCTGGGGCCTTTCAGAACATATGTATATATACTGAGATCATGTGACACTTAGATTGTACACAGGTGGACTTTATTTAATTTTATGTGACTTCTGAAGGTAATTAGTTGCACCAGATGTTATTTAGGGGCTTCATAGCAAAGGGGATGAATTCATATGCGCGCACCACTTTTCCGTGTAAATTTTTTTCGCATTTTTTGAAACAAGTTATTTTTTTCATTTCGCTTTACTAATTTGGACTTTTTTTGTGTACGTCCATTACATGAAATCTAAATAAAAATCTATTTAAATTAGAGGTTGTAATGCAACAAAATAGGAAAAATGCCAACGGGGGTGAATACTTTTGCAAGGCACTGTAAGCATGAGAAAGAGTTTAAGCCTTGTTTCAAACAGTAAGCATGCCTGGTGTTTTTTTATGTGCCCTCAAAAAGGATTGTGACACCATCCCCGGAATATGTAAGTGCTATCACTTTCTTACTGCTGCATGCTGAAGTATGACTATCTATTTTTAAGAGCGAAAATAGATTCACGGGAAAGGATTCTGAAGGGGGCCATTGTGATAAGTGAGTGTGTCAAAACAGGATGCATCAAAAGGTCTTGCTTTTAAATAATTATATTATTCAGATTTACACTTCCATCATTCATCTATTTGTTTTTGACGGACATACTGACAGAAACGTTAAATTACGATTATACGATTCATGCATGTTTTATGCAAAATAGCTTCCTATAATGAGTCCCTAAAGACTGTAAAATGTTTTTTCAAGACTTCATAGAAAAAGTACTAAATTGTGTGCATAAGGCCTGATCATTATTCTCGCTCAACTCTCCCCTGGTAATAAACCATACGCTAAACAAATACTACTGCACTGCACTCTGCAGCACAACTCTTATATCCAAATATATCTCAGCATTTATCTTTAACTCCTTTTTCTATTCCTGTAGGAATCCTTCCTTTATTCCCCTTTTGGGAGATGGTAATCACCACAGTATTTTGGGGTGGAACGTTGATTCCACCACAATGCTGAATTGTCTCAATGTGATCAGTAGCTGTGGGTGGGTAAAATCCCCAGGGAAGCCAAGCCCACCCCCGTCCCACCCCCCAAAAAATCCATATTACAACCTGTCTTGTGATAATTGCGTTGTTTGCTCTATAAGCTGTTAAGTCATATGCCTTGTGACCGGAGAGCAACATCTGTCCTGTGAAGAGCACAAAACATATTGCATGTAACAAGTATTTACATGACCTACAGCAAGGTCTTGCAAGGTAAATGTTTCCGAAATGTTCAGACTACTAAACACCTATGATTTAGAACCAAGGAGAGTTACTGCAAGTCGCAAAGAAAACAGAAGCTGCCCCCTCTATTCCAACACAATTTCAACAATCTAATCACCTATGCTTAGTCTAATACAGGGACAACTAAAAGATATCAAAACATGATTTAGTCCGATCAGTGTAAGATAAATATGATGTGGCTATCCATGGTAATGATTTTCTGTGTGTGGTGTGTGCATGTGCATGCATGTGCGTGCAAGTAGAAAAAACATGACTCAGCCTACATGTAGAGAAACGCTAATGCCAGCCTTGTCTTTCATGTTGCCTAAATAGTCTATGACTGTCAAAGTACACACTTTTAGTTTTTATTGTCCTAGGCTACCTGACTAAAAGGCTGGCTCACAAGCCTAACTTCCTTTCATGGGCAACAATACGCCAGACCAGCTAGTTAACATTAGCATACTACATCTAGCTATATGTTGAACTTCCATCCTCTCAGGCCAGGTGCACAATGTATGAATTTATGGTTGGATCAGAATCGCTGTTATATTCATTGGCCAGTATGGAGAATTAAGTAAAACCACGGGTCCAAATCCCCATATCCCATTCCTATTTAGGAAAAGGATGATTTTAGCTAGCTAGCCACCGAAGGAAAACGGCACAACAAAACACCTTTTCTGTCAATGACATTCGGCTTCTTACAGTATGTGATGTGATTGATCTGAAGCATTTATTGTTTTTGGTGCCAGGACCATTCACAGCTGAGCTAGCTCAGTTTAGTTCAACACTGATTGGGTATTATTTTTTATCAAGGGAGGTCAAATGCTCACTGGCTTCCCTTGCATTCAATGCTTTGGGTGGCAACAATGTCACTCTTTTTGACCAGACAGCATCAGATAGATACGCTACACATACTGAGACAGAGGGGTACTGTTTCGTTCACTTGGATGCTGTCTCCGGTGAAATACATTCCGCCACTTGCGAATTGAAAAGACAGAGATTATACATTATTTTGTATGTTCCTCTTGTAAAATTTTCTGGGGAAGCCTTGCTTCCTTTGGTATCCATTAATGCACACCACTGAATGATTGATTCCCGGTGCCAAACCTGAACAGTATGCCATTGTTTATCATTCACGCCAGATCCTGCATCTACAGTAAACCATACAAAACGCCAAAATCTACCAATCTGAAAGACTATTAAATGTGCAACGTATTAGTTATTTTGTGGAACCTACATTCTAAAACTTGAGCACTGAGCTCTCCATGTACAGTATACACACTGTTTCAAGCAGTGACCGCAGACTAAGTGGTCACTGACCAGACTAAGTGGTCACTGACCAGACTAAGTGATCAGTTGACAATGCACTGTCTTCACAAATATAACTTGATAGATGTTTACGGATCTTTTAGGGGCCCATTCAAGTGGTGTCTTATGTAATACTCTCTACTGAAAAATTACAGATCATATCTGCCTAGTGAATAATACTTTGGTAATAAAACCCGGGCCACTGCGTACCAGACATTATTAATATCACATTATCTCAGAGCTGGACGGCCTCCAACGAACTCCTGGATTTGTGCAACCCTACCCTTAAGTGATAGCTTCATTGTCTTGAGAAGCTAATTAGAGCCATATAGGTCATTTTAAAGAGATTTGCAGCTTCAGTTTAAAATTGTGAAGGCTCATTTTAATATTATTTAATAACATATCAGGCGACCAGGGGAGCAATTATGATACCACCGTGGTTTGGTGCAACACTCCTCTCTAACTAAGACAATGGATATGTTATGACAATGGAAACGTTCTAATATAGAGTAGTCTACTGTACCAACAATCTGTTTTCATCTTTTAATTTCATGTTAAAACACAGTTCTTGGTTACTCAATGAATCATGCAAAATGTAGATCTTTTTTTTCTTCCCTGAAACAGAGATTGGCCTACACCAAACTGCGTTTCGCATTTCCACTACATTTCCTCTCATCTGCTGTGCAGAACCAATACCGTAGGACCCCGAAATGTTCACTAATTTAAAAGTACCTAATTTTCAAGTTCCTATTTCATGAAAGAATAACGTAAACACTCACTAATAGTTGGCAATAAATTGTATTGTAATGAGGTCAAAATTGTACTAAGATAAACAAAAATATAAACGCAACATACAACAATTTCAACATTTTTATTGTAAAATGTTTTGTCTTTTTTTTAAAAGGTAAAATGTGTATCAGAAAACCAGTCGGTATTTACATTTACATTTAAGTCATTTAGCAGACACTCTTATCCAGAGCGACTTACAAATTGGTGCATTCCCCTTATGATATCCAGTGGAACAACCACTTTACAATAGTGCATCTAAATCTTTTAAAGGGGGGGGGGGGGTAGAAGGATTACTTTATCCTATCCTAGGTATTCCTTAAAGAGGTGGGGTTTCAGGTGTCTCTGGAAGGTGGTGATTGACTCCGCTGACCTGGCGTCGTGAGGGAGTCAACCTGGCGTCGTGGTGTGGCCACCATTTGCCTTATGCAGCACGACATCTCCTTCGCATAGAGTTGATCAGGCTGTTAATTGTGGCCTGTGGAATGTTGTCCCACTACTCTTCCATGGCTGTGTGAAGTTGCTGGATATTGTTGGGAACTGGAACACGCTGTCATACATGTCAATCCAGAGCATTCCAAACATGCTCAATGGGTGACATGTCTTGTGAGTATGCATGCCGGGGAAGAACTGGGACATTTTCAGCTTCCAGGAATTGTGTACAGATCCTTGCGACACGGGACCATTCAATTCTCTGGCAACAGCGCTGGTGGACATTCCTACAGTCAGCATGCCAATTGCACGCTCACACAAAACTTGATACATCTGTGGCATTGTGTTGTGTAACAAAACTGCACATTTTAGAGAGGCCTTTTAATAATCCTGATTTTTAAATCAGCTTATTGATATGCCACACCTGTGCCACACCGAAAGACAAATGCTCAGTAACAGGGATGTAAACAAATGTGTACAACATTTGAGACAAATAACCTTTTTGTGCACAATTTCAGGGATTTTTTTTCAGCTCATGAAACATGGGACCAACACTTTACATGTTGCATTTTATTTTTGTTCAGTGTAGTTACCAATAAATTATATTACTGTTAGTGGGCGTTGTTACCAATATGTACTATATCATTCTATTTTACAATTCTTGTAATTATGATATTAATAAATCAGTGGCTCCAAGATAAAAAGAAAATTGCAAATCAATGTTAAATAATTTAATGTTTGCAATTGCTTATTGTCCTTAGGGAGAAAAGGTTGCATCTGTGCAAAATACTTATCTTCAGCAACAACTGTACACCACACTACTGAACTGGTGACCTATAACTCTTTTCTATCCGGACTACAAAACAAAAATTAACTAGTATTGGATTCAAGTACCATCCAAAATGCAGCTATCTTCCGCAATCTGGACTGTCCTAAAATTATATCCTGAAGTAGTTTCTGTTTTTACCCAAGAAGGGTTTAGGACATCCATCATGCCACATCCTCCATTTCTCTGAGGTGAAACGCTCTCTTCTCCTTAAGCGTTGGGGTGTGAAGCCAACGCCACCAGAGACTGATTACGCTAATCTGGTGCGTTGATCTGGGACCGGAGGCAGCCTCAGTAGGAGGAGTGTGTTGTCAGGATGAATAGTCTTGAGGCACAAGGACCAGTCTAGCAGTAATTGACAAGTCCTCACCTCTATGCCTTCCCTGACTTCTATCATTTTGTTCAATTCTGCTGAGGACGCTAAGCCCTTTTGATCCCCTCACTAAAGGCCATGGTTAAAGTAAAGGGAAAGATTAATGCTTTACGACCAACTGATCCCTCGTCTGATCTGGGCTGCTGCGAGTCCCTGCACCACAGCTTTACAGACAAGCATATTAGTATTATGGTGCTTGGCTGTGTTTACACAGGCAGCCCAATTCTGATATGTTCTTCATTAATTGGTCTCATGTCCAATGTGTGATTGGTCAAAAGACCAATTAGTTGAAAAAATATCAGAATTGGGCTTCCTTTGTTAACACAGCTAAGATAATGAACATGTTTCACCACTGAGGGAATCACAGTAGGACACTTTTCAGCCTT
Source organism: Salvelinus fontinalis (assembly GCF_029448725.1). Taxonomy (NCBI): domain Eukaryota; kingdom Metazoa; phylum Chordata; class Actinopteri; order Salmoniformes; family Salmonidae; genus Salvelinus; species Salvelinus fontinalis. Next base: position 24,620,070 of record NC_074685.1, on the reverse strand, counting down.
ATCGGGTCATTCAGTAGCAGGCCATGTGCCATTACGCCCTTGTGGTCATGCTAATATACAGACTAGATAGTCTTTCTCAGCCGAGGGTCTTCCCTTGAAATTTGTAGTCATGTATTAGAAGTTATCGTAACAGACTATTAAGACTCCAGCATATAGATAACAGAATAGCTACACAATTAGCAATATCTATAGCTTCTATGCAACAACCATACAATTTATGAAAGGTTATTTGATATTTATTGATCACTATGCCAATCCGGATGTTGCCATACGCACCCATAAATAATTTAGGAGAACATGTAGATTGTCCATTTAGGTTTTCTTCCTTCAATTTAGAATTCTTTATAAGATATTGCACTTAGTTGTGTTTGAGGTTTATGCAAGTATTGTGAAAATTGCATAAAACTTTACAGGAAATACCCACGTTTAAATATACACAGTTTATGAGTTTGAGATTGTTAAAATGGATTCATAATTCACACAAATACTTGTGCAAAGATGATTAATGGGTTTCTGGCACAACATCCACCTGCGTGATGAACATTTGGCAGAGACGTGAAAAGAATCTCAAGACACAACGGGCTACATATTTCACCAGATGGTTCTTTATCGAAACCCTGCCAACAAATATTGGAGCATCTGCTATAACCTTTCAATGGTATGGTGATCACAGAGAGAGATTATGGAAAGAAAAGCGCACCGTCTGATCAAACACTTCAGTCAAGCTCTCGCGAACTCTGACAAGAGGGCTGAACTCTCGGAATTGGTCAATAATATTATAAGATTACTAATTTTAATCAATTCACAAAAGGAATGGCTATGATTTTGGGCTGAATACCAATTCCTTTTCAGCACATTCCATGTTGAAATCATTGATTCAGTGAGGTGTCTACTCATCTAAAGGATTTTAACACTAGAAGCACTAAAGATTTTAAAATGTTATTTAATATGGAAATCTACCATCCTTCACTTTTCCTAAATAAGTCTATTTACCACACGTATTCGATATCAGAATCAGAATGTGTTATAAGCAGTTAAGAGGACAAATCATCCCCCCCGACACCTCATACACCGTCAGTCAGCCTGCACAGCTGATGTGCATCGAAACACCTAAATTACACTGAACAAAAATTTAAAGTGTTGTTCCCAGGTTTCATGAGCTGAAATAAAAGATCCCAGAAACGCATACAAAATCTTATTTCCCTCAAGTTGTTAACACATTTGTGATTAAACAGCACGATCAATTCACAGGTGCACCTTGTGCTGGGGAAAATAAAAGGCCACTCTAAAATGTTCCGTTTTGTCACACGTCACAATGCCACAGATGTCTGGGGTTGAGGGAGCTGTTGCCAGATAACGGAATGTTCATTTCTGTACCATAAGCCGTCTCTAATGTCATAAGAGAATTTGGCAGTATGACCAACTGGCCTAACAACCGTAGACCATGTATTTGGCATCGTGTGGTCGAGCAGTTTGCTGATGGCGACGTTGTGAACAGAGTGCCCCATGGTGGCGGTGGGGTTATGGTATGGGCAGGCATAAGCTACAGACTATGAACACAACTGCATTTTATTGATGGCAATTTGAGCTCCTGAGGCCCATTGTCATGCCATTCCTCCGCCACCATCAGCTAATGTTTCAACATGATAATGTATGGTCCCATGTCACAAGGATCTGTTCACAATTTCTGAAAGCTGAAAATTCCCCAGTTCTTCCACTGAGCATATTTGGGATGCTCTGGATTGACATGTACGACGCGTGTTCCAGTTCCCGACAATATCCAGAAACTTCACACAGCCATTGAAGAGGAGTGGGACAACATTCCACATCTCACAATCAACAGCTTGGTCAACTCTATGCAAAGGAGGTATGTTGAGCTGCATGAGGCAAATGGTCACACCAGATACTAACTGGTTTTCTGATTCATGCCCCTACCTTTTTTGAAGGTATCTGTGAACAACATATGCATATCTGTATTCCCAGTCATGTGAAATCCATAGATTAGGGCGTAATTTATTTATTTTTTATTGACTGATTTCCATATGAACTGTAATTCAGTAAAATCTTTGAAATTGTTGCATGTTGCTTTTACATTTTTGTTCAGTATATGTTGAAACTAATTTCACCATTTTAAAACTAAAGTTATCCTTGAGACAAGATTAAATTGATAATAGTCTGATGTGTGACAATATCAAATTATATATGAAGATATGGGCCAGCAAGGCTTGAATTGACAGAGGCAGGGAAATGGAACGCCAAAAAGTGACTTTTTCAAATCCTTCTACCGAGTCACATGCCGGGTAAGACTTTTTGATTTCTATGTAGTATCAGAAAGAGCAGATTGAGATTTCCAAAACACTTCACTTTGCCAAATAACTAAAAATGAAAGAGACTTTTTCCAAGGATAACTGCCATTCCCTGCGCTCCACACGTGCACACGTGGCAGGATAGCCCAAAGACTAGTAACATAATACAACTTAAAATATGTAATTCCGTTCTTTTGAAATAGATTCTCAGTTCCATAATTTTTAAGACCTGACAAAACAAAATTATGATGGATGTTTTTGTGATGATTCAAAGATGCACTACGCAGATTTCGCTCCGCCATTTCCTGGTGGCTAAAATTAGTTTGTCCAATTAAAATTTGTGACAATTGTCACGCCCTGGCCTTAGTATTCTTTGTTTTCTTTATTATTTTAGTTAGGTCAGGGTGTGACATGGGGAATGTTTGTGTTTTGTCGGTTTTGGGTGATTATATGGTAAAGGGGGTGTTGGCTGTAGTGTATGGGTTTGTGTTGAGTGCATGTGTCTAGCTGTGTCTATGTTGGTTTAGTTTTCTAGGAGAGTCTATGGTTGCCTGAATGAGTTCCCAATTAGAGACAGCTGATTTCTGTTGTCTCTGATTGGGAGCCATATTTAGGGTAGCCATAGGCTTTCATTTGATGTGGGTAATTGTCTATGTTATACGTTTGTAGCCTTTGTGTGCACTTCGTTCTTAGCTTCATGATCGGTTTCTTGTTTTGTTTAGTGTATAAGTGTTTTTGTTTCGTTTTGCCTTCGTATTCCTTAAAAGGAATATGGCTTATTTTCCTACTGCTGCGTTTTGGTCCGTCAATCCTCCACACGATCGTGACAGAATTACCCACCAATACAGGACCAAGCGGCATGTAAAGCGGCAACAGGACCCACCTACACAGGATTCTTGGACATGGGAGGAGATACTGGATGGTAAGGGGCCGTGGGCACAACCGGGAGAATATCGCCTTCCTCGTGAAGAGCTGGAGGCAGCTAAAGCCGAGAGGCGATATGAGGAGGCAGCACGGAGACAAGGCTGGAAGCCCGTGAGTACAACCCAAAAATTTCTTGGGGGGGGCCTTAAAGGGAGTGTGGCGAAGTCAGGTAGGAAACCTGCGCCTACTCCCTGTACTTACCGTGGAGAGCGAGAGTACGGGCAGACACCGTGTTACGCAGTAGAGCGCACGGTGTCTCCTGTACGCGTGCATAGCCCGGTTCGGTACATTTCAGCTCCACGTATCGGCCGGGCTAGACTGAGCGTTGAGCCGTATGTCATGAAGCCGGCCCAACGCATCTGGTCACCAGTGCGTCTCCTCGGGCCGGCGTACATGGCACCAGCCTTACGCATGGTGTCCCCGGTTCGCCTACATAGGCCGGTGCGGTTATTCCACCTCCCCGCACTGGTCAGGCGACGGGGAGCATACAACCAGGTAAGGTTGGGCAGGCTCGGCGCTCAAGGGAGCCAGTACGTATGCACGGTCCGGTATTTCCGGCGCCACCTCCCCGCCCCTACCCAGTACCACCAGTGCCTCCTCCACGCACTAGCCCTATGGTGCGTGTCTCCAGCACTTTACCACCAGTGCATAAACCACGCACCAAGCCTCCTGTGTGTCCCCAGAGTCCTGTGCGTCCTGTTGCTGCTCCCCGCACTAGCCCTGAGATGCGTGTCCCCAGTCCGGTACCACAAGTTCCGGCACCACGCACTAGGCCTAATGTGCGCTCCCAGGGTCCAGTATGCCCTGTTCCTGCTCCCCGCACTAGCCCTGAGATGCGTGTCCCCAGCCCGGTACCACCAGTTCCGGCACCACGCACCAGGCCTACAGTGCGCCTTAGCCGGCAAGAGTCTGTCGTCTGCACAGCGATGCCTGAACTGCCCGTCTACCCAGCGCCATCTGAGCCATCCGTCTACCCAGCGCCATCTGAGCCATCCGTCTACCCAGCGCCATCTGAGCCATCCGTCTACCCAGCGCCATCTGAGCCATCCGTCTACCCAGCGCCATCTGAGCCATCCGTCTGCCCCGAGCCATTAGAGCCGCCCGTCTGTCCCGAGCCGTCAGAGCCGTTCGTCAGTCAGGAGCCGCTAGAGCCATTCGTCAGACAGGACCTGCCAGAGCCGCCAACCAGACAGGATCTGCCAGAGCCGCCAACCAGACAGGATCTGCCAGAGCCGCCAACCAGACAGGATCTGCCAGAGCCGCCAACCAGACAGGATCTGCCAGAGCCGCCAACCAGACAGGATCTGCCAGAGCCGCCAACCAGACAGGATCTGCCAGATCCGCCAGCCAGCCATGAGCAGCCAGATCCGTCAGCCAGCCATGAGCAGCCAGATCCGTCAGCCAGCCATGAGCAGCCAGATCCGTCAGCCAGCCATGAGCAGCCAGATCCGTCAGCCAGCCATGAGCAGCCAGATCCGTCAGCCAGCCATGAGCAGCCAGATCCGTCAGCCAGCCATGAGCAGCCAGATCCGTCCGCCAGCCATGAGCAGCCAGATCCGTCCGCCAGCCATGAGCAGCCAGATCCGTCCGCCAGCCATGAGCAGCCAGATCCGTCCGCCAGCCATGAGCAGCCAGATCCGTCCGCCAGCCATGAGCAGCCAGATCCGTCAGCCAGCCATGAGCAGCCAGATCCGTCAGCCAGCCATGAGCAGCCAGATCCGTCAGCCAGCCATGAGCAGCCAGATCCGTCAGCCAGCCATGAGCAGCCAGATCCGTCAGCCAGCCATGAGCAGCCAGATCCGTCAGCCAGCCATGAGCAGCCAGATCCGTCAGCCAGCCATGAGCAGCCAGATCCGTCAGCCAGCCATGAGCAGCCAGATCTGTCAGCCAGCCATGAGCAGCCAGATCTGTCAGCCAGCCATGAGCAGCCAGATCCGTCACCCAGCCATGAGCAGCCAGATCTGTCAGCCAGCCATGGGCCGTCCCTCAGTCCGGAGCTGCAGTCCCTCAGTCCGGAGCTGCAGTCCCTCAGTCCGGAGCTGCCCCTTATCCTGGTGCTGCCCCTTATCCTGGTGCTGCCCCTTATCCTGGTGCTCTCCCTTATCCTGGTGCTGCCCCTTACCCTGGTACTGCCCCTTACCCTGGTACTGCCCCTTACCCTGGTACTGCCCCTTAGTCCGGAGCTGCCCCTTAGTCCGGAGCTGCCCCTTAGTCCGGAGCTGCCCCTTAGTCCGGAACTGCCCCTTAATTCAGTGGGGTTAATGTGGAGGGGGGTCATTTGGAGGAAGCTAAGGAGGCGGTTAGTGACTGGGGTGGGGACCACGACCAGTGCCGGAGCCGCCACCGTGGAAGGAAGCCCACCCAGACCCTCCCCTAGACTGTGTAATGGTGCGCCCGGAGTTCGCACCTTAAGGGGGGGGTTTATGTCACGCCCTGGCCTTAGTATTCTTTGTTTTCTTTATTTTAGTTAGGTCAGGGTGTGACATGGGGAATGTTTGTGTTTTGTCGGTTTTGGGTGATTATATGGTAAAGGGGGTGTTGGGTGTAGTGTATGGGTTTGTGTTGAGTACATGTGTCTAGCTGTGTCTATGTTGGTTTAGTTTTCTAGGAGAGTCTATGGTTGCCTGAATGAGTTCCCAATTAGAGACAGCTGATTTCTGTTGTCTCTGATTGGGAGCCATATTTAGGGTAGCCATAGGCTTTCATTTGATGTGGGTAATTGTCTATGTTATACGTTTGTAGCCTGTGTGTGCACTTCGTTCTTAGCTTCACGATCGTTTTGTTTAGTGTATAAGTGTTTTTGTTTCGTTTTGCCTTCGTATTCATTAAAAGGAATATGGCTTATTTTCCTACTGCTGCGTTTTGGTCCGTCAATCCTCCACACGATCGTGACAACAATACAAGGATAGAGTTGAAAATCATTATACCATCTAAGCCGCTGTGAAATATATTTTCCATAATTTAACAATATTGTAATTTCATCTGTTTGAAGCTGGTGTACAAAACCGAAAGTAAGACGCAAAATTGAAACCTAATGGGAAGCATAGAAATAGCATACATAGAAAAATTATACTACTTCTTAGACCAACTTTCAATTATAATGACGTATCTATAACAGTTCTACTGTATATGAATTTGGTCAATCACCAGACTTGTGGGGTTTGTGAAATGTTATTTTATTATATATATTTTTTTACAGATAGCTGGGTCATTCCACTTCAAAAGCACAAGAAAGGACTATCCCTTTAACATTGAGTGAGATCTTTAAAAACGAATCCCCTAATCGCAGCAACAGCACCCTCTAGTGTTCAGAACCTGGTAAAATCAGGATGTAGGATGGGACATAAACCTAACAAATTCAAAGACTCATTTCTATGAACGGGGGAGGGGGAAACATCACCAAATTCACAAAGAACACAAAGAACATAGGATGAAGAAACAGTACTCGGAGCCGCAGCGGCATACTACTTATCAGACAGAGAACTCGTTGTTGGGGTGAAAGTGGTGGATATTGTTGAATATTATATAAATTAAAATGGCCAAGTTGGGTGCAATTAATTAGCTTAAGTTCAAATAATATTTCAACAAAATAATGTTGCAGGAATGCAAAATCTTAACTGGTTCTAACTACAGAAATGATTTCAGAACAATCTGAGATGGTGGGTCTCATAGCTTGCTGAAATGACATGGAATGACCAGTAGCGGCTGAGACAATAAGACAGTGGCAGAATAAATTCAGCCACACCTTTGTTTTATCTCAAAACCGGATTGCAACCTCTATCCAATGAAGTCCACAAAGCATGTACAGTAACACGACCTACAGCATGGTCAAGCAAGTTAATGTTTCCGACATTTTCGGACCACTATTGATTTAGAACTGCAACTCCCAAAGAAAACAGGAGATCCTCCACTATTCCAGCACCATTTCAACTTCAACAAAATCTAAATCACCTCTGCTTAGTCTAAAACAGTGACAACTAAAAGATACCAAAAACAATTTAGTCTAATCAACATCAGCTAAATATGATGTAGCTGTCCATGGTTCTGATTTGAGTGCGTGCAAGTAGAAAACTTGACTCATCCTACTTGTAGAGAAACACCAATGCCATGCTTTTTAATGTTGACAAAACGGTCTATCACTCATACAGTACACACACTTATTCGTTGTCCTAGGCTACCTAGCTAAAATGCTTGCTCGCTAGCCTAACTTCCATTCATGTGCAATGTTAGCTAGTTAACATTAGCCTTCCATGGCAACAATGTCATACTTGTTTGAACCAGACAGCATCAGATAGATGGCCTACACGTAGAGAGACCGAGGGGCGCTGTTTCACTTGCTCTGATGCTTTCTCCTGTGAAATACATCCAGCCTCTTTGCGAATTGAATGAAAATTATGAAACAGATGAAAAATATATATATTTTTATTGGTCAATTTTTTGGGGAAGCCTGGCTTCCCTTGGCATCCATGAATTCACACCACTGGGAACAACCCAGCCTACAGTAACAAACTAATGAAAATGTCTAGATTTTTTCCTCATATTCATATTCTAATGTTATCAAAGACCTTCATAAACACAAGCAAAATATTTTTCCCCGATCGCATTTGACATGTATTTATTCGACTTTTAGAATGTGGCAGTCAAAATGACTGGATTATTGGCTCAGAACGGGATGTCTTGAGGCCAGGCTTTTCTGTTAAGCGCATATTGGCAGTATTTCTATTGGAGCTGGACCTGGGGATGGTAATGAGCTGTGTTAGCAGGTTCCCCTGGCCCAGTAGGGGCTAATTCACAGGACTATGACCTGCCCTCACAACTCACAGGCTGACAGGTTTCAAATGCTCAAGCCAGAAGTGTGGAACACCTGAAATGAAATAAGACGGTTTGAGTGCTCTTTCACTCCCTGTCAGTGTGATACTGTTGACCTGGTCACTTCCTGTCAGGCAGCTGCGTCTCTGCTTGGTCACTCAAAGGCGTCTTTGGAAGACGGTCGGAGGCTGAGGACTCTGTGGTTAGTGCTGTGGCAGGTGTTCATAAATACTTAATGACTTGCACAATCTGGTAATTGATTCAGGGTCCCCCCAAGGTTTGTAGACATGGAGCATTCACACACAATGATTAATCTAGTGACAGTTATTTTTGGTGACATACAAGGTGTGTTTCCCATTGTACAATGAAAGAACAGAAGAGAGCTGGGGTACGTTTTCGTGACCAAAAGAGTGCTGCCACAGAAGTGCATTAAACTTGAATTCTGTGTTGAAATATAGCCACTGAATGGATCCCATGACGTATCAGTGATTCAAACATATAGGTCAAAGAACAGAGAACAGAGAAGAGATGGTGAATAGTTAAGTTGATGGCCTGGGAGACATGTCTTCCTTTCTCCCAACCAAAGTGACTCACATGTTAAATCAAGGGCACAGCATGTGCAGCAAGCATTTCACAGTGGTCTGAGAAGTACAGTCTCAACATAATACAAATACAGAATATTTTCTGCCCAATATTTTTATGATGTGGTTACAGATATGAAAAAAAAAAAACTAATAAATGCATACAAAGATAACCCCAAGCCATTCCTTCAGTCGCCATCCAACCGCAGGCATCCTCCCTCCCCACCCAGAAACCATGGCTCCCACCGCGCATAGCCACCCAGCTCATTGTAAAACATTTCTTTGGTGTGTAATACAGTCTGAACAAACTTAAAATGTCTAAATTAATGGTTTGGATTACATGATGCCAAGGTAATATTTATTTCCATACTCTGTTCCAGTTAAGGGGGTTATTCAGATTCAATTAGTTCTGTGGCCCATGCTTGCTCAGAATGAGCTTTCCAAAAGTTTAGACCGAACAAAATATAAACATGTAAAGTGTTGGACCCATGTTTCATGAGCTGAAATAAAAGACACCAGAAATTGTCCATGATTCCCAGTTACATTGTTTTTCAATTTTGCACCAAATAGAAGTTGTGTGAGCAACAGTAAGACCAAAGCATAGTTTACATTATTTAAGGGATATATCAGTGACCACCTCCAGGGCAATAGGAGACACCTTTCTCTATACTCAGCCAGGGGGCAGAAGCAAATGTTGAAACCAATTTAGGATGAGGCGAAATGTTAATCCCTGGAAATACAATTTAAAGTATAAGGTGACGAATTAAATTGTTTTATGGTGGTCATACTATGGATCATTTAGCTATTTTATTTAGAATGTTAGGACCCCTTTAGGTAAAGAGATAAATAAATAAATGTATTTATTTATTTTGCTTTTATATAAAATATTGAATTTGTCCTTTACTACTATAGCCCAGAGAAACACATTGAATAATTCATAAATGGAAAAAAATGCAGTCAAAAATAGATTTGAATTGTTTGCCCTATATTGAGGATGTATAAAGGAATCTCAGAAAATATTTTGTTTTTGGTAGGAACAATAAAAAAAAAACGGTACCGGTTACCTTCAGACGATTCCCCTGACACTTGTGGGGGTTGTAGATCAAAACAGAGACCACCATCATAGTTTGTAGGTCAAACCATTCGGACGCTGCAGATGTTCAAGAGAATACAGATTTTCAGGATGTCTCATGGTCTGACGAACACCGCTCTAACGCCGCCACCTTTCACGGAGCGATGTTTGTCAGACCATGAGCCGTCTTCTCACTAAATCGTCTGTAGTGTCCGTACGGTTTGGCCTACCCCTCGATGGCATTCTGTTTTGCTCTACGATCGCCACAAGAGTCTTGGGATCATGCCAACTTCTGTCTGTAGCTTCCAAACAGTTTGGGCTACACACTTAAACAAGAGACTCACATGTACATGTCGGTTTTGCCCTAGGACGACCCACAAGCCTCGTCTGAAGGTCTCCCTGTACCAGTATTAAAACATTCATGAAATGATATATATTTGGAGATAGATTAGTGCCAGAAATGAGTTAAATACATGTTAAAAAAAATAAATAAAAAATAAATAATATTTTTCTTATATTGCTCAGATATCGGACCAACACTTCAGAACAAACTTAATTTGGAGTGTTTGGGGGACCATCTGTTGTTCCATGTAGTGAGTCTGTTATTCAGTGCGTTTCTATGGGCTTATAACAGTTTTTTTTGGGATACTTCAAGGGGACTTAAAATTCAAAATCAAAGTTAAATTATCCTTGGTATGACCTTAAACGTCCATATGTTAGCTTGGCTTTCTGCATTTCATTTTCAATACTCTCGGAAAAATGTCTAAAAACAGTTTTTTGTGTGTAGATGGGTGAGAAAAAAAATATATTTAATACATTTTCAATTCAAGCTGTAACAATGTGGAATAAGTCATGAATACTTTCTAAAGGCACTGTACCTGCTCTATACTATGTACAACAATAAGAAAAAAGAACAGGGAATGTGGAAGAATTTTTTTATTTTTTTTATTTTTTTATTTAACCTTTATTTAACCAGGTAGGCAAATTGAGAACACGTTCTCATTTACAATTGCGACCTGGCCAAGATAAAGCAAAGCAGTTCGACACATACAACAACACATAGTTACACATGGAGTAAAAACAAACATATAGTCAATAATACAGTGAAAAAAAGAAAAAAATAAAAAAAATAAAAAAAAATAAGTCTATATACAATGTGAGCAAGTGAGGTGAGATAAGGGAGGTGAAGGCAAACAGATATATGTATAAATAAATAAAAATATAAAAAGGCCATGGAGGCGAAGTGAGTACAACACAGCAAGTAAAATAAAAACTAAAAAAAACACTTGTAACGGGTGACGCTCTCCTCATCCTCGGAAGAGGTGAGGAGAGAAGGATCTTCAGACCAAAACGCAGGCTCAGGGAAATAAGCCATCTTTATTATAAATTACGATGGCACACGAAACGAAACAAAACACTTTCCAAACTACAAAATAACAAAACGACGTTGACGAGACCTGAACATAAACTTACATAACTAAACATAAACTTACGTACAGGTAACAGACGACATCGAAACGAAAACGAAACAAACAAACGCTACAGTCCTATGTGGTACGAACATAACATACGGACACAGGAGACAATCACCCACAAACAAACAGTGAGAATGCCCTACCTAAATATGACTCTTAATTAGAGGCAAACGCAAACCACCTGCCTCTAATCAAGATCCATACCAGGCAAACCAAAACCAACATAGAAACAGATAACATAGAATGCCCACCCAACCTCACGTCCTGACCAACTAACATACAAAAACTAACATAAATAGGTCAGGAACGTGACAGTACCCCCCCCACAAGGTGCGAACTCCGGACGCACCAGCACAAAGTCTAGGGGAGGGTCTGGGTGGGCATCTAACCACGGTGGTGGCTCAGGCTCCGGGCGCGGTTCCCACCCCACCATAATCCATCCTAACTTCCTCCCTCCAAGAATGTCCACCCTCTTTTGACCCCCACAAAATTCCCTTAACAACATATCCAATAGGGACAACACCGGGACAGAGAGATAAATCAAGAAAGAGGGATAGATAAGAATATAGAGATAGATGAAGATAGAGAGGGAGATTAGGATAGAGGGGCAACTCCGGACTGAAAGGCAGCTCCGGACAGAGAGACAGCTCTGGACTGATGGGCAGTTCTGGGTATCCAGCCTTTTCAGGCTGAAGGACAGCTCATGGCTGACTGACGAATCTCGATGCTCATGGCTGGCTGACGGCTCTCGACGCTCATGGCAGGCTGACGGCTCTCGACGCTCATGGCAGGCTGACGGCTCTCGACGCTCATGGCAGGCTGACGGCTCTCGACGCTCATGGCAGGCTGACGGCTCTCGACGCTCATGGCGCTCTGACGGCTCTGGCTGCTCATGGCTCTCTGACGGCTCTGGCTGCTCATGGCTCGCTGGCGGCTCTGGCTGCTCATGGCTCGCTGGCGGCTCTGGCAGATCCTGTCTGGTTGGCGGCTCTGGCAGATCCTGTCTGGTTGGCGGCTCTGGCAGATCCTGTCTGGTTGGCGGCTCTGGCAAATCCTGTCTGGTTGGCGGCTCTGGCAAATCCTGTCTGGTTGGCGGCTCTGGCAGATCCTGTCTGGCTGACGGCTCTAGCGGCTCCTGTCTGGCTGATGGCTCTAGCGGCTCCTGTCTGGCTGACGGCTCTGTAGGCTCATGGCAGACGGGCGGCTTTGCAGGCTCATGGCAGACGGGCGGCTTTGCAGGCTCCTGGCAGACGGACGGCTCAGACGGCGCTGGGGAGACGGATGGCTCAGACGGCGCTGGGGAGACGGATGGCTCAGATGGCGCTGGGGAGACGGATGGCTCAGATGGCGCTGGGGAGACGGATGGCTCAGATGGCGCTGGGGAGACGGATGGCTCTGGCCGGATATGGCGCACTGTAGACCTGGTGCGTGGTGCCAGAACTGGAGGCACCGTGCTAATGACAAGCACCTTCCTACTAGTGCGGGGAGCAGGGACAGGGCACACTGTATTCTCAAAGCCTACTCTATCCCTGATGCGTGGTACCGGCACTGGTGACACCGGGCTGAGGACAAGCACATCAGGATTAGTAGGGGGAGAAGATACAGTGGGTTCAGGGCTCTGGAGACGCACAGGTAGCTTAGTGCGTGGGGCCGGAACTGGAGGCACCGGGCTAGATACACGCACTACAGGGAGAGTGCGTGGAGGAGGAACAGGGCTCAGGATACGCACTGGTAGCCTAGTGCGTAGTGTATACACTGTAGGTACTAGGCTGGGGCGGGGAGGTGGTGCCGGAAATACCGGACCGTGGAGGCGTACTGGCACTCTTGAGCATTGAGCTTGCCCAACCTTACCTGGTTGAATGCTCCCGGTTGCCCGACCAGTGCGGGGAGGTGGAATAACCCGCACCGGCCTATGTAGGCGAACCGGGGAAACCATGCGTAAGGCAGGTGCCATGTATGCCGGCCCGAGGAGACGCACTGGAGACCAGACGCGTTGAGCCGGCCTCATGACACCTGGCTCAATGCCCAATCTAGCCCTCCCAGTGCGGGGAGGAGGAATAACCCGCACTGGGCTATGCACTCGTACAGGAGACACCGTGCGCTCTACTGCGTAACACGGCGCCTGCCCGTACTCCCGCTCTCCACGGTAAGCCTGGGAAGTGGGCGCAGGTCTCCTACCTGCCCTTAGCCCACCACCTCCTAGCCCCCCCCCAAGAAATTTTTGGGAATTACTTACGGGCTTTTTCGGCTTCCGTGCCAGACGCGTTCCCTCATAGCTCCGGTTCCTCTCTCCGGTAGCCTCCGCTCTCCTCAGTGCCTCCAGCTGTTCCCATGGGAGGCGATCTCTACCAGCTAGGATCTCCTCCCATGTGTAGACACCCTTTCCATCCAAAACATCGTCCCATGTCCATTGCTCCTTTCTCTCCTGTCCTTTACTCCGTTTAGTTTCCCTTTGCCGCTTGGTCTTTGCGTGTTGGTGGGTGATTCTGTAACGGGTGACGCTCTCCTCATCCTCGGAAGAGGTGAGGAGAGAAGGATCTTCAGACCAAAACGCAGGCTCAGGGAAATAAGCCATCTTTATTATAAATTACGATGGCACACGAAACGAAACAAAACACTTTCCAAACTACAAAATAACAAAACGACGTTGACGAGACCTGAACATAAACTTACATAACTAAACATAAACTTACGTACAGGTAACAGACGACATTGAAACGAAAACGAAACAAACAAACGCTACAGTCCTATGTGGTACGAACATAACATACGGACACAGGAGACAATCACCCACAAACAAACAGTGAGAATGCCCTACCTAAATATGACTCTTAATTAGAGGCAAACGCAAACCACCTGCCTCTAATCAAGAGCCATACCAGGCAAACCAAAACCAACATAGAAACAGATAACATAGAATGCCCACCCAACCTCACGTCCTGACCAACTAACACACAAAAACTAACATAAATAGGTCAGGAACGTGACAACACTGGAATGGTTGGTTTGCATTGGAAGAAAGTGCAAAGTAGAGACAGAAATAATGGGGTGCAAAGGAGCAAAATAAATTAATAAATAAATACAGTAGGTAAAGAGGTAGTTGTTTGGGCTAAATTGTAGATGGGTTATGTACAGGTGCAGTAATCTATGAGCTGCTCTGACAGCTGGTGCTTAAAGCTAGTGAGGGAGATAGGTGTTTCCAGTTTCAGAGATTTTTGTAGTTCGTTCCAGTCATTGGCAGCAGAGAACTGGAAGGAGAGGCGTCCAAAGGAAGAATTGGTTTTGGGGGTGACTAGAGAGATATACCTGCTGGAGCGCGTGCTACGGGTAGGTGCTGCTATGGTGACCAGCGAGCTGAGATAAGGGGGGACTTTACCTAGCAGGGTCTTGTAGATGACCTGGAACCAATGGGTTTGGCGACGAGTATGAAGCGAGGGCCAGCCAACGAGAGTGTACAGGTCGCAGTGGTGGGTAGTATATGGGGCTTTGGTGACAAAACGGATGGCACTGTGATAGACTGCATCCAATTTATTGAGTAGGGTTTTGGAGGCTATTTTGTAAATGACATCACCGAAGTCGAGGATTGGTAGGATGGTCAGTTTTACAAGGGTATGTTTGGCAGCATGAGTAAAGGATGCTTTGTTGCGGAATAGGAAGCCAATTCTAGATTTGACTTTGGATTGGAGATGTTTGATGTGGGTCTGGAAGGAGAGTTTACAGTCTAACCAGACACCTAGGTATTTGTAGTTGTCCACATATTCTAAGTCAGAGCCGTCCAAAGTAGTGATGTTGGACAGGCGGGCAGGAGCAGGCAGCGATCGGTTGAAGAGCATGCATTTGGTTTTACTTGTATTTAAGAGCAGTTGGAGGCCACGGAAGGAGAGTTGTATGGCATTGAAGCTCGCCTGGAGGGTTGTTAACACAGTGTCAAAAGAAGGGCCAGAAGTATACAGAATAGTGTCGTCTGCGTAGAGGTGGATCAGAGAATCACCAGCAGCAAGAGCGACATCATTGATGTAAACAGAGAAGAGAGTCGGTCCAAGAATTGAACCCTGTGGCACCCCCATAGAGACTGCCAGAGGCCCGGACAACAGACCCTCCGATTTGACACACTGAACTCGATCAGAGAAGTAGTTGGTGAACCAGGCGAGGCAATCATTAGAGAAACCAAGGCTGTCGAGTCTGCCAATGAGGATGTGGTGATTGACAGAGTCAAAAGCCTTGGCCAGGTCAATGAATACGGCTGCACAGTATTGTTTCCTATCGATGGCGGTTACGATATCGTTTATGACCTTGAGCGTGGCTGAGGTGCACCCATGACCAGCTCTGAAACCAGATTGCATAGCGGAGAAGGTGTGGTGTGATTCGAAATGGTCGGTAATCTGTTTGTTGACTTGGCTTTCGAAGACCTTAGAAAGGCAGGGTAGGATAGATATAGGTCTGTAGCAGTTAGGGTCAAGGGTGTCCCCCCCTTTGAAGAGGGGGATAACCGCAGCTGCTTTCCAATCTTTGGGGATCTCAGACGACACGAAAGAGAGGTTGAAGAGGCTAGTAATAGGGGTGGCAACAATTTCAGCAGATAGTTTTAGAAAGAAAGGGTCCAGATTATCTAGCCCGGCTGATTTGTAAGGGTCCAGATTTTGCAGCTCATTAAGAACATCAGCTGACTGTATTTGGGAGAAAGAGAAATGGGGAAGGCTTGGGCGAGTAGCAGAGGGGAGGGCAGTGCTGTTGTCCCGGGTAGGGGTAGCCAGGTGGAAAGCATGGCCAGCCGTAGAAAAATGCTTATTGAAATTCTCAATTATAGTGGATTTGTCGGTGGTGACAGTGTTTCCTATCTTCAGGGCGGTTGGAAGCTGGGAGGAGGTGTTCTTATTCTCCATGGACTTTACGGTGTCCCAGAACTTTTTTGAATTTGTGTTGCAGGAAGCAAATTTCTGCTTGAAAAAGCTAGCCTTGGCTGTTCTAACTGCCTGTGTATATTGGTTTCTGGCTTCCCTGAAAAGTTGCATATCACGGGGGCTGTTCGATGCTAATGCAGAACGCCATAGGATGTTTTTCTGTTGGTTAAGGGCAGTCAGGTCAGGAGAGAACCAAGGGCTATATCTGTTCCTGGTTCTAAATTTCTTGAATGGGGCATGCTTATTCAAGATGGTGAGGAAGGCATTTTTAAAAAATGACCAGGCATCCTCTACTGACGGGATGAGATCAATATCCTTCCAGGATACCCCGGCCAGGTCAATTAGGAAGGCCTGCTCGCTGAAGTGTTTCAGGGAGCGTTTGACAGTGATGAGTGGAGGTCGTTTGACCGCTGACCCATTACGGATGCAGGCAATGAGGCAGTGATCGCTGAGATCTTGGTTAAAAACAGCAGAGGTGTATTTGGAGGGCAAGTTTGTTAGGATGATATCTATGAGGGTACCCGTGTTTACGGAATTGGGGTGGTACCTGGTAGGTTCATTAATAATTTGTGTGAGATTGAGGGCATCAAGCTTAGATTGTAGGGTGGCTGGGGTGTTGAGCATGTTCAAATTTAGGTCGCCTAGCAGCACGAGCTCTGAAGATAGATGGGGGGCAATCAGTTCACATATAGTGTCCAGAGCACAGCTGGGGGCAGAGGGTGGTCTATAGCAGGCGGCAACGGTGAGAGACTTGTTTTTAGAGAGGTGGATTTTTAAAAGTAGAAGTTCAAATTGTTTGGGAACAGACCTGGATAGTATAACAGAACTCTGCAGGCAGTCTTTGCAGTAGATTGCAACACCGCCCCCTTTGGCCGTTCTATCTTGTCTGAAAATATTGTAATTGGGGATAAAAATGTCTGAATTTTTGGTGGTCTTTCTAAGCCAGGATTCAGACACGGCTAAAACATCCGGGTTGGTAGAGTGTGCTAAAGCAGTGAACAAAACAAACTTAGGGAGGAGGCTCCTAATGTTAACATGCATGAAGCCAAGGCTATTACGGTTACAGAAGTCATCAAAAGAGAGCGCCTGGGGAATAGGAGTGGAGCCAGGTACTGCAGGGCCTGGATTCACCTCTACATCACCAGAGGAACAGAGGAGAAGTAGGATAATGGTACGGCTAAAAGCTATGAGAATTGGTCGCCTAGAGCTACCAGAGCAGAGAGTAAAAGGAAGTTTCTGGGGGCGATAAAATAGTTTAAAGGAATAATGTACAGACAAAGGTATGGTAGGATGTGAATACAGTGGAGGTAAACCTAGGTATTGAGTGATGATGAGAGAGATCTTGTCTCTAGAAACATCATTGAAACCAGGTGATGTCATCGCATATGTGGGTGGTGGAACTGCAGGGTTGGATATGGTATAGAGAGCAGGGCTAGAATCTCTACAGTGAAATAAGCCAATAAACACTAACCAGAACAGCAATGGACAAGGCATATTTACATTAAGGAGAGGCAAGCGTAATCGAGTGATAAATAAGGGTCCAGTGAGTAGAGGTTGGTTGGGGTCGTGGCGATCCAGACAGCTGGCCGGGTATATGGCTATCGGTAGCAGCATAGGATGGAGGTCTGTTTGTAGATACCTCGTGCGTTTCCGTCGGTAGGTTCCGTGTAGTGGGGTTTTGTTCAGATAGCAGCCGATAAGACAGCTAACGATTAGCGGGCCTCAGATGAGCGTTCAGGTAACGCCGGGACGGAGGTGCCGGTTGGATAAATCCCTCGGGCAGATAACGTCGGCAGTCAGTCGTGAAGGCCCGGTGGGGTTCCGTATCTGCAGCAGCAACAAAGAAACGGGTCCGGATGGTGATGGAACTCCTCAGCTGGCTAGCTCCAGCATGATTTGAGTTAGCTCCGGGGTCGACGTAAGCCAATAGTCACACGGTATGCAGCTAGCTAGCTGCGAAATCAAGGTGCAAGTGTCCAGAGGCTGCGGTTGGAATCCGGGGAAACTGAGAGAAAAAAAGTCCTGGAATGCTCCGGTTCGAGTCGCGTTGCACAAAAGTGCCGGTAGATTATCGAGCTAGAGGAATAGCTGATGACCGCAAAACGTGGGCAGCTGAAACACCAACGCTAGCCAGCAAACCGGCTAATTTCGGGGCAGCTACAGATTAGCTTCTGGCTAGCTATCGGAGTAGCTTCTGGATTAGCTTTCAGGCTAGCTTCTGATTTAGCCCCTGGCTATCTTCCACGATGGATTTCAGATTGAGGTAAATAGTACTTATTGTAATTGGTGAAGCGGGTTGCAGGAAAGCTTTTGCAGGGAAGCTTTTGTAGTTGAGTTCTTGGATAATAAAATAAATAAAAGATATGTGAAGAAAAGGTGTAAATATATATATATACAGGACACGACACGACAACACGGAAAAATACGTCTGAACTGCTAAGCCCACTTGGTAATGATTGTCTATCCAGTCTATAATCTAGATTTTCACAATAATGAACCTTGGCCTGTAGGACAAATCTCACTTTAGAGATAAATTCAGCAGCGTAAATGGAGGGACACACACGCGCCCACACACGCACACACGCACACAAATTTAACATGTGTGGTAGCCCATATGGGACTGGCCATCTATCCTAAACAATTTAGTCCATAGTGATGCTATGCACTGTATGTATGACTCTTCAATATATTGTCCATCATTGTCTAAATGTCCTGGACCATAGGTGATATAATAATAACAAAGTCCAATGTTCAGCAATAAGTATTCCTTTTATCCAATTAAGGGGGTGTCCTCATAATTGACTTATGCTGAGGGGAGCATCACAGCCATTGCCATTGTATTCAGCCATTGTATTCAGACCCTTTCACTTTTTCCACAACATTATTCTAAAATGTATTATATCGTTTCCCCCCCCATCAATCTAAACAAAACACCCCATGACATCAAAAACAGATTTTTTGAAATTGTATTATATAATTTTTAAAAATCATTATTAAGCCCCTTTTCTATGAGACTCAAAATTGAGCTCAGGTGGATCCTGTTTCCATTGATCATCCTTGAGATGTTTCTGCAACTTGATTGGAGTCCATCTGTAATACATTCAATTGATTGGACATGATTTGGAAAGGCACCAAGACTCTTCCTAGAGCTGGCGGACCGACCAATCTGAGCAATCCGGGGTGAAGGGCCTTGGTCAGGGAGGAGAGCAAGTTTGCCAAAAGGCAGCTAAAAAAAGACTCAGACAATGAGAAACTAGATTCTCTGGTCTGATGAGAAGAAAACCTGGCACTATCCCAACAGTGAAGCATGGTGGTGGCAGCATCATGCGGTGGGGATGTTTTTCCAATGGCAGGGACTAGGAGACCATTCAGGATCGAGGGAAAGATGAAAGGAGCAAGGTACAGAGAGATCCTTGATGAAAACCTGCTCCAGAGTGCTCAGGACCTCAGACTGGGGCAAAGGTTCACCTTCCAACAGGACAACGACCCTAAGCTCACAGCCAAGACAAAGCAGTAGTGGCTTCGGGACAAGTCTCTGTATGTCCTTGAGTGAACCAGCCAACGAACATCTCTAGAGACCTGAAAAGTGTGCAGCGACACTCCCCACCCAACCTGATAGAGCTTGACAGGATTTGCATAGAAGAATGGGAGAAACTCCCCAAATACAGATGTGCCAAGCTTGTGGAGTTATCTCAAAAAAGACTAATGGCTGTAATTGCTGCCGAAGGTTCTTCAACACTGTACTGAGTAAAGGGTCTGAATAATTATGTAAATGTGATATTTCAGTTTTTAATATCTTTGCAAAAAATTTCAAATATCTGTTTTTGCTTTGTCATTATGGGGTATTGTGTGTATATTGGTGAAGAACAAAAACGATTTAATCTATTTTAAAATAAGGCTGTAACGTAACAAAATGTGGAAAAAGTCAAGGGGTCAGATAGATAACAGTTCAAAAGTTTGGACACAGGTCATTAAAGTTTAATTATTATTATTTATTTTTTTACAATTTTCTCCATTGTAGAATAATAGTGAAGACATCAAAACTATGAAATAACACATATGGAATTATGTACTAACCAAAATAGTGTGAAACAAAGTAGTCACCATTTACCTTGACAGCTTTGCACACACTTGGCATTCTCTCAACCATTTTCACATGGAATGCTTTTCCAACAGACTTGAAGGAGTTCCCACATTTGCTGAGCACTTGTTGGCTGCTTTAACTTCATTCTGAAGTTTCTTGTCCAAAGCAAGTCTCTTCTTATAGTGTCTTTTACTAGTGATTTCTTTGTAGCAATTTGACCATGAAGGCCTGATTCACGCAGTCTCCTCTGAACAGTTGATGTTGAGATTTGTATAACTTGAAATCTGAAGCAATTATTTGGTCTGCAATCTGAGGTGCAGTTCACTAATGAATTTATCCTCTGCAGCAGAGGTAACTCTGGGTCTTCTTTTCCTGTGGCGGTCCTCATGAGAGCCAATTTCATCATAGCGCTTGATGATTCTTGCAACTGCACTTGAAGAAACGTAATTTCTGGATTGACTGACCTTCACGTCTTAAAGTAATGTTGGACTGTCATTTCTCTTGCTTATTTGAGCTGTTCTTGACATAATATGTTCTTGGTCTTTTACTAAGTAGGGCTATCTTCTGTATACCACCCCTACCTTATCATTGGCTCAAACGCTTTCAGAAATTCCACAAATTATATTAAGGCCCACCTGTTTTTTATTTATTTATTCTTTTTTTTTAAACCTACAGTTTACACATCTTACACACATTTTACAGACACAATCTATTTTACAATAGTTATATTTTGTTTGTTTTTAGTCCTTCCTCTATTTCTGATGTCCATCCAGTTGGATTTCTGTTTGTAACTGTGCTATTTCACAAATTTCTGAACCTATATACATTTTACAGACCCTGTATGTTTTACAATGGTTATTTTGTTATTACTCCCACCCCTCAGCTCCATTCAACCCCTCCCATCTATCGCTTAACACCATCCATTTTGGATTTCTATTTGCCATATATTATTCAACTGTGCTGTGATGCTTCACAAAAGTACTGCACTTACTATTCTCATAGCTTCTACAGATTGTAAATTAAAAATAAACAATTTTGCTAAAATAATTATTATATTATTGATTGATTGACTATGGCTTTTCAAATCACCCAGTATTGCATTAGGCAGCGTTAGTTGTAGGCAAATGTTGCAATTTTTCAGTCATTCCTGGACCTGTGACCAAAAACGAGGAGACTCTGCCTCCTCACACCAAAATCTGCAGAGCTGGGAAGATTGTATCCCCCATAAATATAACATTCTATTGGTTGCAATAATTTTGTATAGTAATTTAAATGGATGAATGTGAAGTTTTGAATAGAGCGTTGTTTCGGTTATTATTCATAAACCATGTACCATGGAAAAGGTACATCGAAAATCTGTGACAATATTTTGGAGATTTCCTTTTCAAACAACAGGAAGTGAGCAGTTGTAATCTGAATGAAGGGAAAAGGGCCCTTCTTGAACATAGGATGAGACATTCCTACCAATTTACTAGAGAACCAGTTTGGATTTAAGTATCACTTTTTTATGACTGATGCCTTTAGTGAGAGGTCTCATGCGTTAATATTTAATAATTTATGCCCTCTGAATTCATATTCGTTATATAAATAAGCCCTTTTAATTTTGTCTGACTTGCCATTCCAAATAAAATGGAATATTTTTTGTTCATATAATTTAAAATGCAGGTCACTAGGTGTCGGCAAAACCATAAGCAAATAAGTAAACTGTGATATGACTAAAGAGTTAATCAGGGTGATATTTCCACAAATAGACAGTTATTTTCCTTTCCATGGTAGCAATATCTTATCTATTTTTGCTAACTTTTTATAAAAATTTATTGGAGTGAGATAATTTTTTTCTTTTGGGATTTGTATACCAAGTATTTCCACATCTCCATCAGACCATTTAATTGGTAAACTACACAGTAATGTAAAATTTGCTTTTTTTTGTGATCCAATACGTAATATGGTACATTTATCATAATTTGGTTTTAAACCAGAGAGGATAGCAAAAGTATATAGATCCTCTATGACGCCGTGGAGAGATTCTAATTGTGGTTTTAAAAGAAAACATGAATCATCAGCGTACAATGACACCTTACTTTTTAAGCCACGGATTTCTAATCCCTTAATATTATTGTTGGATCTAATTTTAAAAGTTAACATTTCATTGGCAATAAGAAATAGATATGCTGATAGTTGACAACCTTGTTAGAGGTTCCACAAAATTGAAATATTCTAGGCATTTATATATAAACTCCAGCCGTACTTTATCAAAAGCCTTTTCAAAATCAGCTATGAAAACCAGGCCTGGTGTCCCCGATATTTCCTAGTATTCTATTGTTTCCAGTATTTGTCTTATATTATCTCCAATGTATCGTCCATGTAAAAAACCTGTCTGTTGAGGATGAATAATATCTGACAATACTTTTTTGCTTCCATGCGCCAAACATTTTCCTAGGATTTTTGCATCACAACACTGATGTGTAAGAGGTCTCCAATTTTTTTAATGGACTGGATCTTTATGTATACCACTTGGGTCCTGTTTCAATAATATCAGACCTTCTTGTTGCGTGTCCGATAAGCTACCATTATTATAGGAGTGGTTAAAACATGCTAATGATGGTCCTCTGAGTATATAAAAAAAAGTTTGGTATACCTCCACTGGTATGCCATCCAGTCCTGGAGTTTTGTATACTTCCACTGGTATGCCATCCAGCCCTTTAGTTCTCACAGCCTTAAAGGCTTTAATTGCATCAAGAAGTTCCTCCTCTGTAAAATTGGCCTTCACGTGAGTCTTTCTGTACAGACGTTAATTTTACATTATCAATACAATTAGCTTTGGTTAGTGGAGATGGAGGAGACTGAAACGAAAACATATTCTTAAAGTACTTTACTTCCTCTTTCAAAATATCATTTGGTGAATCATGCGTGACTCCATCATTTGTAACAAGTTTCAATACATTTTTTTTGGTAGCTTTTCTATATTGAAGATTGAAAAAGAATTTGGTGCATTTTTCCCCATATTCCATCCAGTTTGCTTTATTTTTATAATATATTACAATAATAGGGAACTTGAATAAGTTCCTCCATTTCTTTTTGTTTTTCCTCTAACGTATTCTGTGCCTCTATGGTACAGTTTTATTGCTATCTAACTGTTCTGTTAGTCCTTCAATTTCCTTTGTTCATATGGTCTCTTTTGATCTAAATGGCTTTTGTTTTATAGATGAGTACTGAATTGCATGGCCTATAAAGGCACATTTAAAATTGTCCCATACAATAAGGGGATCTGCTGTACCTATGTTATGTCTTAAGTCAGTTATAAATTCTTCTGTCCTAGTTCTAAACAATTTATCATCTAGTAGGCTTTGATTAAATTTCCAATATCCTCGCCCACGTGGAAATTCTGTAAGAGTAATATATATGCCAATTATGTGATGATCCTACCGCATTCTGTCCCCTATCAACACTTTTTAAACGTTTAGTGCCACAGCAATAGAGTCTAGTGTTGCTTGTAGAGTTGATAAATTCGTATATATATTTTCAAATAAGCATCATTATTTGGACCATATACAGTAGGTTAATAAGCCATATCTGTTTATTGTCCAATAACATATTTAAAATAATCCATCTACCTTGATGATCTGTTTGGACAATTTGCACATTTGAATCAAAATTGCTGTTAATTAATACTATCACCCCTTTTGAATTTCGTTGCCAATGGGAGAAATATATTATCCCCCCAGTCCTTTTTTCACAAAAAAGGCCCACCTGTTAATTGAAATGCATTTCAGGTGACTACCTCATAAAGCTGGTTTAGATAAAGCCAAGAGTGTGCAAATCTGTCATCAAGGCAAAGGGTGGCTACTTTGAAGAATCTGAAAAATATTTTGATTTATTTAACACTTTTGCTTACTACATAATTCTGTGTGTTTTTTCATAGTTTTGAGGTCTTCACTATTATTCTACAATTTCGAAAATAGTACAAATAAAGAAAAACCCTTGAATGAGTAGGTGTACAAACTTTTGACTGGTACTGTAGCATTAAAAATAGTTTCCAGATTGTATTTTGGCGATTATTTTTTGCAATGCAAGTATTTGGTCGCGAGACAACCTGGTTCAATTTGGGTCCCAAGGCAAAACCTGTTGCAAACAACTGGTCTAAATCTGTCGACTCGTTCCCTTGTGTGTTTGGCTTGATGTGCATCGCAAAGAAGTTGTGAACTCCTTGGCAGTGGAAAACGTGTGTGTTGTATTCTGGAAGGTCAAGATTAGTTTTGCCGGGTGGATGAAGCAGCATCTCAGGTTTAGCTTGTGTTGCTGGGATCTCACCTTGTTGTAGATCACCCTCTGTTTTAGCAGTTCCACACTCACATCTGGATAGATGCTGATCTTCTTCTCCGCGTAGTTCAGAGCCCCCAATTCCGATGACGTAAACAATTTGCCATTTGACTTGCTACGTTCCACAGCAAGAAAACCAAATATATCACTCAAACAGAAGGGGAAACTAACAAAGAGTCACTGACCAACAACCAAAACATGTGGGGTTTTAGGAAGGGTTATGAAAAACACTCATGTGGGTGTCCAATGAAAGTTGAATAGCAACAACAACTGGAATGTAAGACTCCCAACATGAGCGCCCACAAAATGTACCCAAGAAGAGGCTTCAGTGGGATCAGTGGGATCAGTGGCATGGGATCCAGTTTCTCCTGCCCAAGCGGTTCATAGAAAAGATTGCTCATGAAGGAAGTTGGGTTGCCCACTTCCACACCAGTTTCAAGTCCTGGGACCCAAACATTGTATTTACAGGAATGATTTTTATTCTTTAGGAAATTAAATTCCCCTTCTAGCTTAGTTTGCATTGTTTCCCTCTGTCACGTTGGCTGCTGTCTCTTTCCACTTTAGTCAAGTAGGTATTCACTTTAGAAGTGAGCAGTGCAAAAGATTCCTCTATTGGTTTTAATTGCAAGTCGAGAGCAGACGTTTATTCCTCACAACCAATCTCTCGGATAGTAGTGGCCAACTCTCTGTTGTCGTGGGTTGAGAGCCACCGTGTTCCCACAGGTGACTTGTGATCGGACATAAAATGCCAGCTGCTGGAGCGAAATAGACTTGCTATTGTTCCTTGTAATACAGTGAATGTCCCACACCTTAATGTGATGTTATATGCTGACAATTATTAGAAACTTAGTCTCTTAATTCATAGTTTTCACGGAGATTGTTGTCTTGGAAAGTAAATATTGGGGAGGTACATGCAAAAACGATGAAATTACAACATTATTCACTTCAAAGAATCAAGATGAAGGGAACAACATGTGATCTGCTTGTGGGTAGTTCACCAATAACAACATTTTGCAGAAACAGACTATTAGGTAATTCCATTTGAACCTTTATTTAACTGGGCAAGTCAGCTAAGAACAAATTCTTATTTACAATGACAGTCTACCCCGGCCAAACCCAGATAACACTGGGCCAATTGTGTGCCGCCCTATGGGACTCCCAATCACGGGCAGATGTGATACAACCTGGAATCGAACAAGGGACTGTAGTGACGCCTCCTGCACTGAGATGCAGTGCCTTATACCACTGCGCTACTCGGGAGCTCAAAATAATTGTATCCTGAGGGGAGCAAGGGGTCCTTGAAGAGAGCAGTTACAGCATTCACACCTACTGGGCCTCTGAATTCCCTTTCTTTGAAACCTGAAAGCTGGGTCCCTTTTGGTTGTGTCCATTTTGCAATAATTGTATCTTCTCTTGAAGCAACTCTCCCCTTTTGTAAGGACTTCTGAGGGATCCATAGCAAAAATATAATTACTGTATGTACATCATGATATAATGGCATCAGGAATAGAGACAGATCAAGCACAGGCAGCAGTGGCAGTTCGACATTATATAAACCTCCCACACATGATATTCTTCTTTATCCAGTCACAGAGTCAGCCAGCCCAGCCTCAGACCAGAACTGTTACTGTATAATCACAGCACTCTGATCTCTGCTACCCGTTGCTCTCAAATGATGGGATACCTTGGTTAGCTATGCCTGCATCTGACATATATATGATTTAACCATGCTATCTTTGGTAATTGCTGCAGGCATAGGATACATCTAAATGGAATCAGAGCTACAGGACAATTGGCACACAATCAAAAAAGTAGAGAGAATGTTCGATGGAGATTACCTGGAGTATGTACAGTACTCCAAAAGTAGAGAGAATGTTCGATGGAGATTACCTGGAGTATGTACAGTACTCCAAAAGTAGAGAGAATGTTCGATGGAGAGTACCTGGAGTATGTACAGTACTCGTTTTTAGAAAACTCTTCCAAAAACGGTGGTACAGTAGGTGGACTGCAATACAGTAGAGGCAGCTGGAAAGGGCATCACACTGCTTGCTTAGCGAGTATCACTTCGTCCTGATTAGGCTCACATCGAGACTCGACCCCAAGACTTCTGCCTTGCTAGCACGCGTGACCACTGTGGTGGAATTTTTATTGATTACATACGATACTGTTAAATTATATGTACTATGCTATTTTTACCCTGAGAATTGTCCATTGTTATATGTTAGTATTTTTGCTGATACAGCATTTTTGCTGATACAGCCTTGTCTTGGCAGCTTGGGTACGTGACCTCCTGTGTTTACGATTGGCAGGAATTTAGCCATGTGGGAAGTGCAGGGAAGAATATAGAAATGGTGGCGATATCAGCTATCTTGATCTACACTGATGAGCTAAATTACTTTTTACAACTCTGTTCGCCAGGGCCTGTTTCTGCACATCTGCTAACTGTCACATAGATAAAAGGCTGTAACTTTCTGTTTGAGAAGTTTTTCAACTCAGACAATTCTTAGTGATGATTGAGTGCTTCATTTTTGCAAATATTATAATAAATACGTTGTTTGAAAGAATCTGCAGTCTCTCTTCCTTTAGAAACTCTCTGACACCACCCTTCTGAAGTGTCTTACCATTCAGCGACACGCAAAAAAATAGCTAGTCACTGGAGAAGTGGGGACACTTCAGGCTGAGGAGAAAGTTACTTATATCTCCATGTGATACATTCACCCCTCAAACTTATTCAACAGCGACCCCAGCGTTGAGCTGAGCACAACTATAGATCCGGGTCACGGCACCACTGTAAAGACGTCACGCTGCTTGCTTAGCGAGTACTGCTTCCTCCTGATTCGGCTTACACAAGGCTGGAACCCAGGACCTCTGCTTTGTTAGCACGTGCCCACACTCGTGATGCATCTTACCAGTCGGAACCAAGCGAAAAGCTTGCTAGTCCCTGGCGCAAGTGGGGACATTTCATGCTGAGGAGTAAGTTTCCCACATCCCCAAGTTTCCTACATCCCCACAGGCACAGGTAGGATAACGCCTTATTGCCCTTGATGTGCTCACGCCACCCGTGGGATCTTCTGCTGGGGCCTGTTTCAAAATATCCAAGGCAATCATTTAATGCAAGCTGTGTGTATGACGCATGTGAGTGTCCGTGTCGGTGTGTGTGTAAACAGTATTTGTGTGATAGGTGTGCGTGTGTTGTGTGTGGTGTGTGTGTGTGTGTGTTGTGAGTCACTGTGTGTCAAAAGAGGTATGTGTGTGTGGTATTGGGATGGGGGGCCCGGCCCAGACTCCCCAGCAGTAGGGATGAATCATACTCAGCCATTGTCTCACTCCTCACCCATGGGAGCGAGTCCTCACGGTGGAGGGGCAGGCAGGCAGAGAGGTGTGCTGAAAGGGTGGGTGGGATCTTGAATCCGCTGTCCTCTGCGCTCTGTTGTCCGGGGATATCGATCAGAGGAAAACCACTCAATCATACCTCCTGCCCCTCTGCCTTCTGCAGGGCCAGCATAAAATCCCCAGTGGAAACCAGAGAGAGGGGTTGGGGGGGAGCATATGTACACTGTAACTGGTTCCACAGCCTATACTAATATAAAATAGTGTGCATGTTTGTGCATGTAAATACACGTGTGTGTGTGTGTGTGTGTGTGTGTGTGTGTGTGTGTGTGTGTGTGTGTGTGTGTGTGTGTGTGTGTGTGTGTGTGTGTGTGTGTGTATGTGTGAGCACATGCATGTCTACAGCATGACAAATTAATTCGTGATTATTTTAACAGATAATTTTGGGTATATATTTCATGCAACCCATGTTTCTTTTCTACACCCACAGAGGATTGGCATTTGAACCCACAGTGAGAAACCTCTGCCTCAGTCTATATTTATTGATAGTTCATCAGCACATTGGGGGCTGTCATGACGTGGCCCTTTCTGGGTGTAGATCGTGGCTTCCCCCTCTCTCACTCTCTCCTACACCCAGGTTCTGTTATCTCAGGTCATAAATTCCTGGCGGAGACTCTCTCCCCCTTTTCATGCAGTGAGAGAGACCACAGAGTGAACAAAGGATTTCACGTGGCCGAACTCCTAAATCCTCAAAATGGGAGAATGAAACAATATGTCCACTTGTGAGAATGATCCGTGGACAATTAAGGGACAGTTATGTTGAGAGTGTTTCATTTGGTGACCTCATGAAGGACAGGAAACACACATAACTGTATGTCTGAATGTGCACATTTCTCAATTGTGGGGTTTGCATCTAATTATTGTATAAAATGAATGAGTAAAGATGAAACTGTTTGTGAAATGATGTAATGTGATGTTAACCTCTCTGGGATAGCGGGACGCTAGCGTCCCAACAGCCTGGAAAAATGTAGAGCGCCAGATTGAAAAAAATTATATAAAATCAAACTTTATTAAATCACACATACAAGATACCAAATTAAAGCTACACTCGTTGTGAATCCAGCCAACATGTCAGATTTCAAAAGGCTTTTCGGCGAAAGCATAAGATGCAATTATCTGATGATAGCAAAACGTCAACAAGAGAGTGTAGCCTGTTTCAACCATGCCGGCGCTACTCAAAACGCAGATATAAAATATAAAACATGCATTACCTTTGACGAGATTCTTTTGTTGGCACTCCAATATGTTCCATAAACATCACAAATGGTCCTTTTGTTCGATTAATTCCGTCCATATATATCCAAATTGTCCATTTATTTGGCGCCGTTGTACCAGAAAAAAACAGCGTTCAATTTGCGCAAAGTCACGACAAAATATCTAAAAAATTACCTCTAAACTTTGCCAAAACATTTCAAAGTACTTTTGTAATACAACTTAAGGTATTTGTAAACGTTAATAATCGATCAAATTGAAGACGGTTCAATCTGTTTTCAATATAGGAGATAAACAAACTCACGGTACTTTTCAAGTCTTGCGCAACAATCAAACAAAAACACCAGACGTCACTCTACTTCCTGGTGTTTTTCTTTGTCATTGTTCAAATGAATAACCTTAATCTTTTTCCATACACTGGCGACATCCAGTGGAAGCAGTAGGAACTGCGAGTAAAGTGATTAGAATTCTGGCCTGCCTATAACAACTCATTGAACAGACAGTGACTTAAAAAAAAAAGTTAGTCCTCATGGTTTTGACTGCTATATAAGTTCTGTTATACTTACAGATACGATTCAAACAGTTTCAGAAACTTCAGAGTGTTTTCTATCCAAATCTACTACTAATATGCATATCTTATTTTCTGGGGATGAGTAGAACGAAGTTGAAATTGGGCACGCTATTTTTCCATAAGTGAAAACTCTGCACCCTATCCTAAAGAAGTTAACCTTTCATTTTCAATTAATTGTATTCCGTGTAAAGTTTAGCTAGTCAGCGGCCAGGCCCCAGTGAGCACAGACATCATCAGGCGTCATGAAACCACCCTTTTTTATTGTTATGAATAAAAACCCCTCCTGAGGAAATCTTCTTCAGACTAAGCAAACCCACAGTGGGAGCTGTGATTGCGAATAGTTGAGTACCAAGACTAGAAAACCATGGCGCATTGGCTACACAGCTGGAAATAGTTCAACTCTGAGACTATTGATACTAATTACTAGTCTGCAGCTAGAAATTATGTAAACCTGGGATGTGAATATCGACAACCGCCGAATCATCTACTCTAAGAACAATGGACGCCTGACGTACCCATTACAACAGACACCATAAGTAACCAGAGACTCTCTGATGAACTGACTCTCCAGCAGACGGACCAACGAGTCCAACAGAGAAGACAACAACGACATATGGGCGTAAATATATTGATTGCAATTATTCCCGAATGAGCGAGCATTCATGTGCAAAGGATTAGCATTTCAATTAATATAATTAACCACTGTGTGTAGTGATCCATTTTGTCTTTCCCGCTCCTTTATCGGTCCACACCCCCCTTTCTTTGTATACCAAGCCATCATATCAGTTTAGCCCACTAGGGGATCTTCCCTATCATTGTTAATAACAAATATCTACTGTTTGTTTGTTAGGCATTTCTGTGATTATTTAGTCAGTTAGTAAATAAATTATTAAACCAATTGGTGTATGGATGATTTATAGTAAAGGCTGGGTTCGTGCAGATAACCAACAAACTACGACATTCAGATGAGACTGACGGAAGGTAATAATAATTAATTAATAGAAGACTAATTGATCAGATATTAAAATATCTGAAGAGTTATATTCAGAAAATTGTAACTTTATAATCTGAAGATTTTCCGTGGTGCCCCGACTTCCTAGATATGTACATGATTAGTTTAATCCCGTAATAATAATTACAGAGAATTGATTTGATAAAATAAAATTCTTCACCTTTTAATGATACTAAAGACACGACAGGGCTCTATTTGAACAAACCAAACGCAATGGTAAATATTAGTGCTGGTGGTAGCGCTATGGGTTCGGGGGTGTGTCAGAAATATTATTATTTTTCAAAACCAGAATTATGGGCACAGTAGCTGGCAGTGGGGCAAAAGGACTGGGTTTTGATGAATAAACAAGTTGTAGGTGTGTTGAGGCTTGACCCTTCACTGGCCAATCAGAACATTCTCCATGGCTAAATATGTAGTCACTTCAAGTTGTGCATTTACGGTCTTTTGTGTATTGCGTTGTTATTAACTCCAGTTAGAATGTTAGTCCATTATAGCCAAGTTTGTTAAAATAGTCTACAGACACAAAATAACAAAATGTAGGCCTATCCCATATTTGCTAAATAGGTTACTGTATGTCTAAATACAGGCACCATTGTTTCTACCCGTGGGTATATAATATTAAGACATCAAACTTTCACAGTAGCTGGAAAAAGATCCAATATAAAGAGAAATGGGGAATGTCCACTTACCATTATACTGCTCCCAAAGATATAGTTACTGTATAGCCTACCACCACCGTTGACATGGCCAGTAGTGACTTTGCAACGTGAAAAGTAAACAAACAAACAAACAGGCAAATACAGCCTGTGTGGTAGCATAATTACAAGATTATGTTGTGTTTCTGCCCCAAATGGTTGTTTTATGAAAAATAGTAAGGTTCTTAGGCAACTGATTAAGTGATGGCTAGGTAAAAAAACCTACAGCTGGCATTCCATAGATAAGATGTGGTGGGTGTCACCGAGATAGAGATAGCCTTGAAGAGTTTAGAACAATGCCTCATTGTCTCATCTTCCTG
Source organism: Salvelinus fontinalis (assembly GCF_029448725.1). Lineage (NCBI taxonomy): Eukaryota > Metazoa > Chordata > Actinopteri > Salmoniformes > Salmonidae > Salvelinus > Salvelinus fontinalis. The sequence goes on along the minus strand of NC_074685.1, from coordinate 24,588,398 downwards.
GCATCTGGGAAACGAAGCCAGGTTCGAGGTAAAACACCATCCTGTGTAGATAACCAAGGTGGCTTATGGGAGTTGGAACCAGTCTGACTAAGCGTTTTTAGGTCCTTTATAACATCTGTTTTTCATTATCAGTTAAGCACTCGGCAACACACTTCAGAGCGTGGCGTCGACGGTTTCATAATTGCAATAATTAATCGATATTAAATAAAGATGATTGTTTGAAGAAATGACCACATCTCTCTCAGTACTGAATTTCCACAACACCTGCAAGCTGATTCAGCGCCATGTACATCGATCAGAATTCCTGCAATTTGACAGTTAGGTTCAACAGAGGAAAGAGGCATCTTTTGACAAATTATATACAATAGGCAGGCTTTTTCAATAACTTGATGTACCTAAACAGGCTTCCTAAAGTCACTGTCACCTTTCATGCAATGGGTATCGCACATAATGAGTCCAAACTTAACAGAAGCTGGACATAATTAATAATGTCCAATATAAATAAAAAAGTGGAATGTCTGTCCACAGTTTTGTTGCGTGATATTTTAATAAAACATTGGTGATGATTACCATTAAGGCTTCTGTTTGCACCACTGCTGGACAAATCTATGCCATAATTTATTTCAGATCATTGGGATGCTAGCATCCCACCTCGACAACATCCGGTAAAATTGCAGAGCGCGAAATTCAAAAAACAAAAGTAGTAATATTAAACATTCATAAAAATACAAGTGTTATACACCATTCTTTAGCTTAGAATCTTGGTAATCGAACCGCTGTGTTCGATTTACAATAGGCTTTACGGCGAAAGCATACCATTTGATTGTCTGAGGACAGTGCCTCACCCACTTCCTGCATTAAAATGAATTCATAACCTGCACAGGTGTCACAAAACTCAAAAATAGCGATAAAATAAATCACTTACCTTTGAAGATCTTCATCTTTTTGCAATCCAAAGGGTCCCAGTTACACAATGAATGGTCGTTTTGTTCGATAAAGTCCTTCTTTATATCCCCAAAAAGTCAGTTTAGTTGGCGAGCTTCATTCAATAATCCACCGGTTTCCCCTCGTTCAAAATGCATACAAAATTAATCCCAAACGTTACCAATATACTTCATCCAAACAAGTCAAACAACGTTCCTAATCAATCCTCAGGTACCCTAATATGTAAATAAACAACAAAATTTAAGACAGAAAATAGTATGTTCATTCCCGGAGATAAATAACCAAGTGCGCGCCTTCACCGGAGCGCGCCACAAACATTTTCCAACCAAGCAGAGGCATAACGAAAGTCAGAAATAGCAATAAAATGAATCACTTACCTTTGAAGATATTCATCTTTTTGCAATCCAAAGGGTCCCAGTTACACAATGAATGGTTGTTTTGTTCGATAAAGTCCTTCTTTATATCCCCAAAAAGTCAGTTTAGTTGGCGAGCTTCATTCAATAATCCACCGGTTTCCCCTCGTTCAAAATGCATACAAAATGAATCCCAAACGTTACCAATATACTTCATCCAAACAAGTCAAACAACGTTCCTAATCAATCCTCAGGTACCCTAATATGTAAATAAACAACAAAATTTAAGACGGAAAATAGTATGTTCATTCCCGGAGATAAATAACCAAGTGCGCGCCTTCACCGGAGCGCGCCACAAACATTTTCCGACCAAGCAGAGGCATAACGAAAGTCAGAAATAGCAATAAAATGAATCACTTACCTTTGAAGATATTCATCTTTTTGCAATCCAAAGGGTCCCAGTTACACAATGAATGGTCGTTTTGTTCGATAAAGTCCTTCTTTATATCCCCAAAAAGTCAGTTTAGTTGGCGAGCTTCATTCAATAATCCACCGGTTTCCCCTCGTTCAAAATGCATACAAAATTAATCCCAAACGTTACCAATATACTTCATCCAAACAAGTCAAACAACGTTCCTAATCAATCCTCGGGTACCCTAATATGTAAATAAACAACAAAATTTAAGACGGAAAATAGTATGTTCATTCCCGGAGATAAATAACCAAGTGCGCGCCTTCACCGGAGCGCGCCACAAACATTTTCCAACCAAGCAGAGGCATAACGAAAGTCAGAAATAGCAATAAAATGAATCACTTACCTTTGAAGATATTCATCTTTTTGCAATCCAAAGTGTCCCAGTTACACAATGAATGGTTGTTTTGTTCGATAAAGTCCTTCTTTATATCCCAAAAATATCTGTTTATTTGGCGCGTTTGATTCAGAAATACACCTGTTCCAACTCGCCCAACATGCCTACAAAGGAATCTAAAAAGTTACCGGTATACTTCGTCCAAACAATTCAAACAACGTTTCTAATCAAACCTCAGGTACCCTAATATGTAAATAATCGATCAAATTTCAGACGGAATAAACTGTGTTCAATACCGAAGAAAAAGAACGCCAAAAGACTAGAGTCCTTCTGAGGGACACTTAGAAAGAATACGAATACTTCTTCATTTTTCAAAATACAAGCATGAAACAATTTCTAAAGACTGTTGACATCTAGTGGAAGGCATAGAAACTGCAATCTGGGTCCTAATTATTAGACTTTCCCATAGAAAAGCATTGAAATGTCCAATGACCTCAAAAGTTCTTGAGGTTTCGCCTGCCAACTCAGTTCTGTTATACTCACAGACATTATATTAACAGTTTTAGAAACTTTAGAATGTTTTCTATCCAATACCATGCATATGCATATCCTAGCTTCTGGGCCTGAGTAACAGGCAGTTTACTTTGGGCACCTCAGTCATCCAAACTTCGGAATACTGCCCCCTAGCCTTAAAAACATAACCAACTGAGTTACCGCTTTTGTGCTGAATGAAATTAGCATATTGGCACACATTTTTAAGGACACACCTCAAACATTTCCACCCCTCCTACCTCAGCGCAAGCGAGCTGATGTCAGACAGGTAAATTGCCGAACCTGACGTTAGTGGTGGATAATTCCAGCGCGACAGTTTTTACATGACAAAATTGCACACACACACTGTATTTCTGTTGAAGCATGCCTACCCACTGGGCACATACTAATTGAATCAACATTGTTTCCAAGTCATTTCAATGAAATTACTTTGAACCAACATGGAATAGATGTTGAATTGACGTCTGTGCCCAGTGGGTGGCTATTTTTGGTTCTTCCAGGACAGAATGGCAATGGGTCAGTAACCCCTTTTCCTTTCAATGTGTAACGTTTCATAGCAACGAGTGTGTAAATATGTTGGATGCCAAAACTATATACGTATAATATATTTTTATTCTTTCAGATACTTCTCTATGTTGCTACACAGAAAAAAAGACTAAAACAGCATGACACTACTTGAAATCGTTTTATTTTGAGAAATGACAGAATAGACTAAATGTGGGTTGAATCAGAACATGATTACAATTTTGTTACAGTGTAACAGTATAAAGACAGCTTACATTAGATATCCCAACCCCGCCTATGAGTTCAATTCTGTATGTCAGCTGCCGTGAGATGATCATTAGAGCTGTTGCAGGGGAACACTGAGGCATGGCATCAAGGTCTCCTTTACCCGCAAAGCCTCTAATTATGAGCTATATCATCTTCCCACTCTGCTTTTCAATTGCGTGTATGTGACATTGATGCTTGTAAGCTGTGATTATATCTATACGGATATCCAGATGCCTCCAATAGTAACTCTGGAGCTAAAACACCTGATAACACTTCTGAAGAGAGAAGCACAAAGAAGGAATGGTGCAAAGACAGTGTTTCTGAAAATAGATATGCCAATGATATAATCATCGCCACAAGTGCTTGATCGAAACGTGTATGTTTATGCTTATACATCTGTGATGAACCTGGATCAGTGTATGCTTTGAGGCTTTGAGGAGGTGAGAATAGCTTTCAAATTAGACAGATACCTTGAGCCATAACCTTAGAAAGTTTTTTAAAGTGTACAGTATCTTGCCACTATTTTCAGTGAGATCATAAGACTGCATAATATCAAGAAGTACTATGTAATTGTGGGTAGAATATATATCAATATTGCACACACTGTATATACCAATACTGCAAACACTGTATATAACAATATTCCACACACTGTATATACCAATACTGCACACACTAAGCACTGGCACCATTGTTGTCACTAGAACAAACACTTTGGAATTCTTTGGCCTTATGAGGATTTTGCATCAACTCCTTTGAAAGTGAAGGCATCAATTAAATTCTCTATGGGTGTAAAATATACACCAAGCATCATGATACTGTCACTCTAAAAAAGTTTTTATTTACGGCTCTACCCTATGGAGACCTAAGGCTATATCTGTTTCACACTGTATGAAGCTGACATTTTGAGTAAACTTCATGTATATCCCAGGAGATTATACCATAAAAAATATGTTTAGAGGAGTGGGAGAACTCCCCTAGTTCCGTGTCTCTCTTATCAGGTAAGCCTCAAGTAATGACATGGGTTCATTGGAATGCAGAAAACAAGTCTCTCAGTCTTACATAGAGAATACCATTTCCATTGGCATTTCAATAAAAGTGGTGAACAGAATGTGTGATTATGGCAAATAAATCTGCATTTGTATTTTGAGCTTTCATATTTTAAGTAAAAAAATACTCCCACAAAGACATTGCAAAGTAAACGATAAATTCAGATGTCCTTGTATCTTGCAAAGAATAAACACGCTTGAAAGCAAATGGGGAATAATTAGTAGTAGACTATAAATGCAAGGATTAATTTACCAGCCACACATCTGACTACAATACAGACTGTTTGCTGTTATTGGGTTTGGCACGCAACCAACATAATGTTATTTAGGGACAATGAGAGATAATTAAAGGTGCTATACAAAGGATATTTTAGATTTTTTTTGCACAGTACTTTCAGAAAATGTCCATAATAATATTGTAACGGCAGTCCTCCTCCTCTTCATCTTCGGAAGAGGAGGAGTATTGAGGGAACCAAGGCGCAGCGTAGTGAAAAGACATATTTTATTAACGAAACACGAACTTGATTAAACTAACAAAAACAACAAACGGTGTAGACAGACCTAGACGACGTACTTACATAAAACAAGAAAAAACGCACGAATAGGAACATAGGCTACACAAACCGAACAAACCGTAAACAGTCCCGCGTGGTGTACAAACACAGACACGGAAGACAATCACCCACAACGAACACTGTGACAACGCCTACCTAAATATGACTCTTAATTAGAGGAACGCCAAACACCTGCCTCTAATTAAGAGCCATACCAGGCAACCCAAAAACCAACACAGAAACAGAAAACATAGAATGCCCACCCAACCTCACGTCCTGACCAACTAACACACATAACAAACTAACAGAAATAGGTCAGGAACGTGACATAACCCCCCCCATAAGGTGCGAACTCTGGGAGCACCAGCACAAAGTCTAGGGGAGGGTCTGGGTGGGCATCTGACCACGGTGGTGGCTCAGGCTCCGGGCGAGGTCCCCACCCCACCATAATCAATCCTAGCCTCCCTCTCCCCCTACAAATGTCCACCCTCAATTTAACCCCACAAAATCCTCTTAGTAACATCAATGACAGGAACAGCACCGGGACAGAGAGATAAAGCAAGACAGAGGGATAGCACCAGACATAGGGATAGATCAGAAAATAGAGGTAGCTCAAGATAGAGAGGGAGATCAGGATAGAGGGGCAACTCCGGACTGAAGGGCAGCTCCGGACAGAGAGACAGCTCTGGACTGAGGGGCAGTTCTGGGTATATAGCCGTTTCTGGCTGAAGGGCAGCTCATGGCTGACTGACGGCTCTCGACGCTCATGGCTGGCTGACGGCTCTCGACGCTCATGGCTGGCTGACGGCTCTCGACGCTCATGGCTGGCTGACGGCTCTCGACGCTCATGGCAGGCTGATGGCTCTCGACGCTCATGGCTGGCTGACGGCTCTCGACGCTCATGGCAGGCTGACGGCTCTCGACGCTCATGGCAGGCTGACGGCTCTCGACGCTCATGGCAGGCTGACGGCTCTGGACGCTCATGGCTCTCTGACGGCTCTGGACGCTCATGGCTCGCTGGCGGCTCTGGCAGATCCTGTCTGGCTGGCGGCTCTGGCAGATCCTGTCTGGCTGGCGGCTCTGGCAGATCCTGTCTGGCTGGCGGCTCTGGCAGATCCTGTCTGGCTGGCGGCTCTGGCAGATCCTGTCTGGCGGGCGGCTCTGGCAGATCCTGTCTGGCCGGCGGCTCTAGCGGCTCCTGTCTGGCGGGCGGCTCTAGCGGCTCCTGTCTGGCGGACGGCTCTGTAGGCTCATGGCAGACGGGCGGCTTTGCAGGCTCATGGCAGACGGGCGGCTTTGCAGGCTCATTGCAGACGGATGGCTCAGACGGCGCTGGGGAGACGGATGGCTCAGATGGCGCTGGGGAGACGGATGGCTCAGATGGCGCTGGGGAGACGGATGGCTCAGATGGCGCTGGGGAGACGAATGGCTCTGGCCGGATAAGGCGCACTGTAGACCTGGTGCGTGGTGCCGGAACTGGAGGCACCGGGCTAAGGACACGCACCTTCATACTAGTGCGGGGAGCAGGGACAGGGCACACTGGACTCTCAAAGCCCACTCTATACCTGGTGCGTGGTACCGGCACTGGTGACACCGGGCTGAGGGCAAGCACATCAGTATTAGTAGGGGGAGAAGAAACAGTGTGTACAGGGCTCTGGAGACGCACAGGAGGCTTAGTGCGTGGTGCCGGAACTGGAGGCACCGAACTGGATACACGCACTACAGGGAGAGTGCGTGGAGGAGGAACAGGGCTCAGGAGACGCACTGGTAGCCTAGTGCGTAGTGTAGGCACTGTAGGTACTAGGCTGGGGCGGGGAGGTGGCGCCGGAAATACCGGACCGTGGAGGCGTACTGGCTCTCTTGAGCATTGAGCCTGCCCAACCTTACCTGGTTGAATGCTCCCGGTCGCCCGACCAGTGCGGGGAGGTGGAATAACCCGCACCGGCCTATGTAGGCGAACCGGGGAAACCATGCGTAAGGCAGGTGCCATGTATGCCGGCCCGAGGAGACGCACTGGAGACCAGAGCGTTGAGCCGGCCTCATGACACCTGGCTCAATGCCCAATCTAGCCCTACCAGTGCGGGGAGGTGAAATAACCCGCACTGGGCTATGCACTCGTACAGGAGACACCGTGCGCTCTACTGCGTAACACAGCGCCTGCCCGTACTCCCGCTCTCCACGGTAAGCCTGGGAAGTGGGCGCAGGTCTCCTACCTGCCCTTGGCCCACTACCTCTTAGCCTCCCCCAAGAAATTTTTGGGTGTTACTCACGGGCTTTTTGGGCTTCCGTGCAAGACGCTCCCCTCATAACTCCGGTTCCCTTCTCCGGTTGCCTCTGCTCTCCTCAGTGCCTCCAGCTGTTCCCATGGGAGGCGATCCCTACCAGCCAGGATCTCCTCCCATGTGTAACAACCTTTCCCGTCCAATACATCGTCCCAAGTCCATTCCTCCTTCTTTTCCTGTCCCTTACTCCGTTTACTCCGCTGCTTGGTTCTGGAGATTTGGTGGGTGATTCTGTAACGGCAATCCTCCTCCTCTTCATCTTCGGAAGAGGAGGAGTATTGAGGGAACCAAGGCGCAGCGTAGTGAAAAGACATATTTTATTAACGAAACACGAACTTGATTAAACTAACAAAAACAACAAACGGTGTAGACAGACCTAGACGACGTACTTAAATAAAACAAGAAAAAACGCACGAATAGGAACATAGGCTACACAAACCGAACAAACCGTAAACATTCCGAGTGGTGTACAAACACAAACACGGAAGACAATCACCCACAACGAACACTGTGACAACGCCTACCTAAATATGACTCTTAATTAGAGGAACGCAAAACACCTGCCTCTAATTAAGAGCCATACCAGGCAACCCAAAAACCAACACAGAAACAGAAAACATAGAATGCCCACCCAACCTCACGTCCTGACCAACTAACACACATAACAAACTAACAGAAATAGGTCAGGAACGTGACAAATATCTGCAGTAATAGTGGAATGATAGTGTTTCACAGTATTACTTACCCGCCAGTGTTGTGATTGGTTGTGATATTCACCTATTGATTTCTCCCGCCAGAGCGGAATCTGTTGTCAAAATGTGAAAGCTGTTCAGACTTTGTGGCTGTGTTATCTAGAGGAAATCACTGGCATTCTCTGGTTGCTAAAATTCTCCTCTGTTTGCTCAATTTCAGTTTATTTGAGAAAACAATCACTGAATAATGAAGTGGTCTGAAACCCACTTTGCTATCAATGGCTGTCACAGATGACTGGACTAATAACTAGGAACAATTGCAAGATAAAATGGTTGTTAGAAATTATTCAAACCAGTATCAGGAATATAGGATGCAGATATTAGAAATGCAAATATCTCTGTTCGCTCACAGTAGAACACATTTGTTCACAAAAGAGGTCACACTTACTGTGCCCATCTGTTATTGAATGCTTTTTAGTGTGATTCAGTGAAATTGGCAGCCATATTAGACGCTCACGTCTACCTGTTTTAATAGTTGTTATTCCTAATTAGACATAGTGTACATGTTAGAATTGTGTAATTCAATGCTTGACAGTACTGTAGGCATCGTTATTTTGCAGTATGATATGCTTATGGGGCAAAACTATGTCGTGCTTCATGAGAATCCAGTGATTAAAGTGGATAATTTACCATTGGTGATTGCGACAGCGATATTTGCATTTAGAATATTTCCGTCTTATATACTTATATACACATGATACTGGATGTAATAATTTCGAACAATCATTTTATCTTGCAATTGTTCATAGTTGTTAGTCCATCCAACTGTGACTGCCATCGATAGCAAAGTTGGTCTCAGACCACTTCATTCCAGTTAAAGAGCACTGAGATGTAATGCAGCGTTGCACAATTTCCCAATAGAGTTGCCACTAGAACAGATACTGTAAACCGTTGCCCGATCCCAAGCACAAAAGTGCGCTCAATAACTGTCCTCTGTCTAGACGAGGTAAACCCTCATCGCAATCCCTTAAATCCCTAAACTCTGAAATAGTGGAATAGAGTATATGAAGGATACTTCTTTTGGAGATTGAATTAAAAGTCTCTCCCACTCAACTCTTGATTCATTGGAGGGGTTTTTATCTGGTGGTAATCTGTGCTTGTTGTGTATTGTCCTCCAGCAGCGCTAAACGATAACATCAATGATTGGCGACGAGACGTGATGCCGCACTAGATCAGGAATTCTATATGATAATGAAAGAAAAAGATAGAATGACTGCGCCTTATGTAGAGATAATGACCATTCTCCCTGATTAGCTTTTCTTCAGATGTGTATCTCCAAGATGACTGCAGCTTGGGTGTATTAGTTATCACAATCACTTCCTTAGATTGTTCCATCATAATGCCTTTAAAGGGTTGTTATACAGTAAATATGACTTGGAGCATTATTACATCTGATGGAAGTTGTCTTTGTCATTTATCTATCAAGATATTGTTTTCTTCCTCGTATTTTTTCTTTACTAGATTAAGTCTTGAAAGTTGTAAGCCTTTCAGAAATGCTATTGTTGACAGGAATTCAGAGACAGCATTGTTGAACCATTGATAAATGTGTCAACCTACTCTTTAACCCACCTGAATGTCTATTTATTTGCTAGATTCCACTTATCATTTACATCTTATATCCAATGCAAGTTTATATCTTATATGCCTTATTTTCTTGGAAAATGTTTCTGAGGTGTGCCACACTTAATCTTTTGTTTGGATAAAGTTTTGCCTGATCCTCTGTTTTCTCTGATCAGCTGTCTAACTTCTGTCAGGTGTTTCAGTAGCTTGCTTTGGCAATAATACAAATGATGTTGTGTTCACTTCTCAAACAGACAGACTGACTTGTTCTAGCTTAGACAGCCCTAGCCTTGCTTGTTAGGTTCAGACGTCGACTTGTGCCAGAGCTCCAAAATAATTCTAAATGAAATACACTTATTAAAGTTACAGCTTGCTGTGACAGAAGTGCCTTGAACTGTGAGTCTTAGAAGGCTTTATGTGTCTTGTACTGTGAGTCCTTGTGCACTGTTCTTCTCTTTCCCTAATGCATTTGTAACAAACTCCTCCTGTCATTAGCTGACTTCTCAAGACATTCTTTCTCTGGTCTGGTGGCTATTTTAATTGTTGTTTCTCTTTCTCCAGCTAGTACCAGGGTAGAAGTGCCTGTGTGAACCGTGAAGGGGAGAGGCAATTAAAAGGTACCCACTGGAGTCCATTCACGCCTGGCTGAGACTTGTTTGGCCTGAGATTTTTGAGAAGTGAAACTCTATTACAGACAAGGTCGCTAGCAAAGACACCCACACACACACCCTGCTCATCACTCAAGTCACCTTAACCCCCCTGCTTTACGCTGGAAGAAAATGGTTTTGACAAAAGTCTTATAACAGCTGAAGGGACTGACGTTATCTTTGGCCCTCCTTTCTTTAGTTTAATGGAATGTGTGCTCTTATGATTTTCCATTTATTCTGCCGTTTACATTTTCAACTGAAATAGCAACTGTCAGAACATTTGTATGTCTCGTTGACAGAAAATACTGTATACATTTGTATAAAGCCCTGAACAGTCTCAAAGTATGAAAGGAAGTAAGATATACCTTATGCAAATGACTATTCTATGGTGCTCACCCTTAATATCGCATGTATAGGTCAGCTATAATAAAGGAAGACACCTTGGTTCTCAGACCAGCTTGACGAACATGTTAAGCACTAATATTCAACATGTGATTGATGAACTTACAAGTAGTTCAAACACAAATGTATTTACCCGGGGCAAAAATGTACACACTTGTGTACTGGAATGTACTGTAGTTGACACTCTTATCCCTTGGAGCAACCAAAATGTTAAAAACACAATTTACTGAGATGGCGTTAAATAGAAACTTTGAGCATGGGAGGGAAAGGGTGGTCTTTTATAATGTTCTCTCTAGCTAGCTCTTGCCCTTCTCAATTCTGATCACACCACTGTATTTGCACAACAGTGTCACATATAAGATTATAACTTCACAGGATCTCTAGAAGTAATTGAATCCATGGGATAACTGACCTTTAACACTCGTATTGACTTTATATTTTGCCTAAAATTGGCCCTTCACTTTTTGAAATATCTGTAATTGAGCTTTTAATAACATTCTCACCTTGTGTGTTCATGGGCACAACAACACATTTCAAAATGCTATAGTTGGGTTTATTAGTATTCTAAAATGAGATATGAGCTTTGATACTGTTGTAACCTGTTTTCTGTTTCCATTTCACACAACAAATACAAAGTCAGGGAAGCAGTTGGCTATTGTTTTCAAAATACTTGGTTTTCATAGTTATTTGCTGTGATTAATATGATACAAACTCAGCATTGTAGATGCTCAGAGCAGGTAAAGGGTATTGTTTGATGAGCATACATGCACTTTTGTAAAGCTTATTGAGCACAATTTTTGGAAACTTTACTCTGGAAAAAGAGTTCTGCAAGACCAACTTATAATGGAAACTAGATGAAAAATGCGTCAAACTATTTAATGAATCCATGATCCCAAACGTGACCCTCGAATCTGTTTTCCTTGACAGCACTCTTAGTCAGACTGAAGCCCATAAACCAGTGTTTTAGATGTAGAATTGAAATTATTTAAGTCAAAAGTAGCTCTCATCCAGGCGCGGCAGGTAGCCTAGTGGTTAGAGCATTGGGCCAGTAACCGAAAGGTTGCTGGATTGATTCCCCGAGCTGACAAGGTAAAAATCTGTCATTCTGCCCCTGACCACTGTTCCCCGGTAGGCTGTCATTGTAAGTAAGAATTTGTTCTTAACTGACTTGCTAGTTAAATAAAGGTTACATAAAAAAAGGTTTTATCCCAAGCAGAGGACCTCATACTCAAACAGAGGCAAAGCCAGTATGATATCTCACCTTGCAGCTTCTGCCTGAGAGAACCCATGGGGACAGACACATACTGATTGTATTGTGTCAACGAGAAAAAAGGTACGTTGTTCATCCTTCACACAAATCAAGAATGACATTGCAACAAAATAGGACATTGTGGGGGGGGTCAGTCTGTGTACTTAGCATTTATAAGATTTGGCCAAACAGGCAGGGGCCATACTTGCGAACATTAGAATAAGTTTAAGTTACTCGATACCTTTAGTGTGTTTCCCAGAATAAGTAAATCTCTGCTATACCTCCTCTGCATGAAAATCCAATTAATTTCTCTGACCCTGTAATCGCCGGATAAGTCCTGCAGGCATGGTTGTGAATCGGGGCAGGTTCATCACATAATAAGTGGCATATTTGCGTGATAAACCAGTTATCGGCCTATTGTGTCTGTGGCACTGTAATGTGGTTGTGTATCTGGGTAAGGCGATTCTGATGGCAGTTTTAATCCGCACTCACAAAATAAGGCATTGTTCCCTCTAATGTTCCCTGAGTGATGATTAATTATACTCCAAACAATTTACTTTTGACAAGGTTTACTGTCGGGGAAGAAACGTGCACTGTTGAATGCAATTAAATGTCTTCACATCAAAATGTAAATGAATCCATGGTAGACAGATGCAGCACATAGACCATTAGTCTTTTAAATAAAAAATGTATAATAACTTAATTAATGTTTGACAATAATTTGCTTCTTCACATTTTGAATTGATGAAAGTTGTTAATATCGGCCAATTGTAAAAAGTATTTTAAAGAACTCACATCGACATTGAACTCTAGATACACTAAAGAACATTTTAATTATACCCAAACTAATAACAAACAAATATACCCAAACAGACGTCAAAGTTTTGAGTATTTGGAAGAAAATTATTTTGTGGTAATAAAAAAAAAGACCCACTAAAATTGTTAGCATAAAATTTTGTCATCATTAGGTCAAAATATGGTAGCTTGAAGGAATAGTAATTATGATAATTCCATAGGGTTTTATGTTTTATGAGAGTGGAGAGCTGTAATAAACTAAAGATTGGCTTCAACTAACCAATCTCTTCAGTAAACATTTAAAAGAGTTAGCTGTAATATCTAACAGTTACATGATGTTCTGATGGCAAAACAGCTGCTTTGAAATGTCTGTCACCTTGAATATGTAGAAAAAAAGCATTTACATTTGATCTGTTTATGTTTGATTAATATGCCTCTGGGAGAAGAGATATAGCATGCTCATGGAGATGAGAAAAGTCAACATGCCACGATATATGGAGCTAAAGATCCTCTCATCCGAAGCCAAACTGACTGAGAAGCCAACTTTGGTGAGTTAGTAGCTGTCACTTTAGCAGTATTTTCCCAAGGTGTCAGTGTCAAGGAGGCATCAATGTCAAGAAGTCCCAAAGCAATGAGGAAGAAATTAATCATCTCAAGTACTTACTTGAACCCTTCGCCAAGATCTGACAAAGTTACAGAGCATCATTTTATCAGAAAAATATATATTTAACACACTAGTGTTAGAAAACTCAAAAATGTAAAGCACAGTGATCTGACTCTCCAGTCCCAGTGCTTCGACTTGAACCTCATCACCAGCATGTAGCAGTTTTCATGTTATTTTTCAGGAAGTGATTTGCAGATGATTGATCATGCTGTGGGCCTTGCTCTTGCTCAGTGGCCATGAGCAGGGTGGGTGGGAGGGAGCTGGGATCTGACAGCCAAATCAAGGACCCACAGTGATGAACACTTGACCGCAACCCCATTGATCCACTCAGGAAGTCCTTGACTTGGAACTAAAGTAAGAACAATAGTTAGGTGGAGGAATCAGGGTATGGCGATGGGGGGGTATACATCGTTATGTAATGTAAAGATCCATCTCTCTCTCTCTCTACATCACGCTATTGCTATTAGGCCGACTGCAATATTGACGTCTGTCGCACTGCAACCTGGTCCATCTACAGTATGCTAGCTGTAAATTCAACCTCATAAAAGCCATGGTTGAACTGTATTTGTCCAATATTGGAAGATTGCTCTATTATAGTTGAACAACACCAAAATGCAAAGTTGACACTTTTCTTAAAATCAGTTTGCCTCAATGGAAATAAGAGGATGAATAGTATTAATACAATGCCAGGTTTTCAATGGTTCCAGGAATCAACATCTTATTGCAAAAGGTCATAGCACACAAAGTATTTGTATTTACTTAATGCAAAACTTCACATGATTTTGTTTGAATTTGTCTATGCTCAAACTCAATTGAACCACTCCACTTATTCAATATCTTAAAGTGTATCCGTCATAATGCTAATAAATGATAACTTATTTCCAACTACTTGAAACACATCAAAATTACCTTAGTCACATGCGATGTGATTAACTAATTAGCGCGTACAAGAAAACCTAATTGAGAATGAATGAAGGCTAATCATTTCTAATTGTCAGGCAGACACAGACAGCTTAAGGTTGCTATAGAAACTCCGTACACAATGTTTGTCTCACATTTCTGTCCATGCAATTTGCAGCAGTATGATTGGTATGCAGAAACTGTCTGTTGCTTACTAATATTTTAGAAAGATGCAATAATTGCACACTATGTATTAATCCTTAAATATTTAATTCATTTTAGTTATATTAGAATTAAGTAAATACTGTACTTTTAGATTGCCTCAATGTCAATGTCTCTCTCCTCCTCTTCACCACCTCTCATTCTGTTTTTCCCTCAGATGCCTCATTTATTTCAGAGAGACAGTGGTATCCTAAATTGCATCACAATTCAAGAACTGGCACCTTTTGTCAGGCTCAGATGTTCAGTGGACCCTGAAATCAGGACAGCAATGTGAGCGCAGCCGGCCTCAGTAATAAGTTATTTAAGTGCAAGCGTATGCAAATCCTCTACGCCTGAGCGATTTCCCACAGATCTATAGACTTGGCTGCAAACTCGCTTATTTCTCTCAGTCAAAGGTGATTTTTAAAGTACATGGGTATGGGCTGTCTACAGTGCACAACTAACTGTTTAATGTGCTGGAGTTTGTGATTCTTGTAAAAAGAAAGGAGCAAGGCAAACTGTACACTTAGAAAAAATCGTTCCAAAGTTTTTTGGGGGCTGTCCCCATAGGAGAACCCTTTTTGGTTCCAGGGAGACCTCTTTTTGGTTCCGCGTAGAACCCTTTTTTGTTCCATGTAGAATCCTCTGTGGAAAGGGTCCTACATGGAACCAAAAAGGGAAATTCAAAGGGTTCTCCTATGGGGACAGCCGAAGAACCATTTTTCCAAGAGTGTATAATACATTGCTGCTGCCAAACATGTATACATGTCACGCCCTGGCCTTAGTATTCTTTGTTTTCTTTATTATTTTAGTTAGGTCAGGGTGTGACATGGGGAATGTTTGTGTTTTGTTGGTTTTGGGTGATTCTATGGTAAAGGGGTTGTTGGGTGTAGTATATGGGTTTGTGTTGAGTACATGTGTCTAGCGTTGTCTATGTGATACGTTTGTAGCCTGTGTGTGCACATCGTTGTTTAGCTTCACAATCGTTTTCTTGTTTTGTTTAGTTCGTAAGTGTGTTTGTTTCGTTTGCCTTCTTCTTCAATAAAAAGGAGATGGCTTATTTTCCTAAAGCTGCGTTTTGGTCCGTCAATCCTCCACACGATCGTGACAGAACTACTCACCAATACAGGACCAAGCGGCATGGAAAGCGGCAACAGGACCCACCTACACAGGATTCGTGGACATGGGAGGAGATACTGGATGGTAAGGGGCCGTGGGCACAACCGGGAGAATATCGCCTTCCTCGTGAAGAGCTGGAGGCAGCTAAAGCCGAGAGGAGGCGATATGAGGAGGCAGCACGGAGACAAGGCTGGAAGCCTGTGAGTACAACCCAAAAATTTCTTGGGGGGGGCCTTAAAGGGAGTGTGGCGAAGTCAGGTAGGAAACCTGCGCCTACTCCCTGTACTTACCGTGGAGAGCGAGAGTACGGGCAGACACCGTGTTACGCAGTAGAGCGCACGGTGTCTCCTGTACGCGTGCATAGCCCGGTTCGGTACATTTCAGCTCCACGTATCGGCCGGGCTAGACTGAGCGTTGAGCCGTATGTCATGAAGCCGGCCCAACGCATCTGGTCACCAGTGCGTCTCCTCGGGCCGGCGTACATGGCACCAGCCTTACGCATGGTGTCCCCGGTTCGCCTACATAGGCCGGTGCGGGTTATTCCACCTCCCCGCACTGGTCAGGCGACGGGGAGCATACAACCAGGTAAGGTTGGGCAGGCTCGGCGCTCAAGGGAGCCAGTACGCATGCACGGTCCAGTATTTCCGGCGCCACCTCCCCGCCCTAACCCAGTACCACCAGTGCCTCCTCCACGCACTAGCCATATGGTGCGTGTCTCCAGCCCTTTACCACCAGTGCCTAAACCACGCACCAAGCCTCCTGTGTGTCCCCAGAGTCCTGTGCGTCCTGTTGCTGCTCCCCGCACTAGCCCTGAGATGCGTGTCCCCAGCCCGGTGCCACCAGTCCCGGCACCACGCACCAGGCCTACAGTGCGCCTCAGCCGGCAGGAGTCTGCCGTCTGCACAGCGATGCCTGAACTGCCCGTCTGCCAAGCGCCATCTGAGCCATCCGTCTCCCCAGCGCCATCTGAGCCATCCGTCTCCCCAGCGCCATCTGAGCCATCCGTCTCCCCAGCCGCCCGTCTGCCATGAGCCTGCAAAGCCGCCCGTCTGCCATGAGCCTACTGAGCCGCCCGCCAGACAGGAGCCGCTAGAGCCGCCAGCCAGACAGGAGCCGCTAGAGCCGTCCGTCAGACAGGATCTGCCAGAGCCGCCAACCAGACAGGATCTGCCAGAGCCGCCAACCAGACAGGATCTGCCAGAGCCGCCAACCAGACAGGATCTGCCAGAGCCGCCAGCCAGCCATGAGCAGCCAGATCAGTCAGCCAGCCATGAGCAGCCAGATCCGTCAGCTAGCCATGAGCAGCCAGATCCGTCAGCTAGCCATGAGCAGCCAGATCCGTCAGCTAGCCATGAGCAGCCAGATCCGTCAGCCAGCCATGAGCAGCCAGATCCGTCAGCCAGCCATGAGCAGCCAGATCCGTCAGCCAGCCATGAGCAGCCAGATCCGTCAGCTAGCCATGAGCAGCCAGATCCGTCAGCTAGCCATGAGCAGCCAGATCCGTCAGCTAGCCATGAGCAGCCAGATCCGTCAGCTAGCCATGAGCAGCCAGATCCGTCAGCTAGCCAGGAGCAGCCAGATCCGTCAGCCAGCCATGGGCCGTCCCTCGGTCCGGAGCTGCAGTCCCTCAGTCTGGAGCTGCCGTTCCTCAGTCCGGAGATGCCCCTTATCCTGGTGCTGCCCCTTATCCTGGTGCTGTCCCTTACCCTGGTACTGCCCCTTAGTTCGGAGCTGCCCCTGACCCTGGTACTGCCCCTTACCCTGGTACTGCCCCTTACCCTGGTACTGCCCCTTACCCTGGTACTGCCCCTTAGTCCGGAGCTGCCCCTTAGTCCGGAACTGCCCCTTAATGCAGTGGGGTTAATGTGGAGGGGGGTCATTTGGAGGAAGCTAAGGAGGCGGTTAGGGACTGTGGTGACGTGGGGACCACAACCAGAGCCGGAGCCGCCACCGTGGATGGAAGCCCACCCAGACCCTCCCCTAGACTGTGTAATGGTGCGCCCGGAGTTCGCACCTTAAGGGGGGGGTTATGTCACGCCCTGGCCTTAGTATTCTTTGTTTTCTTTATTATTTTAGTTAGGTCAGGGTGTGACATGGGGAATGTTTGTGTTTTGTTGGTTTTGGGTGATTCTATGGTAAAGGGGTTGTTGGGTGTAGTATATGGGTTTGTGTTGAGTACATGTGTCTAGCGTTGTCTATGTGATACGTTTGTAGCCTGTGTGTGCACATCGTTGTTTAGCTTCACGATCGTTTTCTTGTTTTGTTTAGTTCGTAAGTGTGTTTGTTTCGTTTGCCTTCTTCTTCAATAAAAAGGAGATGGCTTATTTTCCTAAAGCTGCGTTTTGGTCCGTCAATCCTCCACACGATCGTGACAATACAGTACATCTCTCCCCTAGGGCTGCTGACCTGTTTACGCTTTGAGTCTGCTAGAAGAGGTTTTCATCGTATTATTCAGCCAACTTGATAAATTATTTGACTAAAGCTAATCCAGTACTTAGGTTATGGTATAAAACAAAACTAGAGTTGATGTCTGTGACCCCAATGAAATCTAATAAGCATAATAAAAATTCCCCAATGAAATCCATCTTGCCTTTTTCTAAAGAAAATTATGTTACAGCCTTATTCTAAAATGTATTATTTTTTCTTCTTCTCATCAATCTACACACAATACCCCATAATGACAAGTGAAAAACAGGTTTTTAAATATTTTTGTAAACGTAAAAAAAAAAAAATGAAATATCACATTTGCATATAGTACCAGTCAAAAGTTTGAACACACCTACTCCTTCCAGTGTTTTTCTTTATTTTTTCTATTTTCAATCATGTAGAATAATAGTGAAGACATCAAAACTATGTAATACATACGAAATCATGTAAGCAAAAAAGTGTTGAACAAATTAAAATATATTTTATATTTGAGATTCTTCAAAGTATCCACACTTTACCTTGATGACAGCTTTGCACCCTCTTGGCATTCTCTCAACCAGTTTCATGAGGTATTCACCTGGAATGCTTTTCAATTAACAGGTGTGCATTGTTAAAAGTTAATTTGTGGATTTTCTTTCCATCAATCAGTTGTGTTGTGACAAGGTAGGGGTGGTGTACAGAAGATATCCCTACTTGGTAAAAGACCAAGTCCGTGACCCGACCGGCTCAAATCGGTCTTTTGAAATTGTGTTGTTCTTTAGTGTATCTCGAGTTCATGTCGATGTGAGTTCTTTAAAACCTCTCTAGGGTATGTGGGACGGTAGCGTCTCACCTCGTCAACAGTCAGTGAAACTGCAGGGCGCCAAATTCAAAACAACAGAAATCCCATAATTAAAATTCCTCAAACATACATGTATTTTACACCATTTTAAAGATACACTTGTTGTAAATCCAGCCACAGTGTCTGATTTCAAAAAGGCTTTACTACGAAAGCAAACCAAACGGTTATGTTAGGTGAGTGCCTATTCACAGAATACCACAGCCATTTTTCCAGCCAAAGAGAGGATTCACAAAAAGCAGAAATATAGATAAAATGAATCACTAACCTTTGATGATCTTCATCAGATGACACTCATAGGACTTCATGTTACACAAAACATGTATGTTTTGTTCGGTAAAGTTCATATTTATATCCAAAAATCTGAGTTTACATTGGCGCGTTACGTTCAGTAGTTCCAAAACATCTGGTGATTTTGCAGAGAGCCACATCAATTTACAGAAATACTCATTATAAATGTTGATGAAAATGCATGTGTTATGCATGGAACGTTAGATGCACTTCTCCTTAAAACCTCTAAGTACTTGGGGTCAGATTATTATTTTTTTTTTAAATAACGTGCCCAACGTAAACGGACATTTTCTCTGGCCCAGATCGTAGAATATGCATATAATTTACAGACTAGGATAGAAAACACTCCAAAGTTTCCAAAACTGTCAAAATATTGTCTGTGAGTATAACAATACTTATTCTGCAAGCGAAAGCCTGAGAAAATGTAACCCGGAAGTGATTTGGGGTATCAACCAGATTCCTTTTCCAATGGCTTCTTCAGGCTGTGAACAGGCTTTAGACATAGTTTCAGGCTTTTATTTTGAAAATGAACAAGTTTTTTCAAAACTATTCAAGTGTCCTTCGAATAGTTCCTGCGCGCGCGAGAGGAGCTCACCATTTTCCATTTGTCTCTTATTGAATAGGTAATGGTCCGGTTGAAATATTATCGATTATGTTTGTTAAAGACAACCTGAGGATTGATTATAAAAAATATTTGACATGTTTCTACGACCATTACGGATACTTTTTGGAATTTGTCGAACGGAACACGGCTTTGATTTTCTGAGCATAATGTGCAACCCAAATGGCGTTTTTTTGTGATAAAAGTAATATTTATCGAACAAAAATAACATTTGTTGTGTAACTAGGAGTCTCGTGAGTAGAAACATCCGAAGATTATCAAAGGTAAGCGATTCATTTCATTGCTTTTCTGACTTTCGTGACCAAGCTAACCAAGCTAATATAAGGCTAGCTTGTTGTAGCATTGAAAGCTACACTCACAAAAGCTTGGATTTCTTTCGCGGTAAAGTATATTTTCAAAATCTGACATGATAGGTGGATTAACAGCAAGCTAAGCTGTGTTTTGGTATATTTCACTTGTGATTGCATGATTATAAATATTTTTAGTAATATTTTTTCATTTGGCGCCCTGCAATTCTAGCGGTTGTTTAGGAAAGTGATACCGTAAAAGGGATCCGTAGCTGAGAGAGGTTAATGCAACCGCTGTGTCAGATTTCAAAAAAGCTTTACGGAAAAAGCAAACCATGAAATAATCTGAGGTCGGTGCTCAGAGCCCAATCAAGACAAAAATATTTCCGCCATATTGTACAGTCAACAGAAGTCAGAAATAACATTATAAACATTCACTTACCTTTGATGATCTTCATCAGAATGCACTCCCAGGAATCCCAGTTCCACAATAAATGTTTGTTTTCTTCAATAATGTCCATCATTTATGTCCAAATTCCTCCTTGTTGTTCTAGCGTTCAGTACACTTTCCAAACTCACGACGCGCGGGCAAGTCCAGCGGAAAGTACGAACGAAAAGTTGAAAAAGTTATATTACAGTCCGTAAAAACATGACAAACGAAGT
Organism: Salvelinus fontinalis; assembly: GCF_029448725.1. Classification (NCBI taxonomy): domain Eukaryota; kingdom Metazoa; phylum Chordata; class Actinopteri; order Salmoniformes; family Salmonidae; genus Salvelinus; species Salvelinus fontinalis. Next base: position 24,567,666 of record NC_074685.1, on the reverse strand, counting down.
ATTGAATCAATCTTTAGGATGTTTTTAACATAATTCTTCAATAATGTTCCAACCGGAGAATTCCTTTGTCTTCAGAAGTGCGATGGAACAGAGCTCGCTCTCACGTGAACGCGCATGGTCAGCACATGTTCAGGTCATGGTAGACCTTACTCAATCCCCTCTCATTCGGCCCCACTTCACAGTAGAAGCATCAGACAAGGTTCTAAAGACTGTTGACATCTAGTGGAAGCCTTAGGATGTACAACATTACCAATATCCCACTGTATATTCAATAGGAGCTGAGTTGAAAATCGACCAACCTCAGATTTCCCACTTCCTGGTTGGATTTTTTCTCAGGTTTTTGCTTGCCATATGAGTTCTGTTATACTCACAGACATCATTCAAACAGTTTTAGAAACTTCAGAGTGTGTCTTATCCAAATCTACTAATACGATTCATATTCTAGCTTTTATGGCTGAGTATCAGGCCGTTTACTCTGGGTGCGCTTTTCATCCGGCCGTGAAAATACTGCTCCTACCCCAAAGAAGTTAAAATACAGTTGAGGAGCAATTGGAAAGTTAATTTGCTTTGAATGTTGATAAACTTGTAAACTCACTTTTGAGAAAATGGCCTTTGAATGTTTTGGTACTACTATTGGAGAGCTCTTCTTTGTCTACACCCATTCAGCATCGTTCACACCCTCTTAAACTTTAGCCCCACCCATCTCTTTAAGGGTTGATCCGACCGTTCTGTACTAACAGCAAGAGTCAAGCCCCCAAGCTAACTTACTAGCTACTTCCAGACACAAATGAGAGAACAGCTCACTGAACATTACTCGCCCTAGCAGAGCTGGTTAGGCTGTTATGTTATCCAGAGCGCTGGTGACTGCAACTGTGCTGTCAGATTGTCTGTTCGTAAATTCAAACGTGTCGCTCTCGGAGCGTTACGAGTGCACACCAGATGCTCTAGTCGATGAGTATGGTTGATCCGAAGGTTCTGACCTCACAACAGCAGTCAAGCACCAAGCTAACTGGCTAACATTGGCTAGTTTGCTAGCAATTTCCAGACACATAATCAGAGAACACCCCACTCTGACCATTTTACTCACCCTAGCAGAGCTGGTTAGGCTGTTTTCATGTTATCCAGAGTGTTTGTGACTGTAACTGTGCAGCTGAAAACAATTTAAATATGCTTTTCTGTCGACATTTACTGACACCGGCCGTATTCAACAGGTGTTTTGCATTGTTAAATTCATCAGATATTCTGCACTCTGGCACACTCAGACGAGAGTGCTTTGAAATCAGAGTAGATAGCCAAACTGAATTTACGAATGCACCCAAAATGGTTACTTGCATAGTGGAGTCTTTTGTTAAGACATGTAACATCAGCTAGCTAGCTTGGTAAACAATGAACCATAATCCCAACTCATGACGTTACTACCCTGTATGAATCTGCAGGTAGCTAACCAACCAGGTTCAATGTTAGCTAGTTAATATTAGGCTATAGCTAACTAAGCAAATGGCTCTGACATACGAATAATAAGGTCATTCATGTAATGTTAGCTAGCGAGCCAGCCAGCTAATGTTAGCTAGCTAGGTAAACAATGAACCATAATCACAGCTCATGACGTTACTACGCTGCATAAATCTGCAGGTAATTAACCAACCAGGTTCAGTGTTAGCTAGTTAATATTAGGCTATAGCTACCTAAGCAAATGGCTCTGAGATATGAATAATAAGATCATACACGTAACATAGCTAGCGAGCCAGCCAGCTAACATTAGCTAGCTAGCTAGGTAAACAATGAACCACAATCACAACTCATGACGTTACTACCCTGCATGAATCTGCAGGTAGCTAACCAACTAGGTTCAATGTTAGCTAGCTAACATTAGGCTATAGCTATCCAAGCAAATGGCTCTTTCTGTAAAAATGTTAAATGTGTAATATCTGAAAATGTAGCTAGTTAGACTATTTTACCCGTATACATCATTCATTAATGAATGCTTAACCTGTTGGATGCCATGGTTGCCCTTAGTCTGAAGATGTAATCCAGAGACATGGGTTTTCTCCATCTCCTTAGCTATCATACTCGAATTCCACTGATTTCAAAACTTCGTCCTCCAGAAAGTGGAGGGCAACACTTATGCAGTTTTGATACACAATATATATATTTTTAAAGCTGGTTAGACAGGATTACCTAGACACACTGAACAGGTCAAATAGACAAAAGCGTGCTATATGGCAGACCAATCCAAACTCATCTCTCGGCATTTCCATCCAACTCATTATCTCAGCCAATCATGGCTTGTGGAAGGTTACTGACTTTTTCTGTGGCTAAACCTACTAGGCTTGTAATTTAACAATTGTATCTGTATTTACAGATGGCACACAAGTTTGTTATTAAGGCACATGAAAGTTCACGTTGAAGAAGAAATTTCTGCCAAAAACACATATGCAAAGAGAAATGACAGTCCATCATTACTTTAAGACATGAAGGTAACTCAATCTGAAATTTTCAAAAACTTTGAAAGCTTCATCATGTGCAGTCGCAAAAACCATCAAATGCTATGATGAAACTGGCTCTCGTGAGGATAGCCACAGGAAAGGAATACGCAGAGGTACCTCTGCTGTAGAGGATAAGTTCATTAGAGTTAACTGCATCTCAGATTGCAGCCCAAATAAATGCTTCACAAAGTTCAAGTAACAGACACATCTAAACATCAACTGTTCAGAGGAGACTACGTGAATCAGGCCTTCATGGTCGAATTGCTGAAGAAACCACTACCAAAGGACACCAATAAGAAGAAGAGACTTGCTTGGGCCAAGAAACATGAGCAATGGACATTAGACCGGTGGAAATCTGTCCTTTGGTCTGATTTTGAGACCGTCCAAATTTTAGATTTTTGGTTCCAACCACCCTGTCTTTGTGAGATGCAGAGAAGGTGAACGGATGATTTTCGCATATGTGGTTCCCAGGACAATGACCCAACAGACCTCCAGGTGTGTAAGGTGTGTAAGGGCTATTTGACCAAGAAGGAGAGTGATGGAGTGCTGCATCAGATAACCTGGCCTCCACAATCACCTGACCTCAACCCAATTGAGATGGTTTGGGATGATTTGGAACGCAGAGTGAAGGAAAAGCAGCCAACAAGTGCTCAGCATATGTGGGAACTCCTTCATGACTGTTGGAAAAGTATTCCAGGTGAAGCTGGTTGAGAGAATGCCAAGACTTTGCAATGCTGGCATCAAGGCAAAGGGTGGCTACTTTGAAGAATCTAAAATCTAAAATATGTTTTGATTTGTTTAACAATTTTTTGGTTACTACATTATTCCATTTGTGTTATTTCATAGTTTTGATGTCTTCACTATTATTCTACAATGCAGAAAATAGTCAAAATAAAGAAATATCCTTAAATGAGTAGGTGTGTCCAAAGTTTTGACTGGTACTGTAAGTATACAGACACTTTACTCTTGGCAGCGATCACAGCCTCGAGTCTTCTTGGGTATGATGCTACAAGCTTGGCACACCTGTATTTGGGTAGCTTCTCACATTCTTCTCTGCAGATCCTCTCAAGCTCTGTTAGGTTGGATGGGGAGCATTGCTGCACAGTTTTCTTCAGGTCTCTCCAGAGATGTTCAATCGGGTTCAAGTCCGGGCCCTAGCTGGGCCACTCAAGGGCATTCAGAAACTTGTCCCGAAGCCACTCCAGTGTTGTCTTGGCTGTGTGCTTAAGGTCATTGTCTTGTTGGAAGGTGAACCTTCGCCCTAGTCTGAGGTCCTGAGCACTCTAGAGCAGGTTCTCTCTGTACTTTGCTCTGTTCCAAACTTCTTCCATTTCAGAATGATGGATGCCACTGTGTTCTTGGGGACATTCAATGCTGCAGAATTTGTTAGGTACCCTTCCTCAGATCTGTGCCTCGACACATTCATGTCTTGGAGCTCTACGGACATTCCTTCGACCTCATTGCTTGCTCTGACATGCACTGCCTACAATGGGACCTTATATAGACAGGTGCGTGCCTTTCTAAATCATGTCCAATCAATTGAATTCACCAAGTTGTAGAAACATCTCAAGGTCAATGGAAACAGGATGAACCTAAGCTCAATTTCAAGTCTGATATTCTGAATATTTCAAAAACCTGGTTTCAAAAAAATAGTTTTTTGCTTTGTCCTTGCGGGGTATCATGTGTATATTGATGAGGAAATGTTTTTATTTAATACATTTTTTAATAAGGCTGTAATGTAACAAAATGTGGAAAAAGTCAAGGGGTCTAAATACCTTCCGAATGCACTGTACCTACATTTGTCTATTGTTCTCCACAAGAGCTGTTCTCCACAAAAAACGAAGAAATGCAAACCTGTTTGCTGACAAGAAGCAATTCAGGCCTCTAGGGCTTTCTGTTTGTAGGGCATGGATATAATATGCCTCTGTCTGCAACATTAATTGCGATCTATCAGCTCCTCTCTTTGGTGGCTGTACAACTTCCATGCCCTGGAACCTCAGTTAGCACACATCATGTCTTACTCCCTGTAACAGTCCCTCCAGGATTTCACAGCATTTTTTTTGTAATATTTGCAGGCAAAAATGCTTGAGGTAAATATGCAGTGATTGATTGAAATTGCTATCCCTCTTTTTGTACTGTGGGGATTCTGTTTTATGCAATAATATTGCAATGGTTTTAATGTTTTATGCTGAAATAGTGCAGTGATTGGACATTTGCAAGCCCTTGCATAACTTGCGGGAAATTGTTGATATCGCAAAAAATATCATTGCGATTGTTGAATCCTGGAGGGAATGATTAAAGTGTCTGGCTACAGGGGACTTCTCGTCACTAGTTTTGATGTTGCTCTTGCACTTTAATACAAATGTTAAATTCTCTTAGACTTTACAAAATAATTACATGGACACTTCAGTAAATAGACCACAAATGTGGTTTTACAAGATATTCTACCCCTGACATACATTTTCTTTCCCGTACGAGAGTGAAGAAAGAAATCTCCCTTCATTATTGCATTACAGTTTACAAACTTATGACAGGGGAAATTGCCTGAGGGGAGGGTAGATAGGAAATGCTGATTGGGTACATGTTAATGTATTTGCATAATGAATGTAAATAATGATTGCTAAAAAATTAAGAAGCAGTACTACAATGTGACGTCATTTTTATATATATGGGTGAATGCCTATTGTTTTCCAAACACTGATGAAGGCTGTCTCAGAAATGTGTCCGTTTGCTCTGAACTCTTCTACTAAAAAATTAGACTTCAGGAATATTTCAGTGAGTTCGGGTTTTTCACCTGTAAATACAAATAAAATTGTACAATTACGAGCCTAGTTGGTTTAGCCACAGAAAAAAAAAATCAGCAACCTTCCCACTACCGATGATCGTCTGAGATGAGTGGGCTGGACATGCCCGAGATATGAGTTTGGATTGATCTGCCATATAGAACACGTCTCTTTGAGCTGGTCAGTATGTCTGGTCAGTATGTGTATTAAAACTGCATAAGTGTCTCTCTCCACTTTCTGGATGACTGAGTTTTGAAATCAGTGGAATTCGAGTATGAAAGCTAAGGAGATGGAGAAAACACCTGCTTCTGGATTACATCTTCAAACTAAGGGCAACCATGGCATCTGACAGGAGACACATCCATCCATGGATAATGTATACGGGTAAAATAGTCTAGCAAGATACATTTTCAGATATTACACGTGTAACGGCAGATTTCCTCCTCTTCGTCTGAAGAGGTGTAGCAGGGATCGGACCAAAGCGCAGCGTGGTTAATGTTCATCATGACTTTAAGACAATAAACGTGAACACTACAAAATACACCAACAAATGTGAAAAACCAAAACAGTCCTATCTGGTGCATAGACAAAGACAACCACCCACAAAACCCAACACAAAACAGGCTACCTAAATATGGTTCCCAATCAGAGACAATGACTAACACCTGCCTCTGATTGAGAACCATATCAGGCCAAACATAGAAACCTGAAAACTAGACACACAACATAGAATGCCTACTCAGCTCACGTCCTGACCAACACTAAAACAAAGAAAACACAAAATAACTATGGTCAGAACGTGACAACACTTTTCTAATTTTGACATAAAGTGGTTTACAGTTTTCCACACGTTTGCTGAATCTTTGGCCCATTTTCCCAAAACTCTACAAATCTCTAGCAAAAGCAAACACTGCATTCAAAACTGTTCTCTTTCCAAAATGCTTTTTTGCATCAAAATGACACACGTCATGAATAGATCTGTCTACCAACCAACACACTGATGTGCTCAACACGAAACACTACCATGAATATTCCATCAGTAGGTTTATGCCTTCTGCATTTTCAGTATTACACTGTAGCCGGTTGTAAAATAATGTTACAGTAATACCTACTCAAATATACATAAACACACACAAATGCAATACAGTAACAAAAACAGTCATTTATTTCCAAAATGCAGTATTTTTTAACACTTGTGTTTTGTATGTAACACTTTCCATACCCAACAGGAGAAAACCAAGAAAAACATTCAGTAAGATAAAGGGTTTTCTGTACAACAATAAAAAAATGAAAGAGGCTCATTCTTTCAAAACTCTAAACACAAAAAGAAAAAAACAACATGTAAAATGTAAGAATAAATACTATTTTAATTTGTCTGGCCACAGCACCCATTCTACATCACAAGAGATGTTCTCCCTGGCTAAACAGCGGGGAAAGAATCTTCTGGAGTGACGGATGCAGCCGCCAAAAGCCCCCACATCAATCCTCCATTGCCTGGAGAAGAGGCATCCGTGCGAGGGGATGGTGGTCATACACCTTCCATCTCCATGCTGAAAAAAACTCTTCATTTGGGTTTAGGAATGGGGAATGTGGTGGGAGGTATAAAACAATACATTGTGGGTGGTCGATGAACCAGTTGCAGACCAGAGCAGCCAGGTAGAAATGGTGGAAATGCGAAAATGGTGATATTCCCTCCACGCTGTCCATGGACATTCACAATGGCCAATAATGTTCTGTCTCCGTCCCCTTCTTTTGGCTAGGTTGAAGCCAGCATCAACAATGTAAATATAAACGTGCTGCATTGCAGTGGCATCCAGCTCCATGACTCTGAAACAAACAAGACAATATGAGACAGACCTAGAGCAGTCGATATGGTGAGGCACAATACACTGGATTACAGTACTTCATTGTGTCTATACAGTGCTGATATGATAGTATAGTACCTACTTGCACATATTCATAGCACTGTTCTTTAGCCCTCTCAGTTTCGCTCAAATGGCACCCTGTAGACCTGTTTCATCCGGATTCAGTTGCGCTGTAATACACGGTCCAATGTAGACAAGCCCAGCTGGTGAATGTTTTTGAATATAGTGTTTTCTGCAATTATGTGTTTCTGGATTTCTCGTAGTCTAATGGTATTGTTTGCCACCACTATGTTCTCAATAGCGGTCTTCTGATGTGGTGTGAACAGCCGGTGTCCTTCACCATGGCCTGGCAGTCTCTCAGTTCTGCAGAAGATCCCCAAATATGCTATGACTGGTTGCAGTAAGCTAAAATAATCTATTTTCTTTCAATATGAAATTACATGACTAACATTGGCTAACAATCACTGAGTAACATAGCCCTACTGATATGTCAGACTGCAGTATAATACAGTATATTGTAAATACATAAAGAGCATAGATGGTAGGCAACTTACCGGTTCTCATTTCTGAATGTACAGATGGTAGATGCAACCGTGTAGCGGCTCAGCTTGGGCTGAACTCTCTGCCCAGCCTCCCTCATACTAACTCCATGGTTGAGCACATGGTCTAGTTCTAGTTCTTGCTTCACCATTGACTTCCATTTTCCTCCAAAACAGGAGAGCTCACCTGTGGCCATTTATAGTGCTAAAGCTCTGATTTCTAAGTGAACAATTCAGCAACTATTGTTTACACCTGTGAGGAGTGGGTGTCCAATTCGTGTATAGAGCTTGGCCTTGTGATTGGCGTTGTCACGGTCGTCTACTTGAATGACAGTGGACCAAGGTGCAGCGTGTGCAAAATACATCTCTTTATTTTGTAAGAGAGGGAAAAAACACGAAACAAACACTATACACAAACTAACCAAAACAACAAACGACCGTGAAGCTACAAACGCAAGTGCACACACAAACTACTTACATTCAACATAGACAATTACCCACCAATGCATGATGCCTATGGCTGCCTTAAATATGGCTCCCAATCAGAGACAAATGAAAGACATCTGTCTCTGATTGAGACCCACTCAGGCAACCATGGACATACCTAGAAACATACACTCCACCATAGACACAGCTAGACTTCTATAATACACATAAACCCAACTACTCTAATAAACCCCCTAAACCTTACAACCACCCTAGACTCTACAAAAACCACACACATTCCCCATGCCACACCCTGACCTAACTAAAATAATTAAGAAAACAAAGAATACTAAGGCCAGGGCGTGACAGGCGTTGCTTTCCGATGGGACTAAAGAGATTTTAATTTGGAATGTTGTACCTAATGTATAGAACTGTGTGTAGTGTTTTGCAAAAAATGTGATATAGAATTGAAAACTGAGTGTTGAGCAGGAATTGTGCTTGAAATTTTGCAGACTTGGTTTAGGGATTTGTTACATGAGTTTCAGGTTTCGGTGATTGTGTTTCAAGTTCCAATTTTACTGTGTAAACAATTGGGAAGAACTTTAATATCAAGTTAAAGTGTACTGTTAGCTAGCTAGCTAATGTTAGTTGTCTGGCTCACTAACTAACGTTACGTGTATGATATTTTTATTTGTATCTCAGAGCCATTTGCTTGGATAGCTATAGCCTAATGTTAGCTAGCTAACATTGAACCGGGTTGGTTAGTTACCTGCAGATTCATGAAGGGTTGTAACGTCATGAGTTGGAATTATGGTTCATTGTTTACCTACCTAGCTAGCTAACATTAGCTGGCTGGCTTGATAGCTAACATTACATGTATGATCTTATTAATTGTATCTCAGAGCCATTTGCTTGGCTAGCTATAGCATAATGTTAGCAAGCTAACATTTAACCTGGTTGGTCAGCTACCTGCAGATTCTTGCAGGGTAGTAGCATCATGAGTTGGGATTATGGTTCATTGTTTACCTAACTAGCTAGCTACATATCTTAACAAAAGGCTTCACTATGCAAGTAATCATTTTGAGTGCGTTTGTCAATTCAGTCTGGCCATCTATTCTGATTTCAAAGCACTCTAGTCTGAGTGTGCCAGAGTACAGAATAACTGACCAATTTACGAACGCACAACACCCGCTGAATATGGCCGGTGTCAGTAAATGTCGGCAAAAGAGCTAAATTAAAATGTTGCCAGCAGCACCGTTACAGTCACCAACACCCTGGATAACCTGAAAACAGCCTAACCAGCTCTGCTAGGGCGAGTAAAATGGTCAGAGTGGGGTGTTCTCTCATTTGTGTCTGGAAGTAGCTAGCAAGCTAGCTAATGTTAGCCAGTTAGCTTGGGTGCTTGACTGCCATTGTGAGGTCAGAAGTGTGCAGTGTCCAGTATGCGCTCCGAACACTCCGAGAGTGAAACGCTCTGAATTTAGGAACTGACAATCTGACACCACAGTTAGAGCCACGAATGCTCTGGATAACATAACAGCCGAACCAACTCTGCTAGGGTGAGTAATGTTCAGTGAGCTGTTCTCTCATTTGTGTCTGGAAGTAGCTAGCAAGTTAGCTTAGGTGCTTGACTGCTGTTGTTAGTACTGGACGCTCGGATCAACCCTTAAAGAGATGGGTGGGGCTAAAGCTTAAGAGGTTGTGAACGATGCTGAATGGGTGTAGACAAAGAAGAGCTCTTCAGTAGGCTGTATATATACCCCAATTTTGGGTGGAATTTCCTCCTTCTCTCTAAACACTCCATCTCTGTTGCGAGGCAGGAAAGTAAGTGACGCGGGCAATAAACTGTTCCTTCTCCCTTAACGTGACCTGACCTCGGCCCCCTTACTCACTAATACACGGCTCCCCACCCTTATCAGTGCCTGCCAACATGTAATCGTTTTCCCTGCACTAAACACATTCCAAGCTTAAAATGCACCCACCATATACATTCCTCCTATAGATAACCATTAGCTTCTGGTGTAGACCCTAGACTATGGCACCCCTCATGTCTCTATTATAACTAATGATTAATCATTTTTAAAGTTTAGAAATCCGAACCCATCAAAGTTGATCCATTTTCAAAACATAATTACTTTCCCATTGTTCCTTAGCTGTAGTCTATGATATACTATTTTGTAGCTCTGAGTCTCTCGTCTCTCTTTTATCCCATGTTACATCGGTCACATATGTCAACAGTCAATACATGGTAATCACAGGAACAGATAACACACAGACAGAGGGGTCAGCTTCAAAAGGGAAGTCGATACCTGTCAGCAGTAACCATCAGTTACCTGGTGCTCTGGCCTCAACCCCTACGGCAGTGCTGTCAATACGCCCCGGGCACTGTGACACCTCAAAAGCCCATGTTATGAGTCAGTCAACTTGATACAGTCCTTCTCTTTGCATGTGGCATGCATAACTATAGATGGCACGCAGAGGTTTATAGGGAAAACATAATTAGTAAGTAGCCAAAGCTGCTTAGATATAGTCGACAATGTGACTGTCCATTCAAATACATCACCAGCCCAGTGAAGTATATTGGCTACAGTGAACTTTGCAGAATCATTGTAATTGCACAGAATGGCAGCAGCAGTGCACAACCTGTCAGACATTGTAGAATAGTTTTCTGGTTCTCATGCCTCTCACATTCTCTGACTATACAGGCTAGAGCTTGGTGATTTAGTACCACACTCTTAAATGTTTCAAGAATATATCCATTAATAAGAAATGCTTCTTTGACTTACTCAGCAGACAGTTAAAAATACCATTTGAACAGTTAAAAAACTAAGGCCCTTGTAACCGATGGAGAAGTTGATGCAACACTCCTTACTGTGTCAACAGAGACTAGGGATTTCTAGGTTCAAAACATTCCATATTGTTAATCAAATGAAAAAGAGCTCACAGTTGTCTCACAGGCTGATATACACTGCATGGCCATGTGGACACCTGCTCATCGAACATTCCAAAATAAAGAAAAACCCTTGAATGAGTAGGTGTGTCCAAACTTTTGACTGGTACTGTATATAAATATTTTTTAAATACCTTATTTACATAAATATTCAGACACATTGTTATGAGACTCGAAATGGAGCTCAGGTACAACCTTTATCCATTGATCATACTTGATTGGAGTCCACTTGTGGTAAATTCAATTGATTGGACATGATTTGGAAAGACACACATCTGTCTATATAAGGTCCAAAAGTTAACAGTGCATGTCAGAGGAAAACTAAGCCATGAGCTCCGATACAGGGTTGTGTCGAGGCACAGATCTGGGGAAGGTACCAAAATATTTCTGCAGCATTGAAGGTCCCCAAGAACACAGTGGCCTCCATCATTCTTAAATGGAAGAAGTTTGGAACCACCAAGACTCTTCCTAGAGCTGGCCACCCAGCCAAACTGAGCAATCAGGGGAGAAGGGGCTTGGTCAGGGAGGTGACCAAGAACCTGATGGTCACTCTGACAGAGCTCCAGAGTTCATCTGTGGAGATGGGAGAACCTTCCAGAAGGACAACCATCTATGCAGCACCCCACCAATAGGGCCTTTATGGTAGAGTGGACAGACGGAAGCCACTCCTCAGTAAAAGGCACATGACAATCCACTTGGAGTTTGCCCAAAGGGACCTAAAGGACTCTCAGACCATGAGAAACAAGATTCTCTGGTCTGATGAAACCAAAATTGAACTCTTTGACCTGAATGCCAAGCATCACGTCTGGAGGAAACCTGGCACCATCCCTACAGTGAAGCATGGTGGTAGCAGAAAAATGCTGTGGGGATGTTTTTCAGCAGCAGGGAATGGGAGACTAGTCAGGGTTGAGGGAAATATGAACAGAGCAAAGTACAGAGAGATCCATGATGAAAACCTGCTCCAGAGTGCTCAGGACCTCAGACTGGGGCGAAGGTTCCCCTTCCAACAGGACAACAACATTAAGCACACAGCCAAGACGATGCAGGAATGGCTTCGGGACACGTCTCTGAACGTCCTTGAATCAATGTCCTTAAACCAATTTTATAATAAGGCTGTAACGTAACAAAATTTGGAAAAAGTCAAGGAGTCTGAGTACTTTCTAAATGCACTGTATAGTGGACATTTTACCGCATTATCTGAAGAATATCTTTCCTCAGTCAGCACCTTAGTCTGAACCTTTGTCTTTGCAGCACGGGAGAACTCAGAGGCAACATCAATTTCAATTTAAATTGCCAAATAGAGAGGAAACAACAGTCTCCCGCAAGCAAACTGTGTCTTACCGAGATGTAACACCTAATTTTTAAAGAGTTATGAAATGTGGTTAATACTCATGAAACTATAAAAATGCCGCACGGTTGAGATAAATATGGAGAGACTAACCTGCTTAGTCTTCAGCTTTTCTCAGTTTAGAAAAATAGGGAAAGTATAACCCAAGGCCATGATGGGCTTTAGTAAATTGAATATTTGTAATGGGAATGTTATTAGTCATTAGCTCCATCGCTCTCTGTCTTGGAGGCTCTGACTATATGCTTTGACTTCACCTTACCTTGGCAGCCATCTTTAATTACATTGGCCCAGTAATGGATGCTTTTTCCTAGAAGACCATAAGTTAGCGTACAGTGGGAAGGCATGGGACAGCAGGAAAGAGGGATAGAGAGAGATGGATAATGGAGAAGGTGATTCCAACAAACAGTGAGTAAAGACCTGTCGGAGAGTGACAGGCCCCTGTTTCAAAAGCTATAATGGAACGACTCCAGCAAGTCATGCTTTATCAAAGCCTGGCTCCCCTTTGTTCTCAAGGTAGAGAATCCCATACATCCCTTCTATTGTAGTAGGTGACACATTTCCCTGACCTGTTCACTGGACGTGCTAACTTGTCCCGGACCTGCTGTTTTGGACCCTTTCTCTACCGCACCTGCTGTCTCTAACTCTGAATGATCGGCTATGAAAAGCCAACGGACATTTACTCCTGAGGTGCTGACCTGTTGCACCCTCTACAACCACTGTGATTATTATTATCTGACCCTGCAGGTCATTTATGAACGTTTGAACATCTTGGCCATGTTTTGTTATAATCTCCACCCGGCACAGCCAGAAGACGACTGGCCACCCCTCAGAGCCTAGTTCGTCTCTAGGTTTCTTCTTAGGTTCTGGCCTTTCTAGAGAGTTTTTCCTAGCCACCGTGCTTCTACATCTGCATTGCTTGCTGTTTGGAGTTTTAGGCTGGGTTTCTGTACAGCACTTTGTGACATCGTTTTTAGCAGTTGAATGTTCATTATTTTTGGCTTTGGAATTGCCATTAAAAAGCTCGACAATCATTTTAATGTCATTATGTCATAATACATTTCATGTTACTTTTATTTTATTGAAACCGAAATCTAAAATAACCAACCCGAACCGAACTAACGTCAAAAAGCCCAAATTGCTCAGCACTAGTATGTGTGTATATGTGTTTGTGCATTTATATGTGTGCGCGAGTGCATATCTGTGTGCAAAGTCCATGTACATGGAACTCACGGAACAGCAAGCTTATCTTTAATGTGAGGGAAGCCCAACAAAGACCTGTGCCCAATTAATCTCAATGTAGCCTCTTTTGGTCGTTGCTTGAGTTGTCCTTCTTGGTACTTCATGGGGCATCTTCATGTAACAATAAACGACTGCCTCAGACCCTCACTCTGACATAGAGGAACAAAAGGGAAGAATATAACTGACTAGAAGAAACTGGGTCTCTACACTTTCATATGTGATTGTTTTATATTTCCAATGCTTATAGAAATGTACAGAAGAGTATTGGGACTTGGATACATTTTTTTTGCAAGATAGTACTTTTAAAAAAAAGCCAATATTTTGAAACAAAGTGGCAATATTTCGAGAATAAAGTGGCAATATTTCGAGATTAGAGTCAAAATGTGATTAATAAAGTAAAAAAAACACTCTTTCAAACTGGCGAAACACACACATATGGTATCCCCAAAGCAATACCATTCTAACTTCCATGGTGTATTGTCAGACTGCAAAGAGACATGGAGTTGCATGCATCAGTCCCTCTCATTGTGCCCTTCGAATTCACTACAATGTTATTCTCAATTACCTGTGTAGGGGTGATCGGGATTGTTGTAACACGGGATAGTTGTAACACTGTGCCCATACTCAGTTTAGTCCTGAACCGTCATGTGACAAAAACAGTCCCTGTGATAAACTCTGCAGATTCTATTGACAGAAATAAGATTTTGAGGTAAGAAAGTCAATATTTTGACCAAACTAGTTTTAGTGATGGTATCAACTGCTTGTAGTTCCATTCACCAAACTTATATAATGTTTATAACCAGTCTTTGTAGACATATTTGATGCAAGTTAGCAATGTTAAAGTTTTAAAATCTAGCTTAAATGGAAGCTCGCTAATGGCTGTAAAGGTCAGGGTTAGTTGGAACAACTTGTGAGAAAATGTTACAACTAACCCAGAGAAAAACGTAATGTTTTTGGTACATGTTTTATTTTACTTTCAGCATGACTAGATCATGGAAAAGAAAGACAGGGGAGTATTCTCCACACTTTAAAAAGAGCATCAAATTATATAGCAGAGCAGGGGAAGTCAATCAGATTGGTAGTAAAGTAGTATGGCATATGTCATGTGACGCTGTACAGATTCTGCAAAGAGAGAAAGAAGCTAATTGAGAAGGGGTCGAGAGAGCTTCCTCATGTAGGCTACCATAGTAGAAACAGGGCCTTCATGGTAGAACAGGAGCAAACATGTGACCCGTTTCAGAAAACTAGGCGTATGTCGTGGGTTACTACTTCAGAGGAGAGCCATTTGAACGTAAACTCAAACTGTGTTTTTTTGGGCAGAAATGCCTTCTCGAACATGTGAACTTTCATGTGCCTTAATAGACATTTAACATTTACATTTAAGTCATTTAGCAGACGCTCTTATCCAGAGCGACTTACAAATTGGTGCATTCACCTAATGACATCCAGTGGAGCAGCCACTTTACAATAGTGCATCTAAATCTTTTAAGGGGGGGGGGGGGGGGGGCAGAAGGATTGCTTTATCCTATCCTAGGTATTCCTTGAAGAGGTGGGGTTTCAGGTGTCTCCGGAAGGTGGTGATTGACTCCGCTGTCCTGGCGTCGTGAGGGAGTTTGTTCCACCATTGGGGTGCCAGAGCAGCGAACAGTTTTGACTGGGCTGAGCGGGAACTGTACTTCCTCAGTGGTAGGGAGGCGAGCAGGCCAGAGGTGGATGAACGCAGTGCCCTTGTTTGGGTGTAGGGCCTGATCAGAGCCTGAAGGTACTGAGGTGCCGTTCCCCTCACAGCTCCGTAGGCAAGCACCATGGTCTTGTAGCGGATGCGAGCTTCAACTGGAAGCCAGTGGAGAGAGCGGAGGAGCGGGGTGACGTGAGAGAACTTGGGAAGGTTGAACACCAGACGGGCTGCGGCGTTCTGGATGAGTTGTAGGGGTTTGATGGCACAGGCAGGGAGCCCAGCCAACAGCGAGTTGCAGTAATCCAGACGGGAGATGACAAGTGCCTGGATTAGGACCTGCGCCGCTTCCTGTGTGAGGCAGGGTCGTACTCTGCGGATGTTGTAGAGCATGAACCTACAGGAACGGGCCACCGCCTTGATGTTAGTTGAGAACGACAGGGTGTTGTCCAGGATCACGCCAAGGTTCTTAGCGCTCTGGGAGGAGGACACAATGGAGTTGTCAACCGTGATGGCGAGATCATGGAACGGGCAGTCCTTCCCCGGGAGGAAGAGCAGCTCCGTCTTGCCGAGGTTCAGCTTGAGGTGGTGATCCGTCATCCACACTGATATGTCTGCCAGACATGCAGAGATGCGATTCGCCACCTGGTCATCAGAAGGGGGAAAGGAGAAGATTAGTTGTGTGTCGTCTGCATAGCAATGATAGGAGAGACCATGTGAGGTTATGACAGAGCCAAGTGACTTGGTGTATAGCGAGAATAGGAGAGGGCCTAGAACAGAGCCCTGGGGGACACCAGTGGTGAGAGCGCGTGGTGAGGAGACAGATTCTCGCCACGCCACCTGGTAGGAGCGACCTGTCAGGTAGGACGCAATCCAAGCGTGGGCCGCGCCGGAGATGCCCAACTCGGAGAGGGTGGAGAGGAGGATCTGATGGTTCACAGTATCGAAGGCAGCCGATAGGTCTAGAAGGATGAGAGCAGAGGAAAGAGAGTTAGCTTTAGCAGTGCGGAGCGCCTCCGTGATACAGAGAAGAGCAGTCTCAGTTGAGTGACTAGTCTTGAAACCTGACTGATTTGGATCAAGAAGGTCATTCTGAGAGAGATAGCAGGAGAGCTGGCCAAGGACGGCACGTTCAAGAGTTTTGGAGAGAAAAGAAAGAAGGGATACTGGTCTGTAGTTGTTGACATCGGAGGGATCGAGTGTAGGTTTTTTCAGAAGGGGTGCAACTCTCGCTCTCTTGAAGACGGAAGGGACGTAGCCAGCGGTCAGGGATGAGTTGATGAGCGAGGTGAGGTAAGGGAGAAGGTCTCCGGAAATGGTCTGGAGAAGAGAGGAGGGGATAGGGTCAAGCGGGCAGGTTGTTGGGCGGCCGGCCGTCACAAGACGCGAGATTTCATCTGGAGAGAGAGGAGAGAAAGAGGTCAAAGCACAGGGTAGGGCAGTGTGAGCAGAACCAGCGGTGTCGTTTGACTTAGCAAACGAGGATCGGATGTCGTCGACCTTCTTTTCAAAATGGTTGACGAAGTCGTCTGCAGAGAGGGAGGAGGGGGGGGGAGGGGGAGGAGCAAACGTCTATGCCATCTGTTTATACAAATACAATTGTTAAATTATGAGCCTAGTTGGTTTAGCCACAGAAAAAGTCAGCAACCTTCCCGCTAGCAATGATTGGCTGAGCTAATGAGTGGGCTGGACATGCCGAGCGATGAGTTTGGATTTGGTCTTCCATATAGCACACTTCTGTCTATTTGAGCTAGTCAGCATGTCTAGGTAATCCTGTCTAAAGCGGCTTTTACATTTTTTTATCGTATAGTAAAACTGCGTTAGTGTTGCTATCCACTTTCTAGAGGACCGAGTTTTGAAATCAGTGGAATTCGAGTATGATAGCTAAGGAGATTACATCTTCAAACTAAGGGCAACCATGTCATCCGATAGGAGACGCGTCCATCCATGACATATACGGGTAAGATTTTTAGATATTACACGTTTCTAATTTTGACAGAAAGTGGTTTCATTTAAAGTTAAAGAGTACTGTTTGCTAGCTAGCTAAAGTTATGTGTATGATCGTATTATTCATATCTCAGAGCCATTTGCTTGGCTAGTTATAGCTAGCTAACATTGAACCTGGTTGGTTAGCTACCTGCAGATTCATGCAGGGTAGTAACGTCATGACTTGGGATTATGGTTCATTAGTTACCTAGCTAGCTAGCTACATGTCTTAACAAGTATCCATTTAAATAGAATGTCACAGCAACCAACTGTTGATAGATGTACAAGCTGGTAAAGTCACTCTGGCTATCTACTCCAATTTCAGACCACGGGTAAGATAGTCTAGCTAGCTAAATTTTCAGATATTAAACATTTCACATTTTGACAAAGTATTTTCATTTCAAGTTAAAGTGTACTGTTTCCTAGCTATCTAACGTTAGCTGCTGGCTCGCAAGCTAACGTTACGTGTATGATCTTATTATGCGTATCTCAGAGTCATTTGTTTGGCTAATTATTGCCTAATGTTAGCTAGCTAACATTGAACCTGGTTGATTAGTTACCTGCAGATTCATGCAGGGTAGTAATGTCTTTTTTTGGGATTATGGTTCATTACGGTTCATTATTTACGTAGTAAACTAGCTACATGTCTTATTTCAGAGCACTCTCATCTGAGTGTGCCAGGGCACAGAATGAACTGATGAACGCACAACACAATAGTTAAATTGTTGCCAGTAGCACAGTTACAGTCACCAACGCTCTGGATAACATGAAAACAGCTCTGCTATTGCGAGTAAAAATGGTCAGAGCGGGGTGTTCTCTCATTTGTGTCTGGAAGTAGCTAGCAGTTAGCCAATGTTAGCCAGTTAGCTTGGGTTAGACTACTGTTGTGAGGTCAGAATGTTCAGATCAACCCTACTCATCAGCCAGAGCATTCAATGTGCGCTCTGAATGCTCCGAGAGTGAAACACTCTGAATTTATGAACGGACAATCTCACAGCACAGTTGCAGTCACCAACGTTCTGGATAACATAACAGTTCTGCTAGGGCGAGTGATGTTCAGTGAGCTGTTCTCTCATTTGTGTCTGGAAGTAGCTAGCAAGTTAGCTTGGGTCCTTGAGTGCTGTTGTTAGTACGGAATGCTCGAATCAACCCTTAAAGAGATGGGTGGGGCTAAAGCATAAGAGGGTGTGAACGATGCTGAATGGGTGTTTCGGTACTACTACTCTCCAGTAGGTTTACCAAAACATTCAAGGAACATTTTCTCAAAAGTGAGTTACAAGTTTATCAACTTTCAATGCAGAATTACTTTCCCGGTGTTCCTCAACTGTAGTTGAGCGGGCGGCAGGTAGCCTAGTGGTTAGAGTGTTGGACTAGTAACCGAGCTGATAAGGTAAAAATATGTCGTTCTGCCCCTGAACAAGACAGTTAACACACTGTTCCTAGACCGTCATTGAAAATAAGAATTTGTTCTTAACTGACTTGCCTAGTTAAATAAAGTTACTTTTTGTTTTTAAGTAGTGCATGATATACCATTTTGTAGCTCTTAGTCTCTGGCTTGAAAGTTGATAAACTTGTAACCAACTTTTGAGAAAATGTTCCTTGAATGTTTTGGTAAACCTACTGGAGAGCTCTTCTTTGTCTACAGCCATTCAGCATCGTTCACACCCTCTTAAGTCTTAGCCCCACCCATCTCTTTAAGGATTCACATGTGAGGCCATGTAGTAAAAACCAAAGATTTCAAGACTAAAGGCTGGTTTATACTACGTCTATCGTCAGTCTATTGTCATCCGACATCAAACTTGTCGTTGTCGTCATGACTACAGGCTGCATGACATCAGTAGTGTATTTTAACACCAATAAACCCACCCGTTTAAAAATGAATTCAATATATGTCAATCTAGCAAACCATGCAACTAAAAGCAACTTTATACACAATGTTTTGGTTCATTTCCAGCTTGTTAGCTAGCTAGCTAATGTTAAGTTAGCTGGCTAGCCAGTTCAAATAATGACCAAATCATATAGCTGACAACGTCTTCACTTTATCTAATTTGTTGTCATTATTACAGGAAAATAAACTCACAACAAGATCATTATTTACAAGTTAATGGTGAGCCAATTACAGAAAATAACTTACGGTAAGTCTGACAAAATAAAAGCAAGGCATTCTACCAGATGATTTTAGGACTTGGACACATTGGCCTAATGCTATATCCTAATTTGACTTTGGTGCAGGTCATGTTCATCATATTACCGTCTCTGGTAAAAACATACTGTAATATTCATATGTGTAAACATACTGAATTATAATTGGATGCATTTTACCGCCATATCATACTGTGCTATGATTGGTTAAGACCACCCAAATGGTTAGGTCATGGACAGTTTTGATCCTGGTTGGCGATACGTTAACATGCCAGTTATAGCTAGCTAATAAAGAGCTACATTAAGAAATATCCTGTAGTACTGCAATTTATTATTTTGTACAAAGTGTGCAAAACAAGACACATACTATATCAAATAAAATCAATGTTTATTTGTCACATGCACAGGATACAGAAGGTGTAGTGAAATGGTTACTTGCATAGTGGAGACTTTTGTTTAGACATGTAGCTAGCTAAACAATGAACCATAATCCCACTCATAACGTTACCACCCTGCATGAATTCGCAGGTAGTTAACCAACCAGGTTCAATGTTAGCTAGCTAGCTAACATTAGGCAATAGCTATGCAAATTGCTCTGAGATACAAATAATATTACTAACACAGATCATACATAGCATGCTAGCTAGCTAACAGTACGCTTGCACTTGAAATGAAAACAACTTTCTGACAAAATTGGAAACGTATAATATCTGAAAATGTAGCTAGCTAGACTATCTTACCCATATACATGGATGGATGCTTCTCCCTCTCTGTCACGGTTGCCATAGTTTCCATGGTTGCCCTTAGTTTAAGATGTAATCCGGAGACAGGTGTTTTATACAGCAGCCTTCTGTGTGTTCTTTTTCCGACTACCTCAGCATATTTGCAATCCAACGCTAGAATTTTCTCCATCTACTTAGCTATCATTCTCTAATTCCACTGGGCATTCCACTGATTTCAAAACTCTGTCCTCCAGAAAGTGGAGAGCAACACTTTTGCAGTTCTACTATGTGATATCTTTCAAAGTGTGCTGCATAGCAGACCCATTCGAACTCATCTCTCGGCATGTCCAGCCCATCCATTCTCTCAGCCAATGATGGCTAGCCGGAAGGTTCCTCACTTTTTCCGTTGCTAAACCAACTAGGCTCGTAATCTAACAATTTTATTCGTATTTACAGATGGCATTCAAGTTTGTTATTAAGGCACATGAAAGTTCACGTGTTCCAGAAAGCATTTCTGCCACAAAACACATTTAGATTTTTAAAAACAAGTTTACATTCAAATGCTTCTCCTGTGAAGTAGTGACGCGCAACCTACGTCTAGTTTCCTGGAACGAGTCACATTTATATTGTGGATTGTCTCCCTGTGAGGTAAGCACTTGAAGGGAATTAGTGAGGAGTAAGTCAGGGAAAAGTTATCAGTTAATGTTGGTGACAATTTAGGTCAAGGGAGGGGGTACTAATGTAAATGATTAATTGGGAGAACTATTGAACATATTTTATTCTATTGTTACATGTCAGGACATTTGCCTACCAACTCGCTGTACAATATGGTTGCTAGCATCCTCAGTCATGGGATGAGACCTCTCTGGCAGGAGCAGACTGGTTCTCGTCCTACTCAAAGCAACACCCTACTCTCTCCATTAGGAGTGCTGAAGCAACTAGTCTGTCGTGGGCCACAAGTTTCAACAGAACAAATGTGGCAGAGTTTTTCAGCAAACTAGGAGAGGTGATAAATAAAGACAGCTTTGATGGCAATGACTTATGGAATGTTGACGAGACAGGAATAACCACAGTACGAACACCTGATGGTCGTGAAATGTGGCACCATACAGGTTGGAGCAATCACCTCAAAAGAAAAGGGTACACTAGTGTCAACGGCATGTGCTATAAACGCAAAAGGAAACACAATCCACAGAACTTTTGTTTTCCCACGCAAAAGGTACTACGACCACTTTGTACGGGATGAACCCATTTTGTAAGTGGAAATAGATCTGGCTGAATGCAGGTGGATGACTTCCTCATTTTCCTTGAACACGTCGCCAAACATTCCAAGGTCAGCCTGGAAAGGTGATCCTTCTCCTTGACAACCACAGCTCACACCTGTCTATTAGGGCAATTGATTTCTGTAGGCGCTTTGGCATATTCTTGCTTTCTTTCCCCCCACACTGTTCACACAAGTTCTAGCCCCTGGACAGGAGTGTGCACTGGCCATCGAAGAAAATGGAAACTCTGCCAGTGATGCCTGGAAGAAGATGAATCCCAGAAAGACCATGACCATATATGACATTCCAGGCCTTGTCAAAACCTTCCAGGAGCCACGACACCCACCAATGCACAGGCTGGGTTCAGGTGCACCGTCATTTGGCCATACAACCCTGATATATTTCAGGAATGTGACTTTGCACCCTCACTTGTCACTGACTGTCCTGCTCCAGCTGACACACTGGCCTTGCCAGCTGCCTCCCAGGCCATCTCTTCAGCCACCACTCAGGCCACTGTAACCACTGAAGAGCATACTGAAGAGCGTAAATCACTCAGGAGGCAAAAATAAAAATTGTGGTGCCTAAAAAAACAGATGTAAAGAAGCAAGCCAAGACAAACCATACTGAACAACAACAAAAACTGTCCTGCCTAAGAAAAAAGCCAAAACAAAGTACATTGAACCGGAAGATTCAGATTCCTCCAATGAGGAAAACTTCTGCATTGTGTGCACTGAGCACTTTAACAATTCCAAGTTCAAGGAGGTCTGGGTGCAGTACTGGGGATGCAAACTATGGAACCACCAAGCCTGTACCCCAGGACAGCCATACCACTGTCACAACTGTGACTCTGATTAAGTTCTGATTAAGTGAACATGTCCAACATTGTCACACACACACACACACACACACACACACACACACACACACACACACACACACACACACACACACACACACACACACACACACACACACACACACACACAAATATTCAGGTGTTTCGTTTAGCCTAGTTGTTGTTTGGTTGAGAAAGATCATTTAGTGGAGCGTAAAATAATAAACATTTTATTATTTATATTTATTATTTTTCTCCCAAACGAAAAGTTGAACAAGGCAATGTTGCTCTCATGATTTCAATAAATGTGCACAATTATTAGTTGCAAGTCATGATTCATGCACTTTTCATTCTGTTACAACTCCCACCAAGCGCTATTACAACTAACCCACACCATGGGGTAAGTTGTAACACTTCACTCCTTGTATTTAAGACCGCACCATGCATTTGCAGTTTGATTAACATATATACAGTAATAACCACACCAATTTGTAAAGGACAGATGTAAGTTGTTTGTATCAAGTATTGAATACACTACCATAAACGAATTCTAATAAACCGACGAAAAGGTAAAAAGTGTTACAACCATTCCCGGTCTCCCCCTAGGCTATGAATAAATAATCACTTATCTGACTGACATGACTTGATTGGTAGTCTACAGTAATATCTCCATTCACTGTCCATCTATCTGTGATGTCTTCAAGGATGGGAAGAATGAAGTATGCATAAGTTATCCCAAAAAAGGGGCATCATCTCCTTTATAGTCTATTTGTCTCAGCTATACCGCTAATTTAGGCTACCACTTGTTCACCTTATAGATAGAGACTAGTGGCTAGACCTGTTGGCTGTTAAAAGATACTGTCTCCAACGGGGGTTTACCCAAAACCCTGCCACCTGCCCCGTGGCTATGCAAGGTCCATGTCAGGGGTTTGGGGGCAGCTCTTGAGCCCGACAGGGACGCCAATCCTTCTCCATGCAATCTGTGACTTACATTCACAAGATAATAAGCATAGGCCTATGGGGATACTGTATTGGAATTGTAGCCTACATAAAACACCATGCCATAACGCACACATTTGTAAGTTAACCTCTACTTCCTCACAAACCCGGGTCCGGGAGCACCCCTATCAGTAAAAAAAGCTGACTAGCATAGGCAAGCATAGCGTCACAAGTAAATAGTAGCATCTAAATATCATTAAATCACAAGTCCAAGACACCAGATGAAAGATACACATCTTGTGAATCCAGCCATCATTTCTGATTTTTAAAATGTTTTACAGGGAAGACACAATATGTAAATTATTAGCTAACCACGTTAGCAAAAGACACCACTTTTTTTACTCCACCCTTTTCTTACTGCATCAGTAGCTATCACAAATTCGACCAAATAAAGATATAAATAGCCACTAACCAAGAAACACTTTCATCAGATGACAGTCTGATAACATATGCTATACAATAAATATGTTTTGTAAGAAAAATTTGCATATTTCAAGTATAAATCATAGTTTACCATTGCAGCCACCATCACAACTCTCACCAAAGCAACTAGAATAACTACAGAGACCATCGTGTATTAGCTAATTACTCATCATAAAACATTTCTTAAAAATACACAGCGTACAGCAAATGAAAGACACAGATCTTGTGAATCCAGCCAATATTTCAGATTTTCTAAGTGTTTTACAGCGAAAACACAATATAGCGTTATATTAGCTTACCACAATAGCAAACATCACAACATCATTGATTCAAGCCAAAAATAGCGATAACGTATAAACCACCAAAATATATAAATTTTTTCACTAACCTTCTCAGATTTCTTCAGATGACAGTCCACAATGCATATAGAGTTTGTTCGAAAATGTGCATATTTAGCGCCACAAATCGTGGTTATACAATGAGAAAAGTAGCAAAGCTGCCCAGAAAATGTCAGGAGAAATCTTTGGAGAGGCACCTATTCTAATCAGTAACTATTCCAAAACTTGACTAAAAAATACAGGTTGGACAGCAATTGAAAGACAAATTAGTTCTTAATGCAATCGCTGGGTTACATTTTTAAAATTAACGTTACTTCAAAATACAGCGTGCGATAAAGCAAGGCTGCACTGCAATTAATGCATTTGACATTTTTCAACAGAACAACGAATTATCAGCATAAATAGTTCTTACTTTTTGATGAACTCTCATCAGAATCTTGGGAAAGGTGTTCTTTGTCCAAAATAACCGTTGCTAGGTTGTATAACGTCCTCTTCAACGTTGCAATTAGCAATAAACATTAGCATGTGAGAGAGAGATACCCAACCCCCTAGAACGCCAGGAAATGAAATACCCGAAAATCGCAACATACTGACATAAACTGACATAAACTGATATAATTCGGTTTAACTTCTTATGGCTGCTTATAACTTCTTATGGCTGCTTATGGCTGCTTACTGCTTATGGCGTATTGAAAAACTGGAAAATATGTGCCCATTTTCAAACGTTCTCTTAATCAATTTTTGCTCTTACAATATGCATATTATTACTACTATTGGATAGAAAACAGTCTCTAGTTTCTAAAAACGTTTGAATTATTTCTCTACGTGGAACAGAACTATTTTTACAGCGCATTTCCTATCCGGAATTGAGATTTCCAAAATCGATGTCTCTCTTCAAGACCTTGTCTATAAAAGGGCATGTCACTTGGGACCATAGAAACACGTCATACGCCTTCCACTGGGTGTCATGCGGAAGTGAGAGCAGAAAGGACTTGAATATCTCGTTCAGGGCTTGAATACAGCCTCTTGGAGTGAGAGGACCGCCATAAATTTTTTTCTCCCAGGCGCGAAGTTGGACTTTGTATTGCCTCCTGGAAAACTGTCGTTATACGTGAATATAGTCTCCGGCTTCGATTTGACTTGATACATGTCACAATATCATCCTAAAGTATGTTTTTTCAATATAGTTTAATTATATTATTGAAATTTATTCGGGACTTTAGACGTGATGCTTTGGAAGAATTGTTTGAAGAAGGAGAGGTTAGCGCCGCACGGCCAGTGTGCTTGCTAATTCAAGAGGGAAATAGTTCGTTCTGGATCCCAAACTAAGACTGTACTGGACAATGGACCCCTTTACAACATTCTGATGGAAGATCAACAAAGATAAGGACCCAATTTGGGATGCTATTTAATATATCTGTCGAGCTGTGCTATCGCTACCGATTACTTGGAATCAATGTTGTTGTGTGTTAGCCATTGCAGTAAGCTAATATAACGATATATTGTGTTTTCGCTGTAAAACACTTAAAAAAATCGGAAATATTGTCTGTATTCACAAGATCTTTGTCTTTCATTTTTCTATACACCATATATTTTTTCCTGAAATGTTTTATGATGAGTAATTAGGTAGTTGACGTTGGTGTCTGTATTTACTCTGGCTACTCCCGTGCGATTTCTGACTAGCTATGATGGTAGCAGTAATGTAAAACTGATTTATAGCTAAAATATGCACATTTTTTGAACAAAACATAGATTTATTGTGTAACATGTTATAGGACTGTCATCTGAGGTAGTTTTTTCTAGGTTATTTAGGTTGGTTCTAGGTTAGTTAGGTTGGCTTGTGCATGCTACTTGCATCCTACTTGTGCTGTGAAAAATGTCTGTCCTCTTTTTTATTTGGTGGTGAGCTAACATAAATATATGTGGTGTTTTCTCTGTAAAACATTTAAAAAATCAGACATGTTGGCTGGATTGACAAGATGTTTATCTTTCAAATGCTGTATTGGACTTGTTAATGTGTGAAAGTTAAATATAAAAAAAAAAATAGATTTTGAATTTCGCACCCTGCAATAGAGCTGGATGTTGTCATAAGTGTACCGACGTCGGGACAGCCCGCCTAACAGGTTAAAATAACAAGATTATGATGTCTTTAATGCCTATATCGAATAAAAACACAGCCGGAAATGTCTAAGATCTATAACCGATGGTTCTAGTACAATATGCCAAGGTCCTCAGTGCGTCAGAGCGAAGAGGGAAAAGAACAGACACGTCTTTGCCAAGTGATTTATAACCTTTCAGATCTACGTAGAGACTCCATTTCAAGTCTCCCTATTCGCTAACATCCAGGGGAAGGCGTATGCAGTGCATCTCAACCAATAGAAGACAGAAAGATTTATACACAGGTCTCAGAGCAGCTTGCAAAATTTGGCATTCTCACATACACATAGGAAAGTTGCTCTAAGTCCAGTTCTGTTTCACTCACAGATATAATTCAAACGGTTTTAGAAACTAGAGAGTGTTTGCTATCCAATAGTAATAATAATATGCATATTGTACGAGCAAGAATTGAGTCCTAGGCAGTTTAATTTGGGAACGTCATTATTACAAAGTGCTAACAGCTCCCCCTATAGACAAGAGGTTCCTTTCGTTTCGACATATAGGCTGCTGGCATAGGTGTTACTCTCTAAAATCTCCCTGTCACGTTCCTGACCTATTTATGTTAGTTTGTTATGTGTGTTAGTTGGTCAGGACGTGAGGTTGGGTGGGCATTCTATGTTTTCTGTTTCTGTGTTGGTTTTGGGTTGCCTGGTATGGCTCTTAATTAGAGGCAGGTGTTTGGCGTTCCTCTAATTAAGAGTCATATTTAGGTAGGCGTTGTCACAGTGTTCGTTGTGGGTGATTGTCTTCCGTGTCTGTGTAATTGTTTGCACCATACGGGACTGTTACGGTTTGTTCGGTTTGTGTAGTCTAATTGTCCTATTCATGCGTTCTACTTGTTTTATGTAAGTTCGTCGTTTAGGTCTGTCTACACCATTTGTTGTTTTGTTAGTTTAATCAAGTTCGTGTTTTCGTTTAAATAAATATGTGTTCAAACTTCGCTGCGCCTTGGTTCCCTCAATACTCCTCCTTTTCGGTCGAAGAGGAGGAGGACCGCCGTTACACTCCCCCACATTCGGAAGTTGCATTTTTGTCTCCCCCAGTTTTAGCATTGTAATGCGATACAAAACGAGGCAACATTGTGCTTTAGTGTAACGGCTGTCGAAGTCGTTCTCCTCCTCAGACGAGAAGGAGCATGAATCGGACCAACACGCAGCGAGGTATGTAGACATAATGAAATGTAATTATAATAACGAATATGAAAATACAAGACAAACTACAACACAACAAACAACGTCAACAGACCTGAACATCCGAACTAACATAAAACGAAGAACGCACGAACAGACTAAACAAAACGAAACAGTACCGTGTGGTGCACAAACACAGACACAGCAACAATCACCCACAAACAAACAGTGAGAACAGCCTACCTTAATATGGTTCTCAATCAGAGGAAAGGTCAATCACCTGCCTCTAATTGAGAACCATATCAGGCAACACACTTAACCCAACATAGAAACACATAACATAGAATGCCCACCTCAACTCACGCCCTGACCAACTAAACACATACAAAAACAACAGAAAACAGGTCAGGAACGTGACATTTAGGACCTTGTGGACGTCTTTGAGCGGTCTGGTAGGCTGTTTGGAGTGTTTATCCGACTGGATAAAATAAAAATAATAATAATACTGTTGTCCCCCCCCACTTCTAAAACCAAAGTTGCGCCCCTATCTAAAATATACTATGCAAGGTGTTGACATAGGCTATATAGCCTATCATATCTAATAGGCCTATATTTAGAATAATTTATTATTTCAAAAAAGGGAGAATCCATGCATTAATATATTCGAACAGCGCCTCAGAGTAGCTGCTTTGCGCTTACAAGGGAGGTCCTTGAGTTGCCTCTCGTCCCACATACATGTTTGCGTCAAACCCCTGCTTCATTGTTTATTCCTCCCGCAGCAGTTGAATAGGCCTATAATTTACTTTCACTTGCCCACTGTAATGTAAGATTATCCAACAAGTTAGCGTGCTCAATCTAGTGGGCCGCTATAGGTTTATAATGGGCTGCAAAATAGCGGTGTTGCAGCGAATTTGGAGAGCAGCTTGACATGGGACACATACACACGCATAGCCCTTGGTCCCCACTGCTGGACAGACTCAACCAACCCCAGTTCTTTTTGCATTCAGAGACAATGGCAAGAAAGTTTTTTGTTTACACTCCTAACGCATCATAGCTGTTAGAAGAGTGTATGCCTATATTCTGAAATTGCCAGGTGGAAACTTGATGTGTGTGTGTGTGTGTGCGTGTGCAATATTAGATCATTAGATTGATAAGTGTGAGTGCGCAGTGATGGCTGTTTGAACAAGTGTATTAGATCATTAGGCTCGGGTCAATTTGACAGACCCGACACTGTGTTGTCCTCGGGTCATTTTGACCCGACACAGTGTTGACCCTCCCGCTGTCCCTGGGTCATTTTGACCCGACACTGTGATCCGGCACTGTGTTGATTAAGCAGTAGAATATTGCAACTTATTCACAAACATTTCTTTTGACTTTATTTTCTAAATAAATTATATTTTGAGTTTATTCTTGAAATATTGCCACTTTATTGATAAAATTCCATTTAGACTTCATTTTTGAAATATTGACACTTCATTCTCAAAGTATTGCCACAATCATTAAGATGTGATCCTAACCATGAAGTGCATAGTACAGTGGCTTGCGAAAGTATTCACCCCTTTTGGCATTTTTCCTATTTTGTTGCCTTGACGTCTGGGCTTTGACTAGGCCATTCCAAGACATTTAAATGTTTCCCCTTAAACCACTCGAGTGTTGCTTTAGCAGTATGCTTAGGGTCATTGTCCTGCTGGAAGGTGAACCTCTGTCCTAGTCTCAAATCTCTTGAAGACTGAAACAGGTTTCCCTCAAGAATTTCCCTGTATTTAGCGCCATCAATCATTCCTTCAATTCTGACCAGTTTCCCAGTCCCTGTCGATGAAAAACATACCCACAGCATGATGCTACCACCACCATGCTTCACTGTGGGGATGGTGTTCTCGGGGTGATGAGAGGTGTTGTGTTTGCGCCAGACATAGCATTTTCCTTGATGGCCAAAAAGCTCAATATTAGTCTCATCTAACCAGAGTACCTTCTTCCATTTGTTTGGGGAGTCTTCCACATACCTTTTGGCGAACACCAAGTGTGTTTGCTTATTTTTTTCTTTAAGCAATGTCTTTTTTCTGGCCACTCTTCCATAAAGCCCAGCTCTGTGGCGTGTATGGCTTAAAGTGGTCCTATGGACAGATGCTCCAATCTCTGCTTTGGCGCTTTGCAGCTCCTTAAGGGTTATCTTTGGTCTCTTTGTTGCCTATCTGATTAATGCCCACCTTGCCTGGTCTGTGAGTTTTGGTGGGCGGCCCTCTCTTGGCAGGTTTGTTGTGGTGCCATATTCTTAAATTTTTTAAATAATGGATTTAATGGTGCTCCGTGGGATGTTCAAAGAATTGGATATTTTCATAACCCAACCCTGATCTGTAACTGACCACAACTTTGTCCCTGACATCTTTTGAGAGCTCCTTGGTCTTCATAGTGCCGCTTGCTTGGTGGTGCCCCTTGCTTAGTGGTGTTGCAGACTCTGGGGCCTTTCAGAACAGGTGTATATATACTGAGATCATGTGACAGTTCATGTGACACTTAGATTGCACACAGGTGGACTTTATTTAACTAATTATGTGACTTCTGAAGGTAATTGGTTGCACCAGATCTTATTTAGGGGCTTCATAGCAAAGGGGTGAATACATATGCACGCACCACTTTTCTGTTAAAATTTTTTTGAAGCAAATTATTTCTTCATTTCGTTTCACCAATTTGGACTAATTTGTGTATGTCCATTCCATGAAATCCAAATAACAATCCATTTAAATTATAGGTTGTAATCCAACACAATAGGAAAAACACAAAGGGGGTGAATACTTTTGCAAGGCACTGTAATTATGATAAAACATGGGCTTAAAAAGTTTAGTAATAATTTAACATCTGAAAAATGTAATAACTGGACCAATCATAAGGGGCACGTGCCCCACATGACACCTGTGCTCGAGACTATTATTATTTTAGAATCATTTTACCTGACTTTCCCCAGATTCACCCTTGGAATAAACAAATTATGTTGACTTAAAGCTCATTTCTAGCATTATGACAAAAATGTACTGGCAATGGCTGATTCCTGGTGCAGACTGATCAGGTAATTAATCGTTGGTCAACAAAGGAAAAAGGAAAAGCAGGAAGAAAACAGGAAGCAAATTAATCAAACATTTTTATTGATTGGGTAATTGATTCGAATTTTTCTTGCCCGAGGCTGAGGCTTTTAATTCAACCTGGCACACAGTAGGCCGATGTCCCTTTAAGACATGTTAATTGATGTAATTACCATTAAACAAGAAATGATCTTGCTGAAGTGGAAAACACAGTGGTGCACACCCAAGATTGCACGTCAACCTAGCAAGGACAAAAGAAAATGGATAAAACTGGCCTAATCTTTGGTGTAATTATCTTTGGCTCTATTCAATTAGTTTCTGCTTTGAGAGCAGATAGTCTTCACTGTAATTGTATTTGCGATCGGTTCATTCTGTCATAATATAACCATAGTGCAAATAGATATCAGTATGTTCAAGGTCATTGAACTAATTGAATTTTACTGTACAAAAATATATTGTTTAATTTGAATGTGTTGTGGTCACAGACAAGCCACATAAGCTATCGTCATTAGGGACATTATGTGACCAGATGTTAATAACTCCAGTAATGATACCGCTCACTTTCCCCAAGATATTATTTCCTTTCACTTCTCATCTCTTTTTTATGGTCTGGGAAATGTGAGTGACACCAGCAGAATGCCGTATAGTGTGTATTGCATTTAATAATGCTGCCAATCTCAGTCATCTATCTGGTTCCTTTTCATGGATATAGCACGTGACAATATATTGAAAAAAAATACCTCAGTAAAACTGAAGGACAGCTCAACAGAGACTGACGCTCCAGACTCAATGTCACAGTGGTCTTTACTTTCTTATCACAAAAGATGAGCCGATGCACATTAACTTCTCTAGGGTATGCTAGCGTCCCACCTCGTCAACAGCCAGTGAAACTGCAGGGCGCCAAATTCAAAACAACAGAAATCCCATAATTTAAATTCCTCAAACATACAAGTATTTAACATCAAGTATTTTACACCATTTTAAAGATACACTTGTTGTAAATCCAGCCACAGTGTCCGATTTCAAAAAGGTTTTACGACAAAAGGACACCAAACGATTATGTTAGGTGAGTGCCTATTCACAGAACAAGACAGCCACTTTTCCAGCCAAAGAGAGGATTAATAAAAAGCTGAAATATAGATAAAATTAATCACTAACCTTTGATGATCTTCATCAGATGACACTCATAGGACTTCATGTTACACAATACATGTATGTTTTGTTCGGTAAAGTTCATATTTATATCCAAAAATCTGAGTTTAGGCGGGACGCTACTGTCTCACTTGGCCAAAAGCCACAGAAAATGCAGAGCGCCAAATTCAAATAAATTACTATAGAAATCAAACTTTCATTAAATCACACATGAAAGATACCAAATTAAAGCTACACTGGTTGTGAATCCAGCCAACATGTCAGAATTCAAATAGGCTTTTCGGCAAAAGCAAACGATGCTATTATCTGAGGATAGCACCATAGTAAACAAAGAGAGAGAAGCATATTTCAACCCTGCAGGCGCGACACAAAACGTTGAAATAAAAATATAATTCATGCCTTACCTTTGACGAGCTTCTGTTGTTGGCACTCCAATATGTCCCATAAACATCACAAATGGTCCTTTTGTTCGATTAATTCCGTCGATATATATCCAAAATGTCAATTTATTTGGCGCGTTTGATCCAGAAAAACACCGGTTCCAACTTGTGAAACGTGACTACAAAATATCTCAAAGGTTACCTGTAAACTTTGCCAGACATTTCAAACTACTTTTGTAATACAACTTTAGGTATTTTTTTTAGGTAAATAATCGATACAATTGAAGACGGGATGATCTGTGTTCAATACAGGATTAAAACAAACTGTAGCTAGCTTTCTGGTCACGCGCCTCTAACAAACAGGACACTTCGAGTGACCCTCGTTCAAGATGGCCGTACTTCTTCATTACACAAAGGAATAACCTCAACCAATTTCTAAAGACTGTTGACAGCCCGTGTAAGTGGTAGGAACTGCAAGAAGGACCAACTGGACAGGAGTGTGGACCTCAGTTCATCTTTCAATCACAGACGTGGGTATATGCTCCTAAAAACTAATGAGGAGATGGGAGACGTGGGACTTGCAGCGCATCAAGTGTCACAAATATAACCAAGTTCTATTTTAGCGCCTGGCTACGCAGATGCTTGTTGATCACCTGACCTCAACCCAATTGAGACAGTTTGAGATGAGTTGGACTGCAGAGTGAAGGAAAAGCAGCCAACAAGTGCTGAGCATATGTGGGAACTCCTTCAAGACTGTTGGAAAATAATTCTAGGTGAAGCTGGTTGAGAGAAT
Organism: Salvelinus fontinalis; assembly: GCF_029448725.1. Taxonomy (NCBI): domain Eukaryota; kingdom Metazoa; phylum Chordata; class Actinopteri; order Salmoniformes; family Salmonidae; genus Salvelinus; species Salvelinus fontinalis. The sequence goes on along the minus strand of NC_074685.1, from coordinate 24,534,959 downwards.
GCCAAGAGTGTGCAAAGCTGCCATCAAGACAAAGGGTGGCTACTTTGAAGAATCCCATATAAAATATATTTGGACTTGTTTAACACTTGTTTGGTTACTACATTATTCCATATGTGTTATTTCATAGTTTTGATGTCTTCACCTTTTGACTTGTACTGTATATATTTCCTGAACTTTCTTAGATCTCCTAGATATAGGACAAACACTTCAACACGTTTTTTTACTGTCTTTTTTTGCCATTTATGAATGTGTTATTCAATGCGTTCCTCTGGGCTAAAGTAGTAAAGGCCAAATTCAATATTTTAACAAATCATTTTGTTAAATATTTTTGGCTTGCCTAACATGCTGACAAAAATAATAAATAAAAACTAGCAGTATTCCAATCTGCTTGATTCACCATTCTTCATTTCTAGATAATCAGGAATACAGCGACATATTCCATATTCCATACACCGCACCGGGCTCTGGCTGTCCTCATTCTGGCATAGAATTGTGCCGACTAGAGAGCCTAAATTAAGAAAGTAGTATATGGAATGGTGCACACTTGAATGAAAGGTTAACTACACTCAAAATAAAAAAGTATTTGATTTTTTCCAGACCTCAAAAGTTGTCTGTTAATGTGGTTAAGCATTGTTGTGGACTTGGAACATCCAAAATTCGAACATCCAAATTTGTTTTTATTTTAAAAAGTGTGATTTTGAGAGGGTTTTTTTGCCTACAAAAACAGAAACTGTATTTCAAATCAAATCAAATTGTATTTGTCAAATGTGCTGAATACAACAGGTTTTTACCTTGAAATGCTTTCTGACAAGCCTTTAACCAACAATGCAGTTCAAGAAATAGAGTTAATAAAAAATGTACTAAATAAACGAAAGAAGAAAAATCTAATCAATCAAGAAGTAACACAAGAAATGTACATAACAATAACGAGTCTATGTACAGGGAGCACCGATACCGATCAATGTGCGGGGGAACAGGTTAGTCGAGGTAATTTGTGAAGTGACTATGAATAGATCACAAACAGCGAGTGTGCGGGGGGGGGCAATGTAAATAGTCCAGGTGGCCATTTGATTAGTTTTTCAGCAGTCTTATTGCTTGGGGGTAGAAGCTGTTAAGGAGCCTTTTGGTCCTAGACTTGGCACTCCGGTACCGCTTGCCGCGCTGTAACAGAGATAACAGTCTATGACTTGGGTGAGTCTGACAATTTTTTGGGCCTTCCTCTGACACGCCTAGTATATAGATCTTGGATGTCAGGAAGCCCCAGTGATGTTGGGGTTGTTGTGCTGGCACCACTTTGACAGGTGTCTCCCTATTGGCTGTCTCATCGTTGTCGTTGTCGGTGACGCATCCTATAGGGATAAAACACAATCGGAGTTCGACAAACAAGAAAAACCTTTTTATAGGGCACTGACTATGTAGAAACCTAATATTCCACAACTTACTTTGTAATTTCAATGATCGGTATTTGTATCAACCTTTTTGCTTTTCATAATAAACAAATTTATTTACAGGGTTACCTATTCGTTGTTAAGGGTACAACATTTGCTTATATAACTCAAATTCATATAGGACCAATATACGCACGAGGCTACATATCAATCAATTTAATGAATCCTCTTTTCTGGTGTTCGTAATTGTTTTATTGTGCTCCTCAATTTTAAAGTGTGGATCACAAGTGCTAACAATGAACATAGTTCATTTAGAGTTCTGGGTGGTACTGCTGGGTAATTTTTTTTCTTAGTACATGTGCATATTGAGAGCAAGTGTACATAGCAGTGGTCACAGTAAATTGATCAGTTCTGATTTACAAACAATACAATGAAATAAAACCATGATGAATGGCTAAGCACAGATATGCACACACCCATACTCACAGACACAAACACACGCAAGCACACACACACACGCACGCACACACACACACGTGCACACACACACGCACACGCACACGCACACACACAGACATACACTCATGCTTCCAACCTTATTTCTATGAACCTAAGCCTAAGCAGAAAGGGAAAGGCTCTTTCTATCTCTTTTACAGTCACTGGGAGCATATCTAGCTGCTGCCCAGCATTCATCCCCCAGAAAAAAGCTATATTTTGGCTTAGCATTGATAGGAAACTCTTTCACTCTGTTCTGTTCTCCCCTGGGCTTTCACTTCATCTCCACGTCCTGCATGGTCCATGAAACACTCACAATCCGTTAATGTCATAAAATACAGGCCAGGGTTATAAATCATTGAGGGAGCTGGCCTGGAGAAGGGAGTTCAGCCAGGGCACCTCACTCTGGGGCTCGACCGGGCAACCCCCTGAACTCACCCAGTCCGTTGCCCTAACCACTGCTACTGTGTGTACCCAATCAAAGCCCCTCTGTGGCAATGATCAAAGAGGGGTGCTGGGAGAAGGAGAGAGGGAGAGGGGGAGAAGAGAGAGGTAAAGGGCATGTTTGAGGGCACGGGAGGGTGAGCTAATTTTGGCTCTAATGAGGAGACGTGGCAGGGTGAGCGAGAGTTCCTGCCCACTTACCCACGGCTGGGAGCCCACAGACCCGAGCTAGGCAGTGTGTGTGTGTGTGTGTGTGTGTGTGTGTGTGTGTGTGTGTGTGTGTGTGTGTGTGTGTGTGCGTGCGTGCGTGCGTGCGTGCGTGCGTGCGTGTGTGTTTGTGTGTGTGTAGAGAGAGAGAGAAATAAATACGTTTTCTACTCAGTGAGAGTGTGTATGAACAGTACACTGTACTGTTCATTTATAAACTATATTGCTGTGATTACGTGTATGCATGTGTATGTTTGACCGAGTCTCCGTGTTGTACATCTGTGTGCATGTGGGCGGCAGGTTAGCCCAGTGGTTAGAGCGTTGGGCTAGTAACCGAAAGGTTGCAAGTTCAAATCCCCGAGCTGACAAGGTACAAGTCTGTCGTTCTGCCCCTGAACAAGGCAGTTAACCCACTGTTCCTAGGCCGTCATTGAAAATAAGAATTTGTTCTTAACTGACTTGCCTAGTTAAATAAAGGATAAATGTAAGTCGCTCTGGATAAGAGCGTCTGCTAAATGACTTAAATGTAAATGTAAATGATAGCACATGCATGTGTATTTGCGCAGCCAGTATGTTTGTGTATATGTGTGTGTGTATTGTGGCTATTGTGTGTTTATGAGCTCCTGTGGTGGCAGAGATCTCACACTTCAGCCGTGCTCTCCCACCCACGCCTGTTTGCATGGTGGAGATCTCTGATAAACCTTGCCCACCCACCCGCTTCACTAATATGTAGGGGGAAATAGTGTATGCACTGCAATGCAGAGCATTGGAATCAACCATTTATTCTGTGATGTGCTTGGTTCAGAGTGGAAAAGCAGTAAAAGCAGGTAACATTTCTGTTGCTGGCCTTTGCCACTTTGCAAGCTGTTGCAGCCCAACTGAAATTATAGGCTACAGTTGGTTGCAATATATTGTTGTCCTGATTTACCGCTCAGAACGCCTTTCACAGGGACACTTTCTGTCCTCCGGAGCATATCCAGTACTGCCTATGCCTTGAGGGCAATACAGTCACACAAATATCCATTAAGTGGCTATTCCAAGTTATAATGTACAAAAGTGACACCTAGTGCATCTGGCAATGTATACAAAATAATATACTGTATACAATAATAATTGTTACAATCTAAATAATAATACCTTTAAGTGGAATACACCCATTATCCAGCCTTGTAGAATCCATTTGTACCCCATTTGAACCCCTGACTGTTTCCTGTTTACCTTGCTCTCTCAAAAAGCTATTCACAACAAGACACTTAGAAACATAATGACTGTTAGGCTTTCTATTCCTTCTCTCAGAGGATAGCTTTTTCAGAGGTGTAGCTACATATGCAGAGAGCGACATTTGCCCTGGTAAACAAATCAATAAAACACATTTTCTTTTGGTCAATTGTTAATTAAACTGTAGTTTTCATTTCAATTAAAAAGTGACTGAAGTGCATAATATTACACATAGTCATATTTCACTGATGGTCCTCAGGGGCAATTAAAAGAGGAAGGGATGATTAACAATTTCGAATTGTTCTGTAATTTGTATCTGCCTTACGCAATCATTTAAGCAAGGTATGCTCTGGCGAACCCCTTACCTGGTTAATGATACCCTTGTTGATGGGTAAGACTGCAGGGCAAAGAGAGGGAGGCTGATCAGAGACTACACGGTTTTCTTAGCAATTATGTAAATAGAATCCATATTAATTTTGTGTACTGTACATGTTTGGGTACTTTCTTAGTTACCTTATGAAAGACCCCCAAGACCAGAAAAACAGTAGGGACTATGTCACTGCACACTGAGACTTCAACCCATTTTAACTCAATGTGTTCTCCTTCAGGCAGCGCAGTAAGGAATGACAGATCCATACTGACTTGCACTACTTTTGGGTTTTCAATCGATTCTCTGATGCAGAGACCCATTACCCAAACATGGCAGCACAGCACCACCAAGGTGACTCATCATGTTATTGGTTGTTGGTTCTGTACTGTAGATCTGCCACAGAGTCAATACAGGGCATTCGTAAAGTATTCGGACCCCTTCACTTTTTCCACATTTTGTTACGTTACAGCCTTATTCTAAATTTGATTACATTTGTTTTCTTCCTCATCAATCTACACACAATATCCTATAATGAAAAAACAAAAACAGGTTTATTAGAAATGTTTGCAAATTTATGAAAGATAAATAAAATAAATACATAAATCTCTACCTTATTTACATAAGTATTCAGACCCTTTGCTATGAGACTCGCTATTGAGCTCAGGTGCATCCTGTTTCCATGGATCATTATTGAGATGTTTCTACAACTTGATTGGAGTCCACCTGTGGTAAATTCAATTGATTGGACATGATTTGGAAAGGCACACACCTGTCTATATAAGATCCCACAGTTGACAGTGCATGTCAGAGCAAAAACCAAGCCAGGAGGTGGAAAGAATTGTCCGTAGAGATCCGAAACAGGATTGTGTCGAGGCACAGTTCTGGGGAAGGGTACCAAAACATTTCTGCAGCATTGAAGGTCCCCAAGAACACAGCGGCCTCCATCATTCTGAAATGGAAGAAGTTTGGAACCACCAAGATTCTTCCTAGACCTGGCCACCCAGCCAAACTAAGCAATAGGGGAGGTGGTCAGGGAGGTGACCAAGAACCCAAAGGTCACTCTGAAAGAGCTCCAGAGTTCCTCTGTGGAGATGGGAGAACCTTTCATAAGGACAACCATCTTGCAGATCTCCACCAATCAGGCCTTTATCGTAGAGTGGCCAGACGGAAGCCACTCCTCAGTAAAAGGCACATGACAGCCCGCTTGGAGTCTGCCAAAAGGAACCTAAAGGACTCAGACCATGAGAAACAAGATTCTCTGCTCTGATGAATCCAAGTGTCACCTCTGGAGGAAACCTGACACCATCCCTACGGTGAAGCATGGTGTTGGCAGCATCATGCTGTGGGGATGTTTTTCAGCGGCAGGGACTGGGAGACTAGTCCTTAATGAAAACCTGCTCCAGAGCACTCAGGACCTCATACTAGGGTGAAGGTTCACCTTTCAACAATACAACAACCCTAAGCACCCAGCTAGACAACGCAGGAGTGGCATTGCGACACGTCTCTGAAAGTCAGAGCCCGGAGTTGAACAAAATCTAACATCTCTGGAGAGACCTGAAAATAACTGTGCAGCGACACTCCCCATCCAACCTGACAGAGCTTGAGAGGATCTGTAGAGAAGAATGGGAGAAACTCCCCAAATACAGGTGTACCAAGCTTGTAGTGTTTAATTGTTGACAAAGGTCCTTCAACAAAGTACTGAGTAAAGGGTCTGAATACTTATGTAAGTTAGATATTTCTGTTTTAAATTTTGTACATATTTGCTAAACTTGATAAAAAACAGCTTTTTCCTCGTTATTATGGGTTATTGTGTGTAGATTGATGAGGGGAAAAACGATTTAATCAATTTTAGAATAAGGCTGTAACTTAACAAAATGTGGAAAAGGTCAAGGGGTCTGAATACTTTCCGAATGCACTGTTTGTTACTGAAAACAGACGTCTGACCCGGCCTATCCCCTTGTTTCCGGCTCTGAGAGGGATGCCTACAATATTTGTCTTCATGAAGTCTCTTCCGGCCGCAGGCTTGACTGTGATTGGAAGGGGGATGAGCGAGGGATGAGTGGCGGACAGAGGAGGGGGATGGAGATGGGGAGATGGTGGATCATGGCGTAACGTGGCTGTTGTTCACCGGTTGGGGTCACAGTGAGATGTATCACTATGACAGATGCTTCTCCTGGAAATGCATCACTGTGCATTGGTTGGCTGCTGAGCTCTCAGCATCGGTTGGAAGACTTCCTGCTTGGAATTCCAATGCTCCCTCCGCCGTCAACATACATTTTTCCGACCCTCTGCACAGCGTGAAAAGAAAGAACACAAGAGGGTATTTCTGTCTCCTTGCCTGTTCGCGTTTCGACAAACTCAGCCATCTTGTAGACACACGTCTGTTCCTAGCTAACTAATTCAGAGTTCCGCTAAAGCTGTATTTGCCCAATGAGTTTACTCTGGATTCCCAATTCTCTGAGTTGGAGACTATTTGCTCGATCTGCCTTTTTATTTATTCAACTCTCCAAACAGAGGCGTCTGTTTGGGCGGGATCCAAATATAACACAGAGGACAGAGGGTTCAGCGGTTTTAATTGAGCAGTTACACAAATTAATACAGCAGCCTCAGAATCCTTGTGGGTAGAATAATGCAGGTAGTGCTGCTCTGTTTGTATGCCTTAGTCATTGGCTTAGAAAAAAGTGACAGCTATAAACAAACAAACAAACAAACCATTTGATTACATAATGGCTTATGCAACACCTCACAAATAGTCTCCCAATACCCGGAGCAAAACCATATCAGCATCTGTTCTAACTATTCAAGTGGCCTGCAGAGGGAACTTTTTCTCCTTCACAAAGTTCATTGAAGAACCAACTGTCCATTATATTACACATTATATTATACTGTTCTTAGAAAGTCAATGAAATAAGTTGGAAAAACTGACTGGCCATGAATACATCGGTTCCTTATCACTGTTTAGTAGTGATGTGGAGGTGTTATTAAAAGAAATATACAGCTCTATATTTCGACAGAAAATAGACATGCTGCAATGTCTTTCTAAGAAAGATTATTTTGAGATGACCATATACTCGCTGCCTGCACTGCAACATTGGGAACCAGATCAAACTCACCAGACCATGACAGCGGATCCCGTTGGTACTGCAATGGCCTCACTTTCTTTCTCTTATTTTCCACTGAAAACTTGATGAAAATAAACTGATTATGGAGTCACTAAAGGGGGGTCCTTGGGTCAGGGAAACAGGGATTTCCTTAGTAACCTTGGTACGGGACTGGTCTGGGATCAGATTTGTATACAGTAACATCATCGAGTACAGCCAGATAGTCACAGTTTCCTTGGGGGTTACCTTGCAGCTTGCAAAATGGTTGAGCAAAATGTTTGAGCAATTCTGTTCATTCAGTCTTGCAAAGTGGGTAAACCATAGAAAGCAAAGCAGTTCCTAGTCTCTAGTGTAATGTTGTGCTTTTTAGTGGTGTAAATTGTGTGCAATACCCCTGAGGGCTTCACTTGAAACACGTGTTTACTTCAAAGTAAAAATCCTAAATTGGCTTTTGAAGAAAACATTTCTGTCATTGGGCGGGGACAGGTTGGTTGCTTAACCAAGTGTCCTCATCAAACTCCGAAGTGCTGCCAATCTTCTTAGCAGCTTAGTGCTCCTCTGCTTCGCCCAGCATGAACATAGATTTAAATCAGGTTATCCTCAAGGGGGGCTGCCCAAACAATAATAACGTGGAGATTTTAAATATGCTAATCTAGCACAGCTGCTTGTGGAAGAGTTGAGGATTAAGCTCTTTTCACCAGCTTAATGTAGCCTATCAGTGTCTGAGGAGTTATAATTAATGTACTATCTTACATAGGGATCATTTTGAGTTTAGCTATCGATTTCGGTTTACCTGAAACCTTGCTGGTGGAGTGAGTGAGCAGACACATTTAACCATGCAGCTGGCAAGGTCTTTGTTGCTGGACAGTTTTAACAATCAAAGTTCCACTTGACTTAACAGCTGGTCCAATGTCATCCAATGATGAATTAATCTGGATTTAATCATGTTTGCTCCCTGGAGACATCACCATGGGTAGTTTGATTTTCTAGTGGTCATTTGTAGCTCAGTTGGTAGAGCACGGTGCTTGCAATGCCAGGATTCCCAGGACCACCTATAGGTAAAATGTGTGCACGCATGACTGTATGTCGCTTTGGATATAAGCGTCAGATAAACAACATATATTATATGTAATATTACTATGCCCAAATGTGAATTCTGGAAGATAATGTAGGCTATACCTTTGGGGGTTTGTTCTGATACTAAAGATAGACTCAGCAATATGACATCATCATACACAGCGGGATGACTTCCTGCTTATAAAAATGACAATCTGACAAGACTGCCACTGCTAGCTGTTTCCAATGTGGTCATGGCTCGAAGGAGAATGTGAAATGTGGAAGAACCACTGGTGGGATCCCTGACATATTTTGGGTTCTGTTGGTATTGATGTCTGAAGAAGCCTATGCTAAATTCCTACAGGATTCATATAGGACTTTTTTGCAAGGGTTTCCCTCTGTGTATATCGGGCTGTGTTTACACAGGCAGCCTAATTCTGATCTTTTTTCAGTAATTGGTCTTTTGACCAATCAGATCAGCTCTGAAAGAGAGCTGGTGAGAAAATATCTGATGTGATTGGTCAAAAGACCAATTTAGTGGAAAAAGGATCAGAATTGGGATGCCTGTGTAAACGCAGCTATGATGTCAAATTGCTCCACCTTTAAACACATACAATTTTCTTCTGAAGGCCATACTAGTTAACATGGATCAATATCTATATCTGACATCGACATAAGATGATACTTGTCCACACATTTGATCTGGATAGCTTTAAAAACTGAACACTTACTTAGCATCGCATGATTTACTATATAGCATTACAATGTAGTTATCAATCAGTGTAAATAACACATAATGCAGTATGAGTGAACACCACCACAAGCTTCCACTTGGTGACCAGAACTCTCATTGACTTGGAAGGGGAAGGGATATGGTAATAGAGCACGTCTACATATGGGCCGATCTCTCTCTCTCTCATACTAAATGGAGTCCTTTGAGTGTGTTCTTCCATAGTCAAGGTCATTGTTTACTGACAGTGCTTTTACACATCTAAAACACTTCCTCTGAAAAGTTGAAAGTGTATTCTGTAGACTTTGCCTGCTAATAACTTCTCGGCTTTTACAATGTGTTCCACAATCAAAGACATTGATTGATGTGGTTGTCCCGACCGCGAGGGCAGAGAGAAGCTGCAGTTTACTTTGTTGAGTAAAAACATTTAAGAAAGCAGGCAGGTTGCATCAAAAATCACACAATCGATGCACTGCCCACTTGAAGAAGTCCAATTCCGGTTTATTGTTTACTTTGCAGTAATGCATTAAAGCGTGCGCCTATGAAAAAGTGTTTATGCATGTTCAATTTCTCTTCAGGTTTATCATCACAGTATTGCATTGCATTATTCAAGAGGACAGATCTGCTGATAACAATAAGCTGATTGTTTATTCGCTGTTGTTCTGCTGCGTTTTCAAAACAGTTTCAAAATGCAAATCAAAACAGACTGTGACCTTATGAATCACACTCTTTGCATATTTCACAATTGTCCATGGAAAGAGACACACTGTTATATTTTGTTGGGGGAAATATGGTGGGGTCAACCAGGTATACCAACCATGTATGTCAAGTAATCACTCCTCTGTTGCTATACATCTTCAGCTGCTAGGAACAACTTTACACCAACATTAAGTGTTTCAGGTGGATGCTCTTGTGAAAAGTGATAGGTTATTTTCTTCTCTGATGCATCTTACATTTTCTAATAGCAGACTGTGTTGCAAAGCAAATCAGATCACAGCTCCTCCCTTCCTATAGGCAGAAAATGAAAAAGGAAGTACCCGTGCTAAGGTCTATTCAACGCTGGTCTGACCAATCAGAATCCATGCTTCAAGATTGTTTTGATCACGCGGACTGGGATGTGTTCCAGGTAGCCTCTGAGAATAACATTGATGTATGTATGGACACAGTGACTGAGTTCATCAGGAAGTGTGTAGGGGATGTTGTTCCTATTGTGACTATTAAAACTTACCCAAACCAGAAACCGTGGATAGATGGCAGCATTTGGGCTAAATTGAAAGCGCGATCCACCGCATTTAACCATGGCAAGGTGACTGGGAATATGGTTGAATACAAACAGTGTAATTATTCCCTCCGTAAGGCAATCAAACAGGCAAAACGTCAGTACAGAGACAAAATGGAGTCACAATTCAACTGCTCAGACACGACACATGTGTGGCAGGGTCTACAGACAATCACGGACTACAAAAGTAAAACCAGCCACGTCACAGACACCAACATCTTGCTTCCAGACAAACTATGCCTGCTTTGAGGACAATACAGTGCCATCAATGCGGCCAGCTACCAAGGACTGTGGGCTCTCCTTCTCCGTGGCCAACGTGAGTAAGACATTTAAACGTGTTAACCCTCGCAATGCTGCAGTCTATTTTACTGTATTTTAGTCAATGCCACTCCGACATTGCTCTTCCTAATATTTATATGTTTCTTCATTCCATTATTTTACTTTTAGATTTGTGTGTATTGTTGTGAATTGTTAGATATTACTGCATTGTTGGAGCTAGGAACACAAGTATTTCACTGCACCCACAATAGCATCTGATAAATGTGTATGCAACCAATAACATTTGATTTGATGTCTTAAATAAATTGCTCACACGGTCTTACAGTTCATCTGTGTGGCTTAATCAAGATTTATTTAAAAGATTACACATGAAATGTATCTTCTGTCATCATCTCTGCGAGTTTGAGACAAAGCTTAGAGCACTTTCACTTGTTGTGTGTGTGAATGTATGAACGTGTGGATGTGTATGTGGTCTAGCTTGATCCCATTTGCAGCCACTCTCTCAATGACAGAGATTTCCATGCCACAGATCCCTGACCAGTGCGCTACTGATGCTCATTTAATTTAATTACACTTAGCCAATAACAAAGAAGCAGGCAGAGGAGATCCACACTAATCACATTAGAGCAGGGGGAGATTGGTCCGTGTGATCGAATGATTTGGCCGCACACGGCTGGGCAGCCCTTCACCAATAACATTCAGGCCTGCTGTTGGTTGTTTATGATATTGAGCTGTCATTCGGACATCACTCACATTTAAGACCCCTATCTCTCCTGTCTCTATTACAGACCCTAACTGTCAAGGGGAAAGGGGCTGGTGCGGGTGTCAGTTGGTGTGATGTGGGTTAAGAATGCTGAGTCCACAACATGTGCCCTGACCGGGCTGAGAGAGAGGAAAAACACCAATGGGAGTTGAAGCAATGTTGCAGTGGCACTTTGGTCTGTACCCATACTTTATAGCCCCTGAATGGGCCATTCCCAACCTGGCCCCCCATACTGTAAGGACCATCTAATCATAGTAATGCAATGAAGGAACATTTCAGACCATAACACTGCTGGAGAGGAGATAATACCCAGATACATTGTGTTGTGTACCTTCTCCAAGTGTCCAGAAAGATATTATAAGCAGTCTTAATCACTCCTATGACCTCATCACCTGTGAAGATAGACCTAATCTTATTTAGAACATAATAAAGAAAAACGTCTTCACTTTCACCATGGGCGTATCAGAAACCCTGCAAGGTGGAGGGCCCACGAACTCTGCGTTGTTCAAGATGGATAAACAAAAGGCAAGTCCAAGTGGTGCACAAAAACGCTGCAAAAAAAGCTTTATCTGATCAAGCTCTTACCAAATCTACCTAATACATCAGCAAAGCTACCACCTCGCCTTAGACTTACAAAACACCACTACAAGTGGAAGCTGGCAGGCCTACCTATGCAGCAGCTAGTACTAGCAGCCTCCCAGTCCAGACAGAGTGCTCACTGCCCGGGCCGGCAATGACAGAGCCTTGCTCCGCCTCTTCTTCCTCCCCTTGAGAATAGTGACAGTTCCTCTATTGAGAGTCCTGCCGTCCTTCTCCTCCTCCTCTTCTCCCAGAAAACCAAGCTGATGACTGCCAGATGCCCAGCAGCGCTCATGAGAGCCACCCTCTGTCTGTGAACACTGGTAAGGCTACGAGTGATGAGACGGATAGCCCTGACAGTGTGGAGTCAGAGTTCCAATGTGTAATATAAATAGGCTACCATCTAATACTGTATATACTGTAGCTATAGATAGGCTAGTAGTCTAGACTACATTGTCTGCATAATGAAACAATCCCTAGTAAGCTATTGTTTTGAAAGTGGACTGATTAATATTATTTGACAATAGATAGGGCAGACTAGTTTTACGCAGCACACATTTTCTATCCAAGCTGCAAGAGAGCGCGAGGACTACTAAGTTAGGCTATTGGCCAACAGGACAGTTGCATATACTAAAAATACTATAAATTGTTTTCTGATTACTGATCACTGCTCGGCCTCCGACTGCAAGGCACTACAGAGGGTAGTGCGTATGGCCCAGTGCATCACCGGGGCCAAGCTTCCTGCCATCCAGGACCTCTATACCAGGTGGTGTCAGAGGACGGCTCTAAAAATTGTCAAAGACTCCAGCCACCCTGATCATAGACTGTTCTCTCTGCTACCACACGGCAAGCGGTACCGGAGTGCCAAGTCTAGATCCAAGAGGCTTCTAAACAGCTTCTAAACTCCTGAACATCTATTCAAATGGCTACCCAGACTATTTTCATTGCCCCCCCTTCTACACTGCTGCTACTCTGTTATTATCTATGCATAGCCACTTTAATAACTCTGCCTACATGTATATAAATGCCTCAATTACCTTGACACCGGTGCCTCCCGCACATTGACTCTGTACCGGTACCCCCTGTATATAGCCCCGCTACTGTTATTTGCTGCTGCTCTTTAATTATTAGTTATACTTATCTCTTACTTTTTGGGGGGTATTTTCTTAAAACTGTGTTGTTGGTTAAGGGCTTGTAAGTAAGCATTTCACTGTAAGGTTCGAACCTGTTGTAGTCAGCGCATGTGACAAATACATTTGATTTGATTAGTATGCTGTTACGTCGAAATTAATTTTGCAATCTGCAATGTTTGAATTTCCCACTTTAATTACTGAATGTCACTGACGTAGAGAGGTGTAGGCAGGAGGCAGTCACAGGTTTAGAACTACTGAATTCAATTATAAACCCAAACGCTGTTGTGCTCACAATATATCTTCATAAACAAAAAGGCACAGGGCGAACCCAAAGTGCAAAATATAAAGTACTCAGGAAATAGTAGGAGAGATTCCTCTCAGGAAAACAAGTAACATCTATAATTACCGACAAAGACGAATGGCAGAGGGAGTATAGAGTGAAAGAGTGGGGATTGGAACCAGGTGTGTGTGTAATGATGACGAGACAAGTCCGGTTTTGATGAGTGAAGGGCGTTTGCCAGCAGTAGGTTCGGCAGCAGCTAGAAAGCCGGCGACACCGAAAGTCTGAGCTGGACGGGAGGGGGAGCCAAAGCGAAGGCTGGTGTGACACTGAACAAGTAAATACATTATTGCCACCAGCCAGCATCTAAATAGCAGCATTGTGACACGATAGGCCTATAGCTTCATGAAACATAAACGTTAGGCTTGACATGAGAAAATTACAACCAAATAAAAACAAACATGTATCCATTAAAGCAAAGCTATAGGCTACTACAAGCATTAGAACCACATAATCTGATAGTCTATCGATAGTCAGCCGCATAGACATCACAAATTCAGAACCATGGACAGTGATTGGTAGTCTCTACTTTGTGAGTGGCTGATGTATTAGATCCGTTTTTTTTCTTAGGGGTGGGGAGAGGATCAAGAGAAACTGCACTACACTAGTGACTTTCAGTCATTGTGTGTGTGTGTATGTGTGTGTGTGTGTGTGTGTGTGTGTGAGTGCATGAACGTGTGTATGCGTCTGTGTGTGTGTATTTGTGTGTGTGTGAGTGAGTGAGTGAGTGAGTGAGTGAGTGAGTGAGTGAGTGAGTGAGTGAGTAAGTGCATGAACGTGTATGCTTCTGTGTGTGTGCGTCTGCAAGTGTGTTTGTACCGTGTGTGTGTGTTCTAGCTTCACACAGCTCCAGGTGACCTGACTGATCCAATTTGCGGCCGCTCTCTCAATGACAGAGACTTCCACGCCACAGATCCCCGACCAATGTAATACTGATGCTCATTTAAGATCAGGCACCACACCCTCATAGGGTAATATTTCTTCCCTTAATCGTATCACAACATTTTCCAGTTAATTGTACACACAAATATAATACTTTTTAGTATTTCCTTCATTTAAATATTGTATTAAAATATGCAAATGCAGTGATATCTCATTAAATATGTGCATATTTGCATATCTCGCAAATCCATTTTCTGGACACTGGATGAAGTTTGGTCTGTACCCGTACTTTATAGCCCCTGAATGGGTCATTCCCAACCTGGCCCCCCATACTGTAACGACCATCTAATCACAGTAATGCATTGAAGGAACATTTCAGACCATAACACTGCTGGAGAGGAAATAATACCCAGATACATTGTGTTGTGTTCATTCACCAAGTGTCCAGAGAGATATTATAAGCAGTCTTAATCACTCCTATGACCTCATCACCTGTGAAGATAAACCTAATCTTATTTAGAACATAATAAAGAAAAACATCTCAGATAACTATTCAAATAATGGATTTGAGTGTATATATACACCGTGAATACACATACAGTACACTTTACAGTAGAGGCATCACAGATCATACATTAGAAAACTATTTTAGTCAGTGCTCCAACTTGGTCCTTCTTACAGGTATTTTTTTAAACCTGGGAACATTCTCTACTGTGGCACGTACTGTATCTTCATTATCATGGGAATGTGAATGGCATTCCACTAGCATTACACACCATCTGCTCAGGCAGCTCTAACAGGTCCCCTACAGTATTTGGCATCTCTTTGTGCCTGTCACATCCGCAGCATTTCCCTAGAAAAGAGACCTTCGGTTCGCTTTTACAGTACCGCTTTCAAACACGGCTCAACGTCTTCTGTTGACAAAAATACGTTTGTTTAGTGTGTGTAGCGGAACTTCAGAGGAGGGAACTGTCACAATGAGACTTTTCAGACATGCAGCGAGCTGGCATGTGAAGCCATCGTCACCGTTTTCCAGACTTCATCATACTACTTGCTACTTACTTACGATGACATACTCGTACCATGGTAATGAAGGTAAAATATGTATCCAGGGAAAATAATTAGTTCTTTAGTCGTGACCATTTTTGCATTTTCCAGTAAATCTCTGTAGATTAATTTGTCTTTGTTAAGTAATCTATTACTGTCTCAGATTGGACTACAAATGCACAACAAAGACGTGAATGACTCATAAGATCTTCAAAACTGGTGCTGTTTTCTGTGGAATGTGACATAGAGGTGTAATTTCACATCTTATTTATGTAATATTTTTTATAACTTATCGTGTACTGCATGACCTTGGAAATATGTGTTGAGCTTCAATAAGTCACTTCTTGAAAATCTAATATTGGTTTGATACATAATGCCAAGAAATAACAGTGATGTTATTATCATATATAAAACAAATTAAATGCCTCTTCGTTTTGCAAGATTAAGTAAGATTTACTGTTCTTGCGACTGTACTGTCAGAGTTGGTTACTGGGCTTAACTTTCCTTCAATATTGGAGGACGACTCTGTTTTGTCACAGTACGGTTCCGCTTCTGCACCATGGACAGATCTTGTGGGGGAAGCCAGTTTCGGCACCATGGACAGCACTTATGGGGTAAGCTCCAGTAATGTACACAGCCTTAAAGCCCAGACGCCCACTCACTCACTCTCCTGCCGGGGGTGATTACAATTTCATCTCAGTGCAAATAGTTCATTAGTAAAACCTGGTGATTTCACCAGGGATGGCCCAGGAAGCACATGAACAAAGACGCTCTGCTGCGCCAAAGCAGATGAATGGGGAGAAGGGCTGGAATGAAATGTCAAGCAAAATGTCATCAATGTAATCTGCTTGGAAAAATAATAAATCAAGTCTCTTTGTAGACCCAGCCACTGACCCACACAAGAATTACAGACATAACCTGGAGTGTATAAGAGAGAGAGAGAGAGAGAGAGAGAGAGAGAGTGCAAGGAGATATAAAGAACGAGACAGAGAAGGTGAGAGACAGAAGTGATTGAGCGAGACAGCGCAACGAGAGAGGTAAAGAGAGTGTTCAATGACTGCAGTGGGAGTAGCTGTCAAGCTACAAGGGGAGGGTTGCACCACTGTGGGATGCTACATAGGCGAGCGGCTCCGCACAACATCCCAGCATCCCACCGAGAAGCTCATCAAAAAGCCCTCAGCCACATCCTAATCACTGCTTAATGATTTACACAGAACAACAGTGTCTCAAGGCTTGTCTCTGTTTTCCTTTCCCATTGTATCCCGCAAATGTTTTTATGTTCCTCTCGACAAGAGAGAGAAACAAACAAACCCTACATTCTCTTTAAAATGACATAGTTCGCCGAGAGCAGTGAGTGAAAAAAGAGAGTGCTGCTGTTAGATTGGCTGCTGCTTGCTGCTGTTTTTGAAATGGCTAGAGACCTGTTCAGCTCCAGCAATATTCCTGTTGGAGAGAAGATGTGATGATGCAGATTGAGGCATTAGATACTTGATTGGGCATTTAGAGACGCAAAACCAGATCAGCGGCACATCAATACAGTCAGTATTATTAAGATGAATCCATTGGCCTACGTGCACCAGGACTTGCATGTAAGTATTTGTGTTTTACACCTCCAGCAGAATAATGACATTGATGAGTGCATGATATTCAGTTTAACTGGCATATAATATGTTCTATGGATGGTCTTAAAACTGAAGTCACTTCTGTCTGAAAATATATGATCATGACTGGGCATTCTAACATATCTGTATCCATTCATCATCATCATCATCATCATTGTCAATATAGTCTCCCAGGTCTTCCTAACATTTTATGTAATTAGGAAAGAAAAAAAAACTATAGAGGTTTGTCAGACTGACTTAAAATAATATCAATATTTGAAGCTTCTTAGTTTTCCAGTGTTTGCTGCACAGAGAGAATAAAGTGTTGTATCTGCAAAAGTTCACCTCAGCGCCGTCACCGACTGGTCTTCCCTGGCTGCCTGACCTCAGAACCATCACAGACTGGTCTTCCCTGGCTGCCTGACCTCAGAACCATCACAGACTGGTCTTCCCTGGCTGCCTGACCTCAGAACCATCACAGACTGGTCTTCCCCGGCTGCCTGACCCTGATGAGACCCCTGTCACCATCTGATCCTGCTCAGATGAGGCATGACAAAGAAATACCTTGTTGTACATTTATACATTATATTATCCAAGAATAGAATCAATGGTTCAATAATTGAAATGATCATTATTCCCAGATCCCAGACTGTAGTCTACCCATCAACTCAAGATGGAACTTTGTATCCATTCACTAATTGTTATAATGTACTGCAAAATTCACATGAGCTCCGTAGACTGGTCTTCCCTGGCTGTCTGACACTGCAGGGACACCTGTCACCATCTGATCTTGCTAAGACATGATGAGCATAGTGTTGTGTACTGACTGTGCACCATGACAGTAAAGCCTGTAGAGCTGTTTATACCGTGCCAGTGTGAAAAGTAAGGAATAAGCTAGGGAAACTGACAGATCGACAATGTTACATTGCTATAGTAACTAAGAAAAACTCACATTGCGCAGGAAAAACGTCTGAATATTGGTCTTCACTCGTTTGGACACTGGTTTCATTGTTTGATTCAGGTCTAGTGCGACAGAGACAAAAATAATAGCTAAAGTTAGTGAGTTAGCTAGCTAGCTAACATTAGCCAACTTGTAGCTAATGGTACAATGGTATAACCCTAATTGATACACCATTGAAAGCGTAACTTTTGATACACCATCCAAAGCGTAACAAAGTAGTAACTTCACCATGCTCAAAGGGATATTCAGTGTCTGCTTTTATTAATTGTTACCCATCTACCAATAGGTGCCCATCTTTGCGAGACATTGAAAAAGTGCCCTGGTCTTTGTGGTTGAATATGTGGTTGAAATTCATTGCTCGACTGAGGGACCTTACAGATAATTGTATGTGTGGGGTGCAGATATGGGTTAATCAGTCAAAAATAATTTTAACCACTAGTATTGCACACAGAGTGATTCCTTGGAATATATTATGTGACTTGCTAAGCAAATCTTTACTACTGAAGGTATTTAGGCTTGACATAAGAAAGGGGTTGAATACCTATTGACTCAAGACATTTCAGCTTTAAAAAAATGTATTAATTTGTAAGACTTTAAAAAATATATATATACGTGTATATTGACATTGTGAGGTATTGTGTGTAAATCAGTGGCACAAAATCTAAAATTCAGGCTGTTATACAACAAAATGTGGGAAAGTCAATGGGTGTGAATACCTTTTGAAGGCAATGTAGTCTACTCTGTAAAGAACATACATACATACAGCTGGAGATTAAAGTAGGATGGCTGGAGATTAAATTAGGATGGCTGGAGATTAAACAAGGATGGATGGAGATTAAAGTAGGATGGCTGGAGATTAAACTAGGATGGCTGGAGTTTAAACTAGGTTGGCTGTAGATTAAACTAGGATGGCTGTAGATTAAACTAGGATGGCTAGAGATTAAAGTAGGATGGCTGGAGATTAAACTAGCTGTAAGAGTGGAGGTGGTGCTACTTAAAATGTCAATTATATAAAAACTCAAAGTCTTCAAATCTGTAGAGTATACCATAATTTGCATGTTATGCATAGCTTGTCTAGTGTTATGAAGAAGTCAAGTCGGGAAGCCTTCTGGAAAGTACAATGTAAATGTTCATAGAATTTCCCTCCCACACATGCACTATGATCTGGCTAGGGTTAGGGTTGGAGTGCTCATCTAGGATCAATGTTGCCTTTTAAATCATAATGAATAACATTATATGAACAAAAGGGACCTGATCTTAGATCAGCACTCCTACTCTGAGAGGCTCTATGAATACAGGCCCTGTAAAGTAATATTACCCAAGTAATTTGTCAGCGCAGTAAACCATGCTCACGCCCCAGCATCAGTCATGGCTTCTTCATATTAACCCGATGACAGTATGAGAGGCCTTGCACCTCGTTAAACACTTTCAGGTCGCTCCTTCGGAATCCTGTTAACTTCAGAGTGTGAACTCTTATTTTCCTCTTCTGTTTTACGGTTTCTGTTATAAACCCTGCCATCAGTGCTGACGGAATTATTGGAGTTTGTTGAATTGTTTATCAATATCAGGTCCTGAGTGAACCTTAAGTCAAGCCAAGCTCAGATTCTATTACTGTAATTTGTCTGTCGATTAGGGGAGTAAACTGGTGAGGTATAAGCAAAATATAGCACTTAGGAATAATCCAAATCACATCAGGCCTGGACAAGAATATACAATTATCTGAGGAGGAATCAGAACATTATAAAATACCTGCCTCCCCTTGTGCATTAGCAAAAAAATATATACTGTATATATTTCACAGTTTATCCATAATTTTCTTATTTTGAATCATCAACCTTTAACTTAAATTATAGTGCATTTTTGTCAGCACCATTGCATTTGTCACATTTACACAGGCACCAGTGGATTGCACCCTCCTGGGCCCAAGTGTAGGACAATTAAACTGGCATTTGCTGTCAGAGGAATGGCCCTATGAGAATTGAATTGAGGTTTGATGAGGTGGTCTATAAGAGGAGGAGGAGGATGGTGTAGCATGTGGTGCTGGGCTGACTGCTGACTGCACAGGTAACCTTTAGCAGATGAGATTGTTTCTCATTAGAGTAAGGAGAAGGCCAGGGTGGTAACCCTTCAATTCCGTCTCTCTCCCTCTCTCTCTCTCTCTCTCTCTCTCTCTCCCTCCCCCCCCCCCCTCTCTTTCTATGACTGATCTGTCTCCATCCCTATGCCCTCTACTTGGAGGAATTGAGAAAATCATCATGGAAATATAATGACGGATGGAGCTGCTGGGTATTTGGACATCTGTCTTCTCTCTCACAGCTCAGCCAGAGAGCCCAGGCTGTATGACAGGCCCATGGCCAGTGTGGAATAACACGGGAGATGGAGAATTATCTCCAGCACGTCTCCCTACTACCCTCAGAGTTCTGCCATTAGTAGGTTGTCAGTCTAGCAAACACCCCAGCAGATTTCCAGGCAGGACAAGTCAGCTCCTCACTTCTAATAGGGGGGCATGGGATCATTTCTGCCTGGCTAAAGTTAGAACTATTTACGTGATATGGGCCTAGGGTTTGGTGAGTGGCAAAACTACTGAGACGTAAAGATGATGAACTCAAAAGTGCAGAAGAAATTTTCGATTTTCAGCAACCAACTATAACAAATATGGCATAGGCAACTATAGATGTTGTTGTTTGAGTTTTGAGTGTAGAGTGTGCAATACTATTTGTCGTGTGTGTGTGTGTGTGTGTGTGTGTGTGTGTGTGTGTGTGTGTGTGTGGTTTAGTGCTTGAGTGCATGCATGTATGAATGTACTATGTGTGAAACCATAAGCAAATGTCAGTCGATATTCATGTACAGAACTCCTACAACATTAAAGACAGTGTCAGGGGTGGTCTATATGCCACGTTGAGGTAAATGTAACGCTGATCAAGGGATGCTCTGGTTGTTTTCAACTGTGAATAAACCCCTAATATCAAAGGGAAAATATGAACTTCAAATCCAAAGGCAATATTTCCGTGACAACTTGTCTGTTGTGCACATTTTTGATAATTCCTAACAAGGTATGTCATCTTAATTCCTAGCAAGGTACAGTATGTCATCTTATCAACCCCATCAAAGTAATTACGTGGAGTTATCCACCTGTGAATGATATGAACCATGCTCTTGTCAAAGCCGAACTAAAGGCCATTGTAAATGCCATTGTAAATGCATAGGCTCTGAAACACTGGAAAGCCAACTGCATTGCATCGGCCTTTTGACCATTTTCAGGACCATGGACAGTGACAAGCCAAATGAATCGCTTCTCTGTAACGTTTTCAGGACATGGACAGACAAAATGCATAGCCCTCCATTCTGGAGCATTTTCAGGACCCTGGACAGGACCTCCACAGTGTTTCTCTGCTTGCAGGTGCAAACAAATCCCACAAGGTCACTAGTTATTCATTCACTGGGTACAGTGTACAGCTATTATTCCTCATCTGATAGATTGTGTGTGTGTGTGTGTGTGTGTGTGTGTGTGTGTGTGTGTGTGTGTGTGTGTGTGTGTGTGTGTGTGTGTGTGTGTGTGGTGGGGGGGGGGGTGGGTGGGGGGGGGGGGGGGGGGGGGGGGGGGGGGGTTGTATGTGTGTGGGAGAGAGAGAGAGACCTGCGTCGATGGGTTTTATTCCTGACTGTTATTTGATCAGGTTTCCATTGAAGTAGTCACACAATTATGTAAAAGCGCACAATGTAGTGTTGTGCTCGTCATGCATTATGTAGGAGTCAATCTTTGATTTCATCCCGGAACCTGCTGTTATATTTTCAAACCTATACCCTACACTTTTCTCCGTTTGCATATAGTCCGACTTGGTGTTGCTTTACCGCCTGTCTCCTTTGTCCCCCCCGCCCCCCCCCCCCCCCCCCCCCCCCCCCACACACACACAGTTGAACCTTTATAATTGTTGTTTATCAACACAGAAAGTCACGACACGGTCTCTCGTTCCTCCATCCTTCGTTCCCCCCTCTCTCCCCCGTTTGCCTCATGTGTTCCAGTCCCACCCCTTACTGTCTGGCATTACCGTCCTCTACAATACAAAACGGTATTCTCAGTACCTCCCCCTAGTTTCGCTTGCTTTTGCACTGCACTCGCTCAGTCTGTGCATCTCTGACTACCTTCATTGACATCCACCCTACCACCTCTCTACCTGCGTACAGCTTCACGGATCCGAGCTAGCCCGACCCTTCCTAGAACACGATCCGATCCGATCCGTTGAGCTCCCCCATTTCCCCTCAGGTCGATTTGGTCACTGTGTTTCTCGGTGTATCAATGTAAACGACCTCGCCGAGCCGAAGGATTTCTCTCTCTTGAGCATGAGAAGGAACACCAACTCATCCGCAATCCAACATCTAAGATTGAGCTACCAGCATGCACACTGGATACATATGCTCCAGCAGAAGTTTTCGGCCAGAAAACTAAAGCACCTTGGACCACAGATTTTCGAACAAGTGGGTAAATCATTTTTAGGTAAGCCTAGATAAGTTTCATGTTATTTTCTACCCGTTATTACAGTAGCTGTAGGTTATGCTGTAGCCTCTGGACAGTTATGGCGATGTTGCATGATCAGCATGATACTGTCCGTTCTGGACGATGCCTTTTTCTGCTTTATCATTGTCAGGTTTTGCGCCTTATATGGAGCCTACGTGGGTTTTCATGTGTCCAAACTACGTCGGTGTTATTTATCTAAAGTAGAAGTTACTACATGTCCATTACTGTGAAGCTGAACAACGTTAGATACTAGAACCTATAGGTTGCATTTTTTTAAACATATGACTGACTGGAGACGGAGTGTAGGCTATGTATTGCGAGGAGGTTGCAGAGGAAGTTGAGAGAATGAAAGAGCGGATTGGAGAGGGGGAGAGACCACTAAGAATCAGTTTTCAGTCCACGCACACTTTCTTTCACATTGCCCGTCGCCTCAATGAATGGCCCGTCTGATTCAATCCAGGGCACTATGAAGTTCGACGGCATAGCATCATAATATGCTTGTCTGTTCTTGTCTATCTTGTTCTAGAACACCCGCTTTGCACCTCAAACGTTGATTCACATTGCACTGTTGGTT
Source organism: Salvelinus fontinalis (assembly GCF_029448725.1). NCBI lineage: Eukaryota > Metazoa > Chordata > Actinopteri > Salmoniformes > Salmonidae > Salvelinus > Salvelinus fontinalis. The sequence goes on along the minus strand of NC_074685.1, from coordinate 24,511,996 downwards.
TATATCAACATTACTGCAGTTGATTGTGCAATGTGATTCCATATCAGTTCATTTTACAATATTTCATACGACATGTATATTGACCAATCTGTATTGCAATGGTGAAATGCATTACTGTTTAGCCTCAGTCTCTCTGTTGCTACGAGGCGGGAAATTGTGTGTCACTTATTTGATCTTATCCGTGAATAATTTCAAACACAGATTGGACAGATCGTGTGTGTGTGTGTGTGTGTGTGTGTGTTTGTGTGTGTAAAAATATGTTATACCGGTATATGCGACAATATGATTTGCCTCATTACATTCTCAACACAGATATAGCCATGTTGGAGAGTTGCTCAATCAATAATTCAATGATGCTGATGTTAATGGATAATTGATATCGATTAAACAGAACAGAAAAATTATAATCAGAAGAGATATGTCATTTTTTGAGGTAGCACCAATGATCCAAAGTTGCCTCTCCCTCCGTTCCTTCAATGGAAGTTGTATGAGTGCGCTACTGTTCACTAACTGCGGGGGGAGCTCGCGCTCTTTTGCGCCATGTGTCACGTAATCCGCTACAGGCAGGATAATTGACTGGTGTCGATGGATACAAAATTAGAAATGCAACTACTCTTTTGGTGTGCACATCGTTTTTACAACTAATGACTGTGTTCTTCTTCTTCTGCTTCTTCTCAATAAGTTTCATACTTTGAATTACTTTTTTACTTTGTCCCTTTACAGAATATATGTATCAATAGGTGTCTTTAAATGGCCATGCGATTCTCAGTAACATATTGTTCAGCCCCCTGTTCAGATCCCCTTCCTAGTGGCAGATCAATCATGGACTCTGTTTACTCTACTACATTACACATCAGACAGAAGTCATTTTAAACTGACATCTAAGATCAATTATCTGTTGACATCTTAATATTATTCATATCATAATAATGTCATATAGCTGGGAATCTACCAAGATAGAAGTGGGCTACAATAGCAATTTCAACATATTTACTGTCATTGTCAATATCAATATTGACATCATATCCATGCTTCCATGTGGCCTGTTCTGTGATCAACATTAGGTTGAAAGTAAGTTGTCAATCGATATAGCTCTCATCAAGTCCCCTCTAGAGCCACAAAACAAAGGCTGTTTTATTTCAAATGGCTAATTCAATCTGTTGGCCTTTATATTGCCTACATGCTGGCACATGTAATTCTTTTCAAAGAGAAACAGCTCACAATCACAAATGCCAAAAAGAAAATGCCAGCAGTAGCTTGAGGCTACAGCTATGTCCCATGCTTGGTGACCCTGTGTTGACTAAGCATTCAAAGACTGGGGGTACATGCTGCAGCGTAATGTTTTTGTGACGTGTGCTGTGCAATCCAATGATGGATTGATTGCAACCTCATGTTACCATGATTCACAAAGGCAAAACAAAGGACTACACACAAGGGTGCGCACAACACCCCCACACATAAACACACACACACATACTTCACACACACACACACACACGCACACGCACACGCACACGCACACGCACACACACACATAAACACACACACACACACTTCACACACACACATACAAATACACACGCACACATACAAATACACACGCACACACACACACACACACACACACACACACACACACACACACACACACACACACACACACACACACACACACACACACACACACACACACACACACACACACACACACACACACACACACACACACACACACACACACTAATGGATTTGAGAGCACAGTCTCCCTTAATAGATGAACTGGGAGGTAGGCAGTGGTCCATTCTCCTTGAGTATGGACAAGAATATCAAATACAAGGTCTCTCAGTGCTGGAGCTAGAAGAGCTAACTGTCTTACATTGATTGCCAAGAGGCATCAAGCATCTTCACTATTGGCAGGACTAGCAGTGGGTGCTGGTTCCAGCTGGAGTGCCCCGGAAGGCTTCCTCCCAGGGGGAATAGAAAACCTGTTTTGATGGGAAGAAAAACAACAGGGGTCAAATCATGCCATGTCAGAGCAACACAAAACAGATGGTGAACTTCATTCCAAATCCCTGGTCTGCAATTCTCCACTGGGGCAGGATGTGTTAGTTGACATGAGGTTATTGTGGGATTGTTTGACTATTACCCCAAACCACACAGTGTTATTGGATAACAAAATTGTCTCAAAGCTTAAAGAACATTCTTTAACCTGTCTCCTCCCCTTCATCTACACTGATTGAAGTGTATTTAACAACTGCCATCAACAAGGGATCATAGCTTTCACCTGGATTCACCTGGTCAGTCCATGACATGACAAGGTGTTCATAATGTTTTGTACACTCAGTATATATGCACCTTCATCAGGGGTGTCTATGTTAGACACTGGTGGAGAACTTGAAGATTAACAGACGTATTATCTTGAACCACTGAAGAAGACACATCTTTGTGGTTGTGAAATATCAACATGTTTTATAACCTGCAAGTGAATGGAGTTGTATGGCAATGTGTAAAATGTAGATTTATTTGACTATTTCTATTATAATGCACACAAACAGAGTAGTGATTCACCCTGAATCAAGATACATACGGTCTTTACTGACATTCAACAAAGATGAAAACAGTAAATACATTTCAGCCAAATACTGTCGTCAGCCTAGTCATCGACCAGACCAGGCCAAAAACATGTTTACCTTAATAAAATCCATTCTGTGGTCAGTATAGAATAGGTTGACTCATGTGCATGTCCACCTACATACTGATCATTTTATGGATTAAACAAATCCATATATAGATACATTCACAAATGTAATCCCAAAATGTACCCAAAGGATAGACCAAGGAAAATGTGCATTTATTTATGGAGAGTGAGGAACATAGCCTGAGGGACATTGATTGACCAGAGAAGTTTATGTGGATAGACATACTAGGCTGCAGAAACTTGTGAAGATAACCTTGACTTGAATCAATCCAATTTAGTGCAAGATTTTGTTTGGGGACTGTTTTTTACTCATCTTTTATAATTTGATAGTTATCGTTGAGCTTCTGATGGATTAGATATAACATTAATTGTTGAATATAATTAATGGATTTGGCAACTTTGTTGCACCTTAAACAGTTTTGCAAATTAAGCTAATTTGATATCCCTACTTTTAGGCTGTAATATTGCTGTAGCCATTATTGAATATAAACTGTATTAGCCTCGGGAGAGAGAATGCAATTCAAATATAATAATGATAAGGAAATCTTACGTCCTCTGAGTCTACATTGTTTATTGTTTCTGGTCTTCTCAGATTTATTTTTGTTTGGTATAATTTTAAAAAAATCTTACAGCCTGCATTTTCTGTATTTAGACAACATATTAGACAGCAGCATACGTGTTTAGAATAATGGATTTATTACTATTTTATTGCAAAATGTTTCACTGTCAAGATCCAAATATTAATTTGGTCAAATCTAGGACTACCGTGCAATAAGGGTTCTTCTTGGTATGCATTTGAATGGCTCTATGATGGACCGAGACAGGTTGTATAACTAGAGATTAGTGTTTGTCATTTTGCTGATGACCTGATTCTAGCAACAGGTTGGTTTTATGCCACCACTGTCAAAGCCATTAGTCATGAATGAAGACTTTATGGCTTCCCAATCACAAACACATTGCCACTCCTAAAACCATGTGCAATTGTGTCTCTTGGTATATTGATGGGCGGCCCTATTCATGCAGGTATCAATGTTCACATTAAAACTTCTTATGGATCGGTGTCCTGTTAACGGGACAGTTGTTGCTCAATATGCATAATGTGACTAAAACGTTGTTTTAAGATAAAACATTGTTCTCATCATGACTCTTGCATATAGGCTATGTGTCATGCTTGGCACCAGTCATAGTAACATTAAGAATCCTTACAGTTAAAGTCATTTACAGTATCTATCTATGGCTTTGCCTGGATATCCATTGAGCCACATTACACCTCTATAAATTACAAAGCCTCCATTTGGGCTGCCATTTGGGCTTAATCAACCTCTATAATTCATACAATGATATAATTACGATCCCTGAATGATGAGGAAAAAGCCCAGAGGCCTCTGCAGACAGCAGAAGCTCAGTACCTTGGTGGCTTGCATGTTGGATTGGACTCTAGACTCCTGCTCACCTCATGACAGGTTGGAAAGAAGAGGGAGAAGAGACTCCCCTACGGGTAATATTGGGCATCCATGGTGGGACTCACCAGCTGGAGCGCCCTCTTACCGTAGCTTGCGGAGGCTGCTGGGACAATGGCATCCTGGAGGGGAGGTGGGGTCCTTCCAGCCAGCTGGCTGCTCATCCTCACCACTGGTACAAGTCAGTCCCCAGTCAGTGCAGTACAGTGTGGGAGCTGGCTGCCTGAAAAATTAAATGCTCCGTTAGAAATTCCATGTGTGCCTCTCTCTCTCTCTCCGTGCCTTGGTCGGTTGTCTCCCATCTCTGGCAAATTAGGGAATTAGCGTTGTCTTGATGCTAATCCCCCATTTGAAATGCCGCAGTCTAAACCCACTTTCTCCTTCATGTTTTCTAATAGGAGAAAGGAGAAAAACCAGCCAGGCCCTTTGTTTTTTCCTTGAGATCAAATAAAGATCTGGTTTGAAGATATGTTTTCTCTTTAATAAGGTAGATTCTTACCATGAACTGAGTTGTGAATTCAGGATGGTGGTCTGTCAAATCAAATCAAATTGTATTGGTCACGTACACATATTCAGCAGATGTTATTGTGGGTGCAGCGAACTGCTACACCCGCAATATGCTTCCATGTGCAATTTAAGCCCTAATGTCTGGTAAGTTGTAATTTGTCCACTATGTAGAAATGGAGGGATTTACGATGACTCAAGTTGTTGATTGAGATTTGCTACGGGGTAGCATGTCTTATGTGGCATTCCCTAAAAATCTAAATGTTCTGACTTTGCCTGCTCACCCAGTTAGAAATGTGAAAATACATATTTGCATCATCATCGTCGTAGTCATCATCATCATCGTCATCTTCTTCTTCACCACCCCAACCATCATCATCCTCACTGACTGCATGCAACACTAAAGTAACTCATGAAGTCATTTCAGTAAAATGTCTTCATCCATAGCGTGTCTTCATCAATTCTTTATTGCCACTGAGAAGTTCAGATTTCCCAGCTGCCTTGGTATTGGCTATAAGCTCTTGATCTGGTGCCATTGTTCAGCTCAGAGTTCAGCCTTTAACAGAGAGCCAGACTTGAAAGAAGGGACTGTGGGCCAGAAACGAAAACAAGTCAGTCAGGTAGTCCTGAATCTACCCAACTAAACTGCAGTATCAGCTGTGGGCGAAAATTGCCTGGTGCAGCCGGTTTTCGACATCACTTGCCCGGCCCCTCACAATGACGTGTGGCCAGGTGTAGAGGGAGGAGCAGGAGGAAAAAGAGGATCAGGAGGCAGGCAGTCTGGATGATTTAACAGTAATTATAGAGTGCTATTTCCTCTGCCTCCCCTCTCTGCCACTGGAAGCCAGTAGCCATTCTTAAGTCCTGTCACCTCATGATCACGTAATGGGGAGAAAATGCCTATTAGAGATGAGGCTAATTGCACGGGGCTTCTCCCATGATTCTTGTTGGTGAGCTTGGGGTGATGGTGAGGGGGAGGATGGGGGGGAGAGGGGAGATGGAGGTCGAGGTGTTCAGGAGACTGTGGAAACTACTTTATAAACTCTGGAGACATTTCCAAGGCAATGCATTTGAAATTTGAACTAGGGGAATACATCAGTATCCTTTTTTTCCTTCATATAAAAGAAAGGGAAATATTGCTCTAGGAGTGTGAAGTAATTTCCTTTTCCTACCGTGAGACCATTTCTAGAGTTCAGAAAATGGCCCCTCTGTGGTAAGGGTGAGTGCTTCTGGTGATGTGGCTACCTTGGTTACCTTAGTAATGACAGTATCAGCAATGGCTGATGACCATGATATTGCGCCTGAGTGTGATTGATAGTTTATACAAAAATATCAGACAATTGATAGTTTTAAAGTCTTGTTTTATCCTAAGCCAATGCTACCCAGTCAGTTGGCTGCTTCTAACAGCCAACTGAGTTTATAGACTTCAGTGAAACAACCTCATTGTCAGTGATACCTTTTGCATCATTAAAAAAGTCTGTTACTGTGGAAGCTCATATAGTTCTCTGTTGCTGCAGGCCAAATAGAACCATGTTCCAGACTCTCCAAATCCTCCGTCCCACTCTCCCCACTCTCTCTGTTTGTTTGGCATTGACTCAAGGCTGAATTCTAACTTGAGAGCTTTCACATGCACTGCATTGATGGACATGTCTATATCTGAACTCAGCTCATTTCGATCGATGCCTATTCACTTCAATGGATGAAACAGTTGCAACTATTTTGAGCCATAGAGAAATTGGTAAAATGTTGATTGAGTAGACCGACTGTGATTTGTAATACGTTGTGTGCCCAAGTGGCGGATGATTTAATGACAAAGGCTTGGGAAACCGAACTCCATCAACTGTTTTCTACATTCGAGTGTTCCCTAATGTGAAGTCACATGAAATGCCTAGCCACCAGAACACTGCCCATGCATTATTGAAATCAGTGTTATCGGTTGTTTCCCAGATTTGGCTTCTATTTACGCTTACTTTACACAACAGACAAATCCCTCCAATCATTAATCGAGACGTTCGTCAAAGCCTCGGTGCGTTTGAAATATGAATGTGATGCAGTCGTTCACAGTGGGCCTATTTGTTACTACGTGATGCCTTTCCTCATGAAAACCCCCAGAACACACATGGGTCCCAGACACTGAGACGGAAATGAGTCATGTTTGATGTTGTCAAACTGCTGACAGAGTGAGACACAGGGAGTTACAGACACACACAATATCTCATGTATGATTTAATCAGCCTATTTCTTGTTACTGATTTATTTCAAACAGTGCAGGGGTTCATAATGTGACCCATACTAATTGGTGGCCTATGGTCACTGTTGGTGTTGTTCTGTCACACCAGTGGTATTCAAACCTTTTCAGCGAGGACATCATTATTTTTTGCCAAAATGTCTGCAGACTCCATTATTTTGGGCCAGAATTTCTACTGATCCCAACACAAATCTAATGACAACCTTAACATAGGTAAATGTAGATATCTACATCAATAAGTAACCTTTAATTCATTACGTTTTCATCTATCTTATGAAAATTAAGAGAAGCAATAAATGCATTTACTCACTTACCTTTTAGTTTTCAAATAATATTTTTCAAAAACATTTGTATATTGTCCCATACAATAATCTGTACTCAATCGTTTTTTAAATTTGTATTTTCTTTGGCTGCAATTCCCCTGCGATTACACCCAACTAGGGGTCGTGACCCCGACTTTGAATACCATTGTGTTATGCAGTACTGTACCATGTTTTGCAGGACACTGACTGCACACATACCACCACTGACATGTACAGTATGTGCTGCTGCTGTTTTTGACAAGCAAGGAGTGATGCTCATTTGATCCACAGAGACAGGTAGGGGGCATGTAGGGACAAACACATGCTCAAATAGACAGGAATCAAATACTCTGTCAGACATGTACACACAAATGTACACACAGACACATAGACATATACACATGCAGACACACACACACATGCACATACACACATCCCCACAGAGCGCTGTGTTGTCCTGCTGATGGAGGTAGTGCTGTTAGTTTTAATGATGGAGAGGCCAGTGTAGGTGAAGCTAGCTGAAGCAGGTACAGTATCCTCTCCAGGCTTTACGCACAGTCAGCACATCAACAATGTAGGGCAGCGCATAGGCCATGGCGTGTAGAAGTCGCTATAGTAAACAGAAAAATGTGCAATGGAAGCCATACTGAACTGTCTCTCCTGCAAAAAGAAAGGGTTATGTTTTGATAACTTTTGAACGGAACACATCAAAAATGTGAGTGCTGTGATATATTAAGTGATATTGGTGTTTGGAGGATATATTAGCATAGGTGTTGTTAGGCTCCAAACACCGGCTTCGAGGGCATTGTCACTTTTATACAACGGTTACCAACATATTCAAATAATGATTTACATATTGTCATTAAAAACTTTATTTTTATTAATTTATGGTTACTATTTCAAATCAAACTTTAGTTGTCACATGCGCCGAATACATCAAGTGTAGACCTTACTGTGAAATGCTTACTTAGAAGCCCTTAACCAACAGTGCAGCTCAAGAAAGAGTTAAGAAAATATTTACCAAATAAACTAAAGTATAAAATAATAAAAAGTAACACAATAAAATACCAATAACGAGACTATATACAGACGGTACCGAGTCAGTGTGCGGGGGTACAGGTTAGTCTAGGTAATTTGTACATGGAGGTGGGGATGAAGTGACTATGGATAGATAATAAACAGCGAGTAGCAGCAGTGTACAAAACAAATGGAGGGATGGGAGTGTCTCAATGTAAATAGTCCGGTGGCCATTTGATGAATTGTTCAGCAGTCTTATGGCTTGTGGGTAGAAGCTCTTAATGAGCCTTTTGGTCCTAGACTTGGTCTTCCGGTACCGCTTGCCATGCAGTAGCAGAGAAAACAGTCTATGACTTGGGTAACTGGAGTCTCTGGCAATTTTTTGGGCTTTCCTCTGGCTTTCCTGGTATATAGGTCCTGGATGGCAGGAAGCTTGGCCCCAGTGATGTACTGGGCCGTACACACTACCCGCTGTAGCGCCTTACAGATGCCAAGCAGTTGTCATACCAGGCGGTGATGCAACCGGTCAGGATGCTCTTGATGGTGCAGCTGTAGAACTTTTTGAGAATCTGGGGAGCCATGCCAAATCTTTTCAGTCTCCTGAGGGTGAAAAGGTGTTGTCGTGCCCTCTTCACAACTGTCTTGGTGTGTTAAGACCATGATAGTTTGTTAGGGATGTGGACACCAAGGAACTTGAAACTCTCGACCCGCTCCACTACAGCCCGTTGATGTTAACGGTGGCCGGTTCGGCCCACCTTTCCCTGTAGTCCACGATCAGCTCCTTTATCTTGCTCACATTGAGGGAGAGGTTGTTGTCCTGGCACCACACTGCCAGGTCTCTGACCTCCTCCCTATAGGCTGTCTCATCGTTGTCCGTGATCAGGCCTATCACCATTGTGTCGGCAGCAAACTTAATGATGGTGTTGGAGTTGTGTTTCGCCACACAGTCTTGGGTTAACAAGGAGAACACGAGGGAACTATGTACACACCCGAGAGGCCCGAGTATTGAGGATTAGCGTGGCAGACATGTTGTTGCCTACCCTTACCACCTGGGTAGCAAATCTAGGGTTGCTATCCAAGCCGGCTGATCGTTCGTTCTATTGGTTCGGTTGCCAGAGATGCGATCTAGTCATTCAGTATTTTTGTTCTGTATCTATGGATGCGACCCAGTCATTCAGTCTTTTTGTTCTGTATCTATGGATGCGACCCAGTCATTCAGTCTTTTTGTTCTGTATCTATGGATGCAACCCAGTCATTCAGTCTTTTTGTTCTGTATCTATGGATGCGACCCAGTCGTTAAGTCTTTTTGTTCTGTATCTATGGATGCAACCCAGTCGTTAAGTCTTTTTGTTCTGTATCTATGGATGCAACTCAGTCATTCAGTCTTTTTGTTCTGTATCTATGGATGCGACCCAGTCGTTAAGTCTTTTTGTTCTGTATCTATGGATGCAACTCAGTCATTCAGTCTTTTTGTTCTGTATCTATGGATGCGACCCAGTCGTTAAGTCTTTTTGTTCTGTATCTATGGATGCAACCCAGTCGTTCAGTCTTTTTGTTCTGTATCCATGGATGCGACCCAGTCGTTAAGTCTTTTTGTTCTCTATCTATGGATACGGCCCAGACATTCGTTCTAAATACCATACTGGCAATAAAATATTTATTTTTGTTTTATTTCACCCCCCTTTTATGATCTTGTCTCAGCGCTGTAACTCCCCAATGAGCTCGGGAGAGGTGAAGGTGGAGTCATTCCTCCGAAACATGACCCGTCTAACTGCACTCTTTAACACCCGCCAAATTAACCCGGAAGCCAGCCGCACCAATATGTCGGAGGAAACACTGTTCAACTAGGGACTGAGGTCTGCCTGCAGGCACCCGGCTTGTCTTAAGGAGTCGCTAGAGCGTGATGAACAAAGTAAAGCCCCCCCGGCCAAACCCTCCCCTAAACCGGACAGTGCTGGACCAATTGTGCGCCATCCTATGTGACTCCCGGCCACGGCACAGCTCAGGAATGAACCCGGGTCTGTAGTAACAACTCTAGCACTGCGATGCAGTGCCTTAGAACATTGTGCCACTCGGGAGGCCCTGGAGTTTGAATTTCAATACTGAAACAATATTGCATATTTCAGAGAGACAGACAGCAAGGTTTATACAAATCTCCGCTATTGAAAACCAATTTTTAGTTTAAAAGAAATGGGAGATAATGTCAAGTTTAGAAATTGTCTGGCTGGGCTGATGAGACAGTGGATTGCAAAGTGAGATGGAACAGATTAAATAGACATTTTTACATTGTAGCTTTAGCCGGAGGTAACTTGTAGAATAGACACTGGCTGGAATGTGGTTTTAACCAATCAGCATCCAGGATTAGACCCACTCGTTGTATGATTGATTTTTCTGACCACTAACATTGACCAGTTATTTAGCTTTTTGGAGTAGTCCTCATTTTGTTTGATTCGATCCATAATTGTCAGAACCACTGGTCTCTAGGGAAATGAGGGGTGATCTGCATGAATACAGACTCCTTCCTCAATAGAGAGAAACTAACACTGGCTCTGGTTATGAAAGAACCTACATTCACAGAGGGCTTACAACATCACCCAGTTCTGTTATGGCACTGAGAGCAAGTTTGGAAAATCTGGTCCTTGAATTATTTAGAGTAGACGACATCTCCTTTCAGTGACATGGACCATAGATTCGATCAGCACTTGTGTTGGTAGATGAATCTCACTGTGTAGGGATATAATACACATGGACAGCACTACGATATGTTTACTTACATATTGAAATATTGCCTTGGCATGGTAAATGAACACATTAGCCCTGTGGGTATGAACTGGGAGCTTTAGAAAGAGGACAACTCAGGGGAAGATGAGCAGCAGAGGGAATTCAAAGGCAACGGGTCAAGAGCACTCTATTTTCAAGCTTAAAATAGGGGTTGGTAGAATTCGGGCGGTAGAACCAATATTAAGGGCATATTTTTACCAATGATAACCTTCTACCATGAACCAGGGAAGGAAGAAGAGAAAATAAAGATATTCCCTCAGCAGAAATGCACAATCCTTTTAGTCATATCGGCCCTGAAACGTCTACCCTGGATGCCTCTGCATATGCAGTGTGTTTGCGTGTGTGTGTATGTGTGCGTGTGTGTGTGTGTTTAAAGTGTATGTGCACACATTTAAAAAGAGCCATATAGCACATATCTCCACCACTAACACCACCTTTCACTGCCTCTCCTCACTAAGCTATCGCCATGGATATAGCAAAGTACTTCTTATTTGCTCTGCTTCCATGTCTGAACACATTCAAACCACTTTCCAACTGCTTTCTACCGCTTAACACCCTCTAAAAAGCCTTGGGTGGCAGTGACAGAACTCCCATGAATTCTATCAAACACACAATGTCAAACCTTTCCCCACCTCAGTGCAAAAATACAGCATTTAATAATCATCGGAAAACAGCAAGGCAAAGTCGTGACCTCCATTTGTTTGCAGAGGCAATCGTCTAGTTACAGCTGCCATGGCGCTTCTGTTTATGACTGTATCATTGGAGGCCTCGACATCATCAGAACAGAGAGATCCCATACTCATATTTTTTTCTGTTTTAATTCATTGGCAGCTCCTGTTTGCATCTGTTGTGAGACAGTGCCAAACTGTCTCAATAGTTCCCGTCCAAATTATAATTATTTTCGGCCCCATTCGAGTCAGGGATGATTATCATTGCCAAGGGAGCCCTTGACACTAGGGTAATCACTGCACTGAAATGCATCCAGGTCTATCAGGCTGAGGCGGCCAATTCTACGGGTGGCTAGAAGACAGTAAACAGCTGAGACTGTGAGGACCGTCATTAAAACAGCACACTGGCTAGTGAACAGAGCAGTGCTGCTACTCTCAGAGAGACCACCCAACCTCTTTTCAACTACACAAAGAGAAACAGAGATGTACTTTAGTTTCAAACTCGTGTTGGTGTGTTTGTGTTTAAGTACAGTATGTCTGTCTGTTTACGTGTGTTCTCAGATATATACATACTCCATCAAACATGCTCAGTTTCCTATAACATAATCATACACTAAAGTACCAGAATTAAAACTATGATTGATGTCAGACCTCACTCAATATTCATCATTCAGCGGGGAGGGAGACTCAGTGTTTGGAACTGAAAAAAACAACTTTGCAATATTGATATTCCTGCATCTGCTAGCTCAGATGTGTGGCAGGCTTTGGGTGCTGCTGGGCTGTTTCATGAAGGAGGAATTGAGATGGGAGTGTGAGGCTTTCCCCCCCCAATCTGCTAGGTGTCTCAGTAGATTCCTTCTGATATATGGGTAGCACCCTCTATGCTCCCTCTGCTTTCCCTCCATTTCACCAATTTATGACATTGAATTAAGAACAATGGAACCATTGATCGTCCCCTTTAAAACTCCTAAAACCGGTCTCCTCAGAGCGAGGCGACGGTTGAATAGCAGCCCGGAGTAGAGAGAGTCTCCTTCCAGATAGCTCGGGAGGCACTGTACAGTATGTGTCAAGAAGTGAAATGGGGATAAACATTGTACTGGGGATGGAAATTAGGTCAGTAAATTCAGGCATGCTACTGGAACGGAGGTGGGGTGAGGGGGAGAGCGGATCGGAGGCCCAGACGGAAATAACGCACTGCAGCAGGGACGGAACCTCGCTCCGCATAGCACCAGGGGTCCGGTCCCTAAAGAGGGGAGCAGCTGTCCCATATTTTTGTCAGGAGCGACAGGAAAACAAGAACTGACTGCAAACAAGCCCTCCTTTGGAAACTCTTCAGCGAAAGATTAGCGTTAGGCGTTGTGCGAACGAGGATGTGCTGGCAACAACAGTTTATTTATTATTTCAGGGGGTTGTATTGAAAATGTGATGTGTGGCAAATTTCCATAGGGTTTGCTGAGGTATGAAGGTCAATGGCTGGCTCGCGTCTCTTTGAGCATCACCTTGTGAATGGTCCCAGTGTGCGACAGGGATGAGGAGGACAACAATGTTTTTTTTATCCTCAGCACACTCCTGCCTCTGATACTGAAATAGAGTGAGGCGAGTCATCCATCTTTCCACTCTAATGAAGTGGGAAAATTTCCACACATATTTCTCTGAGATAAAAAGCTGCCCCTGTGGTTCAATTTGAGCCTTGCGATTCACAGCTGCCTGACAACAACATTGCGTCACCCCCTCCAGCCCAATCCAGAACCGAAGGGAAGATTTAAATGCTCTTGTACAGATACACACAATTATGATGGATCTGTCACAGTAGGGGGTAGCAGGAGGCATGCGCCACTGTTTAATTCCACAGGTAATTAGATAATTATCAACAGCGCTGCGGCTCAGACTCACTGTGTATGTGTTTAAGTCATGAGCAGTAGCTTGTTTTGTTGTTGTACAAGCACTGGTTTACAACATACAAACATACTTCACACACTTTGAGCGAAATATACACACTCAGATACACACACACACACACACACGCTTACACACACACACACACGCTTACACACACACACACGCTTACACACACACACACACACACACACACACACACACACACACACACACACACACACACACACACACACACACACACACACACACACACACACACACACACACACACACACACACACAGACTGACACTTCCTGCACTCCGAGACAAGAAACAAAGAAACACACATGCATTCCTCCAACACACTTCCTCAGAGGCACACACTAATATTTTTCCCAGTATCTGGTGCTTCCATTGTTACACTCATTTTTGGTTGAGATGGTAGAAAAGGCCAGACACGATAACATCACTTGACATTTACATGTGTAAGCACAGAAGAACCGCAAGCGGGGAGTAATGTCATTTACATCTTCTCCGCAGCCCAGTTCGGGGTCTGATTCATGTCAGGGGTCCTCTGGGTACACATAGAGTGTGACCAGCTCAGGGAATGAAAGTGGGGCTTCAGTGCTTCCACCTTTCATCTTACATAATTTCATTGGAGCATTACAACAGGCTAGCTGCATGAAATACCTATTAGGGTTGAAGCAGCACTCGTCTTCTTTTTTTTCTCCTCTACTTTTAAATGATAGGTGTAGCGGAAAAAATGTCTAACAAGTGGGGACATACAGTTTGAACGAGGGGAAAGTTCTCATCAGCAGACCACAGAGCAAATTAGCTAGAGCGTTTGAAAGCCAATTTGCAGTTTGACAAATGATTATAACACACGTAACACACACACCTGCGGTGGTAGATTTAGTGACAGATGCGAAATCCCATAGCCTGCCTTTGCTAGCTTTTCAGAGACGTGGTAGAAGTGTCTAGCGCTGACTGAGAAATCAGAATGATTCTGCTATGCTTGCACTACCAAGGTAATTTTGTTCGACAGCTAGCATCATGGACTTCTCCTCGCGGAATGAGAATTTGTTCTCCCCAAATCAGTCACTACTTCACGGCAGTGAGGGACGAACAACAGCTAATGTGAAATTGAAAGTACTGCAGCTTACTGTAGTCTGTGTTTTGCTTACAGAGACAGGACATGAATGATTAGCATATCTACTATGATGCCCTTGCTTCATTAGGATGCCAGGACAGTGTTCTTTTTGTCCTTTTTGTCCTTTTAAAATGTTTTTTTCTCACATGTTTTCTTTGATGAAAGAGAACGACAATCACAGAAAATATTGAAAGGGATACATGTGTGACAGTTTATCAAACTGTGGAATAATTGATTCAGCTAGACCTCCCATTCACGGAGACAATGGAATAGTCAAGTTGGATAGATTGATTGTAGTCATGAAATCTAATGAAAAATAATGAAACCGTTGCCTTATAATTTTCTACAATAATAGTCTTTTGTTTAATTTAATTCCCGGTTAGGGTAGCCACTGTAGCTAATTCATCTGGATCATATACTGCGACACCTTGACCAGCCAAGCTGTTGGTCTTCCTTCCGCATGCTTCAGACCTTGTTAATTACTTGGCTTTACAGAGCCAGTTTAGCTTTAGAAGGATGCCTAAAACTCACCCGCCCGGCATCCTCGTCTACTGCCACACTGCCCGCCGCCCTCTCCTTGCCCCCATTGATCTATCCCCTTGTAACGGCTTTCGCTCTCCTCATCCTCAGACGAGGTGAGGAGAGAAGGATCTTCAGACCAAAACGCAGCAGTTGGGAAATAAGCCATCTTTATTAAAAATACGATGGCCACACGAAACGAAACAAAACACTTTCAAACTACAAAACAAGAAAACGACGTTGACGAAACCTGAACATAAACTTACATAACTAAACATAAACTTACGTACAGGAAACAGACGACATCGAAACGAAACGAAACAAACAAACGCTACAGTCCAGTGTGGTACGAACATACATACTGACACAGGAGACAATCACCCACAAACAAACAGTGAGAATGCCCTACCTAAATATGACTCTTGATTAGAGGAAAACGCAAACCACCTGCCTCTAATCAAGAGCCATACCAGGCAAACCAAAACCAACATAGAAACAAATAACATAGAATGCCCACCCAACCTCACGTCCTGACCAACTAACACACATAACAACTAACATAAATAGGTCAGGAACGTGACAGTACCCCCCCCACAAGGTGCGAACTCCGGACGCACCAGCACAAGGACTAGGGGAGGGTCTGGGTGGGCATCTAACCACGGTGGTGGCTCAGGCTCCGGGCGCGGTTCCCACCCCACCATAATCCATCCTAACTTCCTCCCTCCAAGAATGTCCACCCTCTTTTCTCTCCCACAAAATTCTCTTAATAACATACCCAATAAGGACAACACCGGGACAGAGAGATAAATCAATACAGAGGGATAGATAAGAATATAGAGGTAGATCAGGATAGAGGGGCAACTCCGGACTGAAAGGCAGCTCCGGACAGAGAGACAGCTCTGGACTGATGGGCAGTTCTGGGTATCTAGCCTTTTTAGGCTGAAGGGCAGCTCATGGCTGACTGACGAATCTCGACGCTCATGGCTGGCTGACGGCTCTCGACGCTCATGGCAGGCTGATGGCTCTCGACGCTCATGGCAGGCTGACGGCTCTCGACGCTCATGGCAGGCTGACGGCTCTCGACGCTCATGGCAGGCTGACGGCTCTCGACGCTCATGGCAGGCTGACGGCTCTCGACGCTCATGGCAGGCTGACGGCTCTCGACGCTCATGGCGCTCTGACGGCTCTGGCTGCTCATGGCGCTCTGACGGCTCTGGCTGCTCATGGCTCTCTGACGGCTCTGGCTGCTCATGGCTCTCTGACGGCTCTGGCTGCTCATGGCTCTCTGACGGCTCTGGCTGCTCATGGCTCTCTGGCGGCTCTGGCAGATCCTGTCGGGTTGGCGGCTCTGGCAGATCCTGTCTGGTTGGCGGCTCTGGCAGATCCTGTCTGGTTGGCGGCTCTGGCAGATCCTGTCTGGTTGGCGGCTCTGGCAGATCCTGTCTGGTTGGCGGCTCTGGCAGATCCTGTCTGGTTGGCGGCTCTGGCAGACCCTGTCTGGCTGACGGCTCTAGCGGCTCCTGTCTGGCTGACGGCTCTAGCAGCTCCTGTCTGGCTGACGGCTCTGTAGGCTCATGGCAGACGGGCGGCTTTGCAGGCTCATGGCAGACGGGCGGCTTTGCAGGCTCATGGCAGACGGATGGCTCAGACGGCGCTGGGGAGACGGATGGCTCAGATGGCGCTGGGGAGACGGATGGCTCAGATGGCGCTGGGGAGACGGATGGCTCAGATGGCGCTGGGGAGACGGATGGCTCAGATGGCGCTGGGGAGACGGATGGCTCAGATGGCGCTGGGGAGACGGATGGCTCTGGCCGGATACGGTGCACTGTAGACCTGGTGCGTGGTGCCGGAACTGGAGGCACCGTGCTAATGACAAGCACCTTCCTACTAGTGCGGGGAGCAGGAACAGGGCACACTGTACTCTCAAAGCCTACTCTATCCCTGATGCGTGGTACCGGCACTGGTGACGCCGGGCTGAGGACAAGCACATCAGGATTAGTAGGGGGAGAAGATACAGTTTGTACAGGGCTCTGGAGACGCACTGGTAGCTTAGTGCGTGGGGCCGGAACTGGAGGCACCGGGCTAGATACACGCACTACAGGGAGAGTGCGTGGAGGAGGAACAGGGCTCAGGATACGCACTGGTAGCCTAGTGCGTAGTGTAGACACTGTAGGTACTAGGCTGGGGCGGGGAGGTGGTGCCGGAAATACCGGACCGTGGAGGCGTACTGGCACTCTTGAGCATTGAGCCTGCCCAACCTTACCTGGTTGAATACTCCCGGTTGCCCGACCAGTGCGGGGAGGTGGAATAACCCGCACCGGGCTATGTAGGCGAACCGGAGAAACCATGCGTAAGGCCGGTGCCATGTATGCCGGCCCGAGGAGACGCACTGGAGACCAGACGCGTTGAGCCGGCCTCATGACAACTGGCTCAATACCCAATCTAGCCCTACCAGTGCGGGGAGGTGGAATAACCCGCACTGGGCTATGCACTCGTACAGGAGACACCGTGCGCTCTACTGCGTAACACGGCGCCTGCCCGTACTCCCGCTCTCCACGGTAAGCCTGGGAAGTGGGCGCAGGTCTCCTACCTGCCCTTGGCCCACTACCTCTTAGCCCCCCCCCAAGAAATTTTTGGGAATTACTTACGGGCTTTTTCGGCTTCCGTGCCAGACGCGTTCCCTCATAGCTCCGGTTCCTCTCCCCGGTAGCCTCTGCTCTCCCCAGTGCCTCCAGCTGCTCCCATGGCTTTTCGGGCTTCCAGCCACGTCTCCTTGCTGCCTCCTTAAACCACCGCTCCTGGGCTTTAGCTGTCTCCCTTTCTTCCTGAGAACGGCGATTTTCTCCTGCCTTAGCCCAGGGACCTTCTCCATTCATTATCTGTTCCCATGTCCAGAAATCCTTGTTTTTCTCCTGTCCCTTACTCCGTTTATTTTTCCCTTGCCGCTTGGTCTTAGCGTGGTGGGTGATTCTGTAACGGCTTTCGCTCTCCTCATCCTCAGACGAGGTGAGGAGAGAAGGATCTTCAGACCAAAACGCAGCAGTTGGGAAATAAGCCATCTTTATTAAAAATACGATGGCCACACGAAACGAAACAAAACACTTTCAAACTACAAAACAAGAAAACGACGTTGACGAAACCTGAACATAAACTTACATAACTAAACATAAACTTACGTACAGGAAACAGACGACATCGAAACGAAACGAAACAAACAAACGCTACAGTCCAGTGTGGTACGAACATACATACTGACACAGGA